>NC_045786.1:8001238-8624472 GCF_009873245.2 Balaenoptera musculus | reverse complement strand
CACATATGAGTGATATCATATGATATTTGTCTTTCTCTGTCTGACTTACTTCACTCAGTATGATGATCTCTAAAGTCTCCATCCATGCTGCTGCAAATGGCATTATTTAGTTCTTTTTTAGGGCTGAGTAAGAGAGTTTTAAAGTGCACTTAAGGAGTTCCTTGGTGGCCTAGGATTCCGGGCTTTCACTGCTGTGGCCGGGGGTTCAATCCCTGGTCGGGGAACTGAGGATCCCTCAAGCCAAAAAAAACCAAACCAGAAGCCAGCACACTTGCTATCTACCTGCAGCTCTGCTGTTGAAGGACTGTTCAGTGCTCCCAGCAAAAGCTAGCCCTCCCCTTGTGCATCCCTTGTCTTGATGTTTCTCCTCCTCTCCTTCTCCATCTTGTTGGGTCCTTCCCCCATCAGCATACAACATGCTCTTCTCCCCCTTATTTTATAAAAGCTCCCGGTTGGCCTCACCTCTCCTTCCAGCTGTCACTCACATTTCTCTATCTTTTTGCAGCAAAGCTTGAGAAAATTGTTTAAATTCACTGTCTCCAATTTTTCTCATCTTTCTTTGGAAGCCAGTCAATCTTTTAGCCTCATCATTTCACCGAAACTGCTCTTGTCAAGTTCACCAGTAATCATGAGCTCGTTGAGCATCCAATGGTCAATTCTCATTTCGAGATTTATTGGACACCTGAGCAGCTTTGGACCCAGTGAAACACTGAAGTGACTTCACTTCCTGCTCCTTCTCAGCCTCTTTTGCTGGTTCTTCCTCATTCCCTGGGCTCCCAATTCAGTCCTTTTGTTGCAGGAAGGGGGACCCCTTTCAGGGCCCAAGAGTGGGCTCTTGTCTAATGCTTGGAAATGAACTGTCCAAGGAGACACACGTGCTGACAAAGCAAGAGACTTTATTGGGAAGGGGCGCCCGGGCGGAGAGCAGCAGGGTGAGGGAACCCAGGAGAACTGCTCTGCCACGTGGCTCACAGTCTCGGGTTTTATGGTGATGGGGTTAGTTTCCCGGTTGTCTCTGGCCAATCATCTTGCTTAACCCCGTAGTCTGACTCAGGGTCCTTCCTGGTGGCTCGCGCAGCTCTCAGCCCAGATGGATTCCAGCGCGACGGTTTCTGGGAGGTTAGCAGGACATATTGTCTCCCCCCTCCTCCTTTTTCCCCACTCGAATGCTTCTGGGTTAGTTTTACAAGACATACTATGGGCTGGGGTCTCCTCCCTCCTTGTGGCGCCTCCCGAATGCTTCTGGGTTAGTTTTACAAGATATACTATGGGCTGGGATCTCCTCCCTCCTTGTGGCCCCTCCCGAATTCTCCCGGTTAGTTTTCAGTGGCAGCACCATGTTCTTTATCGGGACCTCGTCATGTGAGACAGCTCAGGCCAGCGGTTATCATTGTGCCTGGCCCAGGTGGGTGGTTTCGGTCAATGGTTCCTTAACACTTTGACATCTCTTTTCTGTAAACTCTAGTTCCCTCGGTAATCTCCGGCCTCAGGATGTTAAGTTCCTTCTGTAAAATGGTGACCCCTAAATTTATATCTCTGGCCTGGACTCTCCAATAAATTCCAAACCCGGTGTATCCAACTGCCTAGTTCACGTCGTCACTAGGATTTCTAACAGATGTCTCAGAACGGAATTTCTGATCTTCCCTCACAACGGAGGCCCCTCCAGAAGATATGTCCATGTCCTAACCCCTGGAAAGGGTAATTGTGACCTTGTTTGGAAAAAGGGTCTTTGCAGATGTCGATTGAAAAGAAAATGCATAGGAGAATTATGTTTAATTTGGCAGACTTGCTGAGGGCATAAGCCCAGGAGAGAGACAGCTTCTCAGATAGGTCTGAGCGACTGTAAAGGAGGAGCCAGGATATAGAGAAGTTTTGCCAAAAGAAAACAAAAACAAAAACAAAACAAAACCCAGGTAGTTGGAACGTCAAAAGACTACCATTAGTTAAAGAAAAACAACGAGCTGTCTCAAGTTAATGAATTTAGCACTTTTCTTTTGTATGGGAAGATGCAAGAGTCTGGGCTCCTTGAAATCATTCCTCTGATGTGCACCTTAACTATCTAAGGCTGGTATCCCATGTTTTCTCCACCCTGAATCCCCTCAGGGTGCACAGTCTGGGGCGGCTGCAGTGGCTGCTGGATGATGGCCACAACGTCCTTTGTTTCCTGATATGGAAGGTGACATTTTTTGTCCACACAGATGTGAGTAAGTTAAGGATCTAGCCATGAGCTTATCCTGGGTGAGCCCTAAACCCAAGGAAGAATCTCTCCAGGTGACTTTGACATATCACTACCCTCACTCCCATCCCATTGAGAACCACTGATTTCTGGCATTTTTGTGGCAAAGGTAGGGTAGGGAGGAAGGAAACAAGAAAAAAAAAAAATTACACACACACACACAGACACACACAGAGCACTCATTTCCATTCCTTTAGCTGTGACTTAACAATTTCTGCATCTGTCCCATAAAGATCATGGTCTTCTCTTATGAAAATAATTTAAGAAAAACAGCATAAAGATATTTCTAAGGGCACAAATATAATTAAGCTGTGTGTTGAAGTTATAATACAGACCTCCTATAAATCATTTCCGGACAAAGAAATGCAAGTTTATTTTCTCCAAGCCCATTTCTGATGTCAGCCATAATTCGAACAAGTCTGCAGAATTGAGACAATGTGTGGTGCAGAGAGGTTTTTAATCTTTCGGGAGGAACTAGAAACTAAAGGCTATATATGTACAAATTCAGCAGAAAATGAAAGGATAAAATTATCACTTTATGGAATTGTTTGGATTGAAAAATGTCAGGAGGACTAGGGTAAAGTGTCCAACATGAAATGAAGATAAATCAACGAACACAACTTCACACACTTCTTGGGTACCGAATTTGTGCAGGGCTGTCCACAAAGTACAGGGAAAAATAGAGAGGGATGCGGGCAAGCATTCATGTTAGCAGAGAGTTCACAGTCTAGTTAAAGAGGAAGATAGTAAGTACCTGGCAAGGGCTTCAGGGTCTATATAAGGCATTTCTCCACGGGGAGTACATGCAGCCAGAGGGGGCAGGGGACAGGGAGAGAAGTTGGGAACTGGTGGGTCAGAGGGAAACACTATAAACCAGGGGAGGGAAAGATCCTTAGAAGATGTGTCAAGACCAGGATTTCTCTGCTCTCTTACAATTCAAGTATTTGGGGATTGGATGTTTCTTTAAAATACCGCTTATAACCTGCTGGTTTATCCTTGCACGTCAGAAAAGCAGACTATGCCACAGGGCACCCGTAGGCCCAGGCTTGCCAGGTGCCCAGAGCTCAGCAGTGAGTGGTGAAGAAATCTTCCTCCCGGCCGGCCCCACTTGGCAGGGCCACGCAAGCAGTGCTTGTTAACTGATTTTCAGTAAGTGCCCTACGTACGAACCTTCAAGTGTCAAACTTTCCCAGATGAGAACGGCGTTTACATGTCCAATCACGTAAGTTAGTTCACGTGTCTGGTGTACACTGTCACGTGAGTGCATCCTCTACAAGTGGTTGTGCTTTTGTGCACTTTACTCTACAGTACTGTATAGAGTACAGTAGTACAGTTTCTTTATTTCAAGCTAGATCTGCGAGAGGACAATCTCATTGAACTCCTTGCTGTGCAACACGAGCTTACTAATGAAGATCTGATGGAATCTGCCTCCAGGGAAAGGACGAAGAGAGACGAGAGGAAGAAGTAAACTGAAAAACTGAAGAGATTCACGATGAGGAGACGGCAAGGGGATTTTCTTTATTTGAGGAGGCACTGTTAGTTTCTGAGGCACGGGACCCGAACGTAGACTGGTAGACGAAGGTTGCAGCCGCCATTCAGAATGCAATCCAGTGCTACCGTGCCATCTCTGATGAGAAAAAAAGAGCTACTACCCAGACATCACTGGATCGTTTTTCAAGAGAGTAGGTAGACTTGAATCCAGCAAGGAACCAGAACCTGTGCCATCAACGTCAGACGTGCGTGAAATTGCAGCTTGCCATCCGTCTCCTACCACTGACGATCCTTCGGCTCTACCATGTCCCACCTCCTCTCCCTCCTCCAGTCAGTAACTTCTTGCCAGCTCACTCGATGATGCCAGCCCCTGGATGCCAGCTGTTGTGCTGTACTACTGGGCTTTTCAAGGGACTGTACTGTAAGAGTAAAAATATTTTCTTTATTTTTTTTTTGTTTTTTTATGTATTATTTGTGTGAGAAGTATTCTAAACCTATTAGAGTACAGTACTATATAGCTGATTGTGTTAGTTGGGTACCGAGGCTAACCTTGTTGGACTTATGAACAAATTGGACTTACAGACGTGCTCCCGGAACGGAACTTAAGTACTGTGTTTGAGCCAACACTTGTCGCCTCGAACAGGAGTGAACATTTAGGTTTTCAACATTTCGAGGATTAGTGTTCAACAAAACTGAAGGTGAGTGAACTGGAGACAATTAGAAACATCTTCGATATTTCTGTTTCAATGCCTGAGTATCCTATAGCCATACCAGGGGATACTCCATGAGGGTTGAAGTGAACGGGGATAGTTCTGGCATTAAACATGATAAGAAATTAGGTCCAGGGTATATTAAGTGAAAAGAAACATGTTGCACAACAATGTATCTAATATATGCCAATTTTTTAAAAGCTCCATTACTCGTTTGGCATTTCTCTTAGTTTTGTTCACCTCCATTATTTCAGACTCTGGAAATTCTCTTTCATTCTTCCCTTAAAATATAAAAACTGCCATGAAAACACCATGGCCAGAGGCAAGGCAGTCTGCTCAGCCGAGGAAAGTACCTGCTAGGACAGTGTGACGTCCCTCACCTGCCACTTACAGTGTCACCAAGTCTGCAGTCTACCTATGTGAGTGGCTTGGTCACAACCAAACCAGACTGTGTATGTATATATGTATGAATGTGTGCCTGCTTGTGTTATACATGGAGAGAAAGAAGTGTGGTAAAATAGCAACAACTTAACATTTCTAGGAGTGTCCATTCTACTATTCCTTCTTTTCCATGTTTAATTTTTTTCAAAATAAAAAGGGGAAAATAAATAAATGTTCCCTGGACTTGAAGCAACACCCCAAAACTTCTTAATGTAGGTAGACTTACTAGACCGATTTCACTGGCATAAGGTGGCCATGGCCACTTACTTTTTTTTTTTTTTTTTTTTTTTTAAATTTATTTATTTATTTATTTTAGCTGTGTTGGGTCTTCATTTCTGTGCGAGGGCTTTCTCCAGTTGTGGCAAGTGGGGGCCACTCTTCATCACGGTGCGCGGGCCTCTCACTATCGCGGCCTCTCTTGTTGCGGAGCACAGGCTCCAGACGCGCAGGCTCAGTAGCTGTGGCTCACGGGCCCAGTTGCTCCGCGGCATGTGGGATCTTCCCAGACCAGGGCTCGAACCCGTGTCCCCTGCATTGGCAGGCAGATTCTCAACCACTGCGCCACCAGGGAAGCCCCCACTTACTTTTATAACTTTTTTTTTTAAATTTTAAACTTTTTTACCTTTTTTTTTTTTGGCCGTGCTGCACGGCTTGAGGGATCTTAGTTCCCTGACCAGGGATCAAGCCCGTGTCCCCTGCAGTGGAAGCATGGAGTCTTAACCACTGGACCACCAGGGAAGTCCCTTTAACTTTTAAAATTGTCCAGGTTGGCTGTCTTCTGATTCCTTTGTATTATTTATTAATGTACTAGAAATAAAATCTGCCTTTTTATAAAAAAAAAACAAAACAGCAATGCTCAGCTCTTACCATTTTCTTCATTTTTTCAAAATGGACCAAAGCAGGGCTGTGTTTGAGACACCAGTTTTATACAGCTCTGCTTTAAGAACCAGGCAAGATATAGGACTTGATCATTGGTAATGACCAACGTAACGTTTCATCGGTCTCCCTAAACTTCAGTGTGAGCATGCTGACGTCTCTGAAATGCAGAGAGGAGACAGCACGCTGACCTCCGCCACCAGATCAGCACTCTCGTGGGTCTTCTGTTTCCTCACACGAAGCTTCGATGGGTTTTGGATATGCAGTCCTCCCAAGCACAGACCCCCTCCAGAGGCAACAGTACTGGAAGGACCGTCAGAAATCACTGAAAATGTCAACTGCATTTTCAGAGTTCAGATATTCAAGGACTGTGAACCACAGGAACCCTATTCCCCCAGTGTTTGCTGACTAACCCAAAGCAATTGGCATTGATTGTGGTCTTGGATTCCAGCGATTTTTTTTGTTTAATATTTATTTATTTATTTATTTTGGCTATGCCGGGTCTTCGTTGCAGCATGGGGGATCTTTAGTTGCAGCATGTGGGATCTTTAGTTGCAGCACGTGGGATCTAGTTCCCTGACCAGGGATCGAACCCGGGCCCTCTGCATTAGGAGCACAGAGTCTTATCCACTGGACCGCCAGGGAAGTCCCTCTGGCAATTCTTGAACGTGTCTAGACACCTGTGAACTCCCCATCTTACCGATTGTTTCACTGGATGAAGGCGAGACAATCCACCGACTCCCAGTCTTTCAAGACACGGAGACAAAACCAGAGGCAAAACGATATTCTAATGCTCCACTTTTAAGACCAGGGCTTTGTGGGTTTTCCTGGTGGACCCTGGCATGTTTAATAATTGCATGGTTCACTGTGCATCTTTAATGAGAAAAGGTACAAATTACCGTTCAAAGTAAATTATATTGTCTACGCAGCCATTACCTAATCTAGAGGAAAAGGGTGAGTTGGTGTGGAAATGAGCAGCTCAGGGAGATATACATACACTTACACACACGTGCACACGTGACAGTTAAGTATCTGAAGCATCAACATCTATGCTTGCTTTATTACTTCTAAAAATTAAGAATAGTCTAGTATAGCTATTCTGGTCTTTCTTTACAGAGTAACACTGTAAAATTTAGAATTCAGATTAACTCTTTCAAGGGCAATGCTAAATTCAGGCTGGAAGCTGCTGGCTTACACATCTACAATCAGAATGATTTTGAAACACTCGCATTTATTCATAATAAGGCATGCAGAATTTGGAAACTACAATATACTAAGTTATTTAAAAATACTGAGCCCCAAAGTACATATCGCTTAACACAGTACTTGTTTCTTTTCCTGGACTGAATCACAATAAATCCTTCAACACCGCCTGTGCAATTAACAGACCCAGCTTTGATATTCACTGGCAAATGACTCCTGTTTCCTAAAGGAATTACTGAGCTCCTCAGGGTCCAGGCTCTGTAGGCTGTCCTCACCAATGCTGTGCATTCTAACAAACTGTATTTTTGGATGCCAAAACATCATAGGGTTGAAAGGCAATAAATCTCTATACCAAGATGAACACGCCTCAGTGTGAAGTTTTAAAGTGCTACCAGAAAGTCAAATAATTGCCTATTTATTAACTGTTCACCGAATTTTAAAATAGTCTCCATAGATTTTTGCCAAGAACTCAAATACTCAGCGACAATCACTTGATTCTTCAAAGAACGTGCAAGATAACTTGGGGTTTTTTTGTTTGTTTGTTTTGTTGGACCCAGATGTCAATAAACAGAATGGTCAAGACTTGAAAATTCCCAGAAAAGCGTGTGGTAAAAGCAAGGTCTCTCCCTCCCTCGGTGCCTCTGCAACGAGTGTGCCTAGCCACGCAGGGCGCTCACTTAAGCGGGCTTCCCTAGTCCCACCCCCCCGAATTCTGATGCTGTTGGCCTGCGGTGGGCCCAACAGTTTCACTGGGACAAGCATCCCCAGGTGATTCTGATGCAGGTGTGATGCGGACTCGCTCTCTAAGAAACACCCCTTTAAAGCCCAGTTCTTCCTCCTCGATTACATGCACTTCTAAGTACCCAGCATTTTCTCTTTATAAACATGAATCTTCACGAAGATGATTTCCTCAAGTGCATCATTCAATTGGCTCACTTCCTCTCAGCAGACCTGCCACCAAGGAAACCATCAGCATTCAAGACATGGTCAACATTGAAAGTAGTTCAGATTTAGCCGTCACGCCTGTATTTAAAGAAAGAAAGAAAGAAAAAAAAAGCTCAACAGTATGTTTCTCTTACTCAGGTTTCCAACACATTTTATTTTGCAGACCACCTGCTTGTAGCTTTTGAGGACCAACATGGGTTTCAATTCCTATAAAACGTCCAATTAATTTCAGTTCTGCGGCAGCCCCTCGGTCCCGCGCACCGAACTTATGGCTTGAGTTCCAGTAACACGTGCGAAGAGGCTGCGCTTTGGCCCCTGAAGAAGGACGCGTCCAGGGTGGAGCCTCTTCCAGGGCTTCGTCTCCCAGGTGGTGGTTTCCTTTGGCAAGAAGTCTGGCTGTTCTCTCGGCTTCGGCGCCTGCAGGCAGGAAGCGCTCAGAAGCTTCCAGCGCAGACACGTGAGGAATCAGTGCACTTGTGCTTGAGGACAGGAGCCCCCTCCTACGCATTCCATAGGTGAAAGTATAAGGAAGCCTCTGTTTTTAAGTTAACACCGATAAACACCTTTTTAGATTGCCTATTTGTTCTAGAACTACAAAATTTACCTCAAGAAAATATAGGTCCCGTGAAAGACTTAAAAGTTTTATAAAACTAAAATCTAGTTTTCCCCCAATAAACTGTATTTTAGCCAAAACCCTCCCGATGCTTCTAAAATAATACTAAAAGGGGCATCTGATTATACAAGAGCAATAAAAAAAATTAAATATTTATTTGAATAACAAGTCGAAGTCCGAGCTGCACAGCTGGCGATACGCGTTTCCACACAGATCACAGGAAGCGTGCACGGAAAAGTACTGGCGCAAAGGACAAAGTAATGCTAAGGATCAGGCTAAATAGCCGCTGATTTTAAGAAATCAAAAGGCCTGAAATCACCATACAAAATATAAAATGTATTAAACACTACTATCCACAGAACAGTCTTTATTTTTGATTATATTTAAAAATTATTTGTGTAGCTAATTATATGTTGACTTGTAAATGAGTATTATACACGAACCCCCTTTCGGAGGGCAATTCCTTGCTGCGCTATCAAACATCTAATTACATTGCAGAAAGTGTCCTTTTTTGCTATTGATAAAGAAAACAGTTAATGATATTACTGTAAGTATTAGGAAGGCTACAAAACAAAGAAGTAACATTTCTTTTTTGTCTTCAAAGTGCTTCCCATGCAGAGTTAAGCACTCGCCTGGTTTAACTGAATGCACTCTTGGGTCAAAGAGATGCTCTGGAATTAGAAGACTCAAAGGACTCACGCAACCCTCTCGCTACTGGGGTACCATTTTGTCACTCACTCACCAATTCTGTCTTTCCAGAATACCATTCCAGACACTTCAAAAAGGATCAGACTGATACTGATAAATATACACAAAATGAAAAGACACAAACTGCTATTTGACACTACGATGGGTAATGTCCGTGCTACGTGAAAGCACCTTTAAAAAGAGCCTACTCGGCAAGAGATAAGTGTCTAAAGATTCAAAATGAATCAACAGTATTGGATAACAATATAATTCTCAACTCAGAAGCTGCCTCAAGATCAGGTGCATCTTCAGTTAATGTAACGGGAAAAAAAGGCAATGGATTTTATTTGATTAATTGCATCCACTCACAAATCGACCTAAGGTCACCAGATGTGTAGACACAATGAGATTTTTTCATTGTTGTTTATAGTCTTTAATTGAAATGATGATAAAGGAAATAGAGCTATTTAAAAACAAAACCACACAGCTGCCTCGGCCTAGATTAAGAGGTGGCACCAGGTGTGGGGTTCACATTCTGGGTGGCCACCTGTGGCGCGACCTCGATGATCCGGGGTTTGTCTATGATCCTGGCCGTGCGGTTACCCTTCTCCACGATCCCAATAATCCATGCTTGGTGGCCTTCACCGTATTTGGGGGACTTTATCTCTGCACAGAACCGAGCTGCTTGCTCACGCGGTAAACAGATTAGAAGGCCTCCTAGCAAAGGGAAAAAAAAGAAAAAAGGATTACCATTAACTGTGATGCTGTGTCTGCAGTCTCCCTGCCACTATCTCTCTAGAAAACGTCTGCACTGAGCTACATTCTACCAAGAAGCCGGCTGCACTGCCTTCACCTCTTCCACAGACTACACTGCGGAGTCATTAAGCAGCTCCTCGGTCAGCTCCTACTGTATTTCAGAACACACACAACAAACTTTAAATCATGAAAATGCCCCACCTGTGAATCGTCTGACGCTGTGGAGGTAGGAGTGAGGTGTTTGAGGCTCAGTAATATACGTGGAGGCTATCTTTTCCAGGCTGCGCTGAAAGGATTATTTAAAGACAAAAGAGAACTTTTCCTTTTCTATTTGATTCTCTACATGGAGTCCTCATTTTACAAAAAAAGGCTTTTGGTATATATATATTTTTTAAAATTAAAAATTAAGGTCAGGAGAAAGTGTGCATGCCTCAAAGTATCTGGGTTCTGTCACTGGTTCTGTCATTATCTTCAAAATAGAAAAAATATAAGATATATGAAAAGAAATCTTCATTGGTACTTGAGTAGCTAGGCCAGAATATTTCATACATTTGTAAGTAGAAGAAACACAAATCAGGAAAAAATATATACTACACTTTTACAAAAAAGGGAAAACTTCTCATATTTAAATAGAGACAGGTTCCATTAGTTGGGAATATTCGTCAGTTTATTCCAACTGATTCCATGCCCTCCAGGCGGCAGGAGCCGTTCTACTAGCAGTTCAGTTGCCCTCCTGGAGGTTATTTCTAGGAAATGGATTTCATATCTCTTTCGAGGCCAGGAAGTGGCAGGGTCCTCTCTACTGCCATGAGAGGCCCACCAGAGACCCCAGGCCCCCTTACAGGGCTTGTGCGTGGGTGGGGCTTTGTGGTCTTGGCCTCTGGGCATCAGAATTTCTCATGACCAGGCCCACCTCAGACTGACTTAATTAGGTTTCCTAGGGGTCCAGTCTAGGCATGGGTATTTTTCTTAATGCCCAGATGATTCAATTGTTTTACCAGGGTAGGGAAACTACTGAGTTATAGAAAAAATAAAATAAGTAAAAGAAACTAGGGGGAGAAAAGAGGGGGGCGGGGGAATTGAAAAGATGAAACAGAGATCCAGGTAAAGAGGAAAAAAAAAACGGGACCAAAAAAAAATGGTACTTTGGAGACATAGTATACTATTTCATCTCAAAACAGCAATTTTAGACTTTTTTTTGCAAATACAGCCTCTTCAATGTAACCTATGGATACATGGATTATTTAAAATGCTGAGTTGTCAATGGAAACTGAATGATGACCTATTTTCCCCATATCCGCCCTCCCTCCCTCCCATCCCATCACCAAACACACAAACTCTGGACTGAAAATGACACTGCTCATCACAGGCAGGACGGCATCACAGGCAGGGAGACGCTGCAGGGGGCTGAGAAGCCTTGCAGCCAAAACCTCATATGGGGTTGGGGGGTGTCCAGCTCCTGGACCTGGTTTCCTCCTCCTCGGGGACGTCCCACTGGCCTCCCTGCTTAACCCTCAACCCAGCCTGGGGCCCTGGTACCTGATGTCTCTGGGCAGGTCCCGTGCATGAGGCCAAACATGTTCCCGCAGGCCTTGCTCACGGCTGCCATCTTGGCCAGGACTGGGAGGTTGTGAATCACAAAGGACACCTCATTCCTCTGCTGCTTGGCCAGGTTCTGCGCGTGGCCCAGGATCCCGAAGCCCGTGATGTCAGTGGCCGCGTGGGCGTTGAACGTGTGCATGAGTCCCGCCGCTGCCAGAGGACAGAGGAGCCTTTATCATCTGGTGTCATGAATGGAGACCCCGAGAAAACACCCTTCCTCAACTCAAGATCTTACCTATGCTTTGATCTCAAAATTCCTACTAATTGGTCGGAGATAGCATACGATGAAAGTGAAATCAACACAACCTGGGGTGCAATTCTGAAAGTTGGTTTCCTAGTTCAATTTGAACCACTCAGAACAGCAGCTTCAACCAACAGTAAATTCCCAGTAAACTAAAATATCTGTAGAGAGGAAATGCTATCTCAACAAAAGGTAAACCTGTCTAAACTCTCCTAAAATCAAAGAACAAGATCTTTTAAGACTGTCTGACCTAAATTCAAGGTACTTTCCTGATGTCTAAAAGGTTAATCTCTTTTTTATGTTTTAATGTAAAAAAGTAATACACTTTATTTTATGGAGTAGTCTTAGGGTTAGAGAAAATTGAGCAGAAAGTGCAGGAAGTTGCCATACGGTCCCCCCCCAACCCCATTTCTCCTGCATTACACCCAGCATCAGTGTGGTGCTGTGATGAATCGGTATTGATACGTTATTACTAACTCCAGTTCAGTTTACACTGGGGTTCACTCTTGATGTTGTACAGTCTATGGGTGTCGGCAAATGTGTGATCACGTGTATCCATCATTAGAGTATCATACATAGTATTTTCACTTCCCTAGAAATTCCGTGTTCCACCTTTTCACCCATTCCTCCAACCCCTGGAAACCACGGATCTTTTTACTGTCTCCATAGTTTTGCCTTTTCCAGAATGTCAGAGAGTTGGAATCACACAATATTTGGTCTTTTCGGATTGATTTCTTTCACTTAGTAATGTGTACTTTAGGTTTCTCCGTATCTTCTCATGGCTTGATAGCTCACTTCTTTTTAGCACTGAACAATATCACTGTCTGGATGGACCAGTTTATTTATCTGTTCACCACCTACTGAAGGACTTGTTGGTTGCTTCCAAGTTTTGGCAATTATAAATAAAACTGTGACAAATATCCGTGTGCAGGTTTTTGGGTAGATAGAAGTTTTCAATTCATTTGGGTAAATACCAAGGAGCACAATTGCTAGATCATATTAGATTTAGTTTTGTAAGAAACTGCCAACCTCTCTTCCAAAGTGGCTGTACCATTTTGCATTCCCACCAGCAATCAATGAGTTATTGTTCCACATATTCACCAGCATTTGGTGTTCTGGATTTCAGCCATTCTGGTAGACGGGGAGTAGTATCTTGTTGTTTTAATTTGTAATTCCCTAGTGACATATGATGTGGAGCATCTTTTCATATGATTATTTGCCATCTGTGTACCTTCTTTGGTGAGGTGTCTGTTCAGATCTTTTGCCCGGTTTTTAATTGGATTTTCTTATTGTTGGGTCTTGAGAGTTCTTTGTATATTCTGGATTATCAGTCCTTCATCAGACGTGTTTTGTGAAGATTTAGATTTCCTCCTAGTCTGTGGCTTGTCTTTTCATCCTCTCTCTCTTTCACCGAGAAGTTTCTTTATATTAATGAAGTCCAACTTGTCAATTTTTTCTTTTATGGATAGTGCTTCTGGTGTTATCTCAGTAGTCATCACCAAATTCAAGGTCACCTAAATTTTCTTCTATGTTATCTTTTAGGAGTTTAACAGTCTTGTATTTTACATTTAGGTCTACAATCCATTTTGAGTTAATTTTTATGAAGGGTTTGAGACCTGTGTCTAGATTCGTTTTTTGCCTGTGGATGTGTAATTTTTCCAGCACCATTCGTTGAAAAGATTATCCTTTCTCCATTAAATTACCTTTGCTCCTTTGTCAAAGAGCAGTTCAACTATACTTATGCGGGCCTATTTCTGGGCTCTCTCTTCCGTTCCATTGATCTATCTGTCTGTTTTTTCACCAACACCATACTGTCTTGATGTCTGCAGCTTTATATGAAGTCTTGAAGGTGGGAAGTGTCAGTCCTCCAACCTGCTCTTCTTCACCACTGTGTTGGCTGTTCTGGGTCCGCTGCTTCTCCATATAAACTTCAGAATGAGTTTGTTGATATTCACAAAATAACTTGCTAGAATTTTAGTTGGGGTTGCATCGCTCCTATAGTTGGGAAGAACTGACATCTTGATACTGTTGAGTCCTCCTATCCACGCGTGTGGAATACCTCCATTTATTTACATCTTTAATTTTTTTCACCAGTTTTGTAGTTTTCCTCATATAGAGCTTGTACATATTTATTTTAGAGTCACACCTAAGTATTTCATTTTAGGGGGGAGAGTAACAGAAAGGCTAATTTTGGAGTGAAATATGCCCTGTGTTTACAGAAGTACTCTGGGGTGAATGCCTTTTTGGGGTGCATTTCCTCCCTTTAGACCGAGATCTCTTTTAGTTGGGTGCAATCTCAACGACACACGCAGAGAGGAGAATAGACCCTTCTAGGCCATGGTGCTAGATAAGCAACTAGGACGGGCCATCCTATTAACACACCTGCACCTGGTGCAGTGGGGCAGCCGATGACATTTAACAAAGCCAAGACCTGCACTTCAGCTCTTCCCAGTGCCATCCTAGACAAGCTTTGAGGACCACAGTAGACAAGAGGACCCACTGAATCCTACAGTCAATAAGAGGGATTCAATTTTTGAGGTACTGATTACCACTTCTTCCCTGTATGGGGAATTACTGTTGCTAATTTTTACTACGGAAATTTCAACGAAACACAAAGTAGAGAGAGTAGCAACCCACAACGAGCTCCCACGTACCCAACAATACCCAGCTTCAACCATCACCACCTTTCTTCTGGGGCCTCATCTACTCCTGCCCACTTGTTGGGGGATGTGGAGGGTCCGGGGCGTGGGCAACCTTAAAGCCAACCCCAATCATATCATATCGCCTATAAATACAGTATTTCCATGTGTGCCTCTAAAAGATTAAAAAACTGTAATACAGCCACAGTGTCATTATCACACCAACAAAATGAACACTACATTTGATTGTTCTCTCTTAAACTTCTTAATTTTTAACAGTTTCCCCTCCTTTTCCCCCCATGTCATTTATTTGTGGAAACTGAGCCATTTTTTTCTGTAGCATCTCCTGCATTATGGATGTGGTGATCTTCCCCGATGCTGACATGTTCTACCATCTTCCCGACTTCCTGTACTGGTGTTTAGGACCAAGGCTCCAAGAGACTCAGGTTCATTTTTTGCTGGCAAAAATACTTCATGGGGGTGGGGAATATCTCAATGAGAACCTTTCACCAAAAGGTTTTAGCAGCCACTGATGTTTGCTGTTGAGGTTCATTAAGTCAAGGGAGCAGCAAAAATGGCAACTTTGTAATTCCATCATTTTTCATGTGTTTATTAGATGTGACGTCTATAAAGAATTTTTTAGAAAATATGGTTTCCTTGAAATACACTCCATATAAAAGAGGTAAAATAGGGGGTTGATTCCTTTTATTTCAGAACAAGTTGGTGCCCTAGCAACTTCCAAAGGTGACCAAAAAAGTTTTAATTACCATTTGTTTAGAAACTTGATATGGTCACTCTTGTCTTTGATACTCAAACTGCACCCCCCTCTCCCCTGTGACGGGCGGGAGCCCCTTCAAGCTGTGGGGAAGTGACACGACCCCACTAGTCGTTGACAGTGCCACCACTTTCAGGCACAGGAAGTCCAGGCTTAGCTTCTGTACTTCCTGTCCCAGAACTGGAATCTGCCATTTCCCCAGGGAGTCCTGGCACTTTTTAGTGGAAAACATTAACTTTCCGAACAGAATCTGGGCACTAGGACTTCAGGCCTGCTGGTTATCACTACTTCTAGGCCTTTTCAATAGGCACAGAAATAAACATTTTTATAGAAAAAAAAATCCTGAGTTCACACTGTTAATTCCGAATTAAAGATTACAGATTTCACTTAGCTTCTGTGATCTTATTACTTCTCTCTTATTCTTAAAATCTTTGTTCCTAACTACATTAACTTATTTGCTTTATCTTACTATACCAACATTCTCACAAACACAAACCCACTGATAACAATGAAATATTTTTGTGGATTTTTGTTCTGAGGATGTGCCCTGAAACTACCAGGCTCAAAGTGATCTGAAATAATTCTTCATGTGATTTTGCCACTAACTTAGAAATATGTTGAACGACCTTAAAAAAATTTGGTTTGGATTTGTAAAATATGCTCTTTTAATTTAACTTTTAAGTATAGAAAACTATATAAAACATTTACTTCCAAGTCAAACTTACAAAACAAAGCATGTTCAGAGAGGGTCTGCTTCCTCCCTATTCCCTCTTATATGTAACAATTTTTATTAATGATTTATTTTTTCCATTGTTTCTTTTTGAAAGTATAAAATACATATTATTACTTCATATTCATTTATGAACATACAAAATGTAGCATACTACATACATGCTCTGTCCTTTTTGCTTTTTCCATCTGGCCATATCCTAGAGATAGCTGCCTAGTAATAAAGCTTTCTTGTTCCTTTTTATAGCTGTATAGTATTCCTCGTGCATGGAGGTGAGATAATGCAATCAGTCACCTAGTGATGGACATTTGGATTGTTTCCTTCTTTTGCAGTTATAAACAGTGCTTCAGTGAGTAGCCTTGTACACAAGTCATTTCATACTTTGGCCACTGTAGCTCTGGGACAGACGCATAGAAGTGGGACTTCTGGGTCAAAATAAACGTACACAGAATTTTGCTAGATATGACCAAACACTCCTGCATAAGTGTTCTGCCATACTGTATCCCTACCAACAATGTCTACAACTTAAGGATGGGGAATCTTAAATGCTCAAATTATAAACAAACTAATAACCCACATGGGTAAAAATAAATCCATTACAAATTACTTTCTTATTGTTAAACTACTTAATTTGAAGGACCAAAAATGGAAAAAGACTCCTTAGACATTTTGAACGGCACAGGAAGAGAAGTACGAATGAAAAGCCTTGGTTGTAAGTGATGAGAACATCTGAGAACACAGAATTAAATAACTACAATTCAACTTAATGTTGAATATTGCCAAAGAAATACTCCTGGAATGCAGGAAAAAAAAAATTATAAAAAAATTTGATCTCAAAATAAATTGTTCAAAAGTAGGCAAAAAGTAATTTAGTTATGCTATATTGCTCTGGTAGAACATCTGGCCATTAAACATTATGTGTACTAGGATTATATAATATGGAAAAAAGAATTTAGTGATATTAAATGAATAAAAGCAAATTCCAAATATAAGTAAAATGTACGCTAACCATTAGTTTACAACATCAACAATAAGACAACAGTAAACCACCAACCAACCAAAGGAAAAAATCCTGGAAAAATACATAAAAATATTAACAGAAGCTGTTTTTGGCTGGTGGGATTATGAACAATGTTTTTTCTCTCCCTTTTTTCATTTTCTGAAAACTTTTCTATAGTTAGCATATGATTTTTTTTTACAGTAGAAAAACTATAGAAAACAAACAGGAAGAGAAAACATATTAAAGAAATCTTTAAAATGTAGCATACTCTCAAAAACTGTGGTATACCACCACTCTGGGCATCATTTAGCACCTTCTAGAAAAGCTGAGGCAGTACTGCCCTCTTTCTTACACATGTGCACCAGAAGTTCTCAGCAGCAGTCAGTCATGGAGTGGAGGATTATACAGCGGTGAAGACAATGAAATACAGCTACACACCCCAGGGATGACACTCAGGAATATTAAACAGTGTACAAAACAGCAAAAATAAAATAACAGACACAGGTATGATTTAATAAAGCAAAAAATGCAAAACTAACTTATTGCTTAAGGGTACAAGGCTATGTGGCAAAAACAGTTTAAAACACGTGAGAATAAACATTAGATTCAGAACAGCGTCGCTCCTTTTCCCGAGCTGGGTGTGGGAGGGGCCCTTCTGGGCTTGTAAGGCCACGTTCTCTTTCTCACATGAGATGGTGGACACATGGGTACTGTACTGCTGTTCCTTAAGCCCTGCACATATTTTATAAAATAACTTTTGTATCAACTATCTAATAAAAAATTTTAATAAAGAAGGTGGGAAAGGCAGATGTTGGAAAAAAATCTCTTTTCATATTTTATTTTATTTTTTAAAATTAATTAATTAATTTATTATTTATTTTTGGTTGTGTTGGGTCTTTGTTACTGTGCCTGGGCTTCTCATTGTGGTGGCGTCTCTTGTTGTGGAGCACGGGCTCTAGGTGCGCAGGCTTCAGCAGTTGTGGCACACGGGCTCAAGAGTTGTGGCTTGTGGGCTCTAGAGTTCAGGCTCAGTAGTTGTGGTGCACGGGCTCAGTAGTTGTGGCTCGTGGGCTCAAGAGTACAGGCTCAGTAGTTGTGGCACACGGGCTTAGCTGCTCCGCAGCATGTGGGATCTTCCTGGACCAGGGCTCGAACCCATGTCCCCTGCATTGGCAGGTGGGTTCTTAACCACTGCGCCACCAGGGAAGCCCTCTTTTCACACTTTAAAGTGACTTCAAAATCAGAGTTTCGGAGAAGATCTTTTGAGATCCCCTGTTCAACAGTCAAATTTCTTCTTCTTTTTAGAGAATTGAAGACTTCATGGCTTAAGTGTTACGTATATTGGGTTCAGAGTCATTTGGGGGAAGTTGTAGGATGGGAGGGATGAGATTTCTGACTGCTGGCTCAGGGAACCCTGAGTAACTAAATAAACAGGGACCTTTTTTAGGGTAAGATTTTTGAACTTCATCTAGAGCTTTGTCTTCAGGTATCTTCAAAGTTCCAAACTAGGATGCCACACAACCCAAACCCAGGTCCTTGAGTACAACATGCAGTTAATGATGAGGAAAAAAACTGGTGTTTCCAGAATCAAACTGTGCCAGTTTCTACCAGAGGCTTATGTAGATGGAACAAGTTGGAGAAACAGTGGCCGTTATAAAGTTGGACAGATTTGGGTTTGAGAATAGACCTGTGTGTATTTCTCACACGTATATCTTTTCAGCCAAAGGAGGAAAAACAGGATCCAATTCACAGGATTGTTAAAAAGATGTCCATGGAGTACCAAAAAGAAGGGCTAGCACAGAGTTCACTCATTCATCCAGATTTAATGACCCCTGTGGTGTGTCCTTCACTCTTCTAAGTGCTGTGGACACTGCAGTGAACAAAACAGAGCTCCCTGCCCTCCTGGAGCTCACATTCTAAATGCTGGTTTGCTTCCAAATCCTCTGTACAGAGCGACCCACACAGATGCTTTTCCAGAAAGGGTTCCTCTGGCTGGTCAGAGGTTAGGACTTCAAAGACACCCAAGAAGGGCTTCCTTCTTAATTATAAAATATACCTGGTGCTTTCTATACAGGTATGAACGCTAATAAAAATCAACTGTAAGATGCTTAAACTGCATCAAGTGAGTCCCTTGGCAAGCCTTGCTGCTTCCCAGAAGATGAATTCTGGCCCTTTCCTGAACTTTCCTGTTTTATTTTAAACTGCTTTTAAAATTCTTAGCATAGTACAAAAGTACTGGTTCAATTACTATGCACAAAGACTGTGGAGATGGCCTTGATTTCTTACTAAATCATTAAGAAAAGGATAGAATATAACACTTAAAGGCATTATAAGCAGTAGTTTCAAAGCATTAAAAGCGTATCTGGCTTCAAATCCTAGGTCCCCATCGATTAGCTGTGTGACCTTGAGCAAGTTACTTGGCCTCCCTGTGAAATGAGAACAACAGTAGCTACCTTGATAAGGTAGTCGGAAGAATTAAATGAGAAAATATGTCAGGTTCCTGGTACATAATAACTACCAAATCAATGGTAACCACTATTATTATTATTACTTTCTAATCAGTATTAAGAATCTAGAACTAGAAATGAAATGTCAAGAAAAAATTATGGCATGAGTGTCATTACTCATTCATATACACAAATCTGGGAATTAAAAATATGACAAGGTTAACACTTTAAATTAATAAGTAAGTCAAGTATTTCTGAAAACATGCTGTATAAATTTCCCTTCTATTTGTATTGGGGTGCAGAGGAATTCAATGCTGCCCATCATCACAGGAATGTAGAATTTGAAGCAACAGAGAGGAAATGTGACCTCAGCTCTCCATTTCATAGATTCAGAAAGTGAACTGATGACTTCATCCATACTTCTCTGCTTCTCCCCGGTGCCTGGCACTGCCCCCACGGTGAGCGATCCTAAGCCAGAGGGGACACAGACGCTGGCACAGGCGCAGTGCCCTGGAGAACTCCAGACGCACAGGTCAGAGAGGAGTGGCTGGGGACAAACGCTCATGGCCTCACCACCTGACCTAGCACACCGTTCAGGCCAGTGGCCAGCCATTTACCTCCTCTAAGGTGAGTCACATTTACCCCACGCTTCTGTCAAGAACATGTGACGTAGCTGGAGTCCCACCGGTGCTCCAGGCACCGACAGAGGGGGCTCTGCAGTCACTGGCCCAACCTGGCCCATGGCCAGTTCCTCCAGCTAAAAATGTATTTTGGTTTTTTGTTTTCTGTTTTTTTTAAAAAAAACGTGTTAAAAGAGTCATGGGGGGAAAAGAAAATCAATGCAACTGAGACTGTCTGTGGCCCACAAAGCCTGAAGTGTCTCCCGCCCTGGCCCTGCTCAGAAAGCTGGCCAACCCCTGCGAGGCGAGCCCTGGCCACACCTGTCCTGTTGAGCCTGGCCATGTTCATCATCGCCTCCTGGTACGCCAGCTCCACGTCCTCCTGGGTGACCACCAGCTTGATTTTATTCCACTTCTCAGGCTAATGACAGGAACACAGGCGAGGGAGCAAAGAGCGAAAAAGCATGATCAGTCTCTGTTTCTAACCACTGGAAGAGCGTCTTTTTTCCTTAGCCACCTTCTGGGGAGTTCTGCTTCCCTAATTCGGCACACAATATTAAGTTTTCTAGCTCTTCCCCCCGTGACTACTGCTTTAGGTGTCCATTAGACATATCATCCGGCATCTTCTCTGTCCTCAGCCACACCTCTGTAGTCAAACGCTGCAGTGTACTAGAAACATGAAACCAGCAAGACAGTTTTGAATGTCCTTGGGTTCTCTTCTCCATCTCCCCTAGTAAGCGGATGGCTTTCATTTTTCATGTAATTTATACTCTTACTGACTTTCCCTGAATTCTGGGATCAAGTCCTCTCGAGGGACAAATGAACGGGAAACAACTTCAACTGTATCAGCTATGAGGACGGCATGGGTGACCACAACGCACATCCTCTGAAAGACTGCCGTCTTCCCCCTTCTTGCTCAGTCTGATTTTCAGAGGATCTGGCACCACGATGCTGAGTTCCTGACACACAGTCATCACGGTCCATTTTAATAGCCAGCTTCGTGCATTCGTTCCTTTCTTGGTAATACCCAATATCTACTGCCCAACACAGTAACTTAAGTCTATCTCTGCGTCCCTCCCTTATCCCCCTGCCCCCATCTCTCCCCCAGAGGTAACAATGGTTCTGAATTTTATACTTGTCATTTCCCTGCCTTTCAAAAAATAGTATCCTCGTACGTATAGATGCCCAAACAATACTCTTGGGTTGCTTCTGACCTTTATGAAAGTGTATTGTGCTGTTACTTTGTCTTTGAAACTTGCTTTTTTCAATTCTGAGCATCTTTAAGAAACTGGTTAAAAAAAGCAAAGGCAGTGTCAAGTTGGGGGTGGGACAAACAGAAGGATCCCAGAGCCCCTCCTCCTGGACCCCCCTGTGCCTCACCTGGGCAGTCGTATTGGAAAGCACCTCTGGATTACTGCCCTATAAAAGCCCTGTGGTCTGACTCACAGGTGATCACACCCGATGGGAAATCTCCCCATCCTCACTGGATGAGAAGGGAAAAATAACTGAAGAATGCAGCCTCCTTAAGAGATTTTCTCTGCTCTGTTTGTCAAGCTAAGATATACCTGGTTGATGAACAACATAAAATTGTTCTTTTTCAATTGTTTCTCAGGACTGATGGTTTCAGATGACAGTTGTAGAAATTAAAAGCACTGAGATATGTGAGAATATACCACAATCATATTAATTTTTGAGTTGTTATGGCAATGAAAAGTCTTAAATGAAGAACGACTGATCATAGCTCACTTGGAAAGTGACTCAGGATAAATATCTTCATATTCTAGATGCTTTCTCCACGACATAATTATTTATCAAAATGTTCTGAGTTACTAATTAGCGTAAAAAGACAAAACAAGCAACCAGAAATGACCAAAAAACTCATGACTAAAATAATTTAAACTGTCAATAAGCCTGGCCTTATTTATACCTCAAATATCAAACCTTGCACACATTCTCCTCTGTGTTGTTATTATCTTGGCCCCGTCGCACGGCTCGCGGGATCTTAGTTCCCGACCAGGGATTGAACCTGGGCCCTCGGCAGTGAAAGTGTGGAGTCCTAACCACTGGACTGCCAGGGAACTGCCTCCTCTGTATTATTTTTTAGTGTTGTTTAAGTATGAAAGACACACCCATCTCAGCACCAAATGAACAGATAAACCGCACTCACTGTTCCCCAAATTCTCGTTATGGATTATCTCTGAACCCCGAGCAAGGGCTTACCTACTTCAAGCATTCAGTACATGAAACCTGGATCTAATAAAAGAATAGGGACAATTCCCAGGATTTCTGAAGGCCTAGATGGACAGCACACTCCCTGGTACTAAAACTAGAAGAGCTTATTTTAGAAACCACACTGCTGACACCGGAAGGTGAAGGTCACTCACAATGTCCAGCCACTGGTGCACGGCCACAGCCACCTGCGTCCCCAAGGGCTTGGTCAGCACGAGCACGTCGCCTGGCACTGCGTTATCCGGCCTGAAGAAGAGAGCACAGGCAGGTCCTTGTCAAATCAACTGAGGAGATAAGTTCATCATCGTCGGTTAAACAGGAGAAAGAAAAGGCTGGTAAAACCACATGTGTGTTTGCAAACACTCACTTATACTTAAGCCAACTAATGCCATGTATTAGAGCTTTGCCGTTTACTACTAGGATGACTGATGAACAAAACATAAATAAATGAAAGTGAGGAGGCCACAGACTTCGACAACACTTAGGCCAGTGACAGATTAGTGTCCCAAAAAAGCAAATCGCTTAGTCTTCAAAGGCCTCACAGGCCCTGATTCAGCCATGCTCTCGTGTACTTTTCAACAGAGACCCACCAGGTTCTGAGGCAACAAGAACTTCTGGAACAAAAACTGTTTTTTCTTTTCTTTCTTTCCTTCCTTCCTCCCTCCTTTCCTTCCTTCCTTTCTCTCTCTCTCTCCTCTCTCTCTTTCTTTTTTTTACAATCACTTATATGATAGAGATGCAGGTGGGATTCTCAGGATGTGGGATTTGGCTAGAATCTGTGGGTCTAATGTTTTTGGTGATTCAGCATCAATGTTTCAGACTCAGAGTTATGACCAGTAAGTTTCCTACTTGGTACACAGGGTCCCTGGTTGGTCCTTGTCTTAAAGACAGAAGGCAAATACTAAAAAAGGCAGCCCTAAAAGCAGAAAAGACTGTCCCCCCTCAGACAAAACTCCCATCTCACTTGTATCCTCACGACCAGGACATGGGTCTAGCACTCATGTCTTTCTTGTCCAAGTTCAAGGAGCTGTCCACACAGCCATCCCGTCCCCTGACAGCGAACAACTCAAATACTCATACAAGTCGATTAAAAAGCCAGGGGCACAGACTTAAAAATCAACAACTAGCTCCTTGACTCATCCTGTAGTATCTATATCCATTGTTAGCTTTGAAAAATATTAATTCTGGGAGGATATACCAGAAACTCTTTTTCCAAAAATGGGACCTTAAGACATAAATGTCTTTCAATTCTGACTCAACTGTACCTGAGAGCTGATGTGCTCTTGTGTGTCACTGGTTATGTGCAACCTACAAATTTGTATCAGCAAGTGAAGTATGATAAAATTGCTGGGTTATTTTTAAGTTTGTGGGCAGTCTTTTACAAAATATAATCACCTGCATAGTTGCCTTCTTATTTTACAAAGTAAGCACACATGTTGTTGACAAAAAATTCATTGAAGCCTGTTTTATTATTTTTTCCTCTCTCATTTTTTGGCTACTGCTGGGTTCCTTTTCTATGGGAAAGCTGGAATGGGTGAGACAGATGGAAGTTCTCTTGTCCCATCTAAGTGGAAAGTTTGAGAACTACCAACATAAAACATAGGAAAATGAAACCTGGATGTAGGTAAAAGGCAAGACCCTTAACATGGATGCACTCATCAGTCAAAAAATGGACCAAAGACATGAATACATGAAAATTACACTCACCCTTACTCACAGGAGTAAGGCGAAGACCAAGGAGGCTGTCACCAGGCTGTGCTAGTTAGGATGGGGGAACCCAGCACTCTCACCCATTGCTGGTGGAGCCTCTATGAAGGGCAAACTGAAGACATCGATCAGAATTATGGTGCACAGGCACTGGACCCAGCAATTCCATTTTGAAACATTTCTTACCAAGAGTCACACATGCAAGATGATCTCTGCGCTGGAGTACTATGTATATTGTCAACATAACTGAAGATAATCTGAATGTCAAGAGTTACTTGGTTAAAAATATCCAAGACTGGTAAAAGTGTCTGCCTCAAGAAGGGACACTGATGACTGAGGGCAGGTGAGGGATTCTGCACCACAGGGCCTTTCACACCCCCGGAATTCTGAACGCAGTGCCGGCTCACAAAATCAGATAAAACAAATGGAGCTTTTGCTTCCTCTGAGAATAGGACAAGGTGGCTTTTCTTAACAAGACATCAAACACGAAAAGGGCCAATTTGTGTTAAGAGAGAATCTTCTCCAAGGATCTAGAAATGGCCAGAGGGCACAAGAAAAGACGCTCATAGCACTGACCACCAGGGACATGCAAATCAAAACCCAGTGAGATATCGCCTCATACCCACTAAGACAGCTATTACCAAAAAGACAGTAAAACAAGTCCTGGTGAGGATGTGGAGACATCAGGGTCCCATCCATGGCTGTGGGGAGCTGCCTTAGTTTGTTCAAGTTAAATAGTTACCACATGACCCAGTAATTCTTAGGTATCTACCCCAGGGAATTGGAATGTATATCCACACAAAAAACTTGCACACGAATGTTTATAGCAGCATCACTCACCACAGGTGGAAATAACTCAAAGGTCCATGACCTATGACTGGATGAATAAACTGTGGTCTGTCCATACAATGGAATGTTATTCACCCATAAAAAGGAATGAAGTAGTGACAGACATGCAACATGGATGAACCCTAAAAACATGCGAAGTGAAAGAAGCCAGACATAAAACATCACATGTTGCATGATTCCATTTATATGAAATGCCTAAAACAGGCAAATCCATGAGACAGAAAGTAGATCTGTGGCTTCCAGGGGATGGGGGAGGAGGGAGTTGGGAGTGGCTGCTGTGGATACAAGGTTTCTTTCTTGGGGAGACAGAAATGTTCTGGAATTGGATAGTGGTGATGGTTGCGCAACTTCGTGAATACTAAAAACCAATGAATTGCGTACTTTAAAAAGCTAAATTTCATGTTATGTGAAATTTTGTTATATGAATTACACTTCAGTAAAAAAAATCTAAAACTTTTTTATGAACAGGGATGAGGTACTGATACATGCTGCAAAATGGATGCACCTTAAAAAAATTATGCAAATATTCTGTGAAGTGAAAGAAGCCGGGATGGAGCTGGGGGATGGAGATGGGGGCCGGCGGTGGGGTGTGACAGCCGAAGGGGTGGATGGGAGTTTCTCGCTGGGGCAATAAAAGTGTCGTGAAGTCGACTCTAGTGAGGGTTGCAAAACCCTGTGACTATACCAAAGACCACTGAATTTATAAACACTTTAAGTAAGTGAACTCTATGGTATGTGAATTAGTATCTCAATAAATATATTTTTAAAAAAAAGAGAGAGAGAGAGAACCTGGCCAGGGGACATGAAACCGAAATCAACTTACATGATAAATTCGTTGGGCTGGCAGACAGTTGTAGCCACACCTCCTAAAACAATCCAGGGATTTAGCACTGTTTGGCCGCCGGTTACAGATGTTCCGGCCTCCTCTGCTGCATCTTTAAAACCCTGTATAATTAGGGGCATCACTTTATCCCTTTCCTACGGTTTAAAAGGACATAAATTAAAAGTCACATCATTCAGTTCAAAACCCAGAAAAGAGAGTCTACACCTGTAGTTATAAAAAGATCATAAAGCCCTTACAGGAAGCCCTGAGAGTTTACAGAAGGGGCAGGGAACAGTTCACATTGTAGCCCTTTTATCAAAAGTTGGAAGAGGCTCTAGGTCACAACATGAATGTAGCCCAGACGACAGAGGAGTAAACACCGGAACAGGCTGGGCGCACAGGGCTGCCCTGTGTCTGAGCCAGCTCTCTGAACGGCCCTTAACCATCCCGTGACCAGCTAACGCGTGCCCACGCGCCCGCTCCAGGTGTCTGTGTACAAGCAGTGGCCCGAGAGCACGCTGTGAGGGCAGAGAAGGGCCTGCTGAATGCTCAGTCCTATGCACAGGGCAAACGTTTGGCGGGGACGAAACCAATTACCTGTCAAAAATAATCTAAACAGGAATTCATCTCTGGGCCAACCAAGGAAGAGGTCAGGCGACGAGGCCACAGATGCTAGCGGGTTAGCCCGGGAAGCACGGGACACCCCAGCCCCACCGCTGTCTACGCCACCAGCCAACCGCGACAGAAGAGGCGGGTGCCTGGCCTCGGCGCCGCACCCTGGGCTGCCAGGCCTGGCCCGGAGGTGCTGTCACTGCGGCTTAAACGTCACCACAGCAAACACACACGCAAACGTGCTGGCTTCAGTTCGCCAGGAGAGAGAAACGGAAGCAGGTGGTGGGGACGGAAACACGAATAGGCCAGCCTGTTTTAATTCGCTGCCAGCTGCCAACAAGCAGAGGGCGGACGGGCCGTGGACAGCCTGACTTCACAGCGGGAAAGGAGGCCACAGACAAGTGACAGGACCACAACCGGGGCCGAGGATGCAGCCGGACCGGCTCCTGCTTACCCTGTCGGTCATCTTATTGCTGATTCCCAGGAGCATCAGCATGTTGTCGCACTCTGTGACCCCCATGGCGTAGAGGTCGCTGAGGACGTTGGCACAGGCTATCCTGCCCTGGAAGAGAGGGGAGACGTGAGCAGGCGCCACGGGGGACTTTCCGGGGCACCCAGGAGGGGACTTTCCAGGACGTGGTCCTCGGCTTCCGTGCTTCACAGACTCACCGCCTTTCCTCCATCACAGACCCACTCTCGGACATTCCCGTTACCACCTCTCCTTTCTCGGGCAGCACACATCGTTTCCAGGTTCTCTCCCATTCTAAAATTTAGGGAGAAGTCTGCAGTTTATTTAGGTGCTGAACAGGGAGCGGGGAGATGTCGGGGAAAAGCCTGGAGTGGTTGGTTTCAGGGGAGCCAAAGTGAAAGTGCTGGGAAACAACTGTCCAAAGAAACGTGGAAACAGCCACTTATCCTGAACAGATCCTTAAAAATGTCAACTTTATTGGTTATAGAGAAGATGGGTTTTATATACTTAGATGGAGAAATTTTGGGAGCTTCTTGTACGAGATAAACAGGAAAATCATCTTGGTTGAGAAACAAAAAGACAGAAGAAATAAACAACACCTAGGCCTGAAAGCAGATTGTTTTCTAAAGACAAAGAGAAGCATTTCCCAGTAAACTATAAGGTTTTATTGAGGAACTTTGAAACAGTACTCAACAGAAATGTGATAATAAAGATTTTCTACTGCCAACAGACATTTAAAAAAATTTTTTAAATTGCCTTTCTCCAGACAGTAAAGGAGAAAGTGACCAATTTTTCTTTCTGACGTAAGGGTAATCAAACCACAAGTTCCTATCACTTCCAGTGGCCGTTCCACCGCCCGCTTATGTTGTCTCACGACTTCCTGGCAGGTCGGCAGGGAGCCTGATGACCTCCTGTGACTCACTCGAGGTCACAGGCGCAGCGGGGTCAGCAGCTGGGAGGCGCCAAACACAGGTTCGGGCTGCAGCGATCTGCTGCCCCTTCTGTGTGGGCGCTCGAGATGCTGGCAGAGGATGAACTCTGGTTCTAGCCACCTGGGCCCCCGGACAGGTGGGACACCGGGCGCGTGGCGTGCACAGGCTCTCAGGAGCACTGCGCCAGAGGAGAGGCGAGAAACAGGTTTCTGGAAGCGTGCGTGCTTGTCGCGGGTACCCAAAGAGGTGAGCAACCCTCCCCACCTTCAGACCTCCCGGCCTCAGGCCCTACGTGTGTGGCTCGATCCCAGTGCCCTTGGCACAAGGAAGGGCCTCCGGCACTTTCTAATGATAGGATGTTGCCAATCTCTCCATCGGCCCCTCCCAGCTGCCAGGGTGGAGGGTCCAGCTGGGAAGGAGGAGGGGCTGCTGGCAGCAGCCCTGCGATGAGCAGGAGGGGGGTCTGAGCAGAGCGTGATCAGTAGGCAGATGCACACGCTGAACGGTGGAGTAAGACACAGCGAGGGCAGTGACCAGAAGGAGAATAAACGGGCAGGTTTAACGGTGCGGAGATGCTAAGCTCTTCCTTTCTGGACAGAGACATCTAGGATCAGCCCTGTTACAGAGGACGGTGAGACACAGGAGCGTGGCGTTTACAAATGTCAAAGAAAGAAAAGTACAAGGAAATGAAGAAGAAAACTACGAACACATCAGTCAACAGACACGCTTAACAGACCACAGGTGTTCCGGCACAGACACATAGGCAGGTACGAAAGCAGCAGGGGACGCCCCCCATCCACCTTAACTGCCTGCCTCATGCACGGTGCCAAGTGTGAGCAAGGGATCGACCAGATCAGATCCACAACCACGGGAGTCAGGGCAGGGGTAGGATGAGAGCAGTTTGTGTAGAACGAAAACAAAAAAACCCACACACGAATAACAAAACCCCAGCCACCACCCAAAACCAAACGAGTAAGCAGTTCCAGATGTAAAAACACGTCGGTTAAACTTACCATCATGTAAGGGTCATCGACGATGGGATAAATGTAATCTGTGGTTTGAACCAAGGAAAGACCGCCGTGCCTCAGAGGAATGACACAGGTATCCATCCCGATGCCTGCAAAGATGGGGGTCATCATCATCCAAAAGTCAACAGGAAGAGCCATGTCATTTTGTACCTGCAGTGTTCTGAATAGGAGGGGTTTTGCATAAGACACTTATGGAACACTGCTCACCGCCAACAAAGCAATGTGTTTCCTATCAAGAAGCATAACTGAAATAAACGTGAAACAAAACTAGCTTAAGATAGAAAATGAGAACACAATTTGTTAGTCATAAAGACTCAACTTCAACATGGTACAATTTTTAGACTTTAATGATGCCTTGAACAGAAATTTTCCTTTGTGTTACTGTATCATGTGACTGGCACCATGTAGAATTTCTGTAAAGATGAGAAGAGCACAAATGGAACTTGGGTTGTCTTCTCCATAGTTACTTAGGAGTATATCTTTGGGCATCATTCTGTTTTTCCAACAGAAAATCTGTAAAATATTTTACACATATAAAATGTTATTATAGGGCTTCCCTGGTGGCGCAGTGGTTAAGAATCCGCCTGCCAATGCAGGGGACATGGGTTCGAGCCCTGGTCCGGGAAGATCCCATATGCCGCAGAACAACTAAGTCCGTGCGCCACAACTACTGAGCCTGCACTCTAGAACCCGTGAGCCACAACTACTGAGCCCACATGCCACAACTACTGAAGCCTGCGCGCCTAGAGCCCATGCTCCGCAACAAGAGAAGCCACGGCAATGAGAAGCCCGCGCACCGCAACGAAGAGTAGCCCCCTCTCGCCGCAACTAGAGAAAGCCCGCGCACAGCAATGAAGACCCAACACGGCCAAAAATAAATAAATAAATAAAAACTTTAAAAAATGCTATTATACTACATTTTAGTCAAAAATGACAAAAATAAGAAAGGAAGGAAGGGAGAAAGAAAGAGAGAGAAAGGAAGGGAGAAAGAAAGAGAGAGAAAGGAAGGAAGGAAGGAAAGAAGAAAGAAAAGGACAAAGCTAGAACAAGTATTCATTGATTCCAATCAAGCATGTATATAAACACTGTGGCTCCCAAGAAACCTTAAAATGCCATGCATTCCACTCATGAGAAACTTATGTCACCTCTACTAACTTAATGAGCAGGGAAAGAAAAATTTGCTTAACAAGCCTAAGGGATATATTTCAACTTATTAAAAATTGTTTCTAAACATTTAGAAAGATAACACAGACAACTGATGGGCTAATTAGAAACAGTTCCCTTTTCCTGAAATCAGTTTAGAAACAGTCAAGACTAGCTACTGCAGGCTACATTTTTTTAAAAAATCACCTGTAATGCAAACACTTCAAATTCAGACTGGCCTCTCACCAGGTAAGCCTAATGGAGTGCTTTCCTACACTCACCTCTCTCAAGAGGATGCCCTCTGGCCCTTAGGAAGTATTTCAACCTTGCAGCCCAATGGCCAAAAGCAAAGGACAAATCCCATAAAGTACGAAAGGAAGCAGGTAGATGTTTACCTTCTCGATTCAGAATTTCAAGCGGAGTAAGAATAAACCACACCCGAGTCACACAGAGAGGACTACGTGTGAGCTTTCTTTCACAACTACCCCAGCACCGTGTCAAGTCCCAATCCATTATTACTAACACTAAAATAAAATCAAGTTTAGTGAAAGATCACTCTGTGAAGGCAGGCTGATTTTTTATTACTACACTAGATGGCAAAGCAGAAACTCTTGGTGGAAGATCCAGTTAGGGAATGGAGGACTTTGCTTCAGAATGGCAAGTCTCACAAATTCGTGACAATGGAACACCCATTACCAGTGATAAGAAAGTGTGTGATAATTCATCTCGACGATGCATGTATGCAGAAATGCCCTCTAACGACGTTCTATAGCACTCAAGAGGAAACAGGGCAAGAACCACAATTAAACTCATATTGACCGCTCCCCAAATTGATCATTCCAACAACTGGGAATTCCAAGTATATTACCACTCACTTTGGAAAAGAGGGAAGAAATACTGTTTTCTTTTAGATTTTCATATAAACTATAGGACTATTGAAAGAGACACTAAAAAGAGTTGCTGAAAGTTAGCTTTAAGTGTTTTGTAATGTGGGACTCTTAAACTGGAATTCAGTCTTTTTGATTTGTAAAGCAGTTAATTTCTCTTGATACCCAGCATCAGAGCATGTGAACCATGACTCCCCAGCACTCTCCTGGGGCTGACAAGAAGCTTCCGTCACCTACAAGTCCTCTCTCTCCACCAGGACACCACTCCGTGTTAGAAGGAGGGTCAAGGGCTGTCCACGTGGGAACCACCAGCCACACGCGGTTACCGAGCATGTGAGATGGGGCAATTCCAAAGTGACATGCGCTGCAAGTGCACACACTCGATTTTAAACACGTAATACCGAGAAAAACCAACGTCTTGTTAGCAATGTTTTACATTAACTATGCATTGAAATTATAGTTTTTATATACTGGGTTAAATAAAATATATTAGAATTCAATTCCCCTGATTCTATTTTTTTTTTTTTTTAACGGAACTATCTGTACTAGAAAATTTTAAATGACACAGGTGGCTCACCTCATCTTTCTTTGGGACAGCACTGGTCTGTAGTGACTGGTTTACAAATCACCTACCAAATTTCAAGAAAGGAAGAGAGAGAGGGCGAGAATGGCACAGGCCGTGGGCCTTGCAAACGAGGGTGTCAAGTTGGGAAAGACAGGGACAGTCCAGGCAGAGGGCAGGTAAATGCCCGAGCAGAGGGAGCCTCAAATACCAGACCGAGCAGGGTGTGTGTAATCATCAGTGGGCGGTGACGGGGACTTCTCGGTTTCAGCAAGACTGAAACTATCCATCAAAAAAATAATAATAATGATAATAACCCGAATCGTCACTCTACCCCCACTGCCAGCAGCCACCAACACACGGCAGCTCTCAAGCATCAGGCAACAGAGGTACCAAGTACTAAGACACACTTATCTTAACGTTTCCTTAGTTAGAATACACTTAACAACGTTGTATTTAACAACTGTTACGGTTCATCCTTAGAATCCAGGAAATATGACACTCTTGTAGAAGAAAAATTTTAAAAAACAGGTCAACAGACTTGTGTGTATACATTATATAAACATACATATATACATACATACACAAGTATTATGTATATGGGTACAGATGCACACGGTGCATACACGGATAATTTCTGGTACTCACAACAGTTGCAAACAGTGAGTAGTATTACCCCATTTTACAGATGGGAAAACTGAGGCTCAGGAGGGTTACGAATTTGCACAGAGTAACATTTATTTCTCTTTCTCCTGCCTGTACCCTTGCTGTCGCCATCTGTCCCCTTTTGCCACTGCTGAGTTACAGCTGACGCAGCTCCTCTCCCCATGAACACGTCTGGACTTAAAAACCAGATGACAAGCAGTATGGTGGGCAGAGGAATTGGAAGCTGTGGATGCCAGTTCCTGACCCCCCACCAAGTGACAGGGAACAGGTTACCCGGCCTTCCTGAGCTCCATGGAGAGCTCAATAAGTCAACGGGGGCGGTTACAGAAGGGAATGATTACTTTATCCATGAGGTTTTGACTGCATTTGTCTTTGCCCATTCGGTAGCTTATCTTTCCCGACAAAAGTTATCTAAGACCCTTCTCAGTATGTTCTCATTTCTTGACAAGCAAGCTGACATCCACTCCACCTCATTCATGTGGTATTTCTCCACGCTGAGACATCAGCTAGATGAGGACGATTTTCTAACTGAGCTCCTGCAAGCCTACAGGCCCCGAGAGTGCAGGGTGTGAATTTTCCTCTCCCACCCAAAGCAACTCTGCGTTTATCTGCTTTCTACATCAGGAAAGAAAGGAGTACCCTAGGTTCAAAACTAATGTTGTAAGACAGAACGTGACCATAAAAGAAATGCAATTAAAACCTTATGTAAGAAAGCTGATCAACTCACACACCGTAACTACAAAACACCCACAAACTCCTAGAATACATGTCAAACACTCAAAAGGCAAAGTGATCACAGTCTTGCATCATGTACTTAACAAAGCACGTAAGAGAAGCTAACAAACAGCATCCCAGTAGCCTAGAATTTCTTTCTGAGCTCTGTGTTTGAGAAAAGGCAAACCACTAATGACAGCAGGAGCTGGGTCAAGGAAACACGGCTCTCAAGTCCAGATGCCATCCTGGGGTCCAGACCCCATCCAGTGTTCTCACCTGCTGTGTCTCCTTCCTCCCCATGGGAGCTTTTCAAACAATGCCTGCTGCACAGGAACCCCGAGCTCCCAAGCCAGGCACTGCTCTCCCAGTCCTGCACGACGATGCTTAAAGGCGTCCTACACGACACCTTTCCTACTCTGATTTAATAAAAAATGCTTTTACTGTAATACAATTGTCTCAATCGCATAGTAACAGTTTAAAAATGGTTAGAGCACATTTCTTGATGCTTTTCAAGTAGTTCCTCCAAATAACTTACAATAAGGTAACAGTTACCATTGCTTTGCTCTTTGCATCCTTCTTGCAGAAATTAAAAAAAAAAAAGGCAACATGGGAGGAGAAATCTAGTTTTTGACTCACTGACTACATTGCAGCCAAGATGCTCTACTCAGGGAAATATGAAAGAAACAGCGGTTCACGTACCAAGCCTTGGCATAACTGCTCCAAGAAACTGCTCATCTTCTTGGAAGTGGTTCTCCTGTAAGGATTCCAGCAATTTCTGCAGGACATCTTGGGGCACTTTGCAGCCGGTGCCCTTCAGTTCGGTGAATCTGGTTAACCGGAAGCTCTTGTCCAATTCATAACTTTCCGGGTTAAAGGACTCCCGCGCAGACATGGTTCTTGGGCGCACACACCTCACCGCCGGGCTCCTCCCCTCCCTGTCCTGCGCGGCTGGTTTCTTTACAGAGCCACCTGGGTAGCACTGAGACACAAAGACACCATTAGAAGAGTTCTTCTTACCAGTACCCGCCAAGAACCTAGTGAGTGAATACGTGACAGTGAAAAGTAAACATGAAAAGGGCTGCAATCACCAAGACCACAGGGAAACAGCCATCTGGGACCACAATAGTTTGTCGCAGTGATGCATAAGCTAGAAGAAGTCATTTTAAAAGGTGACTGTACCATTAGAGACATATTCTATGGAAGGCGATCTGATGTCTGTGTTGTTATAATGGTGGCTCTGAGGGGCTGCAAGGAAGACGGAACTATGGGCCAGCTGACTTACAGGACACAGTGCCATCTTGAGTAAAAAGTCCCAAACGTTCTTCTAGCCGGCAGCATTACAGGAAAACTAGTCACTTCACCTATCAACCAGGAAGTACTATGGTTTAGACATTAAATGCCCTGGCTAAAGTGACTTTTCAGGAAGACCTTTTGCCATCTTTTGCTATCTCACAAAGAAAAATAATATGCCTAACAGATACTTTTCATAAAAAGGACATTGGTGGATATGCATTTGACGAAATTCTTTACGATGCTAAGTTCAATTTTAGAAAAACAGGTTTTCACTCTGAGCCAGAAGTACACGACATGATCCAAAACTAACAGGAAGCCTCTCTAAAGAACACAACTTGAAAACTGGAATGGCTGTTAAACACAGCAAGGCTCATTTTCTACAAGAGAGCAGTGGAAAGTTTTCTGATGTTTTAATTCAGTGCTATTTCCTAGAAAGCAAACACCCCGCCCAACAAACTAGTACACACACACATCATTGATAAAATATGCTACTGCTCATTACTGTCTCATTGCAGACCTAAAGTGATAAAATAAACTGTACTAAATCACTAGCATTTATGGTACTTGGTACCACTGGAAGTTTCTGGAACAAACTTTTCTAAGCTTGAAGCCTTTGGAGCTAAACGAAAACCTTCCACGTGCTCCCGGGGTTTACAAAACTTCCAGACTGATACTTTACTGGGCATAGAATTACAGACACCCCAAGTTTTAGGGTCAGTTTCCCCTATAAAATTTATCATTAAGAACATAATTCCCATTTATAGTTTTCGATCCCCTGCGAAGCCCATCACTCATTTAAAATAAATCTAGAGCCTGAATTTGGGCAGTAATCCAAACTGTCTTTACAAAACCATGTTTGGGGTGAGCAATGATTTCCGTTTGAAACCTACAACCGTAAAGGAGTAAACCTTCCGACATTCCAAGAAAACCACCTGTCCAAAAGGAGGGCGCCAGGAGAGCTAAGTTATGGAGCTGGGAATTTTGAAGCCATTTTAGAGTTAGGAAAAGTCCAATAGCAGTTTGACTTGGAAGGGTTTGGAACAAAAACAACAGTCCTTTCCTCACCAAATGCCTCGCACTTAACACCGCCTCACTCCTACCAGGGGAAAAAAAAAATCCAACTCACGAGGCATCCAGTTATTTTCCTACCTCCAATCCCTATCCAAAAAAAAAAAAAAAAAAAAGGCGGGGAGGGGTATTTGTTATTCAGGGGGCTAACTTCCTTTTAAATCTTCCTAGGTTTTTAAGGGCAAAAAGTTTAAAACACCTTAAGCCCAAAAGGCACTCAGGAGTTTTAAAATTCCAAATGGAACGACGGACGTAAATCACACACATCGCATCCGAATCATAAAAAAAATAAATTCTTACATTTTTTGGACGGGATGAGAAAGTGGGGGGGTGGAGGGGGACGTGAGGAAAGGCGTAATTAATGGTGGGGGGCTGGCACAATACGCAGTCCACTCCAACCCCAAAGCCGCCTGTTTACACCTTTAAACAATGACATGAATATTTAAAAACAACAGTTAACCCTTTCCTTCTCGGCCACGTTTTAATTTTTTCAAACGAGGGCGCCAAGCTGGCCGCAGAGCCGAGGGAGCACGGTAAGTGGGGGCGGGAGAGGGGGCAGCCCCAGCCCGGTACCTACCTCCCCCCAGGTCCCCAAGCCTAGGAAATAAACAACGGGGGGGACGCGGCGACGTGGGCGCAGGGGCGGCGCACCCCCCGGGAAGCACACGTCGGGGCGGCGGCCGGTGCGCGCAGAGCAGCGCTCGGGGACACCTTAAATCCCCGGCTGCCGCCTTTAAAGGCCACACGGGCCCAGGCTCTTTGTGCGGCGCGGCCCGGTGGAGGCGGAGCGGGGCGGCCAGCGGGGCCATGCCCGCCCGCCCTCTCTCTGTCCCGGCGGCAGCGGCGGGAACCGCGCGGCCCAGGCCGCGGGGCGGGCGTGAGGCGCGCACGGCCCACCGGCCGCGGCGGGTCACCCGGCTCGCGGGCCGGCCGGGCCGGGACGCCCGGGGTCAGGCTGCGTCCGCGGGGCCGGAGGGAGGGCGCGCGCGGACGGGGGGGAGCGGGGAGGGCCCGGAGGCGCCGGGCGCCGCGCCCCGGGCACCGGGCTGGGCTCTCCCGCCGCGCGCGCGGGCCGCCGCCGCCGCCACACAAAAATGTCGGCGGGCGAAAAAATTAACCCCTGCGTTGCCGCCCCCCCCCTCCACTCCTCCCCCGCCCTCTTCTCCCTCCCTCCTTCCCCGGCCCCGCGCGGCGGCGGCGGCGCGGGCGGTGCTTCTTTTTTAAAGCGGCCCCACCAAGCCCTGGCTCGGCCCCTCTCCAGGCTGCGCTGCAGAGCGCCGACCGTGCACGGCTCCCGGCGCGCCCAGGCGGCCCGCGAGGGGATCCGCACGGCCGCCCTGGGCCTGCGGACGAATATTCCCCTTTAAGCCTGATGTCTCGCCCCCCCTCCCCGAGCCAGGCGCTTACCGGTTCGCTTTGCGCCCTCCGCCTCCTCCCGCGAACGGGACTCCGCCGCTCCCACAATGCACCGGGCGCCGCCGGGCTCCCTTAAGCGTCGCCTGAATAAAAAGGCCGCTCCCGGCGGCGGCGCGGAGGGCGGGAGGGCCCCGGGCCGCGCCTGGGCGCCGCGGGGGCTCGGCCTGGCTCGGCGGGCCCCTGCCGGGAACGGGGCCGCCGTGCGCCGCGCGCGAGGGGCCTTTAAGGGCCGGCTCCCTCCCTTTAAGAGGCGGCGGGCCGCGACCGGAGCGGCTCGGTAGCTGCGTGCGGCCCGGCAAGGGGGCGGGGGCGATGTGCAGGCCCGAGCGCGGCAATGATTGGTCTCGGGGGAGGGGTGGGGGGTTGCAAGCCCGAGGAGAGGTGGCATCCGTTGCATGATGCAAAAAGGATTGATTTCAAAAGTTGCGAGTTGCATTGGCAGCAGCCTTTGGCGCCCGGGCCACCTCCTTTTCCTTGATCCGCTGGAAGGGCCGGGAATGTCCCAAAACCTGGCCGGGCTCAACCGCGCTGCATTCTGCGGGACGCTGTACCTGCTCCCCCGAGCGCTGCCGTTGTTCCTACCGGCAGACAGTGAGCGTGGAAACAATTTGAAAATCGAATCGGAGCAGAGGAAAGGCCCCCTCTGCTGCGATGAAGGACTGCGAAACACAGACGGCACGTTTCGTTAATAACGAGTCTCCCTTCTATTGTTCAGCCTGGCTCGGGAGTTAATATGAGCATTAGTGAACGTGCACACGTTCTGCAAAGTTTCTTGAACGTTTCATGTGCTTGGTAGGAAGTCAAAGCTTAAGCTTCTTCAGTTACATTGTTTGCTCTCCACGGATTCAAGTAAACATGGCAGCCTAATACTGTTTGTGTTTGAATGAACACCCATAGGAGCGATTCAGCTTCTGAGATTACTTTTTTCAGGTTTTCAACTTTCTAAGGCACTGCTGAGTAAAATAAAGCAAAATGCTTTCCTATGACGTCTTTTAGGGCTTCCCTTAAAACCGAGAAGTGACGGAGGGGATGCCGATCAAACTTTTCTAGAGTGGTTCAACGTTTTCCAAATGTATTTTGGGGCAGGAGTGTTTTTTAACCGAAAGGTGCTGTAGGTTCTGTTGTCAGGTTTGTAGGCTACGCAGATGGCCTTTTCATTCTTAAAATTTCTGCTTGGCAATTCCCCAGGGTTTTGATCTAGGTGAGGCTGCAATCGTGATGCGGTCTAGGAGACCAGGCTGATGCAGGCTCCTCTCTGTCTTTTCTCTGCAGCCCTACAGGAAGTTAGGAAAGAACATAGTAGCCTAGATTCTTTGATGTGTTGGACTTTTGTCAGAGTGGCATAACCCACTGGTTGACAAACCTAGATTTGCCTCTGAATCGCCCGGGGAAACGCAGGTACAGGCAGTCCCCAGGCAACACTCCAGACCTTCGGAATCAGGGAAGGAGGATACAGATATCTTAACTCCCCTCATCTCCTCCCTTTTAAAATCGATTTTGTGAGTTGTTCCGGGCATTTTGATGTTTTGTGTTTATCTTTTAACAAAAAAATGTCACAACTAGAAAAAAAGATTTGGGGGATTGGGGGAAGGTGACAACAGAGGTGAGTAGGGCCCTCTGTGAGGATGCATGTTTCATGCTGAGGAATTTGCTGTTTATGCCGTGGTCAGCAGAGTTTGTCAGATTTGGGTTTTACAAGTTTACCCTGTAAAAGAAGGCTGTACCACACTTGGGAGGATGCCCTCTCCCAGAAGGGAGAATGGGGCCACATCTCTAGTGAGGAGGGAATTGTACTAGTCAAGCATGGGGTCGAGGGTATCCGAACTGAAGTTGCAGGAATACAGACAAAGGAAGGAATTTCAGGTGATTTCATGTATGGTTGGAGGAAGAAGCGTAAGATGACACCCAGATTTCTAGTTTGGGGGGAACCGGGTGAGTAGTGAGGCCACTAGTTGAAACAGGAACTTACTAGCAGGCAAACAGGTTTGGGGGTTAGTTCAGCTTTGGAAATGTTAAATTTCAGGCGCCCGCCGGATACTCTAGGCAGAAGGCAATTGGTAAAACGAGGTTTGGCCCTTGGAGTAGGGGTGGGCACTGAGTCTGAGATGCAAATGTGGGCACCATCAGCATGTAAATGGAGTTTGAAGCCCCGGAAAGGGGTGAGATTAACCAGGAATGAGAGCAGAGGAAGAAAAAGAAAGAGACCTTGGACAGAGCCCTGCGGAGTTTCTAAACTGAATGTCTGGGCCAGCAAGAGGCTGATCCCCGCTTTGTGTGGGAGGCGAGCATCCTCAGAGCCCACTCCTTCCTCCCCCAGCCCCTGGGGTTGGAGCCCTCCGGCAGCTCCAGGACAGCTTGAGTCAGATTCTCCCGAGCAGAGTTTGTGGACTCTGGTCTAAGCCACGATGCCTTGATTAGCCTGGAGCCAGGCTACGGTGTTGGGGACAGATACTCCACCAGAGCTCTCGTCCTTCCCTTCCTTTGCCCTAAACACAAGCCTCTCTCTGTGCTTCCCCCCATCAGCTTTTTTTCTTTCTATGAGTCTTCCCCAGGCGGCTCATCAGAGCCCCATCCTGTTGGGAACCATCTCCCCTGAGTTCTCAGGTCCTACTGGCTCCAACTGAAAGATGGTTCTCCTGGGTTGCATTACCTGGTGGAGGCTTGTTAAAAATACGCATTTACCAGCCCCACTCCAAAGGTTATATTGATCAGGTGTCATGGGTGGAATTGTGACAAAGATGATTTGCTCGGCCAAACTTCAGTCAGGCTCCTGAACCTTCTCCTAGACCCATCTGTGCGCTTCCTTGTAAAATCCAGTTTTAGCAAATCCGATCACCCTCAGTATCTGACCAGGGTCCTCAGCCTCCACCATCCCGCAGGTGAACATCTGATCACCCTGGCCTGCCTGCAGCAAGTGCCTCTAGAGCCGTGCTGTCCAATAAATACGGTAACACTCTCTGTGGTGCGTTTTGAGTGCCTGGAATGTCCCAGCTGAGATGTGCTCTCTGTCAAAAATGCACTGGATTCTGAAGACTGAAAATGAAAAAAGAATGTAAAATATCTTTGTGATTATTCTATTGATTCATCTTGAAATAGAATATTTTGGATATGTTGTGTTACATAAAATATATCATTTTATCTCTTTACTTTTTTTTTTTTAATATGGCCACCTGACCATTTAAAATGACATAGGTTGCTCACAGCCTATTTCTACTGGACAGCTTGGCTCTCTATGATGCCCCAGTCCCCAGAGCCACAGACACAGGCATTCAAGTACTTACATGGGTGTTCCGCAGACACTTCAAATCGAGCATGTTCCAGACCAAAGCAATTCTTTTCCTTTTGACCCTGCCCCCCTCCCCCGCCCATCAGCTCCCCCTCTTATGTGCCATCTTGGTGGATGGACGGGTATCTGCTGCACTGCACATGCTAGAACCCTGGCAGTCATCCCCAGCTCCTCCCTTTCCATTTCCGGTCTTCACTGTTACCCATCAGTTCTACCGCCTTGATATTGTTCACATCCAAACCCTCCCCTCCCCTCCCACAGTCCCTGTCTCTGTTCATGTCTCATCTCTCCCCTCAACTACTGTGGAAGTCTCCTAACTTACGGGCTTTCTTTTTTTTTTTTTTTACTTTTTAAAAAAAATTTAATTAATTTATTTATGGCTGCGTTGGGTCTTCGTTTCTGTGCGAGGGCTTTCTCTAGTTGCGGCAAGCGGGGGCCACTCTTCATCGCGGTGCGCGGGCCTCTCACTGTCGCGGCCTCTCTTGTTGCGGAGCACAGGCTCCAGACGCGCAGGCTCAGTAGTTGTGCCTCACGGGCCCAGTTGCTCCGCGGCATGTGGGATCCTCCCAGACCAGGGCTCGAACCCGTGTCCCCTGCATTAGCAGGCAGATTCTCAACCACTGCGCCACCAGGGAAGCCCCTTACGGGCTTTCTGCTGTGATTTTCACTGGTCTCCGTTCAGTCCAAAGTGATTAATGCTACAGGAATGATATTGATCCAAGGCAACCCTGATCACGTTCTTTCTTTCCTGCTCAAAACCTTTAGGTGGTTTCCGTGCCTCTGGCTCCATTTCTCAAAGTATGGTACTCATTCATGGGTGTGCGTGATTTTAGGGGGTACAGGGAAGAACATTTTATAGTTACATACACATTTGAACACACACTGGAAAGATATAACTAACATGTAAAACCTGTGATTTTGTGGGCATTATTCTTTAGGACAAAAAGTGAGTCAACTTAAAGTTGTTTTTTTTTAGAATATTTGCTTTATTTTATTTATTTATTTATTTCTAATGATAATTCCCAAGGTTTATTTATTTATTTATTTATCTGGGCTGCACCTGGTCTTAGTTGCGGCACGCAGGATCTTTTTTAAGTTGAGGCATGCGGACTCTTATTAGTTGCGGCATGCATGCGGGATCTAGTTCCCCAACCAGGGATCCAACCGGGCCCCCTGCGTTGGGAGCATGGAGTCTTTCCCACTGGACCACCAGGGAAGTCCCTAAAGAACGTTTTAAAGAAAAAATAGCACAGTCTAAAGTAATGGCATTGGCCAAGTAAATGCATTTCAGATACATTTCAGACTCAATATGGTTAAAAAAACAAAAACAAAAACCTTCACGATCCAGCTTCTACTTTTCCTCTCTCATATAATCTCGAGAAGGTACCCTCTTCCTGTTCTTCAGCCATGCAACCATGCTGGGTGCTTACAGATCTCCAGGCTCACCTTCTCTTTCTACATTTAGCCTCTCGTCAGGCGCTAGTCCTTTGCTTGTACCACCTTATCTCCCCTTCTGGCAAATAAGAACTAACCCTATAAAATTCCCCTCCGAGAGTCTTCTCTCTGAACAGTTGTCCGGCTACTCCAAGGAGAACTGCATCTACGGTAGGCAGCGTAGTGGTCCCCAGAGATATCCACATCCTAATCACCTGTGGCTGTGTTACCTTACCTGGCAAAAGGGACTTTGCAGATGTGGTTAAGGATTTTTTTTTTTTTTTTTTTTGGCCGTGCCATACAGCATGCGGGACCTTAGTTCCCTGACCAGGGATCGAACACACAACCCCTGCAGTGGAAGCGCAGAGTCTTAACCACTGGACCGCCAGGTAAGTCCCATTAAGGATTTTTTTTGGATGAGATTTTCCTGGATTATCTGGATGGACCAGTGTAACAGCAGGATCCTTATACAGAAAAAAAGGGAGGCAAGAGAGCCTGAAGAGTTGAGACAAAGGAAGCAGAGGTCACAGTGATATGGGGCCACAAACCAAGCAATGTGAGCAGCTTCCAGAAGCTGGAAAAGGCAAGGAAATGGGTTCTCCCCTGAGCGTCCTGAAGGAACCAGCTGCGCCGTCCTATTTTCGTCCTTATCGTAGAACTCATCCCGCTGATTTGCAATTATTCCATGTACCTAATCTCTCCTCCACACCTCCCCCCGCTCCCCCCTCCCACTAAAACCCACGAGCTCCTGGGGAGACTGAATACCTTTGCCTCCCAGTGCCTCGTGCATTCTCTGGCCTGTGGTAGGAGTGACAGGAGAGAGTTACTCTGGAATTGGGGGACGAAAATTGTAAGAAGGTAGGAGGAGTCAACATTGTCATGTGCTACAGAAAATCGACATAAGGACCAAAAATAGATCATTGGATTTAGTGGCCTTGGGGTACTTAAGTGCAGGTGGAAGACGGGGTGTAGGGGCCGAGGAGTGAGTGTGGGTTGGCAAGTGCAGATAATGAGTGTAGACTCCTCTTTTAAGAAGCGTGCTGTAGAAGGGGCAGAAGAAGAGAGACATTTACTTGAGGGGGAGGAGGGGTTTGTTTCTTAGAACCTGAAAAGCTTTGAACAGGTGCATAAAGCAAAGCAAAGGAGACTAAAGATGTAGGAAAGAGGAAGGGTAGCTGGTAAAACAAGATCCTGGAAGGAGGGGAGAGGCGAGGCGTTCTGGCACCTGGATGGAGACAGAAGAGGAAGCAGGTATGGATGCTCCAGTAGCTAAGTTTGGTGGGTGGATTGTACAGTGTTTGTTCTGCTTTCCTCATGGACTGTCAGTTCCATGCAGGCAAGGACCATGGCTATGGGTTCAACGTAGTGACAACAGTTAACACTTCAAATCGCTTGCTGTGTGCATGCCAGGCAGGCTTCTAAGAGCGCGGCACAGATTAGTTCACTTAATCCTCAGAACAACCAGATGGAGTAGGTACCATTATTATCCATTTATAGGTGAGGAAATAGAGGCACAGAGACAGTGAGTAACTTGTCCAAAGTCACAGTGGCAGAAAGTGGAGGACTTGGATTTGAACCCGGGCCATCTGTCCCCCAAGTCCGCACTCGAAGATGCAGGCACTCACTAAGCACTTGTCAAGTGACTGAGAACGCAGCCTGCTTCTTATGCTTCCCCGCAAATAGCAGGATGGTTTACCCTCCTGCAGCCACCTTCCCCCTCCCCCAAGTGGGGTGTTGTCCATCTGCATTGTCCTCTCACACAAATGAGGCCTGACCGGAAGGGTCACAGTCTGCTGGACCAAGGTTGAGGTCACACAGATGCCTGAGATATTATCCCTTACACTCCACCTCGAGGCAGGGACTACAGATGCTCGCTTCCATTAGGATGACACCTTCTGGACACCTTGCTCTCCCCTCTCCCTCCCTCTCAGCCCAGGCCAGATTAGGATCCACTAGGCCATCCCTTGCTCCCCAGCAGATTACACGAGTGTTCCTTCCTCACCGCCCATCACCCCCTGCAGGCCTGGCTTTGCAGCCCTAGAACTGTCTGCTAGCAGGGCTTAGGGCCTGGGGGCAAGTGTCAGAACCCCTACGGAAGGTAGGTTTCTGTGGGGGGCGGAGAGGCGGCAGAAATTCAGATCCAGAAGCAGGAGTGCTGGAGGTAATAAATTCAGAGCCTGGAAAGGAAAGATGGGGTCTTGGCAGCTCTCGTGGGAAAGCAAAGTAGCGTCTGTGCCTGGAACCACTCACTGTCGACCCCCCTCACAGCCAGCATTATTGTTTGTTGTTTTTTTTTTTTGCGCACGGGCTTGTGGGCTTTCTCTGGTTGCAGCGAGCGGGGGCTACTCTTCGTTGCGGTGCACGGGCTTCTCATTGCAGTGGCTTCTTTTGTTGCAGAGCACGGGCTCTAGGCGCGCAGGCTAAGTAGTTGCAGCACGCAGGCTCAGTAGTTGTGGTGCACGGGCTTAGTTGCTCCACGGCATGTGGGATCTTCCCGGACCAGGGCTCGAACCTGGGACTCCTGCATTGGCAGGCAGATTCTTAACCACTGTCCTACCAAGGAAGTCCCTAGGCTTATTCCTGTAACTACACATCTTTCTAGATCAATCTAACTCTCTCAAGGGCTAAGGCTGCAGATCCCTGTCTATATAAGAGAAACTGGCTCTTTTTTCACACTATGAAATTTTCCAGTGATCCAAATCCCAGTAAAAATGGTAACAGCTTAAAGGCCGATCAATTTTTTTTTTCTTGAGCGACATACACATGCTTTCTCTGTGTTTTTAAATATCATTTCTCTCATTTCACCATTCTTTTTTTTTTTTAAATATTTATTTGGCTGTGAGGGATCTTTGTTGCTGCATGCAGGATCTCTTTTTTTTTTTAGTTGTGGCACTCGGGATCTTTATTACGTCATGCGGGATCTTTTTTTTCTTTTTAGTTGCAGCATGGGATCTTTAGTTGTGGCATGCAGGATCTAGTTCCCTGACCAGGGATCAAACCCAGCCCCCTGCATTGGGAGCGTGGAGCCCTAGCCACTGGACACCAGGGAAGTCCCTCATTCCATCATTCTTGCCTGAAAAGTCAGGTGAACAATAAGCCTTATCTTTGAGCAGCTATTAGTTTGCAGGTGCTGTGCTCAGTGTTGGGACTCTGTGAACAGGTCAGGATCCCCATCAATGAAAGAGAATTGCTGTAATACCAAGTGCTAAGTCAAGGTCTCAGGGATTTCTTTCTTCTTCTTCTTTTTTTTTGGAGAGAAAGGGCAGCAGGAGATCTATGAACCTTCTGAAATTACGTGCAAAATTGTACCTACTTGTGCATTTCTGGGAAGAGAGTTCCTAGCTTTTATCAGCTCCCCGGAGGGGTCTGTGATCCCCCCAAACTGAGTAATATGGTGGCAAGTGCTGGGGGAGAACAGAATCTGAATTGAGAGGAGCAATTGGAAATATAGGGAGTGCATTATTATTCCATTAGTTCATTAATGCTACAGTCATTACAATAATCATTTATTTTCTTCAGTGGTCTTTTACAATCTTTGGTAAAAACCATAGCTTTTTTGGCAAGAAAAAAAGGTCACAAGAAATTCAAGTCATGGTGTTTGACTTAAGAAGAAGTGAATCGGTTACTTCAAAAGGAAGGAAGCTCGTTGGAGTAGACCCCATAGTTAAGAAGTCCCCTGCAAGCCCCCTGGAGGGTCTCCCCTCTCCCCACCAAGCCTGGGGCTCCCCCTGAGACCCACTTCCTGCAGCACCCCGCATGCATGGCTCTGAGTGTGATCGGCCAAGGAGGGTACTCTCCACTGAAACACAATTTACAATATGATGCTTTCCGAAATTCTGGCTCTGCACCACCCAAAATTTAGCCACATTCCGCAAGATCCCACTATGCTGTGGTGTTGTCCCTGGCGAATCTCATTTTTCTTAAGCACAAAAGTGATTAATTTGGTGCTATAAAGTGAAGATTTCATTGTTTGCACCCCGAGAGTAGCAAAGACTACAAAATTAATTAAGTTTTCCCTTTGTCTCTTTGATACATGAGAGATAACACGGAGGGAAATAAAACCAGTTTATTTTCTTTAACTGCATTTTCACATCCCTCTCTCTTCCTGTCTTCACTGATTGAAATGAGTGAGGTTTTGCACATAATTTCCAAAAATGCATAGATTACTCCCCCCGCCCCCCTTAAATCCTGAGACCTCGAGAGCCATCCACTCCTGATTCATTTTCCAGTTTTTCCCTCCACCATTCCATTCCCTCTTCCATTAAGGAAAGCTGCTCTTTCCTTCTAGCCAGAGATCCTATCCCAGCCATTTCCAGCTGCCTGTCCTTCAGGGGTTGGTTCTTCAATATAATAAATGAAGGGTCTTGGTTACTTGGTTTGGGTGCATTTCTTCCCGCTTTTCTGAATTGCTTGTAATTGTCTCTCCCCTGCCCCCTAGTGTCTAAGTCATATTGTAATGAATGATGAGTGTTAGAAGCCCAATTCTCCCTAGTATTTGGTGGGGGGAGGAGAAAAGAGAGGAAGAGGCGAGGAAGGGGAGAAGCAGAGAACACAGGTAGAGATGATGTGTCTGTGCAGATATAAGATTCAGGCTTCCTGTCTATTTCCTGCTCTCACAATTGGTTAAATAAAAATTGGCTCCAGAACCAAGCCCTAAATGGGCTAGAGATCACTATTCTGCCAGCAGAGGAGCAGCTATTTATTCACATTCTTTGTTCCCCACACTTAATCCGCGGCTGACTTCGCCCTTTGCTCCCAAATACACCATCTTCCTTAATTACCTCCTCTGCTGTGAGGCTGCTTGGGAAAAGAATTACAGATTGAGTTCATCCTACCCGAGGGTTCCTGTCCTTGTCTGGCACTTGCTCTGTGTTGCAATGTGTGAGGCTTGCGCTGGACACGGCTCAGAGGTGGACCCGGCCTCGGGGCCTCCAGACACGAAACTAGACATACAGGATACAAGTGAGGAATAATAAATAAATAACGGCGGAGGCAGAAATCGGTTTTAGTTTAAGTTTCTCAGGGCACCCACATCTGGAATGCAGGGACCATGTCTGGTTTTGGACGTGGTTCAGGTTTGGCCCTCCTTGGCTTGAATTTCTCTGAGCTGAGCCAGTCTACCTGGCTGCGGTGGTACTGTTTTCTTCAAAGAGAGTGAGCAGGCATGTTTCCGTTTCCATGCTTGGTGGCCGGGTCCACACAACACGTGGGCGGTTGTACTGGATGAGCCTTGAGATCCTTTTCTACCCGGAGATTCTGTGATTCACTTAAAGTGGGTGCGCACCCCTGACAATTTGTTGGTGGTGATTTCCTCTGCTGGGTCTGGCTTCCTGTTGATTCTGCTTTACCGAATATTGCTCAAATCCATTCATTATTTTCCTCCACCGGTTCTTCCTAAGTTCATATTTCATTTGCCTGATTGACTTGCAATGGTCTCTGCTATGGACTGAATGTTTGTATCCCCCTAAAATTCATATGTTGCAGCCCTAACCCCCAATGTGATGGTATCAGGAGATGGGGCCTTTGGGAGGTAATTAGGTTTAGATGAGGTCACGTGTGTGGGGCCCCTATGATGGGATTAGTGCCCTTATAAGAAGAGAAAGAGATCAGAGCCTTCCCCCTCTGTGATGTGAAGATACAGCAAGAAGGTGGCCATCTACAAGTAGGAAGAGGGTTCTCCCCAGATGCTGAATTTGCCAGTACTGTGATCTTGGACTGCCCAGCATCCAGAACTGAGAGAAATAGATATTTGTAGTTTAAGCCACCCAGTCTATGGTATTTTGTTATAGCATCCCAAACTAAGACATTCCCCAAACTGATGTCTCTGCTTCCACACTGTGGTCCCAACCCTCATATACATTAAAATGCATGTTAAAATGCATAGATTTAATAAATTAATGCTTTCACACACATACTCGCACACAAAAAAATCAACACTTATCAAAGAACGTATAAGAGTTTCTCTTTATGTCCTCAGAGCAAGAAGGAGCTCTTAAGTAAGCTGCAAAAAGCATCAAGGAAAAAGGAAAAAAAAATGATAAATTTGGCTATATTGAAATTAAAACTTATGTGGAATAAAAAAGATACTTACACCAAGAGGCAAGCCACAGACTAGGAGTAGATATTTGTAACTCATAATCAACAAAGGAACACTTTCTAAAGTATGTAAAGAACTCCTATGAATCAACAAGAAAAAACAAACCAATAGAAAAAGTGGTAAAGATATGAACAGGGAATTCAGAAAAGAGGACATTTGTGTTGCTAATAAATACATAAAAAGATGTTCAACCTAACCAGAAATCAGGAGAATGCCAATGAAGGGCTTCCCTGGTGGTCCAGGGGTTAAGAATCCGCCTTCCAGTGCAAGGGACATGGGTTCGATCCCTGGTCGGGGAACTAAGATCCCACGTGCTATGGGGCAACTAAACCCACGCGCCACAACTACTGAGCTCAGGCGCCTCAACTAGAGAGAGCCCACATGCCTCAAACTACAGGGTCCATGCTCCCTGGAGTCCACGCGCCACAACTAGAGAGAGAAAACCTGTGCGCCACAACTAGAGAGAAGCCCACGCTCTGCAACGAAGAGACCGTGCACTGCAACGAAAGATCCTGAGTGCCAAAACTAAGACATGACGCAGCCAAAAAAATAAAATAAATAAATATTTTTAAAAAACTGCATGTGTAGCTTGGTTTCACTTAAAAAAGAATGCAAATGAAAATGTGACACCATTTTATATCCACCAGATTGGCAAAAATTAAAAGTCCAGTGAGACCAAATGTTGTCAGGAAGGTGGGGAAATTGGGGTTGTCTTATGCTAATGGCAGGAATAGAAATTAGTAAAGCCATTTTGGGGAGGGATTGAATGCTCTCTAGTAAAGATAGATATATCCTCTGATTCTTTTTTTTTTTTTTTTTTAACATCTTTATTGAAGTATAATTGCTTTACAATGGTGTGTTAGTTTCTGCTTTAAAACAAAGTGAATCAGTTATACATATACATATGTTCCCATATCTCTTCCCTCTTGCATCCTCTGATTCTTATTAATTCCTCTCCTAGGGGGATGTATGTACAAAGAAAGAGTCATATATCAGGATATTTGTAATAGCTGCAAGTTGGAAATAATTTAAATTTCCATCAAAAAGGAGGTGGGAAAACAAAGGTTGCACAGTCATATCATGGAATGCTATATAGCAGTTACAATGATAGAACAAGTCAATGTATCCAGTTGAAGGACCGTGAAAACATAATGTTAAGGGAACTAGTGTTTGATGGGTATGGAGTTTTAATTCAGGAAGAGGAAAAAGTTCCAGAGATGGATGGGTTGGTGATATTTGCACAACAAAATGAATGTAGTTAATGCCATTGAACTGTATACTTAAAATGGTAAATTTTATGTTATATCTATTTTACCACAATTTAAGGGGAAAAAACCCCCAAAATGAACAGAATTAGACGCACCACGAAATGCATTAGATGATGTGCTCATGACATTTAAAAATATTAAATAATCATAACTAAATAAATAAAGCATTAAACATTGAATATGTATATATATATGATCAATTCATAAAGACAAAGATGAGAAGGAATCACACCGAATGCAAGATATGCTTACCTGCTGGGAGGAAGAGGAGGAAAGTCTGAGGTGGTAGCTGTGGTAGAATTCTATCTGTGACATTTTATTAAAAAAAAAAATCTAAGAAAACTCATTAAATGTTAAAACAAAATAGGTGTTACACCCATCTCGACATTGTTCCGTCTGAAGACGGGGGCAGTCTCTCCCTCTGTGATCGGGCTTTTATGTGTCCCGTGCTCTCTGGCCTTGCATCTGTTCAGGACCAGCTCTTAGCCTTATATTTCTGGAGGTCCTTTTATGTCTCAGGCACATTGCTAGGCGCTGGGAACTCCATGATGAACAGCACAGGCATGGGTCCTACTCTTAGACAGCATTTTCCTCCCAGGGATGTTCTCGCACAACGGTTTTCAAAGAGAGGCGCCTGGACCATCAGCATCCGCCTGGCCTCCGCACGTACTGGAAATGCAAATTTGGGGGCACCACCCCAGACCTGTTAACTCAGATGCTATGGGGGTGGGGCCCCGTATGGGGCGCTTTCACGAGCCCTCCAGGCGATTCTGGTGCACGCTCGAATTTGGAAATCATTGCTCTTATATAAAGAAGAGAATGATATCTCCTTTGTACACCCAATCTGAGGTGGAGGTGGGCAGGGGGTGTCCCTCCAAAAGTTGCCCATGTCCCAAAGTGTTCCAGAGGTGAAGAAAATGCCCTTTCATCACGGTTGCATACACCACCCCAGTTCTGGTGCCCGCTGCCTTGGGGCGCTTGGGACTCCCTCCCCTGTCCCCTCCCCACGCTCAGCCTTGGGGCTGTGCCTGGTTTCCCAGTCAGACGCAGCCTCCATGGACCCTCCCTCGAAGGACGACACCAGGTCCTCTGCCTACGTATGTCCGAACTCCTGGGGCTGACTGAGTTCAAGTCATTTTCCCAGAAGTACTACAGCGCCCAAGGGCAAGTTGGACGCAGTTGGATACCTGGGTACCGGAGTGTCTGTGCTCCACCGGCCCACGGACACTCCACCCCAGCTCCTGCCTGGTCAAGATATCCTACTACTCTCCTTAGTTTCACATTTAAGACCCTCAGTGACCTGACCCCATCTGCCTTTTTCTCTCTCCCTCCTGAAAGAAGACTCTGGAAAAAACAGCACTCTTCCTTGCTCATAGAAGATATTCACACTTTCCTGTCTCAGAGGCTTGTATTTTATTCTATTTTATTTGGATTTCTTCTGTCCGGAGTAGTTTCCATATATGACAACTCCATTCTCCCCACTTCAACCCCCATGCATACTTATCATTTCAGATCAGCCTCAAATGCCATTTCCTCTCTCTGTAGCTGGAGGCGATTGCTTCTTCCTTTGTGCTCTCTTAGTCCAAGGCTTTATCGGCTTCTGTAACCTGCCATTTATCTCTCCCATTTCATTTTGTATTCCAGTGTTTTATGTATTTGTCTTATTAAGTCATGAACTTAACTTATTGTCTTATTCAGACATCTTAGTCGAGATGATTCCTTTAACGATGCTGAGCATACTTTCAAGCTCAGGTGATATCAATAAGGGTATTGTTCCAAAGTGTCTAAGACATGGTCTTCTGTCCTCAAATTACTGGAGGACTAGAGGGGGAGACAGATACCTTGTTTACACAAGGCGACAGAGTTCAGGATAGGGTGATGTGTTTGCCTGGAGGAGAGAGAGACTGATTCTGCCTGTGAAGGCGTTGGAAGCGGGAAGGGTTGACGGAGAAGGTCTGACTGGAAGCTGTCAGAGAGAGGAGATCTCATTACAAGAACGTGTAAGAGGACGGGAGGCTGAAACAGGGCAAAGGTGTCCTCCCCATTTTCGAGGAGAAAAGACAGAAAGGTATAGATGGCAGAGAAGAGGGGTAAGTACAGTTTCACAGAAGCCAAGGGAAGAATATGTTTCTGTAGGAATGGAGTTAGAATCAGCACCAAAAGTTAAGTAGGGAGATGCCCTTGATACAAGGTCATCCTTACTGCCAGACTTTTTGCAGGAACTACAGGAGGTACCTAACCTGAGAACAAAGGTAATTGCCTTGCAGGATCTCCCGTGGAAACTGAAGGCACCTCTTTGAATTTAAGGCTTGGTTGCTATTTGAACTTCATTATTTGCATGATTTAGAGTGGTGTTTTTTCAATCTACGGACTGTAGGTATATTTAAGATATATATTTTTCCCTTTAGAAAGAGTCTATAGTAATTCTGTTGAGAAGCGCTGAATTACAATTTTCCTCCCGGTGTGTTTTGTGCAGTCTCACTCTGGCCAGTAGGAGGCAGCATAACCTAATGCTCTGAGTCAGGATCCTTGTTGCTGGAGTCGGCTCTGGCCCAGGGAAGGAGGCTTCCCTCTGTTCTGTGCTTCCCTTTCCTTCTCTACCTCCTGAAAAAGGTAGGAACTAACTAATAGCCAAACATCTTCAAAACGTTAAATGATCTGGGGGTGCCGGGTAGAAATCACAGCTGAATATAACCCCAATCTCTCTCTGACTTGGCCCTGAAATCTGAAAAGCTCAAAGCTTTTTACAAGGGAGTCTTGTTCCCATTTCTGCAAACGGAAACTCTAGTATGTAAATTCACAAAAGACAAGGATGTCCAGTATGTAGATGTAAGTAAACTAAAATAAACATCACAGCAAACTTCCACCTGTAGGTATGAAAAAGTGGAAAAGCAAGGGTTTTTCTGGCCGTTTCCATTTCCATTTTGTTACTTTAATGCTCTAAAATTGTTTAAAACAATTATATTACTTTTGAATATATTAAAGCAGTCATTTGTCTATTGCAAACACTGTACATTACTCTCTGCAAGAGCTGAAATATTAGGTCTGATGTATTATATTTGCAAGTCCCTCCACTTCCCAGACGCAGCAAAGCATAGTGGAGACGCATACCAGCCCCTCCCTCCAGCTGTGTGACCTCAGAGAGGTGGTCCAACCTCTCTGATCTTCCCAGCACCTATGAAATTGGACTGGTCATAATAGTACCAACTGGGTAAGCTTGTTGGTGAACGTGAAACAAGAGCCTGGCACATAGTGGACATTCAGTAGACATTTCAGCAAATTATTAGTGGCTGGATATTTGGTCCCTGATCTAGAATATGACGTGGGGCATTGGATTAGGTACCTTCCAAATATCAGGTTCTATGGGATATGGTGAAATGATAAAATGTACTTTCATTTTGGTTTTGTTAAAACCACCCTCACGTTGAACACCGACAGAAAAGTTACTCTGCTGATCTTGACCATGTTAAAGCGGTCAGGATCATGAGCTACATCTTCAAAAGGCCTCAACTGCTTTTTCTCTCCCCATAAGTGAATTTCTTTGGGAGGTGCACTTCTGGGCTGAGCACTGCAGCTACTGTCATTCACTAAACAGGATTCCAAGCCGCTCCTGGGAATTAATGGACATGATTATGTTTTGGGGGCCTGTGAAGGAGAATCAATATACAACTAGAACAAGATGCCATGTGAAAAATGGTTGTGTGGTCATATGTGTTTGGAAACCCTGCATACTACAGTCTCCTCCTAGAGATTCACCGTGTGCTGCCATGTATTAAAAGTTCCAAGTAGCTCTGTCCAATAGAAATGGGATATGAGCCGCAGGTGCAACTTAAAATTTTCTAGCAGCCACGTTAAAAAAGGAAAAAAGGAACAGATGAAATCGATTTTAATAATATATTTTATTGAACCCCATTTACCCAAAATAGTACCATTTCAACCTGTAACCAATATCTTAAAAGAGTTTAAATTATCTCAGTCTTTGATAGACGACATGTATTTTAACACCTAGCGCACTTCTCCGTTGGGATTAGTCACGTCTCAGTCGGGATTAGTCACGTCGCAAGTGCTCTGGGACCACACGGAGCTAGCAGTTACGTGATATAGTATGACTCAGGCTCAGAGAATCCGTGCTTGGAGGGAACCCCAATAGAACCTGAAAAGGCCCCAAGAAGTTACAGGGAAAGTAATGGAAAAGAATAGAAGGCGCATTTAGGTTAACTTAAAAGCCAAGATCTTAGAAGAGAGACTGTCCAGAAAAGGCTTAAATGACAACAACTTAAGTTAGGGTTAAAAACTGACCAATATCAGCATTTTTCTTAAAACCCCAGGCAGAGATGGGCAGAGGCACCTATGGTCCAGGTGAGGAGGTGGTATGGTCTTGTGTTTACTGACCGCTCTGAATTCTTCTTTAATCTTGTGTTTCTCTGCTTCTGGGTGTCTATAGGTGGAGGCTGGACGGTGATTTTTTTAAAATCTTCAAATCACGTACGTTAGCAGCAGCCACTTCTCAAACTCTTTAGCAAGAGGCAATTTTTGTTCCCCGTCTCATCCCACTTTTGTGGTCCCAACCTTTTCACTGTGTCTGCGAGCTGGCGTTCTCTTCACTCCCCATACCGTCTCCCCCAACTTCGTCTCATCTTTGGGCCAGCTCTCTTCCCCCAGACAGAAGAAGCCACAGACTTGAAATATTTGGTCCCCTCCTGACCTGTTGTGAAATACTTCCTCTCACGTGCCTCTGTAAAAAAAAAACGTTTTATGATCCCGCGTATTAATCCATGTGGTTCTTTATCAGTGCCGCATAATTGTACCGTGAACCGCAGCCATAAGTTAAAGACCTTCTTGAAACTCTCAGTGATTGCTCTGGACAGTAGTGTAGGAGGGAAGATGGCAGAAGTTTAATCAGAGACTAGGAGTCTTTCAGGAGACCATCCAACCTACCTCAGGACTCATCCAAAGGCTGCTTGCTTTTCCCTCCCAAGCTTTTCGCTCGATCCAAGGTCTGTTAACAATTTGACAGTCAAATCCCCCTCTCGGGTTACGGAATGGGTATCTCCTTTTGTCGTGAAAGGGGGTGTGTAATTATTCCGTCCAGGTTCAGACACCTGATCCCAGCTGGTAGATCCCCCAAGGATACTCCTTCAGCACTAAGCTCCCAAGTTACCTTCTCAAGTGGGCAGTGCCACGTAACCAAACCGGCCATCCGATTGCCCCTCCTGGAAGGCAACAAACATCTGCTGGGCTCCGAGGACCGTGTTTTATGTAAACACGCCCAGCTCACTCCATCATCTGGAGACGTGTGTGGAGAGACAGGCAATCGAGTTGGGACCACATGCTTTCGATAATCTTTTGGCAAGTGAGCGTTTCCCGAAGCCAGGATTTGTCACTATCCTTTCTCTTTCTTAGCTGTGAGAAAAATAGATACATGTTTTGCTGGTTGCACTTTTTGAAAGTCACTTGTCTGTTTTCTGGTGCCCGAAATGACTTCCAAATGAATGTCGATTTTGGTTACTTTCCCTCCCGTAGTTGAGGTGACTTTCCTTCTACAGTGGGAGAGGAAAGATGGGCAGGAAATATGACCTAAAATGACCAAGACAGATTGTAGTTTAGGGCAGAGGGCCCATTCTCCTGTCTGGGCCTGTCTACACCACCAGCCTGGGCGCCTGCAACTTCCTGCTGCTTCACCCTTATCCTCCCAGCTAACGTTTGCTCTCAGGAGCTCATCAAGGTGATTTATACCTTAGTTTTTGGGGTTTTTTTTTTTTGCTATAATACATATATCATAAAATTCACTCCTTTTAAGTGGTTTGTTAGTATATTCCAACATTGTGCAACCATTACCGCTAACTCCAGAACATTTTCATCACCCCTAAAAGAAACTCTGTGTTTAACAGTCATTCCCCTCACCCCCAGCACTAAGCTACCTTCTGTCTCTAGAGATAGGCCTCTTCTGGACATTTCCTATAAAAGGAATCCTACAGTATGTGAGTTTTGTGTCTGGCTTCTTTCACTTAGAAGAATGTTTTCAAGGTTCGTCTATGTTGTAGTATGAATCAGTACTTCATTCCTTTTTATGGCTGAAGAATATTCTGTGTTCCTCACTTGGTTTATCCACTCATCTGTTGATGGACATTTGTGTTGTTTCCATCTTGCAGCTAATATGAATAATACTGTCGTGAACATTCCTGTACAGGTCTTTGTGTGGATATAAATGTTTTCATTCCTCTTGGTTATATACTTTGGAGTGGAATTGCTGGGTCGTGTGGGAACTATGGTTAACTTTTTGAGAAACTGCCAAACTGTTCTCCAAATTGGCTGCACCATTTCACATTCCACCAGCAATATCTGAGGGAGCCATTTCTCCACATCCTCACCAATGCTCGTTACCGTCTGCCTTTTTGGTCACGGTCATAAGTGTGGATGTGAAGTCCTATCTCATTGTGGTTTTGATTTGCATTCCCCTGATGACTAATGACGTTGAGCATCCTCTCATGTGTTTATTGGCCATTTGCATGTCTTTGGAGAAATGTCTCTTCAAATCCTCCGCCCATTTTTCAACTGGGTGCTCTTTTCATTGTTGAGCTAAAAGAGTTCTTTATGTATTCCGGATACCAGACCCTTACCAGGTATAAGATTTGCAAATAGTTTCTCCCATTTTGTGGATCATCGTTTTACTTTCTGGATAGCTTCCTTGGAAGCCAAAAAAATTTAATCTTGATGAAACCTGATGTATCTATTTTTTATGTGGTGCCTGTGTTTAGGATATTTTTATGCTACATCACCTCTTTGAGTGTACTTATGTCTTAAATTTTACCTTTAGTTATAGAATGACAGTCTTTGCCTTTGGTTAAAATAACGTAAACCTAAGGATCAAGTAGGCAAGGATTTTGAGGGGCAGGGAGATCACTCAAACTACCTGTGTGTTAGAAAGCTTAATATTGACATAGGTACCTCAGTGTGTGTGTGTGTGTGTGTGTGTGTGTGTGTGCGCGCGCGCACAGATCAGCATTGCTTGAGGGCCTGACAAATGACACAGGACTGAAGTGAAAGTCGACTTGCAGACTAGGATGGAAACTGAGAGTGAGAACACCAGCTGTCACACGTCTGTGGTTCACCCCAGTTCCAGTTCTTCTCAGGCCGAGCTGGAGATGATGCCTATAAACAGGGTCTCCTGCCGCCCCCCCCCCCATTTATCACGTTATCCTTCTGCCTGTAATACTCATATCACCATCTTCATCCTCCCAGACCCGTCTCAAACGCAGCCCCTACAGAGGGGCACTGGAGCCTAGACCCTCGGTCAGACTGTGTTTACACTTTTTATTTACACACTTATCATACTCTGTTTTGTGCACTCCTGTGCCCACACCCTCCTTGAGAATCTCCAGTTGGACGGGGCTGGGGTCTTCTTCGCCTCCGCATTTGGGGGGGGATCGGGCCTTGAACACTGGGTTCTCGGTTAGCACTTGTGGCCTTGACCTGAACAACCTCTGCTGACTGGTTCTCAGAGCCACTTTATCTGACATAAACTTTTGTCAAATATGCCTTTCATCTTCATAGTCTTCTAGTTATTTTATTTTTTATTTTTTGGCTGTGCCACGGCACTCGGGATCTTAATTCCCTGACCTGGGATGGAACCTGTGCCCCCTGCAGTGGAAGCGCGGAGTTCTAACCACTGGACTGCCAGGGAAGTTCCTCTTCTAGTTATTTTTAAAACATACACACAGAAAACCCTTTTAAGGCATATGGCAAGAGTTTCAGATCATACACCACTTGGACCCATTAAAGAATTGATACAAAAATTAAAGATCAATATCAGGTGGGCTTCCCTGGTGGCGCAGTAGTTAAGAATCCGCCTGTCAATGCAGGGGACACGGGTTTGAGCCCTGATCCGGGAAGATCCCACATGCCACGGAGCAACTAAGCCCATGTGCCACAACTACTGAACCTGCGTGCTGCAACTACTGAAGCCCGCGCGCCTAGAGCCTGTGCTCTGCAACAAGAGAAGCCACCGCAATGAGAAGCCCATGCACCACAACGAAGAGTAGCCCCCGCTCGCCGCAACTAGAGAAAGCCCGCGCGCAGCAATGAAGACCCAACGCAGCCAAAAAAAAAAAGATCAATATCAGGTGAGTTCTTACGCCCTGTGTCTGCCTGTCTGTCTGTCTCTCTCTCTGTCTATATATATACATGTATTTTAATCAAAGTAAAATTCATATAATGTAAATTAACCACTTTACAGTGAACAATTCTGTGTCATTTAGTACATTCTCAATGTTGTGCAAACGCCACCTCTACCTAATTCCAAAACATTTCCATCACTCCTCAAAGAAACCCCACTCCCAATCACTCCCCACTCCCTCCTCCCCCAGCCCCTGGCAACCACCCATCTGTGGGCCCTTTCGGTGGATTCCCCGATTCTGGACATATTTCCTATAAATAGAACCATGCAGTCAGTGACCTTTTGTATCTGGCTTGTATCCTCTAGCATAATATGTATATATTTTTGGCCACGCCAAGGCATGCGGGAACTTAGTTGCCAGACCAGGGATCGAACCCGTGCCCCCTGCAGCGGAAGCACGGAGTCCTAACCACTGGACCACCAGGGAAGTCCCTAGCATAGTATTTTGAGGTTCATCCATGTTGCAGGATGCCTCAGTACTTCATTCCTTTTCATAGCTGAATAATATTCCATTGTGTTGCCCTCCTAATTTTTTAAAACAAAGTTCAGGTTAATTACCTATATCCATAAACGAATAGACCAACTCTCTCACCCAGCCCCTCCCAGTGTTATGTAACCACAGCCTGACGGGCGGAATATTACACTAACAGGATTGGACCTCTTCATCACTGTAGTCAAAGCTGACTCTAATTAATCAGATAATGTAAGCTGTTCCAATTTAATTCCACTCAAATAACATCATGAAATTTGGGCACTAGGAAGGATTAGTGGCAGAAGAAAATAAACATGAGTGAAGCTTCTGAACAGACTTGATTCTGGCTGGAGGTGTGTGCCGCCCCCCTGGTCCACCGACCTATCACCATCATCAAACTCACAGCCTGCACGCTCTTCCAGTGGGGAAAACACTCCCTGCCCTAGAGTTATTGGGACTCTGAAACGCTGTGATTCTGTAGGTCCTTACTTTGTTTCTGCCCCAAAGGGCTCACATTTCTTGATATTGGAATGTTTAGGGAGACCCTTAATTGGGAAATCAGGGGGACCATTAGCTCAGGAGCACCCCCTGGAGGCAATGCGGACAGGGTTTGAATTCCGTGGAACCCTCGCGGCTAAAGCAGGAGATGGTCACAAGAGCAAGCTTGTGGATGAACCACAGGGCACAGAGATCTGGGGCACAGGATGTGGGTTCTAACTATGGCTGCAAACGTTGAGCTGCCTTTGGGTCTCTCTTTGCTTCAGTGTCTTTCATTCTTCTGCTCAGGGATAGTGGGAGGAATCAGGGAGAAGAAACTAAGGGGTCCCCACTATGCAGGTTAAGGAGCAGAATAGAGTTCTTTTTTTCAACAGTTTCAGTGGCGGCTACATGAATGAGCTGGAGAGGGAAGAACAGTGAGATTACAGAACTGCACAAGGGAACTGAATCGAGTCATTTGGAGATTGGATCAGAGAAGGAAAAGCATTCATCTCTCAAAGCTGCAGTGTATTCAACTGAAAAATGGGAATGCTAATCAGAAAGCACTGCTCTCTGTAAGGTGCCAGTAGAAAATGTCAGCACGGTTGCACTTATTGGAGGAACCATTGAAGGGTATCAGGAGGTCTCCCCCCACCCCAAATATGCCACTTTGGCATAAGGATTATTTTGAGCTGAAGGCAACTGAGAATCAACAGATGCAGGAAGAATTCTCTGGCCTCCCCTTATCCACCTAGAGCTGGGCATAAATTTCCCTTGGTGACAAGAGTCCCTCTCTCCTGTACCAGGAGGAGAACGACTCATATCACCAGAGAAAGAGAATCGGCACCGAGATGAGTCTGCATAAACAGACTTTACTGAAATAACCCTTATCTTCCATTAGCTCTTCCGTGTACATCCTAGTCACTTCCCCACAATTTATTGTGCCTCGAAGCCCAAACCCCCTTTCCTTTGTTAAAATGATATATATGCCCCCGAGTCTAATCACCTCTTTGAGTTTTAGTTCTTTTCTTTTTTTTTTTTTGATATTTATTTATTTTAGCTTCGCTTGGTCTTAGTTGCGGCATGCAGACTTCTTAGCTGCAGCAAGCAAGCAGCATCTAGTTCCCTGACCAGGGATCGAACCCAGGCCCCCTGCATTGGGACTGCAGAGTCTTACCCACTGGACCACCAGGGAAGTCCCGAGTTTTAGTTCTTTTCTATAAATTCCCATGCATGTAAAATATTAGTAAAAACTGTATGCCTTTTCTCCAATTATTTTGTCTTTTGTCAGTGTAATTTGCAGGCCCCCGGTGACAGAGTTTAAGAGGATAGAGGAAAGGTTTTTCCTCCCTGACACCGTGTGTCCTGCAAGATGGGCAGATGACCCAGAGGAGTGCTGCTGTTTTGCCATTAGAGGTGAGGGGGACTTCTTGCAATTTGATTCAATGCCTTGGCATCGTGGGATTTTGCCAAGGCTATTTTTGTGATGACTGTCCACCAGAATTGCTTGGTAAATACCTGTTGACCGACTGGCTGATGGCATGCTAACGGTAATTCACAGAGAACAGCTTTCTTCTGATGAGTTTTAGTCACAGACCCAGAATAGAAAAGCGATAGAAGCAGCCAGATGTTAAGTTGAGACTTGGGAGAAGAGACGAAAAACTGCTTACCGAGAAGAGTCAGAGGTACGAAGTGATACTGAGTTTCTTGTTTTCCATGAGGAGTAAGGACTTAACACAAGTTGTTGGCTGATTTGAGAGAAACTGATCACCCAGTCATTCAGAAAGGGCGTTTTGTCATCTGAAAAACATTCCAAGGCAGGAATTTTGTTTAGAGAATTTAGAGTACAAAGTCTTTGATTGTAATCCCAGGAGACACATTGGTGAAATTTAGTTCCCTAGAATAAGTGGTACTAAGCCTTCAAAGGAAGACAATACATGACACATCTTAAAAAGTATTTGGGGATTGATATGGGAGCCTGTGATTTAATTTTCCAGAGGCACAGCCCCAAGCAGGACAAGAAACAAATGCTTTTACGTCTAAAACGAGAAATAACGTGGTTACAAAAGATGCTAGTTTGAGATGGCTAATAAGCCACGACCATGAAATAATGCCAGGACAATGAAATGAAATACACAGCAATGCAATACCAAGTGAAATACTGGGCCAGATCGGGGAGTGGACAAAGGAATGTTGCACGTGGCAGGCAGATGATGGAATGATCCTTCCACCTTTGAGAGCAGAGCAAGGTTATATGATTATGAAGAACCCCGGGCAGTAAACCTGTAAACACAGGTTGAAGGAGCCCTTGAACACAGGATTCCTGAAGCTGACCAGCTCAGGTGTGCAGACTGCAGGGATCTCCTTCCACGACAAGGTGGTACATGAGGGATTGATGGACGATTCAGTTTGCCCAGAATCAGAATAAAAGAGGTGGAGAGGGGTAGCACACCGAGGTAGCTCCCACGATGGAGACCAGAGAGCAGAGAAAAAGGAAAAAAGATCACTGGGTTCTGAGTCCAGACACGGAAGGCAATGTTCAGTCGACTAAAACGAAGGAGAGAACAGGGGAAACAAAAAATGCAGCATGGCCTGGCATTGTGGTCAAAAGCGAGAAAAGACGGTGGAAACCTGTCCTTCTTATTCTCCGTGGGCAAAAAGAATCAGCCAGGCCGAGCGCAGATAAAGGAATCCGAGGCTGACTGCCAAAGACCGGAGGTAAAAGACGCAAGCAAGAAGAGTTCAGAAGTTCAGGAAAATAAAAGAGGATTATCATTCAGGGGTTCTGTGAACCAGAGAAAAGGTGAAATGACAGGAAGCTCTGGGAGTGGCTGGGGGGGTGAGGACAGAGGGGGTGGGGGAGGGGAGAGGAGCAGTCACTTGGGTGAACTCCACCGCGTGCGGATGGGAGTCCAAGTACACTGATGCAGGCGGGCCGGTTTTCTTCTCGCAAAGCACCTAATCAACCAAGTAAACTCCCGCCAAAAGACCAGACTAGATCTGATGGTGGAGGACTGGTTCTGGGCTGGCTCCGTTTTTACATTCTTGGAGAGAAAATTCCCACTGCCTTGGCATTTCAATCTTTTAAAAAAGTTTAAGTTTTTCTATTTTATTTATTTATTTATTTATTTATTTATTTATTTATTTATTTATTTATTTATTTTTGGCTGCATTGGGTCTTTGTTGCTGCGTGCAGGCTTTCTCTAGTTGCAGCGAGCAGGGGCTACTCTTCGTTGCGGTGCGCGGGCTTCTCATTGCAGTGGCTTCTTTTGTTGCGGAGCACGGGCTCTAGGCGCGCGGGCTTCAGTAGTTGTGGCACGCGGGCTCAGTAGTTGTGGCTCGCGGGGCTCTAGAGCGCAGGCTCAGTAGTTGTGGCGCACGGGCTTAGTTGCTCCGCGGCATGTGGGATCTTCCCGGACCAGGGCTCGAAGCCGTGTCCCCTGCATTGGCAGGAGGATTCTTAACCACTGCGCCACCAGGGAAGCCCAAGTTTTTCTATTTTAAATAAAACCACGCCAGATTTGAAAAAGCACTCAGAGGGTTGCTTTAACAAAGGAAGACAAAGGGGTGGGGCATCAGTGGGGATGTCCAGGGGTCCCCCTTTCCAGGGAATGGAGGATGATAGAAGATAATGAAACAGATGTAGAGGTAACAAGAAGTGCGGTGAAGGCAGGATAAATTAGAGAACTAAAATACTGCCCAGAACAGGAGACAAATCTACAGGAAAATATTGACAGCAAGGAAGAAAGAAATCTCTGTAAATGATGGAGATGAGAGAAAAAATGAAGACATACAAGAGTAAAATCCAAAGGGGAAAGGCAAGACAGGTCCTGATGAAAGCCGGAAGCATGAAGGATCATTGAGGGAAGGGAAGGGAGTCAAAATGTTGGTAAAAATTAGGATAAATAAAACTAATGAACATAATTTTCAAAAGTTATAATTTTTTAAAATTTATTTTATTCAAGTATAGTTGATTTACAATGTTGTATTAATTTCTGCTGTACAGCAAAGTGATTCAGTTATACATATATATTCTTTTCCATTATGTTTTATCACAGGATATTGAATATAGTTCTCTGTGCTATACAGTAGGACCTTGTTGTTTATCCATTTCTATATACTAGTTTGCATCTGCTAACCCCAAACTCCCAATCCATCCCTCCACCACACCCCCTCCCCCTTGGCAACCACAAGACTGTTCTCTATGTCTGTGAGTCTGTTTCTGTTTCGTAGATAAGTTCATTTGTGTCATATTTTAGATTCCACATATAAGTGACATCATATGGTATTTGTCTTTCTCTTTCTGACTTACTTCACTTAGTATGATAATCTTTAAGTCCATCCAAGCAAATGGCATTATTTCATTCTTTTTTATGGGTGAGTGATTGTCCATTGTGTGTGTGTGTGTGTGTATATATATATATATATATATATATATATATATATATATATATATATATATACACCCCATCTTCTTTATCCATTCATCTGTAGATGGACATTTAGGTTGTTTCCATGTCCTGGCTATTGTGAATAGTGCTGCTATGAACATAGGGGTGCACATGTCTTTTCAAATTATGGTTTTCTCCGGATGTATGCCCAGGAGTGAGATTGCTGGATCACATGGTAGCTCTATTTTTTATTTATTTGGCTGTGCCAGGTCTTAGTTGCAGCATGCAGGATCTTTGTGGTATGTGGGCTCTTTTAGTTGCAGCATTCGGGCTCTTGGTTGCAGCATGCATGCGGGATCTAGTTCCCTGACCAGGGATCGAACCCAGGCCCCCTGCATCGGGAGCACAGAGTCTTAACCACTGGACCACCAGGGAAGTCCCTGGTAGCTCTATTTTTAGTTTTTTGAGGAACCTCCATACTGTTCTCCATAGTGGCTGCACCAATTTACATTCCCACCAGTGAAGGAGGGTTCTTTGAAAAGTTATAATTTTTAGTGTACTCAGAAGTTTTGAAACTTTGTTAAGATAATGCAGATGGGACAGAATATTTAGACTTTTCAAGACCAAAATTAGAGCATAAAGAATGTGTTCTTGTTCGGCTAGACTGTTGGTTTAAAAAAATGATTTTCAATATATTTGGTCATAGGGTTTTGATGCACTCTTGGAAATTTGAAATGACTGCAAAAAGGGAATTCAAAGATCATTTTGTAAAAATGGTATATTTTCTCTATTTCTTCCTTTCAGTCTCTTTCTGTACACAAACTTGAATATTTTTTTTCCTAAACATTTGCAGACATCATGATACTTCAGTATGCATTTCCTGTTAGTAATGAACGTACTCCTACCTGCCCATGAAAACTCTATCACACCAAAAATTTTTTTAAAATTCACACCTAAGAAAACAAATAATAATTCCATAATATCTAATAGGCAGTCATATTTAAATATCAGCAATGCCAAGAATAATTAAGCTCTTGTTTTTTTGTTTTTTTAAAGAAGAATCCAATTAAGTTTCACCCATCGAGTTTGGTTGTTTTGTCTCTTGGGAGTCTAATCTTTTTAGCCCAAACTCATCATTTCTGACAGGAGAAAGATACTGTTGAGATAAGGTGATTTGCCCAGGGCTGATGCACAGAGCATATGCTCCATTTCACTTAAGTAGGATTTTGTAGTAAGGTAGCTTTAAATTTTAAAATAATTTAAAAATGATAAGTACCAAAGATGTCATCATCGTGCAGGAATTGCTTCTCCTCTCTTAGCAATACTGAACCTTCAGGACAAGTCAGATATTGTCCTGGACATTTGCATTTGTTAGCTTAGTTAACGTGTCACAAACCCCACGATGATGACTCAGAGACGCTGTCCTGTCACACAGCAGAAGCTCAGAGCTGTTGCCAGCCTGAGCTGGGTCTGGAGGCTGGCAGAAGACCCGGACAGATCCGCTGAGCCTTAATACCACTTTTCTGCTCTGACTCTCCAGGGCAGCAACACATGCTGCCTCTGAGTATATTTCGAGACTGCAGTGGGCCCTCTGTACCCACGGGTTCCGCATTCGCGGATTCAACCAATCGTGGATTGAAAATACTCGGAAAAAAAAAAGAAAGTTCTGAAAAGCAAAACTTGAATTTGCCGGGCACTGGCAACTATTTACATAAAATTTACATTGTATTAAGAATTATAAGTAATCCAGGGATGGTTTAAACTATACAAAGGATTGTATGGTAGGTTATATGCAAATACTGTGCTATTATTTTATATCAGGGAGTTGAGCATCCTCAGATCTTGGTATCTGCAGAGGTCCTGGAACCAGTCTCCCTCTGATACGGAGGGGTGACTGTATATTTGTAAACTGTATGTAACTTTTCGATTGAAGTCATAAAAATAAGTGGTACCCTCTCCCCAGCTAATTGCCTGCCAGTATTCTCAATAGCTGGCACTGGAGAGTCAATCAGATGCCACTTTGGAGAAAGGAAAAATGGCAAGCAAGGCAAGGTGAAATATTCAGCCTTTGACGCTTTGGCCAACACAAACTAATGGGGTTCCTAGGACTCATTTTGACAATAAAGGGTGACTGCAGAACACTTAGTAACAGTAAGAGGAAGAACAGGTGATGCAAATGAGAAATACTGCTACTAAATGAACCTAGATTGAAAGTAAGATGAATGAAAGTGGATCTTTCTCTTGCTGCTTTTGTTTTTTTTCTTGGTAAACTATATGAAGATGCCAAGGTAGATACCTTGGTTTATTTGCCTTTGCATTCCCTGGACTTCATGCATAGTTTGGAATATACATTGATATTCAGATACTACATTAATTAAGCAAATATTTCCTGAATACATCTGTGTGCCAGGTGCTGTGCTGGTCCTGCCCCGAGATAAGAAACAGACAGGCAATTTCCATCCTGCTTGGTAAGCTTGATGGACGATGGGGTAAGTGCTTAGTGTCACAAGCTTGGGAGGGACAGGAGGCTTCCAGGAGGAGGTGCCATTTAAGTCGAGACTGAAGGTGGAGTAGTGATTCAAGTAGGCTGAACTGAATGGGTGAATTTTCTTTGAAGCAGCTGAAAGCCACAGGGAGCAGGAAACTATTCGCACAGATCTTTCTTGTTTGAAATGGCAACCAACTGGTGAGAGTGGTAGCCTGTGTGTAGGAAACCGAGGGATGGGGACAAGGACGTATACCCTTTTACACCTTTTATTTTTATTTATTTATTTTTAAAAATTTATTTATTTAATTAATTTATTTTTGGCTGTGTTGGGTCTTCATTGCTGTGCGCGGGCTTTCTCTAGTTGCGGTGAGCAGGGGCTACTCTGCATAGCGGTGCGCAGGTTTCTCATTGCGGTGACTTCTCTTGTTGCGGAGCATGGGCTCTAGGCTCACGGGCTTCAGTAGTTGCAGCACGCAGGCTCAGTAGTTGTGGCTCGCGGGCTCTAGAGCGCACGCTCAGTAGTTGTGACGCACAGGCTTAGTTGCTCCGTGGCATGTGGGATCTTCCCGGACCAGGGCTCAAACCCGTGCCCCCTGCATTGGCAGGTGGATTCTTAACCACCGCACCACCAGGGAAGTCCCTTACACCTTTTAAATTGTCTACTAATTTGTTTGAGTAATTAAAATGATTTTTTCATACTTCTTGGCACCCCTTTGAGAAAATTTTAAAAAGGAAAACAATGAATTTATGTTCTGATGGAAGGTCACCGCAGGGAACAGAACAGGGAAGGACATAAATGCATCCCCTTCAATTGAGCAAAATTTGAGCGTGCTGTAAACTTGACAGTGGTCTAAGGGAAGGGGCTGTGCTTTCCAACGTGTGAGCGTGTTGTGGGCTTATCCAGGGTCCAAAGACAGGAGACCAGGACGGTGAAGCTGTTAAGAGGCAGGGAATGAATGTGAATGGGTTCATTAAAATCTTGGCAAATTTTTTTTTAAAAGGAAACCTCTAGAAACAGAAACAGGGAGACAATCCGGAAAAAGAAGAAGAGAAAAGAAGACTATAGGAAATAAGGCAAATGCATCCCCTAAGCAATTAATCCATGTTTTTTGATCCTTCGTTTTATATAGTTGCTGCATTTCACAATGAGAAGCAGACAAAGGGCAGTTTTGATGAGGAATGTTTGTACAGGTGACGAAGCAAATACGTTTACAAGAGGGTTAGTATTATTGTGCGAGAGTGTTCAGGTGTGAATTTATTTTATTTTACTTTTTTATTGAGGTATAATTGATTTATAATGTCATGTTAGTTTCAGGTGCACAGCAAAGTGATTCAGTTATATACATATTCAATAATATGTGTATGCTCTTTTTCAGATTCTTTTCCCTTATCGGTTATTACAAAATACTGAGTACAGTTCCCTGTGCTATACACAATTCTGCTATATACACTTGTTGGTTATCTATTTTATATATAATAGTGTGTATATGTTAATCCCAAACTCCTAATTTTTCCCTCCCCGCCCTTTCCCCTTATGGTAACCATAAGTTTGCTTTCTATGTTTGTGGGTCTATTTCTGTTCTGTATATAAGTTCATTTGTATCATTTTTTTGAATTCCACATATAAGCGATATCATATTATATTTGTCTTTCTCTGTCTGGCTTACTTCACTTAGTATGATAATCTCTAGGTCCATCCATGTTGCTGCAAATGGGAGATGTGAATTTTTTAATGGAGCGATTTGTTTTTACTTTTTGAAATTTGTGTTAGGGCAACATGTTAAAGAAAATGTAAGTCTTCTAAACCCAGTGCAAAACATGAAGTTTGCAGGGAGGGTATACATGTTGGGTCAGGAAGGCTGGATTTGAATCCTGGCTCTGTCACTCACTAGCTCTGGAACTTTGGGGATATTATTCAGTTTCTCCACATTGCATCTCTATCAGTGGTATCGGGGTAGTAACCCACGTGAGAGGATTGTTTTGAAGGCTGACAATGAAGTGGCAGCTCAGAACACCATCCTCATATTATTTCCACTGGGCAGGATGGCCAGAGTCCTAGGAGACCACCCAGCTCCTGGGTGGGGAGGTGCCTACTCCGTGGTTCTGGAAAAAAGATGTAAAAAGTGCAGGCAACCCACTGATGAGCGAGAAATTCCTGCTGGCTTACTGGGCTGTTTGCTTTCTCTGCAGCCTCGCACAGGAAGAGAGTCAGACCTCTGTAATGGGAACCAGAGAGCCCCAGACCCAAGTAAATCACAGTTCATTGAAACAGAGCGGTGGAACAGCTAAGGGAGGAAAGAAGGGAAAATCCTCCAGAGAAAAGCAGACATGTCAAGAAGCTCTTATGGGTTTGGGGGAGAGGGAAATTGGCAAAGGACATTTCTGTGCCTGTGGAGGAGGGGCGAAGCATATTCTAGGTCTAGGTGGGAGATGACAAAAAGCAGGGGAAACACAAAACTATTAAATATCTGCGATAATGTTTTCGAGCAACTAGAGCAAGACGTGGGTGAATGAGAGGTCAAAAAAAGATTGTATGAGCATATTTTTTTAAAAAATACATACAAGAATGGGACTTCCCTGGCGGTCCAGTGGTTGAGACTCCACCTTCCAATGCAGGGGGTGCGGGTTGGACCCCTGGTTGGGGGGCTAAGATCCCGCATGCCTCGCGGCCAAAAAACCAAAACATAAAACAGAAGCAAGGGCCTCCCTGGTGGCGCAGTGGTTAAGAATCCGCCTGCCAATGCAGGGGACACGGGTTCAAGCCCTGGTCCAGGAAGATCCCACATGCTGCGGAGCAGCTAGGCCCGTGTGCCACAACTACTGAACCTGTGCTCTGGAGCCCACGAACCACAACTACTGAGCCCGCGTGTCATAACTAGAGCCCAAGCTCTGCAACAAGAGAAGCCACTGCAGTGAGAAACCCACTCACCACAATGAAGAGTAGCCCCCGCTCATCGCAACTAGAGAAAGCCCGCGCACAACAACGAAGACCCAACGCAGCCAAAAATAAATAAATAAATAAATTTTATTAAAAAAAAGAAACAGAAACAATATTGTAACAAATTCAATAAAGACTTTAAAAATGGTCCACATCAAAAAAAATCTTTAAAAAAATACATACAAGAACACAAAGTTGGATTTATATTGTTTCAATGCCTTCATCAAATAAGTGACAATAAATATATCTTTTAATGTTATACAAACAATTTACAGGCGCTCTACAATGGGTTTGGGCCCTGTTAAAAATATTTGGAGGGAACAGCCCAGGTAAAAATATTCACATGGAATTTGTACTTATATGTGTCTTGGAAGGGCCCTTAGCCCCTGTGGACCATCCCCACGGGTTATTCGTACTGGCTCCTCCTACTGTCCTGTTGGACCTGATAATTCATATTTGCGAAACACTTTTGAAAAAAAATATCAATACATACAAGACAATTAGAGAGAATCATGTAAGGAAGTCACTTTCCGGGTCAAGGATCCGTAGGCGCTCCCCTTGTCTTGATGTTCAAGGCCTTCTATAAACTGGACCCAAACGTACTTGTCCAGTCTTGACGCCAACTACAATAAATAAATAAGTCATTTATCAAACCCTTGTTGACTTGCTGTTGGGGTCTGGGTACCGAAGGGAGGAAGCCCCAACTGCCCTGTCATCTCACAGGGAATGCCATCCTCTGCAGGTAAGCCAGGCTGCCTCCAGAAGAATAGAGTGCTCCATCCTCCCTTCTGTTAAGAGGTGAGAAAAAAGAGAATAACTCAGAGGAGCACAAGTGACGAAGGCATTCCAGAAATTGCTCCCCTGGTGAAGGACCTGGGATTCTTCCTGTTGCCTTGGAAGTTTCCTCAAGCTTCTTCTTCCCCATCTAAGTCCCACCTTCCTTCTCTGGCCACTCAACACATCCATCCAACAGCCCTCCCCTCAAGGAGTTTGTAAGCTGGTAGAAGAGATTAAACAAGTACTTATTAACTATGACAGCGGCCAGCATGTGGCAGAAGGAGTGCAAAATGCTACTGGAGAGAGGAGGAGGTTGGAAGAGGAGGGAAAGAAGGTACTAGAATGACTTTGCGGAGGAGGTAACATCGGAGATGGAAAAGCATGGATAGAATGTGGAGAGGTGGTCCAGTTGAAGAAGGGTTGGTTGAGAACCTTGCACGGCTGGATTTGGTACGTTTTTGGGTGTTAGTATTCAGGTGACAAACCCAGAGAGAGTGATTTGGGCCATGCCATGAAGAGCCTTTATTGGCAGGCTGAGAAATATGTACCTAACATAGTAGCCAATAGGGATCTATTGGAGGTCTTTGAGCAGCAGAGGGACACAGAACTGCATGATCTCTGAGCTCAAAGGGACTTAAAGGCCTTTGGTTCCATCCAAAGCTTGACATCTCTGACTGTCAAGTCTAGACGTGGCCACTAGATTCTCCTTGTTGTGAGGGTTTAATGAGCTGACGCTTGTAAAGTGCTTGGCTCAGGATTTGCCAGAGAGTAAAGCTCAATAAATCTTGACTGCTGTTGTCAACATCACCATACATTGGGTTATAATTTAGGAAGGTTTTCCTTAAGCCTTCTTCCACATTTGTCCTGTAAGACTTTGAAGACAGCTATCCCATTCCTATTTGAGCTTTTTCTTTAGACCGAATATTCTTGGTTTCCTCCACCACTCCACATTCCTTTACCTGCCTGACTGTCTCCAGTTCTTATAAAATGTGGTACATAGGACTTCCCTGGTGGCTCTGTGGTTAAGAATCCTCCTGCCAATGCAGGGGACACAGGTTCAAGCCCTGGTCCGGGAAGATCCCACATGCCGCAGAGCAACTAAGCCCGCGAGCCACAACTACTGAGCCCATGTGCCACAACTATTGAACCTGCGCTCTGGGGCCTGCAAGCCACAACTACTGAAGCCCGCGCGCCTAGAGCCTGTGCTCCGCAACAAGAGAAGCCTCAGCAATGAGAAGCCTGCGCACCGCAACGAAGAGTAGCCTCCGCTGGCCTCAACCAGAGAAAGCCCGCGCACAGCAATGAAGACCCAACACAGCCAAATAAACAAACAAACAAATAAATAAATGTGGTACATGGAACCCAGTTGTCTGATCACAGCTGACCAGAGCAGACCCTTCCCTTCTCTCGTTCTACAGAAGATGCCTGAAGTGGAAAAAAAATTTAAGATTTTTTGGGAGTCACACTCAATATAATACTGGCACTCATCACACTGAACTGATGAACATAATACTGATTTCAACTCCTAAGCCATTCCCAAAGGCACTACTGCTAAGCTATAACCTTTTCTGTTCTCTACTTGTACTTGGTCCCTGCAAAAGACCTCAGATTGCTTTATGATTGTTTCCTCTTATTGTCAGGAAAAATTGTGAAAGGCCTTGAAATGGGCAAAAAGATTACTGAGTTTCCATTCAGTGGATTGCTGGGTATCATCTAGCGGATTCTTCTGGGTTGTCTGGTTTTACGGGGGTCTGTGTCTTTCATTGTTTTTGACTGAACTGTTTTGCAAATATAAATTGTAGAAAACACACAGTGGTAATGCAAAGAATTCTTGTCCAGAAATAGAAAAATGAATTTTGTCTGGTGGACATGCAATTGATTTTCACCCCGTGAAAGAGGCTGCCAGGCTTGCATCGATTAGCACATTTATTTCAGCATTTCTGATTGCTTCTATACTTGTCCATTCTTTGGATTCCCCTTGGAGGCAGTTGTAATGTTTTACTGCCTTCATGGTTAGTTAATGAGTTAATTAATGGACACATGTTCATTTTATATTAGTATGAGAACCCTTATTCTTACTTAAAATTATTCTTCAGCACTGATTTTCTTATCCCTTCACAAATTGGAAAGGCATGAACAGGGCAGAAATGAAGACTGATCAAGCAATAGAGACCTCATTTTAAATTGACATGGATTGCAATTGCCAAGATATGGAAGCAACCTAAGTGTCTATCAACAGATGAATGGATAAAGAAGATGTGGTACTCACACACACACACACACACACACACACACACACACACACGATGGAATACTACTCAGCCATAAAAAGAATGAAATTCTGCTATTTGCTGCAATGTGGATGGTCATAGAAAATACTATGCATAGTGAAATGTCAGAGAAAGACAAATACTGTATGTTATGGAATCTAAAAAATAAAACAAACTAGTGAATATAACAAAAAAGAAACATGCACAGATATAGTGGTTACAGACTATGCAGACTAGTGGTTATCAGTGGGGACAGGGATGGAGGGGGTCACGACAGGTGTAGCGGATTAAGAGGTACAAACTACTATGTATAGAATAAATAAGCCACAAGGATATATTGTACAGCACAGGGAATATAGCCAATATTTTATAAGAACTGTAAATGGAGTGTAAGCTATAACATTTTTGAATCTCCGTGTTGTACACCTGAAACTGACATCATATTGTAAATTTTGTAAATCATATTCTCAATTTTTTTTAAATTATAAGTTTTTTTTTTTTTCACACACACACACTGTATTTTATTTTTACAAGACATAAATAGACTGACACCAAGCATTGTACATGGATGACCACAACAAAAGCAACAATGATTGCAATTACCAAACATGAAACACACTCATACTATGTCATAATATTGACATTCAGTCCAGTAATCCTCCACTGTAACAGCTCCTTTACTTTGCAGTGAAAATTGATTTGTATATTCTTTGCCTCTGAGTCCTTGTGGGATTTTTTTTTTTTTAATTCAGACAGAAAGTCACAAAAATTATACTCATCCTCATCAGTTCACTCAGTCCCATGTAATTAATTTTTTTTTCATCTTGATCTTTTGTTAGCACTTTTATGAGTTCATCAGTTTTTCATTAGAGTTCTGAAAATGCTTATTCATTCAGTTCAGCAGTACAGTCAGTTACCAGAAACCTGTACTTGTCAGAGTCTTTTCCATGAATTTCTTGAAGATGAAACCCTTTTATAGGAACATATTTGCAAAATCATCAGAGTACACCCAGAACTGTCTGTAAATGACAAAAGACTTAAAAATGACCACGGTTAAAGATTTGATGAAAGTTCATAATAATGCAGTTGACAAGAAAATTAGTTATTTCTGAGATATACATTTTAAAGTAATAACTAGGATTATTACTTATAACATTATACCAGAACATATAAGATTTTTAGAAATTTCATGTAATGTCTGAAACATTTATATTAACATATTTCCATACATATTTCCATACAAATACAAATATAAGATTTTTAGAAATTTCATGTAATGTCTGAAACATTTATATTAACATATTTCCATACATATTTCCATACAAATACAAATATAAGATTTTTAGAAATTTCATGTAATGTCTGAAACCTTTATATTAACATATTTCCATACATATTTCCATACAAATACAAATATAAGATTTTTAGAAATTTCATGTAATGTCTGAAACATTTATATTAACATATTTCCATACAAATAACCCAATGAAAGTTTAGTATTAGTTGTTTTGTTTGTTTTTTTATACTGCAGGTTCTTATTAGGCATCAGTTTTATACACATCAGTGTATACATGTCAATCCCAATTGCCCAATTCAGCACACCACCATCCCCACCTCACCGCAGTTTTCCCCCCTTGGTGTCCATATGACCATTCTCTACATTTGTGTCTCAACTTCTGCCCTGCAAACTGGCTCATCTGTACCATTTTTCTAGGTTCCGCATACATGCATTAATATACGATATTTGTTTTTCTCTTTCTGACTTACTTCACTGTGTATGACAGTCTCTAGATCCATCCATGTCTCAACAAATGACTCAATTTCGTTCCTTTTTATGGCTGAGTAATATTCCATTGTATATATGTACCACAACTTCTTTATCCATTCGTCTGTTGATGGGCATTTAGGTTGCTTCCATGACCTGGCTATTGTAAATAGTGCTGCAATGAACATTCGGGTGCATGTGTCTTTTTGAATTACGGTTTTCTCTGGGTATATGCCCAGTAGTGGGATTGCTGGGTCATATGGTAATTCTATTTTTAGTTTTTTAAGGAACCTCCATACTGTTCTCCATAGTGGCTGTATCAATTTACATTCCCACCAACAGTGCAAGAGGGTTCCCTTTTCTCCACACCCTCTCCAGCATTTGTTGTTTGTAGATTTTCTGATGATGCCCATTCTAACAGGAGTGAGGTGATACCTCATTGTAGTTTTGATTTGCATTTCTCTAATAATTAGTGATGTTGAGCATCTTTTCATGTGCTTCGTGGCCATCTGTATGTCTTCTTTGGAGAAATGTCTATTTAGGTCTTCTGCCCATTTTTGGATTGGGGTGTTTGTTTCTTTGATATTGAGCTGAATGAGCTGTTTATATATTTTGGAGATTAATCCTTTGTCCGTTGATTCATTTGCAAATATTTTCTCCCATTCTGAGGGTTGTCTTTTCGTCTTGTTTATGGTTTCCTTTGCTGTGCAAAAGCTTTGAAGTTTCATTAGGTCCCATTTGTTTATTTTTGTTTTTATTTCCATTACTCTAGGAGGTGGATCAAAAAAGATCTTGCTGTGATTTATGTCAAAGAGTGTTCTTCCTATGTTTTCCTCTAAGAGTTTTATAGTGTCCAGTCTTATATTTAGGTCTCTAATCCATTTTGAGTTTATTTTTGTGTATGGTGTTAGGGAGTATTCTAATTTCATTCTTTTACATGTAGCTGTCCAGTTTTCCCAGCACCACTTATTGAAGAGACTGTCTTTTCTCCATTGTATATCTTTGCCTCCTTTGTCATAGATTAGTTGACCATAGGTGCGTGGGTTAATCTCTGGGCTTTCTATCTTGTTCCATTGATCTATGTTTCTGTTTTTGTGCCAGTACCATACTGTCTTGATTACTGTAGCTTTGTAGTATAGTCTGAAGTCAGGGAGTCTGATTCCTCCAGCTTCATTTTTTTCCCTCAAGACTGCTTTGGCTATTCGGGGTCTTTTGTGTCTCCATACAAATTTTAAGATGATTTGTTCTAGCTCCGTAAAAAATGCCATTGGTAATTTGATAGGGATTGCATTGAATCTGTAGATTGCTTTGGGTAGTATACTCATTTTCACAATGTTGATTCTTCCAATCCAAGAACATGGTATATCTCTCCATCTGTTGGTATCATCTTTAATTTCTTTCATCAGTGTCTTATAGTTTTCTGCATACAGGTCTTTCGTCTCCCTAGGTAGGTTTATTCCTAGGTATTTTATTCTTTTTGTTGCAATGGTAAATGGGAGTGTTTCCATAATTTCTCTTTCAGATTTTTCATCATTAGTGTATAGGAATGCAAGAGATTTCTGTGCATTAATTTTGTATCCTGCAACTTTACCATATTCATTAATCAGCTCTAGCAGTTTTCTGGTGGCAGTTTTAGGATTCTCTATGTATAGTATCATGTCATCCGCAAACAGTGACAGTTTTACTTCTTCTTTTCCAATTTGTATTCCTTTTATTTCTTTTTCTTCTCTGATTGCCATGGCTAGGACTTCCAGAACTATGTTGAATAATAGTGGTGAGAGTGGACATCCTTGTCTTGTTCCTGATCTTAGAGGAAATGCTTTCAGTTTTTCACCATTGAGAATGATGTTTGCTGTGGGTTTGTCATATATGGCCTTTATTATGTTGAGGTAGGTTCCCTCTATGCCCACTTTCTGGAGAGTTTTTATCAGAAATGGGTGTTGAATTTTGTCAAAAGCTTTTTCTGCATCTATTGAGATGATCATATGGTTTTTATTCTTCAATTTGTTAATATGGTGTATCACATTGATTGATTTGTGTATATTGAAGAATCCTTGCATCCCTGGGATAAATCCCACTTGATCGTGGTGTATGATCCTTTTAATGTGTTGCTGGATTCTGTTTGCTAGTATTTTGTTGAGGATTTTTGCATCTATATTCATCAGTGATATTGGTCTGTAATTTTCTTTTTTTGTAGTGTCTTTGTCGGGTTTTGGTATCAGGGTGATGGTGGCCTCATAGAACGAGTTTGGGAGTGTTCCTTCCTCTGCAATTTTTTGGAAGAGTTTGAGAAGGATGGGTGTTAGCTCTTCTCTAAATGTTTGATAGAATTCACCTGTGAAGCCATCTGGTCCTGGACTTTTGTTTGTTGGAAGATTTTTAATCACAGTTTCAATTTCATTACTTGTGATTGGTCTGTTCATATTTTCTGTTTCTTCCTGATTCAGTCTGGGAAGGTTATACCTTTCTAAGAATTTGTCCATTTCTTCCAGGTTGTCCATTTTATTGGCATAAAGTTGCTTGTAGTAGTCTCTTAGGATGCTTTGTATTTCTGCGGTGTCTGTTGTAACTTCTCCTTTTTCATTTCTGATTTTATTGATTTGAGTCCTCTCCCTCTTTTTCTTGATGAGTCTGGCTAATGGCTTATCAATTTTGTTTATCTTCTCAAAGAACCAACTTTTAGTTTTATTGATCTTTGCTATTGTTTTCTTTGTTTCTATTTCATTTATTTCTGCTCTGATCTTTATGATTTCTTTCCTTCTGCTAACTTTGGGTTTTGTTTGTTCTCTTTCTCTAGTTTCTTTAGGTGTAAGGTTAGATTGTTTACTTGAGATTTTTCTTGTTTCTTTAGGTAGGCTTGTATAGCTATAAACTTCCCTCTTAGAACCGCTTTTGCTGCATCCCATAGGTTTTGGGTCGTCGTGTTTTCATTGTCATTTGTCTCTAGGTATTTTTTGATTTCCTCTTTGATTTCTTCAGTGATCTCTTGGTTATTTAGTAACGTATTGTTTAGCCTCCATGTGTTTGTCTTTTTTACGTTTTTTTCCCTGTAATTCATTTCTAATCTCATAGCGTTGTGGTCAGAAAAGATGCTTGATATGATTTCAATTTTCTTAAATTTACTGAGGCTTGATTTGTGACCCAAGATGTGATCTATCCTGGAGAATGTTCCGTGCGCACTTGAGAAGAACGTGTAATCTGCTGTTTTTGGATGGAATGTCCTATATATATCAATTAAATCTATCTGGTCTATTGTGTCATTTAAAGCTTCTGTTTCCTTATTTATTTTCATTTTGGATGATCTGTCCATTGGTGTAAGTGAGGTGTTAAAGTCCCCCACTATTATTGTGTTACTGTCGATTTCCTCTTTTATAGCTGTTAGCAGTTGCCTTATGTATTGAGGTGCTCCTATGTTGGGTGCATATATATTTATAATTGTTATATCTTCTTCTTGGATTGATCCCTGGATCATTATGTAGTGTCCTTCCTTGTCTCTTGTAACATTCTTTATTTTAAAGTCTATTTTATCTGATATGAGTATAGCTACTCCAGCTTTCTTTTGATTTCCATTTGCATGGAATATCTTTTTCCATCCCCTCACTTTCAGTCTGTATGTGTCCCTAGGTGTAAAGTGGGTCTCTTGTAGACAGCATATATATGGGTCTTGTTTTTGTATCCATTCAGCCAGTCTATGTCTTTTGGTTGGGGCATTTAATCCATTCACGTTTAAGGTAATTATCGATATGTATGTTCCTATGACCATTTTCTTAATTGTTTTGGGTTTGTTTTTGTAGGTCCTTTTCTTCTCTTGTGTTTCCCACTTAGAGAAGTTCCTTTAGCATTTGTTGTAGAGCTGGTTTGGTGGTGCTGAATTCTCTTAGCTTTTGCTTGTCTGCAAAGCTTTTGATTTCTCCATCAAATCTAAATGAGATCCTTGCCGGGTAGAGTAATCTTGGTTGTAGGTTCTTCCCTTTCATCACTTTAAGTATATCATGCCACTCCCTTCTGGCTTGCAGAGTTTCTGCTGAGAAATCAGCTGTTAACCTTATGGGAGTTCCCTTGTATGTTATTTGTCGTTTTTCCCTTGCTGCTTTCAATAATTTTTCTTTGTCTTTAATTTTTGCCACTTTGATTACTATGTGTCTCGGCGTGTTTCTCCTTGGGTTTATTCTGTATGGGACTCTCTGCGCTTCCTGGACTTGGGTGGCTATTTCCTTTCCCATGTTAGGGAAGTTTTCGACTATAATCTCTTCAAATATTTTCTCTGGTCCTTTCTCTCTCTCTTCTCCTTCTGGGACCCCTATAATGCGAATGTTGTTGCGTTTAATGTTGTCCCAGAGGTCTCTTAGGCTGTCTTCATTTCTTTTCATTCTTTTTTCTTTAGTCTGTTCTGCAGCAGTGAATTCCACCATTCTGTCTTCCAGGTCACTTATCCGTTCTTCTGCCTCAGTTATTCTGCTATTGATTCCTTCTAGTGTAGTTTTCATTTCAGTTATTGTATTGGTGATCTCTGTTTGTTTGTTCTTTAATTCTTCTAGGTCTTTGTTAATCATTTCTTGCATCTTCTCAATCTTTGCCTCCATTCTTATTCCGAGGTCCTGGATCATCTTCACTATCATTATTCTGAATTCTTTTTCTGGAAGGTTGCCTATCTCCACTTCATTTAGTTGTTTTTCTGGGGTTTTTTCTTGTTCCTTCATCTGGTACATAGCCCTCTGCCTTTTCATCTTCTCTATCTTTCTGTAACTGTGGTTTTTGGTCCACAGGCTGCAGGATCGTAGTTTTTCTTGCTTCTGTTGTCTGCCCTCTGGTGGTTGAGGCTATCTAAGAGGCTTGATGGGAGGCTCTGGTGGTGGGTAGAGCTGACTGTTGCTGTGGCGGTCAGAGCTCAGTAAAACCTTAATCCACTTGACTGTTGATGGGTGGGGCTGGGTTCCCTCCCTGTTGCTGTGGCGGTCAGAGCTCAGTAAAACCTTAATCCACTTGACTGTTGATGGGTGGGGCTGGGTTCCCTCCCTGTTGGTTGTTTTGCCTGAGGCAACCCAACACTGGAGCCTACCGGTGCTCTTTGGTGGGGTTAATGGCAGACTCTGGGAGGGCTCACGCCAAGGAGAACTTCCCAGAACCTCTGCTGCCAGTGTCCTTATCCCCACGGTGAAACAGAGCCACTACTCGCCTCTGCAGGAGACCCCCCAACACCAGCAGGTAGGTCTGGTTCAGTCTCCCCCAGGGTCACTGCTCCTTCCCCTGGGTCCCGATGCACACATTACTTTGTGTGTGCCCTCCAAGAGTGGGGTCTCTGTTTCCCCCAGTCCTGTCAAAGTCCTGCAATCAATTCCCACTAGGCTTCAAAGTCTGATTCTCTAGGAATTCCTCCTCCCGTTGCCGGACCCCCAGGTTGGGAAGCCTGACGTGGGGCTCAGAACCTTCACTCCAGTGGGTGGAATTCTGTGGTATAAGTGTTCGCCAGTCTGTGAGTCACCCACCCAGCAGTTATGGGATTTGATTTTACTCTGATTGCGCCCCTCCTACCGTCTCACTGTGGCTTCTCCTCTGTCCTTGGACGCGGGGTATCCTCCTTGGTGAAGTCCAGGGTCTTCCTGTCAATGATTGTCCAGCAGCCAGTGGTGATTCTGGTGCTCTCGCAAGAGGGAGTGAGAGCACGTCCTTCTACTCTGCCATCTTGGTTAATCCTCTAAATTGTAAGTTTTTTAAAAAAGAAAAAAGATTGACATGGGTCTACCAACCCATATCTTTTGGTAAAGTTGTTCAACAAGTTATTAATCCACTGAACCATACCAACGTGCCTCTACTTACAAACAAGCTGTTCATAAGTCCATTTGTGCATAAATTCCACGTGATTAAGAGGGCTTAAAACTGCTGTCCCAGGACTTCCCTGGTGGTCCATTGGTTAAGACTTCACCTTCCAATGCAGGGGGTGCGGGTTTGATCCCTGGTCAGGGAGCTAAGATCCCACATGCCTCAGGGCCAAAAAGCCAAAACATAAAACAGAAGCAATATTGTAACAAAGTCAATAAAGACTTAAAAAAAAAAAAAAAAAGCTTCCTTTAAAAAACAAAAAAACTGCCGTCCCCGGGTGTACTCCCTTTAATGATGGATGCAGGTCTGACTTTGATAATTTTTAGATCAGTCATAGATTTCCTCTTCCTTGCTCATTTACATTCGAATGGATACCCTTTGCCAAAATAGACCAGTTTCACCTGCACTAAAAGTCCTTAATGATCTTGTTGGAGAGTATTGAGTAGGAGAAATGTATTGCTTTGGAGAAGGGGAGTTTGGGGGGTTGGTTAGTGGAAACAGAATGCGTTAAGTGAATGAAGTTAAGGTCTGTTACCAGCCTGCAGAAATAGTGCAGAAACAGCTAGGAGAACAAGGCGGTGTCTGCCATGATGACATTTTGGGCTCGAAGACAGTGAGCCAGCCAAGACGCAGGTGGACAGAATGGAGGAGAGGGCACTTCCTCATGCTAATGATATTATAATGATAAGTACACATTAACCTGGTCCTAAGGAAGCCTGTGTCTAGCGGATGCACCTCGGGAGAAGGACAGGAGGGTTTTGAGAGGACGCTCTTGAGCAGACAGGGAGAGATCCTGGGCAGGAAAGGACTGAGTCAGGACAGTGAGAGCTGGCGAAGAGGCCTGGGTGCTGGAGACCTTCTTGGGTATTACAGACCGGTATCCCGGTGTTGGTTCGGGTCTAAGGACGTGATAAATCAGGATTATGGCTCCACAATGCCTCGCCTTGGCCATCGCTACACTAAAGGTAAACTTAGAAGGAGCAGGATAGGTGAGGCAACAAATTGCAGTCACTTTGCAGGACGTTGCTTAGCACTTAACTGTATTCAGATTCACCACTCTTGACAGTGGATGTGGCCACGCCCACTGCACCACAGCTGACGGTGGGCAGAGCCCCATCATTGAGCTTGCACTCTGGACCAGCTTCATTTGCATCGATGTAAGGTCTTCTGGTAAAATGCTTCTGGGTTATATGTTAGTCCACATCACTCAACCTTCTGTCCAAGGATGAGAGGCTTATTAAATGACTTGCTCAAGTCCTGACCCAGTATATTTAGTACTTTTTCTAATTTACTGGTTTAGCCATAGGAAGAAATTAATCTTAGACAACACCTTAGAAAGATTATGCCTTAGGAAGGTTAATTTGTCATCAGTGTGTAGGCTGTATCAGGAGGGCGCATAGAGAGGTGAGCATGGAATTTGAAGGAGACCATGCTTGCCAGTCGTTGTACAGGTGACAATGATAGTTGACAGTTTAAGATGCTACAGAGAGGATGAGGTGAGTGAAGGCTTTCAGACAGAGCAGGTGGAAGGTCACTGACGGTCCTGGAATCAAGGTAGAAACCAGATTACAGGAAGTTAAGGAAAGAGTGAGTGGAGGGGAGATATTTACAACAGGTGTAAACTTCTCTTTCAATCAGATCGATATGAAGATGAGGGAAGAGACGAGATGGGTAGCATGAGTGGGAAGGAGGGTTATTTGGGGGACTGGGTAGTTCGAGAACAGTCATAAAAAGAGGGGAAGGAATGAATGTATCTGGAAAAACTGAAGATAAGAGTAGAGAGAGGAGATAACCATGGAGCAGAATCCTAGCGATGCTGGGAGGGGACATCATTAAGGTCACAAGTACAAGGAAGGAGGAACCAGGGGAAGAAGGAGGATTTTTGCTCCTGAGAAGAGAAGAATAGGTGGAGAGTCAGGAAGACGTTGACGTAAAGCGAAGGCGTGTTGAAATAGGTCACTTCAGATGCTCTCAAATGTTTGAAGGCAAAGCAGATCTGAGGGTGAGGAATGGAGGGAGCTGGAGAGTCCAGTAATCACCTGTTGAGATGCCTTAATTTTGCACTTGCTCCTTGGTGCCCTCACGCCCTTGACCTTCCATAGCGTCCAGCCTGCTCAACCTTACCTCCTGGGCAACCCGATCACCTGTTCAAGTGTATCCGTGCGCACACCAGCAGCTGCATGAAGCCAAGGGCAAAGCACATAAGCTGAGTGCACCTTTCCAAGGCCGTCAGCCCTGGCTGGAGCAGTGATGTCATCCGTTCCCCAGAGCTGCTGCTTTGAAACTCCCCCCGAGAGGAATAAATGTGTAGGTGAGTCCATCCGGGGTCTACTTTTCAGACCATGAGTATTTCAGATATTCTCTTTGGGGCTCTTGGTAATAGAATGGTTTTTAAAATTAACAAAAATAATGCTTTATAAACATAATCTATGTATATAGCCGTTTTAGAAAAAAAGATTAAAAGCTGATTTGTTTTTCTTTTTCTTGTTGTTTTTTTTTAAAATTAATTTTATTGGAGTATAGTTGATTTACAATGTTGTGTTAGTTTCTGCCATGCAGCAAAGTGAATCAGTTATACATATACATACATCCACTCTTTTTTAGATTCTTTTCCCATATAGGCCATTACAGAGTATTGAGTAGAGTTCCCTGTGCTATACAGTAGGTCTTTATTAGTTATCTGTTTTATATATCATAGTGTGTATATGTCAATCCCAATCTCCCAATTTATCTCTCCCCCTCTTTCCCCCCAGTAACCATATGTTTGTTTTCTACATCTGTGAGTCCGTTTCTGTTTTATAAATAAGTTCATTTGTACCATTTTTTTAGATTCTACATATAAGTGATATCATATGGTATTTGTCTTTCTCTGTCTGACTTAGTTCACTTAGTATGACAATCTCTAGGTCCATGCATGTTGTTGCAAATGGCATTTTTTCATTCTTTTTTATGGCTGAGTAATATTCCGTTGTATATATGTACCACATCTTCTTTTTTTCAAATAAACATGGTTCTTTCTTTAAATCAATTAATTAATTTTGGCTGTTTCAGGTCATAGTTTCAGGCACACAGGATCTTCCTTGAGGCATGTGGGATTTTTTCTTTGTGCCACGTGGGCTCTTCGTTGTGGCACTCGGGCTTCTCTCGTTGTGGCCTGCGGGCCTCTCTCTGGTTGTGGCATGTGGGTTTTCTCTTCTCTAGTTGAGGTGGGCTCAGTAGTTGTGGCGCACGGGCTTAGCTGCCCCGTGGCATGTGGGATCTTAGTTCCCTGACCAGGGATCGAACCCACGTCCCCTGCATTAGAAGGCAGATTCTTTACCATTGGACCACGAGGGAAGTCCCATGTACCACATCTTCTTTATCCATTTATCTGTCGGTGGACACTTAGGTTGCTTCCATGTCCTGGCTATTGTAAATAGTGCTGCTGTGGACATTGGGATGCGCGTGTCTTTTCAACTGTTTCTCATTTAACAAATATTTATTGAGCACTGTCCTTGGTGCACAGGGATGCAGATTCCCTGCCTTCATGGGCTTCATGTTCTACTGAGGTAGTCAGGCAACAAGCAACAACCACAACAACAGTAATAGTAATAATAATATAACAAGACTCTGAACCAAATTAAGGCAGAGTAAGAGTATAGAGGGTGTTAGAGCAGGGACAGTGGTATCTCAAGATGGTAAGATTACAGATAATTTGCCTTTTTTCTTCGTGTTTTTCTCTATTTTCCAAATTGTTTACAATAAACATGCATTCCTTCTGTAATTAGAAAAAAATTAAAGCAATTTGGAGAAATGTTCTGTTAAGTGCCAGTGACAGATTATCAGACTTCTGTTCACTTTCTCCCTTGCTCTTTTTTGACAAAGGTCTTTGTTGTTTACTGATCCACTGTGTATGACTTGTGATTTTCCTGGGGAGAACAGGAAGAAAGAAAGGGCAGGTGGATTTACCAGTATTTCTTTCTTTACCTCAGCCTGTAAGCAAAGTGCAAGAAACCAAACACTGATCAGGTCACTCTTGGGAAGAAGTGAGTTGGCAGAGCGCTAAATGCAGCCCTGGGCATCTGCCGTCCCACCTGGTTGCCCCTCATCCTTGGTTCTGTGTCCGTCACCGCAGTTAAAAAGGGCACCGCTGCGACTGGCAGAAACCCACTACCTCCACTATGGGCCACAGGTGCCTGGGGACGATGGTTGAGTCCATATCTCTGGCTGTGACACCCCCGCCAGCAGAGCCTTTGTACCCACCCAGTGCCACCACGTGAAGGACATCCGCAGCCCCTGGCTTGGAGCTCAGGTGATGGAGCCGGCTGCACTTGTCTGATACTTGATTAGCCATTATCAAGTTCATAGAGCAAAGTCAGGTAAGGGTGATAAATGCATAAGAAGCAGCTTGGGAATTCAGCAGAGAATCTTAGGGATTGAACCAACTGTAGGCTGGTGTTTTTAGAGAAAAACCACCAGGATATGCCTAGGAATCAAGATGCTGGTGTTAGGAGAGAGGGTGGAGAGATGCAGGGCTGGTTATGACAGTTCTGTAGGTGCTGTGAAGTTAATCCTATTATATCTCTAGTTGTCTCTTACTAGAATGTAGATGTCCTTGGGACACGCTGGTTTTTCCTGATCTTTTCGGATACTCTCCAGAACTTTATCTCCCCTCCTAGTGGTTTATCAAAAAGAAAGCTTTTCATTCCATAGTTAGAGATAAGGATGAAAATGTAAATTCTGTGGCCAAGCTTAATAAGACCTGGTCCCAGCCCTCAAGGGAACAGTGTGATAAGAGGCCAGGCCGGGTGCTACAGGGGTGTAAAGAAGACGCAAGAAGTGCAAGAAGACGTGGGAGCAGTGAACACAGAATGTGGTCTCTAAATTCAGTCCCACTTGTGTCACACAGCTCTAATTTTCATAAATCACACAATTCGTATATGCATGAATTTTCAGGGCTGTTTTTGTAGAAATATTTTTCTTTGGGCTGTCATTAACTGAATCCATTCCACAGCTTATCTTTTCATGAAAGGGGACCACTGTCTGACAGCCCGGGTCCCTCGAAGAATCCCAGTCTGATCTATCACACGTTGGTTAAACTCAGTGGGCCCTTCAGGCCAGCTCATCAGCTCTTGTACCCAAACTGTAGGGTGCTTTGGTGTGGAACTTTAAAAGTCACGTGGATCAACTAAACAGTGAATTCATGTATCATGTGAGTGAACTGTAATAATATAATAAGGTTTTACATCCGTGATTAGTTTCCTATTGCTGCTGTAACAAATTACCACAAACCTAGTGGCTTAAAGCAACACAATTTATTATTTTACTATTCCGGAGGTCAGAAGTCCCATAAGAGTTTTAGAAGGCTGAAATCAAGATGTTGGAAGCTCCAGAGAGAATCTGTTTTCTTACCTTTTTCTGGAGGCAGCTGTCATTCCTTGGCTCACGGCCCTACTCCTTTGTCTTCAAAGCACGTCACTCCAATCTCTGCTTACGTCCTTGCATCTCTTTTTTCTGACCTTGACCCTCTCGCCTCCCTCTTTATTTTTATTGTTGTAAAATATATATAACATAAAATTTGGCATTAACCCTTTTTTTTAAGTGTACAATTCAGTGGCATTAATTACAGCCACAATGTAGTACATCAGTCCCACTATTTCCAAAACCCTTCCACGCCCAAGCAATAACTCCCCATTCCCTTCTCCCGGCTGGAGTCTATTTGCTGTTTCTACGAGTTGCCTATTCTGCATATTTCATGTAAATGGAGTCATGCAGTGTTTATCCTTTTGTGTTTGTTCTTCTCACTTAACGTAATGTTTTCGATATTCATCCATGTTGTAGGATATTTTAGAACTTCATTCCTTTTGTGGCTGAATAATACTGCATTGAATTCATACACCACATTTTGTTTATCTGTTCATCAGTTGATGGGCACTTGGCTTATTTTCATTTTTTCCATATTGTGAATAATGCTGCAATGAACATTGGAGTATGTTTAAGTTCCTGTTTTCACTTCTTTCAGTTGTATACCTAAGAGCAGAATTGTGGGATTATATGAAAATGCTATGTTTAGATTTTTGAGGAACTGCCAAACTGTTTTCCATAGTAACTGCACCATTTTACATTCCCACCATCAATGTGCATGGGTTCCAATTTCTCCACATCTTCACCAACATTTGTTACTGTCTGTCTGTATGGTTATAGTTACCTTCATGCACGTGAGGTGGTTTCTTGTTGTAGTTTTGATTTCTTTAATGACTAATGATGTTGAGCATCCTTTCATGTGCTCGTTGGCTAATTGTATACCTTCTTAGGAGAAATGTCTATTTAAATCTTTTGCCCATTTTTAGTTGGGTTGTTTGTCTTTTTGTCATTGAGTTGTAGGAGTTCTTTATGTATTCTGGATGTTAATCCCTTATCAGACATACAATATGCAGATATTTTCTCCCATTCTCACATTGTCATTTCACTCTCTTGATAGCGTCCTTTGATGCACAGAAGTTTTGCCTCCCTCTTATAAGGATCCTTGTGATTACACCTAATAATCCAAGATAATCTCACCATCTCAAGATCCTTAATTTAATCACATCTGCAAAGTCTGTCCCTTTTACCACGTAAGGTAATGTATTCACAGGATCTGAGGCTAGGAGGTGGACATCTTTGGGTGAGCCAATATTCCGTCTACCACAATTCATTTCAAAATGTCTACGAAGTCAGAAATTGTGAATGTATTTGTGCAAAAAGATGTAAGCAAGCAACTCTGAAAGAAAGCAACCTGCCTCGTGTGCAGCTGTCATTTAGGGCTTCTGCCCTGAATCCCCCTTTCACCCTGTGCTGGGTTACTTAACTTCTCTGGGCTACTGAACTTCTCTGTTCATTCTTCAGATGAGACCAATCGTCCTTCCTCTTTTCCTCCTGTGGGTCTTAAGGGTGAGCGATGAATAGACCCGGTTGGGACTTTTTTGTCATCTGCATGGACAGGAGTCCCAAATATAAAAGTCACTTTAGGGAACATCAAGAAAACTGGAGCACAGTGAGTGCATAAATGCAAGCCAGCAAATAAGGTTTATGTTTGGATCTGTATCAGAAGGAAAAATAACAGACCTATGAAGATTAACGAGACCATGTCTCGGAAAACCTTTGAGCTCTTTGGAGGAAAAGTGCTTCGCAAATGCAAGCATTTCTACGCCCCTCCTCACCTTTTTTTCCCCATGAGCAGCTGCGGTGCTTTTTATTCCTTGTACCTATCACAGCAGCCTGTAATTATTGGAAGTAATAATTGTGCTTGGGTGGAAAGGTGGCAGAGGGCAAACATACCTTGGTAAGAACATAGGACCAAATGCTGGATTAACATCAGGGGAGGGCCTGACCCACGAAGTCACAGAATCTGAAAAGACAGCTCTTTTCCTATGTTCCCAAAGCCTTCAAAATAAGTGTATGTACATTAGACAGAGTAATTTCACTAATAGGAATCTAGCCTAAAGAAATGCTCAGAAACACAGGCTAGGATATAAACCAAAGATGTTTGTCATCATTATTTGTAATTGAGAAGGACTGGAAACAACCTAAATGTTGCTTCCAACAGTTGGAAATAGGTAAATGACGTCATGAAACACCATGTAGTATTACGCAGCCGTTCAACACGTCGATGAATAATTTTTAACGATGTTAGGAAAGGAGTCTGATCAAGTGTAACAGAAAAAAGCAAGGCTGATTTCAATATGAACTGTGTTCTCTGCAACATAAGGTACTGATAGGTAGGAAAAAGGAAAACAAAAAACAAGGAATGCACTAAATGTTACCACCTGTTATTTCTGCTTGGTGGGATTCTGGTTGTGAGTCCAGTGACCCAGGGAGGCTGGGTTCTTTTGCTTACTGGGTTGCCGTTTCCTGGGGATAATGCTAACATGTTGGGTTTTGTTTTGTTTTTTTTGGGGGGGGGTTGTTTTTTGATATTTGCCTTGCTTTGAGGAAGGATCAGAGAACTGAAGTATTAAAACAAAATTTAGGAGAAAACCGTAGCTAATGAGTGCTGAGATTTACTGCTATAGGTGTTGTTTTTGAAATTTCCTTTAAAAGTGGTGAGAATGGAAATGAAGATAACAAAACGTAGTTTCTCTGCCTCCTTGCTATAAATTTAGCTATTTCCGAGAAGTTAAACAAAACATCTTTGATGGGCCTTGTGCTAACGCTGTATTCAGCAGAACCTCCTCGGTCATTTCCATACTGTATGGGCTGAATTGTGTCCCACCCCCACCCTCCAAATTCATGTATTGAAGCCCTAACCCCCAGAACTTCAGAATGTGACTGTATTTAGAGATTGGGCCTTTAAACAGGTAATTTAGGCAAAATTGGGAAATATGGAAGGGCCCTAATCCAATACAACTGGTGTCCTTATAAGAAGAGGAGATTAGGACTCAGACACCTATAGATTGAATGTTTGTGTCCTCCCAAAATTCATATGCTAAATCCTAGCCCCCAATGAGATGGTATATGGAGGTGGGGGGCTTTGGGGGTGATTAGGTCATGAGGGTGGAGCCCTCATGAATGGATTAATGCCCTTATAAAAGAGTCCCCAGAGAGCTCCATCACCCCTTCTACCATGTGAGGACACAGAAGGAAGACGGCTGTCTATGAACCAGGAAGTGGGCCGCACCAGACACCAAATCTATCCTCATCTTGATCTTGGACTTCCAGCCTCCAGAAGTGTGAGCAATGCATTTCTGCTCTTTACAAGCCACCTAGTTTGTGGTATTTTGTTACAGCAGCCCAAACAGACTAAGACAGACTCATACAGATGGAAGACGATGTGAGGACACAGAGAGAAGGCAGCTGTCTACAAGCCAAGGAGAGAGGCCTCCGCAGTAACTGACCCTGCCCACACCTTGAACTTGGACTTCCAGCCTCCAGAACTGTGAGAAAATACATTTCTATTGTTTAAGCCCCTCAGTCTGTGGTATATTGTTATGGCAGCTCTAGCAGACGAATACACATACATATATATTTAAATGTGTTTACGTCAAGTGTTGAGGATCCCAAACACCTCAAGACAGCAATAGTTATGGAGCAGTTAGCATTAGGAAGATGGGTGTGTGCTGGGGTGGTGCGTGGAGATGAGTATGTGCTTAAAGCTTGTATTGGGTTGGCCAAAATTTCATCTTTAACATCTTACGGAAAAACCCAAACAAACTTTTTGGCCAACCCAATATTTAGTAATGAAGGAAGAAGGTGCTGATTTTTTAAAAACTGGAACTTAAAGTAAGTTGCCCTCCTCAAAGTTGGGACCAGAGAAAGGAACCCTGTTTCATTCTCTTTCTGTTGGTGTGAATGTCACTAGGGCAGGGCCTGCTAACCAGGAGGAGCCTTGGCCGGGCTCACCCAGAACATCTGACCCAGGTCGCATAGCTGAGGTCAGAGTCCTTCCACCTCAGAAAGGGGCCTGAGGAGCTTCCCTGGTGGCGCAGTGGTTAAGAACCCGCCTGCCAATGCAGGGGACATGGGTTCGAGCCCTGGTCCGGGAAGATCCCACATGCCGTGGAGCAACTAAGCCCATGCGCCACAACTACTGAGCCTGCGCTCTAGAGCCCGCGAGCCACAACTACTGACTAGAGCTCGTGTTCCGCAACGAGAAGCCACCGCAATGAGAAGCCCACGCACCGCCACGAAGAGTAGCCCCCGCTCGCTGCAACTAGAGAAAGCCCGGGCACAGCAACAAAGACCCAATGCAGCCAAAAATAAATAAAAATAAGTAAATGTAAAAAGGGGGGGGCTGAGAGGTAAGGAATACTTCAAAGGCAATGGCGATGGGTCAACTTAAATTCCACCTGGAAGGGAGGTTTAGGAAGGGGGCTGCCTGCTCACCGCTCTGGGCCCTGGGCCTCCCCCCATCTAAAGGATGCATTCAGATCTGGGGATTCTGCCTCGAGATCAATCTAAGGCCGCTCACCCTCTTCCAACCGCCCAGAACTTGAGCCAAGAGGACACTTTACATCCTTGTTGTCTGACCCTTCCTGCTTTCCGTCCACTTCAGTGACCCAGGCCTGCCCAGCGCCGACACTGGCCCCTGGGTTCCTGACAGTCTGGGATGTGTTTCTGAGTGAGGGAATTCTGACCTCTAAAGGGAATCCCCACGAGCGGTTTGCACCTTCCCGCTGCCAGCCAGCTCTAACTTTGCTTCATAACTAAGAGCTTCTGTATACCGTGGTCCACCCACCGCGTTTTTCCCAGCTGCAGGCCTGGAGTTTCCACGGCTTTGGCACTGCTTCTGCTTGAGAGGTTTAATTGATAACATAATGAAGCAACTTAAAAATAGCCCAGTAACTGCCTCTCTCCAACGCCAAGGAACTGCACATCTCCTCCCCAAGCGTACCTGTCCTGGGATTGGGGCCCTGGCCTGGCCTCGTGGGCTGGCTGAGTCCACGCTGTATCCTCCTAAGGACCAGGAAAGGGGCCATGGGTGATCCTGGCCTTTTCACACGCAGCAGGAGACCCTCTGGTATGTATTTCCTGGGGATGTCTCTGGTCATACAACAGTTTCCTCAGAGATGGTACGGTGATCATCCCTGGATGATTTCTCTTCACTTCTGCAGTGCCAGGCTCCGTGCTGGGAAGTGATGTTGGAGTACGGTGAAAGGCCAGGACCTAGCTGCTTGTGGGCTGTAAATTCAGCCTTTAATTTTAAAAATTAGTGTTTTATTGTGAAACGTGTATTCTCATAGCATACGACATAATCTCTGTTGGCAGGTAGTACAGTGTGTTAAAAAAAAAAAAAAAAAGCTTAGGCTCTGGAACCAGACCGCTTGAGTCCAAATCCTACCCCAGCCAGTTAGAAGCTGTGTGAGCTTAGGTTTGTTCCTTAACATCTCTGTTCACTAGTTTCCATGTTTGTAAAATGGGGTAGGTAATGTCAGACCTACCTTAAAGACTGTTGTGAAGGGTTATATGAGTTTTAAACAAGGAAAGCACTTAGATCAGTGCTGGGCATAGAGAATGCATTCAGTAAATAATAATAAGTTCTTTTTTATTGTGGTAAAATGTACATGACATAAAATGTACTATTTTAATCATTTCTAAGCGCACTGTTCAGTGGCACTAAGGGCATTCACATTGTGCGGCCATCAGCACCATCCACCTGCAGTACTCCTTCATCTTGCAAAACGGAAACTCTACACCCATTAAGCAATAACTCCCCATCTCCCTCTGCTCCCAGCCCCTGGTAACCACCATTCGTTCTATGAATTTGACTATTCTAGGTTCCTCATATAATTGGAATCACACAGTATTGTCCTTTTGTGACTGGTTTCTTTTCTTTTTTCTTTTTTTTTTTATAAATTTGTTTTATTTATTTATTTTTGGCTGCATTGGGTCTTTGTTGCTGCGCATGGGCTTTTCTCTAGTTGCGGCGAGCGGGGGCTATTCTTCGTTGCGGTGCATGGGCTTCTCGTTGCGGTGGCTTCTCTTGTTGCTGAGCACGGGCTCTAGGTGCGCAGGCTTCAGTAGTTGTGGCACGTGGGCTCAGTAGTTGTGGCTTGCGGGCTCTAGAGCACAGGCTCAGTAGTTGTGGCTCGTGGGCTCTAGAGCGCAGGCTCAGTAGTTGTGGCACACAGGCTTAGTTGCTGTGCGGCATGTGGGATCTTCCCGGACCAGGGTTCAAACCCGTGTGCCCTGCATTGGCAGGTGGATTCTTAACCACTGTGCCAGCAGGGAAGCCCTGTGACTGGTTTCTTTTACTTAGCATCATGACCTCAAGATTCATCCATGTTGTAGCCTGTGTCAGAATTTCCTTCCTTTTTAAGGCTGAATAATATCACTTGTATGTCTACACCACGTTCTGTTTATTCATTCATCTATAAATGGACATATGAGTTGTTTCCACGTTTCAGCTACTGTGAATAATGCTGCTATGAACATGGGTATACAAATAGCTGTTTGGGTCCCTGCTTTCACTTTTTTTGGGTACATACCCAGAAGTGGAATTGCTGGATTCTGTGGTAATTCTGTGTTTAATTGTTTTAGGACCAATCCTACTGTTTTTCACAACAGCTGCACCATCATTCTCATGGTTTTAAACACTATCTACAGGCTGATGAATTCCAGCTTTATATCTATAACTTCATACTTTTCCTGAGCTGTAGGTAGACTACACAATTGCCCACTTGGTCTTTTCAATTAGATGTCTCACAGGCATCTCGAGATTAAACAAGTCCCAAATTGCACTTCTTACCCCACCCTACTCTTCCCCATTTTGGTAAAGGACACTAATTAAAAATCTGGCTGCTGGGGCTTCCCTGGTGGTGCAGTGATTGGGAGTCTGCCTGCCAATGCAGGGGACACGGGTTCGAGCCCTGGTCTGGGAAGATCCCACATGCCGCGGAGCAACTAGGCCCGTGAGCCACAATTGCTGAGCCTGCGCGTCTGGAGCCTGTGCTCCGCAACAAGAGAGGCCGCGATGGTGAGAGGCCCGCGCACCGCGATGAAGAGTGGCCCCCGCTTGCCGCAACTGGAGAAAGCCCTCGCACAGAAACGAAGACCCAACACAGCCAAAAATAAATAAATAAATAAATAAATAAAATTAAAAAAAAAAAAAAATCTGACTGCTCAGAATGGACACCTTTAAGCGGGACCAGCTACATACTTTGCCAGACCTGGTGCTAAATGAAGATGGGGAGCCCCAGGCAGGAACAGGGAAGCCAAACCCCCTTCTTACAGTTCTGTGCCCCAGCCCCCAGTGGACCGGCCGCCCTGGGGGGATTGCAGCCTCTGCGCTGGGATGTGCCCAGTACCTGGAACCATGGTGGCCGAGAGCCACCCTGAGGTCCCCGCCAACCCTGGGTGGGGACGGCTGTTGGCACTGATCACACCCCCATGAAGCTGGCCGTGAATCCTTCAATGAATCCTTTTTTTTTTTTTTTTTGATGTCTTTATTGGAGTATAATCGCTTTACAGTGTTGTGTTAGTTTCTGCTGTATAACAAAGTGAATCAGCTATACATATACATATATCCCCATAGCTCCTCCCTCTTGCGTCTCCCTCCCACTCTCCCTATTCCACCCCTCTAGGTGGTCACAAAGCACAGAGCTGATCTCCCTATGCTATGCGGGTTGTTGTTGTTTCTTAAAGGTAACATGGTGATATTTTATTTATTTATTTATTTTTATAAATTTCTTTATTTTATTTATTTATTTTTGGCTACTTTGGGTCTTTGTTGCCGCGCGCGGGCTTTCTCTAGTTGCGGCGAGCGGGGGCTACTCTTCATTGCAGCACGCGGGCTTCTCATTGCAGTGGCTTCTCTTGTTGCGGAGCATGGGCTCTAGGCGCGCGGGCTTCAGTAGTTGTGGCTCGTGGGCTTCAGTAGCTGTGGCTCGCGGGCTTAGTTGCTCCGCGGCATGTGGAATCTTCCCAGACCAGGGCTCGAACCCGTGTCCCCTGAATTGGCAGGCAGATCCTTAACCACTGAGCCACCAGGGAAGTCCCTGTGCCACATCTTCTTTATCCATTCAACTGTCGATGGGCACTTAGGTTGCTTCCATGTCCTGGCTATTGTAAATAGAGCTGCAGTGAACATTGTGGTACATGACTCTTTTTGAATTATGGTTTTCTCAGGTATATGCCCAGTAGTGGGATTGCTGGGTCGTATGGTAGTTCTATTTTTAGTTTTTTGAGGAACCTCCATACTGTTCTCCATAGTGTCTGTATCAATTTACATTCCCACCAGCAGTGCAAGAGGTTTCCCTTTTCTCCACACTCTCTCCAGAATTTATTGTTGGTAGATTTTTTGATGATGGCCATTCTGACTGGTGTGAGGTGAGAACTCACTTCCATGAATCCTTGATTCCTCTTTTCTCCTCACCCTCCAAGTTCACTTTGTCAGCAAGAGCTGTGAGTTCCACCTCTGAAATCAGTCTCAGCTCTTTACTTCTCTAGCTCTCCTTCCATGATGAGCGCCCACGCCGCCATCCCCTCTCTCTACTATTAAAAGTCACCCACCTGGTCTCCTTCACTCACCCTGGCCCCTCCTCCCACATTCCACACAAGAGCCAGAGTAACTGTTTCCAAAAATAAACGAGTCCGTGTTTACTGCCGGGTTTAAAACATTCGTGGGCTCCTTGCCAAGGCACACAAAGGCGGGTGGTTTCATAGCCCTGCCCTCTCTTCTTTTCTTCTCCGCGTGTGGTGTCCTGCTTTCTACACCGTGAAGATGCCAAGCGTGTAATGGCCTGAGGGCAGGGTTTCTCCACCCGGCGCCTCTGACATTTTGGATAATCCTTTGCGTGGGGGTTTGTCCCCTGCACTGTAGTTCAGCAGCACCCCTGACTGACCTCTAACCCCTAGATGCCAGTGGCACTGCCCCTTCACCACCTTGTGAGGACAGTACGTCCCCGGACATTAGATGTTCCCCAGGGGCCACCCCCGCCCTGTTCCTCAGAACCTGCCTTGGAGCCTTAGAGCCCTGGCTCTCCCCCTGGCTGGACTGCAGCCCCCACACACCTTCCTCCACCTTCACGCTTGCAGCATCTTCTTGTCCTTCGGAGAGCAATTTAAATAATGTCACTTTCCCTGATCAACCAATACCGTACAAAGTAGTCTCTCACTCCCACTCTCTGTTTTAAATTGCTGTCTAAATACTCACCGGTCTCTGGTATCTTTTTTGTTTAATTATTGGTTGACTTTCTGTTCCCACCTCCCGCCCCTACCGGGGTGCAGGCTCCTTGAGGGTGGTCATGTCCATCGTTTCATTGACACCTGGAATGGAACCTGGCACATAGTAGATGCTTAGTACATCTTTGCTGAAGGAACGAATTCACAACGCTTTGATTTTTATTTATTTTTTTAAATTGAAGCATAGTTGATTTACAATGTTGTGTTAGTTTCAGGTGTACAGCAAAATGATTCAGTTACATATATATATATACATACTTTTTCATGTCCTTTTCCATTATGGTTTATTACAGGATACTGAATATAGTTCCCTGTGCTGTACAGTAGGGCCTTATTGTTTACCTGTTATATATATAGTAGTATATATTTGCTAATCCCAAACTCCTGATTTATCCTCCCCCCGTTTCTCCTTTGGTAACCATAAGTTTGTTTTCTATGTCTGTGAGTCTGTTTTTGTTTTGTAAATAAGTTCACTTGTGTCATATTTTAGATTCCACATATAAGTGATATCGTATGATATTTGTCTTTCTCTGACTTACTTCACTTAGTATGATCATCTCTAGGTCCATTTATGGTGCTGCAAATGGCAGTATTTCATTCTTTTTATGGCTGAGTAATATTCCATTGTATATATATGTACCACATCTTCTTTACCCATTCATCTGTCGATGGACGTTTAGGATGTTTCCATGATCTGGCTGTTGTAAACAGAGCTGCTATGAACATTGGGGTGCATGTATCTTTTCGAATTAGAGTTTTGTCTGGATATATGCCCAGGAGTGGGATTGCTGGATCATATGGCAACTCTATTTTTAGTTTTTTAAGGAAACTCCATACTGTTCTCCATAGTGGCTGCACCAATTTACATTCCCAACAGCAGTGCAGGAGGGTTCCCTTTTCTCCACATTCTCTCCAGCATTTATTATTTTTAATGATGGCCATTCTGACCAGTGTGAGGTGATACCTCATTGTAGTTTTGATTTGCATTTCTCTAATAACTAGCAACATTGAGCATCTTTTCACATGCCTATTGGCCATCTGTATGTCTTCTTTGGAGAAATGTCTACTTAGGTCTTCTGCCCATTTTTCGATTGTGTTGTTTGTTTTTTTCTTATTGAGTTGTATGAGCTGTTTGTATATTTTGGAAATTAAGCCCTCGTGAATTCACAACACTTTGAAACCCTTGTTTGTTTCTGTGTACTTGTCAGGCCGTTTTCATTTCTTTCCAGTTCTTTCTCTTCTTTCCTTTTTATAGCCTCTACTTTCCCTTTAGAGTCCCCATTTCTGCTCTATTGTCTTTTTTTCCTTCTCTTCATCATAGCACAGGTGATAGTTCCCACATTAATTTGATTCAACATCTTTCATAACAGAAACACAGGCTAGTCAAACACGACACAGATAAAGTCTCAGTGAAGTTGAACTAAGCAACAGGATCTCATGGTCAATGTCGTTGGACTTCACATAGCAGGAGGGTCTCCCGGACACAGAAGATCCCAGGAATTGCCTGGAACTAGAGAGGACAGCCCTGGGGGGAATCCCAGGGGCCTCTTGCTCAGTCTCTTGTCCTTCCTTCACGCTGAGTGTTGACTTCATTCTTCCCTCTTGTTACAGCCCAGATCCCTGTGCCTTTTGTTCACCTGGTGAGAAACATTATTTCCGTCAATACTTCCACAGGCTTTATTGAAGAGACCAGGCAGATTGAGCTAACATGTCTTTATCCCAAACGCAAACAAACCACTGGGGAAAGGATTCCTTGGCTCAACTTGGGAACGAGACTTTGTTGAGTGTCTCATGTGCCAGGCACCTCTGAGTGATGAGGATACAGTGGAGAACACAACAGACACAATTCTTTTTTAAAAAATTTATTTATTTATTTATTTATTTTTGGCTGCATTGGGGTCTTCGTTGCTGCCCGCGGACTTTCTCTAGTTGCAGCAAACAGGGGATACTTTTCGTTGTGGTGCGCGGGCTTCTCATTGTGGAGGCTTCTCTTTGTTGCAGAGCACAGGCTGTAGGCGCACAGGCTTCAGTAGTTGTGGCACGTGGGCTTCAATAATTGTGGCACATGGGCTCAGTAGTTGTGGCTCGTAGGCTCTAGAGCACAGGCTCAGTATTTGTGGCGCACAGGCTTAGTTGCTCCGCGGCATGTGGGATCTTCCCGGATCAGGGCTCGAACCCGTGTCCCCTGCATTGGCAGGCAGATTCTTAACCACTGTGACACCAGGGAAGTCCCAACAGACACAATTCTGATGTCATGGAACTAACATTCTCTGACACTGCACTTGCTATATGTTTATTACTAAATGCCTATCAAGAACCAGGCTCTAACCTTATACCAAGGATACAGTGGGCAAAACACACAAACATAATTGCATATGGTGATAGGTTAATTCATTTAGTCAATAGTCTACATTTCTATATGATCCTACAGCAGGGGGGACTTGATTTGGTTTGAGAAACTGGGGAAATTTTTTTTAATGTGATTTAAATGTACCTTATTTTCTACAACAGTTCGAGATTTGCAGAGAGATCGTGAATATAGTTCAGAGAGTTCCCATCTATCCCAAACCTGTTTTCTCCTATTATGAACATCTTACATTACTGTAGCACATTTGTCACGAGTAATGAGCCGATATTGATACATTATTATTAACGGAAGTCCATACTTTTTTCAGATTTCCTTAGTTTGTACCTGATGTTCTTTTTCGTTCTAGGATCCCACATTGTAATCATCATGTCTACTTAGGCTCCTCTTGGCTGTGACAGTGTCTTGGATTTTTATTGTTTTCGATGACCTTGACAGTTTTGAGGACGACTAGTTAGGTATATTGTAGGATGCACCTGTATTGGAGTTTTCCTCATAATTAGACTGGGGTTATGGTTTCTGGGAGGAAGACCACAGAGATAAAGTGCCATTTTCATCATGTCATATCAAGGGTACGTCCTGTCCACATGACATCACTGTTGATGTTGACCTTGACCATCTGGCTGACACAGTTTTCATCAGGTTTCTCCAGTGTGAAGGTCTTTCCCTCTCCCTTTACATACTGTGAAGCAGCTACATTTTAGGGGGGAGGGTTGGTATGTTCCGCCTCCTTGACAATGTGTTTTGTTTTTCATAGCTTTACTGAGGTACAGTTTACATGCCACAGGATTCACCCATTTTAAGTGAACAGTTTGACGCGTTTTAGTAAATTGATATAGTTGTGCCTGAGGAAAATGGTCTTGGGGCTGACAGCCAGAGGATGAGAAGGATTTAAATAGACAAAGGCAGGGAAGGACCGTTCTAAGCAGAGGTCACAACCTGCGCTAGCCCCTCAGGGGAGGAACCTGGGTGAGCCCTGAATCACCTAGAAAAGGTAGACTGTGTCACGCTCCTTCACTGAATATGCTTCATAAATATTTTCCTCAGAACATTTAAAAGTCAACAGTATTTTATTGCCTAAGTGTGTAAATTCCAGTTCTGTGAAACACGTGTCTGTCTACAACAACTCCATCCCTGTTGGTTTATCCAAGGTTTTTCTGTAACGATGAGTAAATATTAGGGTAGTAAAATTCAGAATGGTCCCTGTGCCTACTCTTAAATCTCCCAGGTTGCTGGGTACCTACTGACGTCTTAGGATCCACAACCAGAGACCAAGGCAAGTGGTATTTAAAATGTGCACAGGGTTACTGAGAAGCTGGGGTAATCAGTTATGAAGCCAAGTGCCATGAGATGGGGAGGAAAGGAAGAGAAAATATAGACTTGAAACCGTTAGTGGGATAAGGTGGATTTGGAGTACTCATGTTGGAAGGAAGGAAGATATACAGGGAAATGCAGAGATTATTAGGGATATGTTGAGACTGACCAGGCTCCCAATTTTCCTCTTCATTAGTTATGCATAGCTCCCATCGACACGGTTAGGGTCCTGCTGAGGCAGACCTTTCTCGTTAATGACCCAGTGGACTAAAAGGTTCAGTGGAGCCCCCAGGTGTCCCCGGAGGGAGGGATTGGGCCTGCCCAGTGCTTAAGTTTGTTCTGCAGTTTAATATAACAGTGGCCTAAAAGCAGAGGAACCCAGTTAGGGGCAAGCAGCAAAGTGCGCCAACGTTGAGAGGGTGATGGGAAGAAACACTGACAACTGAAAAAATTAAAAGCAGAAAGTACTTGTCAGAGAATTTAGCCAAATGAGGACAAAGGACAGCACCCAAACATGAAAAGTTGGGTGTTTACAGGTGTACTTTGGAATATTGCGAGTTTGGTTCCAGAACACTGCAATAAAGCGAATATCAATAAATTGAGTTGCACACGTGTTTTGGTTTCCCAGTGCATGTAAAAGTTATGTTCACACTCTACTGTAGTCTGTTAAGTGTGCTATAGCATTATGTCTAAAAAAGCATTGTAAGAACGTTAATGAAAAAACACTTTCTTGCTAAAAGTTACTAACCATCATCTGAGCCTCCAGCAAGTTGTGGTAGTAACATCGCAGATCACAGATCACAGATCACCATGACAAATATAATAATAATGAAAAAGTTTGAAATGTTGCAAGAATCACCAAAATGTGACTCAGAGACACAAAGTGAGCAAATGCTGTTGGGAAAATGGCACCGATAGACTTAACTCGATGCAGGGTCGCCACAAACCTTCAATTTGTAAAAAATGCAGTATCTGCAAAGCACAATAAAGCGAAGCACAATAAAAGGAGATCTGCCTGTACACAAATATCCAAAAGAAAAAAAATATTGAAGAAGGATTCATCAGTAAATGTTTGGTCATTAAAACCAGAAATCACTTTAGGCATTTCAAACAGAGAGGGATTTAATATAGGGAATTGAGTCATAAAACTGGTGGAAGGGCTGGGAGAGCAAAAAGGCAGAAGGTGGTATTACCCAGGGATCAGAAATGCAGGGAGCTGGGGACACATTCCAGGCAGTTAATTCTGGATGTTGAAAGCTGTTTATCACCCAGTGTTCTAAGAACAGCTCTGTAGCTTTTCTGATCTTTGTGCCGCCCTTAGGTATGGGTTAGATTATAATCCCAAGGCTTAATTTTTTTTTCACATCTTTATTGGAGTATAATTGCTTTACAATGTTGTGTTAGTTTCTGCTGTACAACAAAATGAATCAGCTATATGTATACATATGTCCGCATATTGCCTCCCTCTTGAGCCTCCTTCCCACCCTCTCTTTCCCGCCCGTCTAGGTGGTCAGAAAGCATCAAGTTGATCTCTCCCTGTGCTATGCAGCAGATTCCCACTAGCCATCCATTTTACATTTGGTAGTGTATATATGTCAATGCTACTCCCTCACTTTGTCCAAGCTTCCCCTTCCCCCCTGTGTCGTCAAGTCCGTTCTCTATGTCTGCGTCTTTATTCCTGCCCTGCCACTAGGTTCATCAGTACCGTTTTTTTTAGATTCCATATATATGTGGTATCATACGGTATTTGTTTTTCTCTTTCTGACTTTACTCTGTATGACAGACTCTAGGTCCATCCACTTCATTACAAATAACTCAATTTCATTCCTTTTTATGGCTGAGTAATATTCCATTGTATATATGTGCCACATTTTCTTTATCCATTCATCTGTCGATGGACATTTAGGTTGCTTCCACGTCCTGGCCATTGTAAATAGTGCTGCAGTAAACATTGTGGTACATGTATCTTTCTTTCTTTTTTTTTTTTTTTTTTTAAGATTTATTTATTGATTCATTACTATGTTGGGTCTTCGTTTCTGTGCTAGGGCTTCCTGTAGTTGCGGCAAGCGGGGGCTACTCTTCATCGTGGTGTGCGGGCTTCTCACTATTGTGGCCTCTTTTGTTGCGGAGCACAGGCTCCAGACGCGCAGGCTCAGTAGTTGTGGCTCACGGGCCTAGCCGCTCCGTGGCATGTGGGATCTTCCCAGACCAGGGCGCGAACCCGTGTCCCCTGCATTAGCAGGCAGACCCTCAACCACTGCGCCACCAGGGAAGCCCTCTTTTTTTTTTTTTTTTTTAATTATTATTTATTTATTTTATTTTTGGCTGTGTTGGGTCTTTGTTTCTGTGCGAGGGCTTTTTCTAGCTGCGGCAAGCGGGGGCCACTCTTCATCACCGTGCGCGGGCCTTTCACTGTCGCAGCCTCTCTTGTTGCCGGGCACAAGCTCCAGACGTGCAGGCTCAGTAGTTGTGGCTCACGGGCCTAGTTGCTCCGCGGCGTGTGGGATCTTCCCAGACCAGGGCTGAAACCCGTGTCCCCTGCATTGGCAGGCAGACTCTCAACCACTGTGCCACCAGGGAAGCCCACATGTATCTTTCTGAATTATGGTTTTCTCAGTGTATATGCCCAGTAGTGGGTTTCCAAGGCTTAATTTTATGGCCTGTATGACATGCAGAGCCCTGTAGGGGCTCAAGGCCACGGCAGTGATCTTGTAGTAATGGACAGACTGTGAAAGCTTGTCCACGGCGTCTTAAACTTCGGCGAGCAGGCCATTCATACAGCTGGGCTCCCTTGGTTTTGCCTTCCTCTGATTCAGCCCAGGGTTTGTTTGCTCTGCATGATGGGCTGACATTTATGTAAATCAAGGGATGGTATGTGTGCCTTTTTCTCCTGGGTGTGTTCCAGGGGGAGGAGGACATCTGCGCTCCAGGTGTGAGTTCGATGTACCTAAGAGCCTGATCTTATGGCAGGGTTGGTGAACATTTTTGTGGACAGTCAGGGTTCCGTGAGTTTTTGAAGGAAGCAGTTTGGGAGGAGCTCAATGGTGACTTTGCAGAAAGATGTAGCGAGGGGGCTGTTTTGGTTTCTAGAACGCTGTGATGGTCTCTCTCAGGGGCCAGCATACTGCGGCTCATTACCCAGGCTCCTCCCTCATCCTCCCGCCCCTCCGTGTTGCCCCTTCCTCCTTTGCTCTCTTGGGTCAGTCCTCCCTGCATGTGGTAGGAACAGGGATCCCAGACGTTCCCCAGCTGGTCTTCTCATTGATAATAGCTCTGTCGACAGAGGCTGTGGTACTAAGTGACACGTCTCTCTGTTCTGAGGCCCCTGCTAGCTACTCTGGAGCAGGTTGATGGGTCAGTTTCCACAGACTGACATGTGTCTCTTCTTTGGTATTTACTCTTCACTTAAGTGGGAAGATTCTGTATCAAAAAACAAATGTTTCCACTGAATTCTATCCCTAAGAGCTTTCCAATCTCCCTAAAGTAGGGTCAAGTTCGCCAGCCTAAGTTTGTCCTGAGCTTGGCTGGGTATCCCACTTGTTCTCCTATCTACCCCCAGTAAGCACTGGGCTGTTCTAATCAAATTACTCAGTAGGGGTCTCCCCCCAAACCCATCCTCTCTGTCCCCACATATAGCTCCCTCCTTCACACTCTGCCACTGATAAAAGCTGTTTCAGGGGCTTCCCTGGTGGCGCAGTGGTTGAGAATCTGCCTGCCAATGCAGGGGACACAGGTTCGAGCCCTGGTCTGGGAAGATCCCACATGCCGCAGAGCAACTGGGCCTGTGAGCCACAACTACTGAGCCTGTGTGTCTGGAGCCTGGGCTCCGCAACAAGAGAGGCCGCGACAGTGAGAGGCCTGCGCACCGCGATGAAGAGTGTCCCCCGCTTGCCGCAACTGGAGAAAGCCCTCGCACAGAAACGAAGACCCAACACAGCCAAAAATAAATAAATAAAATATAGAATTATTAAAAAAAAAAAAAAGAAAAAGAGCAATGGCCAAGAGAAATTGTTCTCCCAGACATTGAAAAAAAAAAAAAAAAGCTGTTTCAGCAGGGAGGGTCTTACTACAATGGTCTCCCAACATCTCCTAACCCCACCCTGCCCAAGGAAGGGGACATTCTGGGCAGCTTCTTCAGGAACATGATCAGAAAGCCTGCGATTACCTCTCCTGCGTATGATGCCCAGGAATGCCCAGACTCAAGGGTTCAACCAAGCTGATCAAAGGGACACAGTTTCTCCCATGCACTGTGATTGACGGTTTGCAAAGCATTTACATCTTAACACACGTTCTTAATTTGATCCTCACATTCAATATTTTTCCCAGATGACAAAATAGAAGCTCAGGGATTAGGGAATTTCTGCCTGGTTATATAATGGAAAGCTGGGCCAGGAAGCAAGTCCAGATCTTCAGACTCTGACTTCTAGACTTTCTTTCTGTACCAGACAAAGGACTAGCCTAGGAAGACGGAAGGAGTGTGAGTGTTTACAGCAAATGTGTCCTTTCAAGGTCAAAAAGATGAATTTACCCTTCAGAGCCTGGCAAGGGTACACTTTTGCAAAGGAAGCCTCCTGTGAATGCTGGGGAGGTGGGTTTGTGAAATCAGAGCATGGCTGTAGAGGACCCACCTCTGCAGGGGGAGATATTCCAGTACATTTTCCAAAAGTAGTGTCTTTTGATTAAAAGACATTAGAAAAAGCAGGTCTGTTCAGTACATGATTGAAAGAAGAGTGGTTTGACTAAACCCCTGACAAAGGTAGTTGGAGCATGGCACATGTTCGTCCCTCTGACGCTAAAACTTATGCCCTAAGAGGAGGAGGAGAGAGTCCTCTATATTTAAGAGGACTTAAAATATATGGATATTTCTCTGCTGTGACACACCTAGACCTTACACTTCTAGTATGTTGGAAATTGCCGACCAAACTTAAATCTCCAGGATTCAGGACTCATCTGGGTTTGCCTGGAGGGCTGGCAAGGCAGATCCCAGGCCTAGCACCAATCCTGAAGGGCAATCTTTTTTTAAAAAAGTTTATTTTATTGAAGTATTTTTGATTTACAATTTTGTGTTAATTTCTACTGTACAGCAAAGTGATTTGGTTAACCATATACATACATTTGTTTTCATATTCTTTTCCATTATGTTTTATCACAGGATATTAAGTATATTTCCTTGTGCTATACAGTAGGACCTTGTTGTTTATCCATTCTATATATAATAGTTTGCATCTGCTAATCCTAAACTCCCAATCCCTCCCTCCCCCACTCTGCTTCCCCCTTGGCAAACTCTCTATGTCTGTGAGTCTGTTCTGTTTTGCAGATAAGTTCTTTTGTGTCATATATTAAGATTCCATATATTATATAAGCGATATCATAGGGTATTTGTCTTTCTCTTTCTGACTTCACTTAGTATGATAATCTCTAGTTGTATTCATGTTCCTGCAAATGGCATTATTTCATTCTTTTTTATGGCTGAGTAGTATTCCATTGTATATATGGAATACTACACCTTCTTTATCCATTCATCTGCCATTGAACGTTTAGGTTGTTTCCATGTCTTGGCTATTTTAAATAGTGCTGCTGTGAACATAGAGGTGCATGTATCTTTTTGAATTACAGTTTTGTCTGGATATATGCCCAGGAGTGGGATCACTGGATCATATAGCAACTCTATTTTTAGTTTTTTGAGGAACCTCCATTCTGTTTTCCATAGTGGCTGCACCAATTTACATTCCTACCAATAGTGTAGGAGGGTTCCCTTTTCTCCACATCCTCTCCAGCGTTTGTTATTTGTAGATTTTTAAATGATGGCCATTCTGACCATTGTGAGGTGGTGCCTCATCATAGTTTTGATTTGCATTTCTCGAATAATTAGCAATGTGGAGCATCTTTTCATGTGCCTGTTGGCCATGTGTATGTCTTCTTTGGAGAAATGTCTATTTAGGAATTCTGCCCATTGTTTGATTGGGTTGTTTGTTTTTTTGTTGTTGAGTTGTATGAACTGTTTGTATATTTTGGATATTAAGCCCTTGTCAGTTGCATCATTTGCAAATATTTTCTCCCATTCCATAGGTTGTCTTTTTGTTTTGTTTATGGTTTCCTTTGCTGTACAGAAGCTTGTAAGTTTGAATAGGTCCCATTTGTTTATTTTTGTTTTTACATCTATGGCCTTGGGAGAGACTGACCTAAGAAAACATTGGTACAACTTATGTCAGATAATGTTTTGCCTATGTTCTCTTCTAAGAGTTTTATGGTGTCCTATCTTATATTTAAGTCTTTAAGCCATTTCGAGTTTATTTTTGTGCATGGTGTGAGGGACCGTTCCAACTTTATTGATTTACATGCAGCTGTCCAGCTTCCCCAACACTACTTGCTGAAGTGACTGTGTTTTTTCCACTGAATATTCTTGCTGAAGGGCAAGCTTAGCACAGCAGGGCCATACACCATCCTCCTGAATGCTCCTCACTGCATTAGGAGTGCTCAGAAACCTACACAGTGGCCCACCATGGGGAGGATGGGGCGTGTGATTCAGGCTTCTCTCTTCTTTAGGGAGAACAGGCATTAGCAGGTGGGCTGTCTTGATGTCCAGGGCCTTGAAGAGAAGCCTCAGCCTGACTGCAGACCCCTGAGCGGCAGGAGACAGGACTGGGGGGAGGAACCTTCCTGGGACCTTCAGGCCTTGAGAGGTTGGGGCAGCACCTAGCCTAGTAGGCAACCACAGTTAGACTTGGAGGAAGAAGTGCGTGCCACGTGGTTGTGAAAGGACACACCTACCCATGAGATCCCCCCATGAGATGTCCCAGAAATGAAGACAGGGGCTTTTGGGGTGGCCAGGAAATCCTACAATGGTAGACAGGGTCAGAGCCGGAGAACTACTTCATATAATTTTACTGTGTAATGTCTTGTTTGGGGCCTGTCTTCGGCCAACAAGCAGAGCTCCCACCCTCCTATTGAGTGAATGCCCAGAGGTAGAGCAGCTTGAGGCCACCAATGAGCAGAAACAGCCAGAGGTGGCCTCAGGGCTCGGAAAGCTCACCGAGTGAGCACCCGTGTTTGGTTTGGGTCACGAGAAGGGCATCCTCTCTGCTCAGTAAACCCCAGATCAAGGGCCGATCATCTAAGGTATGCGAGGCAAAGGTGGCAGGCAGTCTTTCATTAGGTTTCCCGGGATAGAGCCATGCCTGTCTCACCTTTTTATTACCTTCTCACCTCTCATTGGTACCTAATAGATGTTATTCGTAGACTCTGATTGAATTGGATACAAGGCCAGAGCTCCTTCTTGGCCTCACTCTACCACCCTCTCATCCCTCATCTTTATCCCTCCAGAGCGCCCCCAGGGGAACTCTAGTAGGTCCCACCTAATGGATCCAGAGTGAGAGGAAGCCCAGAGGAGTGAGGGATATAGTTTGCGTGGAGGCAAAAGCAGAAGGAATGGAGGGAGGGCGCTCAGCGAATGCCAGGCAATGGGGGAGGTGGCTGGTCACCTAGTTACCAGATGAGTGACCCAGCTAGATTGCTGCTCTCTCTGTGTCCCTGGCTGCACACGTCTGCCCTGTGAATGGCACCACGGGGTTAAAGTACCATAACGGAGGTCAGAACGAGGAGGCAAAACATCCCATAAACATTGTCACCTCCAGGGCTGACACTGGGAAGTCTCCTGAGCTCTGCATCTGGACGTGATGTTAGGAGGCCAGGGAGGGCGTGGCGGGTAGCAGGAAGGTGAGGGCTTGCGATGTTTACCGTCCTTGTTTGAGCACAAGAAGATTCTGGAGGCTGGGCACTTTGAGGAGGTCTTCAGTGACCCAGAGGCAGCACTCAGTCTCCAGAATGCGGCGTGACACCTACATTTGGGGGTCTCTGTCCTCTTGGCAGAGCTGGCTTCCCACAGAACCCCGTGCTCAGAAGGGCCCTGCACGTGGCTAATGCTCTGCTGCTGCCAGCTTGAAATCCTTCATTTTTCTTATTTAATCACTTTTCTACTGTGGCAAAGTATATGTCCCAGTGTTTTACCATAATTAGAAATAAAACACACCCACACACTTCATAAAATTTGTCATTTTAAAGTATACTGTTGGGACTTCCCTGGCAGTCCAGTGGTTAAGAATCTGCCTGCCAATTCAGGGGACATGTGTTCGAGCCCTGGTCCGGGAAGATCCCACATGCCGCGGAGCAACTAAGCCTGTGCGCCACAACTACTGAGCCTGCACTCTAGAGCCTGCAAACCACAACTACTGAGCCCGTGTGCCACAACTACTGAAGCCCGCACGCCTAGAGCCCGTGAGCCCCAACTACTGAGCCCACGTGCCGCAACTACTGAAACTCGTACATTCTAGGGCCAGCATGCCATAACTACTGAGGCTGCATGCTGCAACTACTGGAGCCTACGCGCCTAGAACCCGTGCTCCGCAACAAGAGAAGCCACCGCGATGAGAAGCCCTCGCACTGCAACAAAGAGTAGCCCCGGCTCTCTGCAGCTAGAGAAAGCCCACGTGCAACAATGAAGACCCAGCACAGCCAAAAATAAATGAAATAAATAACTAAATAAAAATTTTAAAAGTATACTATTGAGTGATATTAATTACATTCACAGTTTAGTACAACCATCACCACTATCTATTTCCAAAGCTTTTTCCTTACTCCAAATAGAAAATCTAAACCCATTAAGCAATAACCCTCCCTTTCCCCCTCCCTTCAGCCCCTGATAACCTCTAAGGCATTTTCTGTCTCTATGAATTTGCCTGTTCTGGATATTTCATGTAAGTGGAATCATACAATATTTATCCTTTTATATTAAGATTATTTCTTGGGACTTCCCTGGTGGTGCAGTGGTTAAGAATCCGCCTGCCAATGCAGGGGACACGGGTTCGAGCCCTGGTCCAGGAAGATCCCACATGCCGTGGAGCAACTAAGCCCGTGTGCCACAACTACTGAGCCTGTGCTCTAGAGCCTGCGAGCCACAACTACTGAGCCCACACGCCACAACTACTGAAGCCCACGTGCCTAGAGCCCGTGCTCTGCAACAAGAGAAGCCACCATAATGAGAAGCTTGCGCACCGCAACGAAGAGTGGCCCCCGCTTGCCTGCATTTTCATTTTGCACTGGGCTCTGCAAGTTATGTTGCTGGTCCTGCCTCTCAGGGCTATTGTCAGATACTGAAGTCTAAGGCGTACTTGAATCACCTCTCCCTTGGATGGTTTAACATGTGTCACCCCTATTTAACCGGAAATTAGCCACCACACCTACCCTAGAGCCCACTTAGGTTTGCTGTACTCCTGTGGACAAACATGGTTTTTACTTCTCTCTATATGTCGCAGTGCAGAGGGAGAGTGGTTTACTTAAGGTCACTGGCTCAAGGAAAGCGTCCATGTCCACAGAGCTTACTTACGTCTGCGTTAATGTGACCTGTACCACGCAGTCTTCACCGACATGACTTGATTCCACTGTCTTTGCCAATGCAATTTAACCATTGCGGAAACGCTTGCCCAGGAAGATAAAAGCTGCAGATAACTTTATTATTTTAGGAACTTCCCCCAAACCCACTTAAAACTGCTTAGCCTTTCAATAGATAACATCGAATGACTGCTAACACACCTTGCTGTGCCCACAATCTGGAACTATTACATCAGGAGACTTAACACCGTCCTTGTGATCCCCACACTGAAAGACCCACCTTCGACCAGCTGAATATCCTGACTTCACCTGCCCGACTCAGAGACGCTGTCAAGACTGCCAAGTAGTGACCTCGCTTACTGCTGGGAGCTTTGCTTTATCAACAGGCTGTCTTGGTGGTATTTTATGGGAGCCTGTATACAATAAGCTACAATTTTACTTTCTGCACAATACAGTTGCTCCAACCCTATTTGATCCAATGTACCGCCATCCATCCCTCTATTCATTGATCTATTCACTTATTCAACAGATGTTTATTGAGTGCCTACTATATGTTAGTCACCCTTAGACACTAGCTCCATGATGACTGAGACAGATATGGCCCTTGTTTTTACAGAGCTCACCCTCTGCTTCATCCTTCTGTCATGTTCCTGCTGCTAGAGAAAGTGGAGGTTAAGAGCCACTTTCAACTTGAATTTACTTAAAAATGGAGTTTTCTGCAGCAAACAGGTTGGGTCTCTGCTTTTAAAATCTGGATCTCTGGACTTCGTTGGGGAGGAAAAACTTCTCCCCTACTCTCTTATGTTCAGTACCTGAGGGCCTGCGAATTTAACCAGCAAAAGACAGATTAACAGGAGAAAAGGAAGATGAATTTGATTAATATTTTACATGCACAGAGTTCACAGAAAAAGTGAAACTCAAAGAGGTAGTCTCAGTTTGGGCATTTATATATCATCTTCAACACAGGAAAGGAGGTTTAGGCTTCTAGAGACAATACATTGTGGAGAAGTGACTAGGAAATATAAGGAGGAAACTAATGGAAGATAATGGTTTTTGTTTGTTTGTTTGTTTGTTTTTTAAATTTTTGGACATCCTGAGTGGCTTGTGGGATCTTAGTTCCCTGACCAGAGATCGAACCCATGACCCCTGCAGTGGAAGCGTGGAGCCCTAACCACTGGACCGCCAGGGAATTCTTGTGGGTTATTTTAATAAGGTCTGTTTATGCAGATTCATCTCAGTGACAACTCTGTCTTGGTGATAAGAGTCTCTCCTCTTTCTAGTACAGGAGAGGGGGAAACCTTCACTAAGGGAATTTTATGCCCTGCTTTTAGGCAGAAAAGGGGAAGGAAGAACTCATCCTGCGCCTTGTTTTTTTTAAACTTTTATTTATTATTTATTTATTATGTTTATTTTTGGCTGTGTTGGGTCTTCGTTTCTGTGTGAGGGCTTTCTCCAGTTGCGGCGAGTGGGGGCCACTCTTCATCGCGGTGCGCGGGCCTGTCACTATCGCGGCCTCTCTTGTTGCGGAGCAGAGGCTCCAGACGCTCAGGCTCAGTAGTTGTGGCTCACGGGCCCAGCTGCTCCGCGGCATGTGGGATCTTCCCAGACCAGGGCTCGAACCCGTGTCCCCTGCATTGGCAGGCAGATTCTCAACCACTGCGCCACCAGGGAAGCCCCCTGCGTCTTGTTGATTCTCACTTGCCTTCAGTTTAAAATAATCCTTACGCCACAGTGGCATACTTGGGGATGGCACATCTTGGTCCCTTCAACTTGACCTTTAGAAGGCCAGGCAGCAAGATGGTCTTAGGATGAGTTTGCCACTCCTAATGATTACCTACCTTGTCAAGCCTGTGTTTCCTTACCTCTAAGGTGAGTCTTGTGTCCTGGTGCCACCCTGCACAGCCAATGCAGGGACAGAGCCCAGGGCTTGGAAACCATAAGGTGGCCCGAGTCCCCCAGCACAGCCCTTTCAAACCCAGCTCCCAGTCGGTGAAATGACCCACCGGCCCATCCCAGGAGACCCCCCAGAGGGATGTTTCCAGGATATGGGATCAGCCTGGTAAGGAAGGGGCCCTATTAGAAGATTCTCCAAGAGGTACGACGGACCAAACCGGTTTGTAAAGCAGCTCCAGCCACGTGGGGGTGGGGAGTGAACGGCTGTGTGTCTAGATGAACACCGATCCGGACGCTCAAACCGTTCTCTCGATGTTTGGTTTGCTTTTAACTTAAGATGGGCTTTCACTTTTCTTCCCTTTTTATCTTTTCTGCAGCCGGGTCCTCGAGATGCTCCAGCCCCGCCTGTTTATCTTGTGGGCTGCCGAAGGCCCACGCTCCCCCTGCCGCAGCTCTGTCCCCGTGTGATTACATCTTTCCTCGGTAATGGGGTTTTGACTGGCCTTTTGTATAATGCTAAGCCACAGTGGGACTGGAATATTCTCCCCTTATTTTTATCGGGCGCTTTTATTTCCTGAGCTGTTTTGTTAAGTGTGCCTGTTTCTGGCTTTGCTCCTGGTCAGGAAAGGGGCCCAGGATTCAGGGAGAAGATCAGATGCCCTGGTGTGTCAATTGGTCTTTCAAAGAACGAAGCAGGAGTTGATCACCTGCTGAAGCTCAGGGCCAATGCAGAGCTGCCTCCCAAGAGGCCAATCAATTTCAATTAAGGAGATTAAAAGCCCGGAGCGCAGGGAGGGCTGGTCACGGGTTTCTGAATGCCTTGCTTCTCCAGCAGCCTGAAAGCAGCCCGTGGGCCCCAGAAGCGCTGGGCGGTGTCCTCTGGGCCAACGTCAAGACAGCAGTGAGGGGTCAGATGCAAAAGGAGAAGCTGGCTGAAGGAGCTCGTGATTCTTCAGGGGGCCCTACTGGCATTTGGGGCAGGACAGACCTGTCAGTGTCCTCAACCCCATCAAGTATCCGGTATCCCTAGTCACTGGGCTGTCCCAACCCAACCCAACCCAATCCCCACCCCCGCTTCCTGGTGGGACCACCCTGGGCTCCCGGCAGCTGCCTCTGCTCTGCCGTGTAGGTGAAGGGCAAGCCTTCTGCAGCTTCCGGGCGGAGAGCTGGTTCTCCTCGTCTGGACCCTCCTTCTCCACTGGGCATCCCGGAGGCTCTGTGTCTGCTACCTTTCCGAGCTGCTCGGGCATCCTAGAGGCCACACCCCCGAGGGGTAAGGGCAGAGGCCCGAGTGGGACGTCTGGTGGAGGAGAGAGGGCTTTGGCATCACACAGACCCACGGCTGAGCCCGCCTCTGCCTCTTACTGGCTCTGCGTTGGCCCTGAGTCAGCACGTGACCAGCCTGTGCTTGTTTTTTTTTTTTTGAAACCAGTGGACACCCCGGGGCATCCAGTCTGTGCCCAGGCATCCAAGTGAGCCCCACTTTCTATGTTTATAAAAGGGAGCTCTCCACCCCGGTCTCACAGGGTTTGCCGGGCTCACAGGAAGAACGGTATGTACCTAAAGTGTCTGATGTCCCCAAGCCCCCTCTGATTGTGGTGGCCCAGGGTAGACAGGGGACCGGAGGCAAAAATTACACTCAGCTCCCCAGACCTGGAGATTTTTGTTCAGAAGCCAATAAATCAACAACATCGCGAGGATTCGATGCATGTGCTTTGTGCGCTGTAAATGCTTGGTAGGTGTCAAAAGGACGGGGGCGGGAGAACTGGGGCCATGGGAAGAAGAGTGCAGGATGCAGGGGAGGAAGGAGGAAGGAGCCTCCAGGAGGGGGAGTGGCCTGAGGCTGATGGAAACCGCGGTGTCTGTTAGGCAGGAAAGAGAAGCCAGGTACAGCTTCGTGGGCAGCAGCAACTACAAAGACAAGCACAGACTTTGCTGGGAGGTCCAGGAGGCTGAAGCCACCGTCCCCCCGGCCCGCGGGGGTGAGGTTCCCTCGAAGGGCCGGCTGTTCGTCAGGGGGGTCTCTTCCGTCTCTCGGCTGCTTACCTTCTGGCTACTTTCCTATTAACAAGACAGCCTGGGGAATGACGGGGGCAGGGAGGGAGGCTCATTTCAGGCCATTTGGCTTCTTGTTTGATAAGCTAAAGGACAGGATGGCCGCTGTAGAAAGTGACCTTATCAAGAAGGATGGGGTCACAGAGCTCCAAACCCTTGTGGGGAGCCAGGTACAGGGCGGGTCACAGACTTACCCAAGGTCACCCTCGTTAACGGCAGGGCCAGTCTCCTGCTGTCCTGCTACACCCCCCAGCCTCCCGGGCCTGCTTTCATCCCTGACCTACTTCTCCCAGGATAACTGAGAAATGAGTGATGGGAGCTGCACGCTTCTGCTTGCTGTCGAGAGCTGGGTGGCTGTTCATAAACTTTTAAAGCATCTGGACCTTTCTCTAAAACAACAACAAAATCAGTCTCAGGCACGTTGCGTTATATAAAAATGGTCTTATTCTTGATACAAATTTATTTCACAAATGCAGAAAAGTGGAACGTACCATTTATACTGAAGAGGAGGAAATGATTGCTATAAGGAGATTCAAGGTTGCTAAGAAGGGGGTAGGAGAGTTTCCAAAAGGAATCCCACCTCGAGGTGGGACTGGCTTTGTGGGAGGGATGGGATTATGAGCCCCAGCCCTTCCTTCCTGAGATGGAGACCTGAGGCATGGCACGAGGGCAGGTTGTGGCCCTCAAGTCAGGCAGTAGGAAGGGGATGGCATGTGATGTGTCCTAGGACCTGCCTTCAAACCCAGCACCTTGTAGGGGCAGGTTTGTGTCCTGGGGAACTGGCTTTGTCATGTCATGTCATGGGAACCCTGCCAATTTTGTTAAGGACCCGAGGGAGGAAATGCTGCCAGTAAAGGAAGCACCAGACTGCAGGAGGCTCAGCCTCAGCCACGGGGCCTTGGGTTGTCAGTAGCAGAGCCAGAGTCTCTGTCCGTTCGGGTTGCTATAGCAAAATACCACAGACTGGGTGTATATAGCAAAATACCACAGACTGGGTGTATATAGCAAAATACCACAGACTGGGGGGCTTAAACAACACACATTTATTTCTCACACTTATGGAGGCTGGAGGTCTGAGATCAAGGTGCCAGCAGACTTGGTTCCTGGTGAGGCCTCTCCTCCTGGCTTGCAGACGGCCACCTTCTCGCTGTGTCCTCACAGGGCAGAGAGAGAACACTCTGCTGTCTCTTCCTCTTAAAAGGGCACTAATCCCATCATGGGGGCCTCACCCTCATGACCTCATCTAAACCTAATTTCCGCCCAGAGGCTCCACCCCCTTATACCATCATACTGGGGGTCAGGGCTTCAACATGTGGATTTTGGGGGGACACAGACATTCAGCCCATAACACCTGGGCTCCATGCCTCCCCATCATCTCTTTGTCTCCCTAGTCATTTATGCTGGCCTCTGGGCAGTGCTTCTCAAGGTGTCCATGGTAAGGAACCAGTTTTTTTTTTTTTTTTCTTTTGGCTGCCCCCCCCTCAGTTTTCAGGATCCTACTTCCCTGACCAGGGATTGAACCCAGAGCCATGGCAGTGAAAGTGCCAAGTCCTAACCACTGGACCACCAGGGAAGTCCCAAGGACCAGTTTCGTTATTTACAATGAAGTATGATGTGTGCTGAGAAAAATGAGATGATTGTATGAAATACAAGCTCATTTCTTTTTTATGATTGGGTTCCATGCCCTAGCATTGCTGTTGAATTGGCATGAATGCCCCTGAATGCTCCTGCTTGCTTTCTGTCTCCATCTCATTCTGGAGCAGGGACTGAGCCTTTGAGGCCCTCCCGCTGCAGACCGCCCTTTCAGTGGCGCTGTTTAGAGCTCCACAGAAAGTACGCCATCAGCCATGGAGAGGTGTTACCTGAAGCTTCCAGAGACAAAATGTCATGAGCCCCAGCTCAGCAAGGTCCTCACTGGGCCTTTTCACCTTTGTTATCTTGGGACGTGTGGGGTCTGTAAGGAGGATGGTAATCTGGTTGCCTCTCTCTCAGTGGCATTCTGAGGTAGCAGAAGCACAGGCCTGAGTCAGAGAGTGGAAGGCAAATCTACCTCCCCCACTTGTGAGCTGTGTGAATTTGGGGTGAGCGATTAACCGGTATGTGCCTCAGTTTCTCCATCTAGCAAATGGAGGTGATGGTGGCTTCCCCTCAGGGAGGTGAAGATTAAGTGAGACGTGCCTGAACTAGGCACAGTGCCCCATCACTCTTTCTTCCTTCTTCCTCTGAAAAAGTGCCCCAGTGGAGAGGCAGGACTCTGCCCCAGGGGAGAGAGGCGTGCGCTTGACAAGAGCAAAGGGGCCTCTTTCACAAAATCACAGGATGTCCGAAAAGAGGTTCTGAGTCAGCACAACTTCTGGGAATCCAGACAGGGGTGAAGATTTCCCTGGAGAAACTTTCCCCAGCAAGAGCACTGGAGCAAGAAAGGTAGGATGTCAGCTCAACCTCAGACCGGTTGACCAGATGGCTCAAATTTCAAATCCTGCATTCCAATTTTCTGGGGGATGCTGCTCTGACCAGAGAGGAGACTGGCCTCCATGGGATCTAAGATAAATACGATGCATGTGAGCACCAAACAGCTTGGTATGTCTGTGGTTTCTGGGTTTCGCTCAGTAAGCCTCAAAAGCACGATCTTGGGGCATTGAGATGAATGTCAGGAGACCTGGGGCCTGACACTCGTCATCAGCAAAGTGGCAGCAGAGGGCCCTGTATTCATTTCCTCAGGCTGCTATAACAAAGTCCTGAGGACTACGCCGCTTAAACAACAGAAATTTCTTGTGTCACGTTCTGGTGGCTAGAAATCTGAGATCAAGGTGTGGGCAGAGTTGGTTCCTTCTGAGGGCTGTGACAGAAGGGTCTGTTCCAGGCTTCTCCCCTTGGCCTGTGGTTGGCTGTCTTCCCCCTGTGTCTTCACGTTGTCATCCCGCTGTACGTGTCTTCTATCCCAATTTCCCCTTCTTATAAGGACACCAGTCATATTGGATTAGGGCCCACCCTAATCATGTCACTTTAAATTAATTACCTCTTTAAAGGCCCTATCTCCAAATACAGTCACATTCTGAGGTCCTGGGGGTGTAGGGATTCAACATATGAATTCTGGGGCCAATTCAGCCCATTAGAGCCCTTTAACCAACTGGTCTCAATTTCACCAGCAGAGAAATAATGGGTGAGCCTGTGGTTTTCCAGATTTCTCCTGATTTTAAGCAGATTAAGGTTCAGCCTAGAATTGTGCATCAACCTACCAAATGCAGCTGAACGTGTGACTTAGGCCATGTCATCTTTCCAGGTTAAAATTTATTTATAAAGCACAGATAATAAAAATAACATCTATTTACCTCCCTAGGTGTTCTGAGCCTTAAGTTACAGATGCAGGGATGATGCGTTACAAAACCAAACAAATCAGTCCTTAGGACGGGCGACTCAGGCAAATCAACCATCACCACCACAACAAAACAAGCTTTCAAACCCACAAGAGAAGACAAGATTGTAATGCCTTCCTAACAACATTGCTTTATTGACGCAAGGCAAGGAAAACTACATTAAATTCTATTGATTCTCTTTGAGATCTAATAATATGCTTTATTCAGATCTTATTCACATCCCTCTTCTTCCACGGGTCTATCTCAGGAGCTGAAATTGGCCAGTTACAAAACAGAATTGGTTCTGCTGTCATTGGAAGTCACAGAGGCAAATGTGTTTTCGAACACAAAATCTACCATGCTTTCTTTGGGAAACAAGGCACAGTTGGGAAAAAAAAAAAAAATCTCACTTCTAAACAAAATTGAAAGCATGGCTAACTTGAGATTTATTTGATTGCAGTCTTTCTCCGGGCTAATCAGTGTTAGAACCCATTCCTACTGGCACCAATGAGCCAATAAAAGATCCAGCAGGAGAGAAGAAGTATCACATCAACTCAGAGAAACAAGGTTGTTCATTTTTTTAAAAAGCATTGAGTTAATGTTTACACTGCTGAGTCAAGTTATTTCTACATATGCTATAGGCTTTGCATCTCCAGAATATGTTAGCATTAAGAGTATGATAAATTGTACCTGACTTACTTGTGAAAAATCATCTTGAGAAAGGTTTTTTTCCCCTGGGAAAATATGGAAATGACACATGGTGTGTACAGCCAGAAACAGCAGAAGGAGAGGCAGGTTTTTAGCTGTCACAGTGGATGGTTAAGAATTTCAGATTTGGGTCAGTGTCATTATGCTCAAGTCACTTCACCTCGAAACCTCATTCTTCATCTCTAGAATAGGTTCCAAACTCAGTGTTTTCTGTAAATATTCAATAGTATAATACATCACAGAGTTCGACATTAACCCTCCCAGAGGCCAATAAGAATCCAATAAATGCCAGCTTCTCTATCATATTATTACAGAAGAATGTTTGCATGCTTTACCTTTCGTCTGTGGAAAAATCACGAGAAGGATTAAGTTTGTTGAAAAGAACGGTGGGTCTTGGGCCCCCTTAGCACATGTTTTCTCCATCCTTTCTAAAAAGTGATGTTAACAAGTTAACAGGTGTTAGGGAGAAGGTGGAGTAACCAGAACCCTCCTACGTTGCTGGTGGGAATGTAAAAGAATGTAGACCTTTTGGAAAACTCTTTGGTGGCGCCTCAAAAGCTAAACAGATATGGCCCAGCAGTTCCACCCCCAGGTATATACTCAGGAGAATTGAAAACATGCATTCATACAAAAACTGGTTCATAAATGTTCACCGCAGGATTATTTGCTGTAGTGGAAAGGTGGAAAGACACAGCTCGAGTGTCTAGCAACTAATGAACGGATAAACAACATATGGAACAGCTATGCCAGGAAATTTTATTTGGCAACAACAGACAGTGAGGTACGGACACAAGCTACAACATGGATAAACCCTGAAAACATGATGCTAATGGAAAGAAACCCGTCACAAAAGGCTACATACAGCATGATTTCATTCATAAGAAACATCCAGAATAAACAGCTCTATAGAGACAGGAAGTAATTAGTGGTTGCCTAGGGCTGGGAGGTTAGGGCAGGAATGGGGAGTGACCACTAATGGACACAGGGTTTCTTTTTGGAAGGATGAAAAATTTCTGGAATTAGAGAGTGATGATGGTCGTACAACTTCGTGAATATTCTCAGAACACTGAACTGTACCTTCTGAAATGGTGAATTTTATGCTTTATGAATTGTATCTGGAAAAAAAAAAATCAATGAATGCTTAATGTAGAAAATAAGAAAACAAGGAAACAAAAATTGTCATTGTAGCATCCAGAGATAATCACTGCAAATGCTTTGATGTAGATCCTTCCAGACTGATGCAAATATATACATTTAAAAAATAAAATAAAATGGGATCATACCATACATACTGTTGAGTGAAAGGTATTTTTTTTTTGTATTACTGTTACTTTTCCCCTCGATATTAAGAAACTGCCTCTCTAAACGTAGGCAGCATCCACCTTGGAGTCTTCTCAAATGTCTTGCCTTTCCACTTTCCTCGGCCAAGCCGTGCTTCTTCTCTTTCCAAAGCTCTTCTTAGGACTTTTCAAGCGAATCTGTTCACCTTGGATCACCAGAGTGCTTTCAGTTGCTTGCTGTCACAGCTTGACCTGTTACAAGCTATTTCATTCATATCCGTGATTTCAGTGGAATTGATCCCTAAACCCATATTTCTACCTTGACCTCTATTGCACACACTAGTCCTGCATCTCCAAATGCCTACTGGAAATTCCCACTTGAACATTCATCACTGACATTATCATAAGACTAAACTCGAACTCATTATACTTTTCAATGCCCCAGCCAGGCACAGCGGAAGATTTGAATTTTGAAATGGATGTTCATGCCCACACTTGACCTTTCTCATTCAAGTCAAGCTTTTTAGAAACTGTGGAAACCTACTCTGGCTAACTTAGAAAAGGTAGGTATGGAGGGAGATGGGGTAGCTCACACAATAGGCAGGGGGGAAGGCCGGGGAACCAGATTTGGAAAAAGGGCAGGAAAATGGCATTCCAGGGGGCTGCACGGCAGTGACCACAGCCAGGTCGGCCCCTGGGTGAGGTCTGGGCCAATGCCTGCTGCTGGTACAGGCATCCCTGCCGCTGCTGCCTGGGATGCTGATGGTCCCGCGTCTCTCTAGCAATTGCTCAGAGCGAAGGGAGCAGTCAGATATGGGACAGTGTAAAGAAAAACAAGCGCCTATCCACTTAGTCTTGGTTTCCTTAAACCAAGAAAAATGGAGATCATTTTCCTAACCACCTCATGGGATTGTAAGGTCAGCTGGTATTTTGGAAGATACTTTGTAAACCACGAGCCCCTCCACAAGTGTGGGTTGTTTCTACTAAGAAGTGAGGTTTTCCTTCCAATCTCTGTTCTGTTCCTGACGGTGTACCTCTCTTCCCCCTCAGGGTTTCCATATCCCCTCATGGCCCCCATATCCCCTCACTGCCTCCTGTTGGCTGAAAAAAATGCACAACATGAGAATTGTGAGTTAAGTTTTATTTGGGGCAAAATGAGGACTATAGCCCGGGAGACGGCATTTCAGATAGCTCTGAGAAACCGCTCCAAAGAGCTAGTGGGGGAAGGTCAGTATATATGTGATTTTGGTGAAGGGGGAGTACATGCAATCAAGCACATATTTTTTTGGTAGAAGGTTTCTGCTAGTCACGAGGAGCAGACGTCACCATGAAGGATTTTAGTGCTTTTCTAGATATGAGGAGATGCAAGAATTGGGCTCAGAAAATCTTCACCTGAAAATACCTATCTGAAGATCTGTTCTGCCAGTTTTCTCCAGAGCACAGAGTGCCTCATTTCTGATCTTCACCCTGAGCTCCTTTCAGGGGGTGTTGAAGGTCAGCAGCTGCAGCGGCTCATAATTGAATCCTCGTAGAGGTAGATGGCAAGTGCCAATTTGTAGGTGACGCTCCAGATTCCCTCACGACCCCCATGTCTAAGCCACACGGTCTTGCTTATTATTCCTTCTTCCTCCCACCTGCCCCTTCTCATCATCATTGGCCCTTAGAATTCAGTTGCAACAATGGAAACCGATCGTTCCCAAGCTTGATGATACATCGGACTCACCTGGGGCAGTATTTCTGCTTCAGAGGAGCTGTGAGGAGACCTCTGAAGCCGTATTCTCAACAAGCTACTGAGGAGATCACAGCAGGAACAGACCCACCAACCCACCCATTGAAATCTACAAACTGAGTTTGTTACATGGAGCGCTAGTCCTCTGAAAAAGGGTTCTATATTGAAATGTTTGTAAAGTGCAGCCTACGAGGTCTCCCTCCAGAGATTCACAATTGAAGAGGTCCTGCACAAGCTCAAGAGGTTGAGCTTGTGAGAGCCTCAAGGTGTCGCTTGTTATGCTAATGAGGTGACTTTTGGAAGCACCTGAGGATGGGGGCTGGTTGCCACGGAGCCAACCCTGTGATTGGAGGGTTGCACCTTTGAGTCCCACCCCCGCGTCCAGTGGAGAGGTGCTGATGACCAATGATGTAATCACTTATGTCTACGTAAGGAAGCCTCCGTAAAAAATCAAAAGTGTGGGGTTCTGAGAGCTTCTGGGTTGGTGAACACATGGAGCTGCCGGAACAGTGGTGCCTGGGGAGAACATGGAACCTCCCAGCCCCTTCCCACTGCCCTGCCCTATGCATCTCTTCCGTCTGGCTCTTCCTGAGTTACATCCTCTCGTAATAAACTGGTGATCCGGTAAGTAAAATGTTTCTCTGAGTTCTGTGAGCTGCTCTAGCAAAGTACTCGAACCTGAGAAGGTTGTAGCAACCTCTGATGTATAGCCAGTTGGTCAGAAGCATAGACGGTAACCTGGACTTGTGCCTGGAGTCTGAGTGGGGGGCCGGGGTGGTCTCCTAGGACTGAGCCCCTCACCTGTGGGATCTGATGCTGTCTGGGTAGGCACTGTGGGAACGGAGCTGAATTGTAGGACACCCAGCTGGTGTCCCGAGAATCGCTTGTTGGTGTGGGATCCCCTCCCCACATTGGATTTGGTACTAGAACCCATTCAGTCCCATAACATCTGTTAAAATTCTACCAAGAGAATATTCTGAGAAATATACTAACACTTTGGGGAAACCCTGGCCTATGGAATCAATCTGGAATTCCTTACTCTGGTTTCCAAGGTTTTTGACCACTTGGCTGCAAGCTTCATTTCCTCCCATGCCTCTATATATACAGCCAGCCAGGGGATTGGTTCCAGGACCCCCGTGGATACCCAAATCCTCGGATGCTCAAGTCCCTTATATAAAATGGCCTAGTATTTGCATATAACTCACCTAATACAATTAATACCTAATACAATGTAAATGCAATGTAAATAGTTGCCAGGCATGGGGCAAATTGAAGTTTTGCTTTTTGGAACTTTCTGGAATTTTTTTTTCCCGAATGTTTTCTACTGGTGGTTAGAGGAACTGCGTATCCAGAGCCCCTGGAGCTTGTCCTGCCTCTGCAGTTGTGCTGGGTTGATGTCCTGCCTCCTCATCTACCCCCTACAAGCAGTAACCATGTGCTAGGTACTTTTAGTCCCCTTTCCTGGTGCAGGGCCCTCTGAGGTAGGGGCCTGGTAAATAGCTGTCGGTTTGCTGAGTGTCTTTTGGGATTTGTGGGTTCGGTTTCTTCTCAGCTGGTGCCTCCCCACCTCCTGGACATCCTGTTTGTGCGGCTCGGGGTCACCCTGGAGGGCGGAGTGCCGGTCAGGGCTGCTGAGTGGCTTACATGACTGTCTAGGGCAACCATGGAAGGGACGGAGGGGAGGTCCGGGAGGAACACAGCCGCTGAGAGGGTCTTGGGAGGGAGTGACCGGCTGAGTATGTGGCCCAAGGAGGTGAGAGTTCTGGGGTCAGTCCCTGCCCTCTAGGGGCCTCAATCCAGCAGCCAAAAAAGAGGGGGCTGAGTCTGAACTCTTCCCCACGCTTGCCCCGCCTCCACCGGTCCCTGGGGAACTGGCACTTCCAGTTGCTTCTGTAATGCCTTCCCGTTCTCTCCGATGAGAATGCAAGGGGCAGTGATGCTATCACAGGGAAAGCTTTGAATCTGCTCTGACTCATTAAGGGAGCGAATTCACATTGTTATCCGTAGTCACAAGTTACTGGTCATCCATGTCGTGCTCTGAGGTTGGGGCCTTGCCATACTGCCCCGGTCTCCTAGGACTGTGGCTTCCAAACTTTCGTGTGCGTCTGGTTGGCCTGCAGGCCGTGTTCAAACACACCGGGCCTCACCCAGGAGCTGCTAGGTCAGCAGGTCCGGGGCGGGGCTGGAGGTTTTGCATCTCTAGCAGGTCCGGGGCGGGGCTGGAGGTTTTGCATCTCTAACAAGTTTTCCAGGTGATGGTGATGGTGCCGGTCTGGGGAATCACACTCTGAGAACCATTGATTTGGGCATCACGCCCTTCCGGCTTCCCCAGCCCTGCCACGTGCAGCAAATGTCCCCCCACCGAAGTGAGGGGTTTTCAGTGGCTTTCATCATGCTGGGGATAGTCTCACCTCCATTTCAGTCTGTCTCCTCTAATTCTTTTGGTGGACGGATGGACAGTGGAGTGGGGGAGGAAACTAGGGATAAAAAGATAGCCGAGCTCAGTAAATGGTAGAGCCAGTATTTAAACCGTGGTCATTCTGATTACAAAACTCCCTCTGTTAACCACTTTGCTATGTGCTTTTGGAAACCTTTTAACAAAGAACCTGTTGTCAGGTTAAGACACTAGCTACTTCCCCGGCTCTTTCTGACAGTGTGTTGGGGATATTTCAAACGAGATGATTCAATTAAAACACTTAAAACAAGGCCTGACATAGAACAAACATCCAAGACATGTACACAGAAGTACATCCTGTAGCACAGAGATTAGAAGCATAGGCTCTAGATGAGAATGCCTGCGTTTGAATCCTGGCTCTGCCACTTATTAGCTCTTTGGGCAAGTTAGTTAAGCTCTCTGTAACCCAGTCTCCTCATCTGTAAAATGGGGAGGATAATAGTGGTACTTCCAGACTTAGAACGGAAATCAACTGAATTCTTATCTGTAAAATACTTAGGACGGTGTTATCATTTCTGGTTCAATGCTTTTGTGCAAACTAAAGTATAAAGGGCATGGTAAAGGCAACTCAGATAGGCCTGGCCTTTCAACGGGGTTATTCTGAACACTTTACTGAATGTCTAGATGAATGCGAGCTGGTGTCACACTCCCTGGACTCAAGTCTTGGCTAAAAACAACTCCTTAGTGAACTGGAACAAACTGCCTCACTTTTTTCATCTGTTCAATGGGGATAACCCTAGTAGTTACTTCACAGGATGGCTTTGTGGACTATATGAGTTAAACTGGACTTTAAAGCATTAGAACAGTGCCTGGCCTGTACTATGTGTCCAATACGTGTTGGCTGGTATTCACAGAGAGTGGGCAGTACCTGTGGGCCTGACAGCCTTCAATCTGTTTTCCAAAGCACGTCTCCGGTTAGGTCCCTGTCACCTTGCACAGAGGGATAAGCATGTGAGTGAAGACTGTCGTGGCCTTGCTGCCTGTGTCTTGGTTTCATTTGTTACAGGAACCTACCCGTTTTCTTTTTCTTAGGTAGCCATTCTCCCCAAATCCCAAAGGCCCTGGCGGAATTGTTTTTTGAACTGATGTGTCAAATGCACTTAGACCTCAGATGGGTTTTGTATCTTGCAACTAATACATTTTTTATAAATCATCAGCTCTGGTTTCCTTTCAAGCTGCAGAGAGGATATCCTTTTCCTGTTAAGCTGCAGAATGATTTTTCCCCCCTTCAAAGTAAAGCATTAACTTCCAGAGCCCTGTAAATCAGTTCAAATGTACATATTATTAGAGTAACAAGCTGAAGTTTTTGGAGCTTATATGATACTTTGGAAGCCTGTATTACAAGACTTTACATTGATATTTCAGGTATTCCTAACAGTATCCAAGCAGTGAGCATGACATACAAATACAAAGACCACTGAGCCTTTTCTTCCTTTACCTTTATTTTTTTCATTTTAGAAAATGATAAATGTTCATTTTAGAAAACTTACACAAATAATTTTTTTAGATCACATATTATTCTACCACCCAGAGCTAACAACTATTAACAACTTCTATTCTTTTTTTCTGTGCATGTGTATAAATATTTTTTTAAAGAATGTGATCAGGCCAATGGGTGACACATCGTCTATAACTTTTTAAAGGCGTAGGAGGTTGTTGATGTCGGTATAGTTTTGGACATGCTGCAATTTGTCTGTAGTTACAATGACCATTAAACTAACTTTATAAAAATAAATGAGTTTCTGAAATTAAAAAAGTATGATCAGGCTGAACATTGCTATTTAATAGTAAATATATTGTGAACATTTCTCCATGCTATAAACATTTTTTTACATTACTAAAATGTTTAAAAAATAACTTCCCTTTTCATTGCAAAAGCAACACATGTTCATTACAGGAAAATTAATTGAGGTAAAAAACAGGAAGAAAAATTTAAAGTACCCATAATCTCACCATTCACAGGTAGCTATCAATAGTTGGGTGCATGTCCTCTTAGACTTTTTTTTTGAGTTCAGTTATTAAAAAAACCAAAAGATCCTAAAGTACCTATTGTTCTGTGACCTGCCTTTTTCAATCAATTGACTGTTGATCTCTGTGTACACCACTGAAAATGGCTGTGCGGTATTTTTTTTTTTTTTTTTTTTCCTTGAAGTATAGTTGTGTTAATTTCTGCTGTACAGCAAAGTGATTCAGTTATACACACATATATATATATGCATTCTTTTTCATATTCTTTCCATTATGGTTTATCACAGGATATTGAATATAGTTCCTTGTGCTATACAGTACGACTTGTTGTTCATCCATTCTACATATAATAGTTTGCATCTGCTAATCCCAAACTCCCAATCCATCCCTTCCCCACCTCTCTCCCCCTTGGCAACCACAAGTCTGTTCTCTATGTCCATGATTCTGTTTCTGTTTTGTAAATAAGTTCATTTGTATCATATTTTAGATTCCACATATAAATGATATCATATGGTATTGTCTTTCTCTTTCTGACTGACTTGGTATGATAATCTCTAGGTCCATCCATGTTGCTGCAAATGGCATTATTTCATTCTTTTTTATGACTGAGTAGTATTCCATTGTATATATTACCGCATCTTCTTTACCCATTCATCTGCTGAAGGACGTTTAGGTTGTTTCCATGTCTTGGCTCTTGTGAATAGTGCTGCTATGAACATAGGGGTGCCTGTATCTTTTTGAGTTATAGTGTTGTCTGGATATATGCCCAGGAGTGGGATTGCTGGATCATATGGCAGCTCTATTTTTAGTTTTTTGAGGAACCTCCATACTGTTTCCCATAGTGGCTGCACCAATTTACATTCCCACCAACCATATAGGAGGGTTCCCTTTTCTCCACACCTTCTCCAGCATTTGTTATTTGTAAATTTTTTAATGATGGCCATTCTGACTGGTGTAAGGTGGTACCTCATTGTAGTTTTGATTTGCATTTCTCTAATAATTAACGGAGTCGAGCATCTTTTCATGTGCGTGTTGGCCAACTGTATGTCTTTGGAGAAATGTCTATTTAGGTCTTCTGCCCATTTTTCAATTGGGTTGTTTTCTTGTTGTTGAGTTGTATTTTGGAAATTAAGCCCTTGTTTATCGCATCATTTGCAAATATTTTCTCCCATTTTGTAGGTTGTCTTTTCATTTTGTTTATGGTTCCTTTTGCTGTGCAGAAACTTGTAAGTTTGATTAGGTCCCATTTGTTTATTTTCGCCTCTATTTCTACTGCCTTGGGAGACTGACCTAAGAAAACATTGGTATGATTTATGTCAGAGAATGTTTTGCCTGTGTTCTCTTCTAGGAGTTTTATGGTGTTGTGTCTTATATTTAAGTCTTTAATTCAGAAAATGGCTGTACAGTATTCTGATTTAAGGATGTATTATGGTTTAAACTATTGTTGACATGTAAATCATTTTAATTTTTAAAAATATTAAACAATGTGGTGATGAACACCCTGTAGCTTGATCTCTGGGCAAATCTTTATTTCTTCCAGATAAATTCCATCTGGGTCAAAAGTTTTAAACAAATTTGATATTTATTGGCAAACTGCCCTCAGAAATATTGTACCAGTTAATGTGCCTATTAGTAGTAACTAACAGTTCCCTTCATCATAAAAAAACACTGGTGCTACCTTTCTTTCAATATTTTCCAACTGAATAACCAAAATTTTCTTACTACTGTTTTAATTTGCATTTCTTGGTTTAATTTTAGCATTTTAATGTTTATTGGACATTTGATTTATAAGAGTTGGATATATGATAGGTATCTTCTTTCTTAAAAGATTTATCCTGCAAATGTTTTTCTCATTTTGTCACTTGCTGTTTATCTTTGTAAAACTTTTGAAGTATGATTTAAAATTTTTAATCAATTTTTACTTGATCATTTCTTCCTATGGCATCATGTTTGAGAAATCCTTTCTCTCCTCAAGCTTATATAAATATTAATTACAAATTTTCTAGTATTTTTATATAATTTATATAATATATAAAATTTGTATATTAGATAATATAAAAATTTATATAATACATAATTTATATTATTATTTTATTATTTTATTATTTTCTAGTATTTTTATTATTTATTATTTAAATCCTTGAAATATCTGGAATTAATTGTCACACAGAGAGTAAGAGGGTCCAACTTAACTATAATTTTTTAACAGCTTTATTGAGCTATAATTCACACACTATAAAACTTGCCCTTTTAAGTTATACAAGTCAGTGGTTTTTAATATGTTCAGAGTTGCACAACCATCACCACTATCTGATTTTAGACCATAGTCATCATTCCAAAGGGAAACCCTGCACCCATTAGCGGTCACTTCCCATTACTGCTCCCCATCCTGGCCCTAGGCAACCGCTAATTACTTTCCGTCTCTATGGACTTGCCTAATCTGGACATTTCATATAAATGGAATCATAGTATATGTGGCCTTTGTATCTAGTTTCTTTCACTTAGCATAATGTTCTCAAGGTTCATCCATGTTAGCATGTATCAGTACTTCATTTTCTTTAATTGCCGAATAATATTCTATTGCAGGGATATACCACATTTTGTTTATCCATTCATCGGTTGATGGGCACTCAAGTTTCCAATTTTTGGCTACTATGAATAACGCTGCTCTGAACATTTGTGTACAAGTCTTTGTGCGCTCAGATGTTTTCAGCTCTCTTGAACTTCCCCTCCACTCTTATTCCCCCTTCCCATAGTCTTCATTATAGACTTAGGCTGGTGAGCCAGCTTTGACCACATGGACGAGGATGTCTCCCAGGGGTGGCAGAACCATAAAGTGGATGTAACTGGGTTTCCAGATGACCACATGGAGTAGAGCTGCCTACCACCACCCTGGACCACCCACCCACTACTAGGCTGTTATGAGTTGGAGGGAAAAAAAAAATCTGTATTTCATATATACCTAGGACTGTAATTGCAAGGTCATGTTTAACTTTTTGAGGAATTGCTGATCTGTTTTCCAAAGAGCCTGAACCATTTTACATTCCCACCAACAACTGAGGGTTTCAATTTCTCCACGTTCTCACCGACACTTGTTCTTGTTTGTCATTTTGATTATAACCGGCTTTGTAGGTGTAAAGTGATCTTATTGTGGCTTTGATTTGTGTTTTCCTAATGACTAATGATGTTGAGCATCTTTTCATATGCTTATTGGCCTACTGGCCATTTATATATATTCTATGGAGAAAAGTCTGTTCAAATCTTTTGCCCATTTTTATGTTGGGTTGTCTTTATTTTTGAGTTGTAAGAGTTCTTTTGTCTATTCTGGATACCAGTTCTTTATACTTTATACAAGATGAGTGATTTGCAAATCTTTTCTCCACTTCTGTGAGTTGTCTTTTCACTTTTTTCATGTCCTTTGAAGGGCAAAAGTTTTTAATTTCTATGATGTCCAGTTTGTTCATTTTTCTCTTGTCACCTGTGTTTGGTGTCAAATCTAAGAAGTCATTGCCTGACCCAATAGCATGAAGATTTACTCCTGTGTTTTCTTTTAAGAGTTTTATAGTTGTATAGCTTTTACATTTGGGTCTATGATCCATTCTGAGCTAATTTTGTATATGTCTAAACTTTTTATAAATGCCTAGCTAGTTTTCCTCCACACTTTTTACTGAAGAATTAATCCTTTTCTGAACACTGAAGATGGCACCAGTGGTTCCAACAGCTGATTGTCACTAGTATTCATTCTTCCCCTCCTCCTGATAGTAATAGAATCAAAGTTTTGGGTAGGCACATAGCCATCCAGCTAGAGACTCTCTTTCCTAGTTTCCTTTGGGGCTAAATGTAGCCATCTGACTAAGTTTTAGCCAATAGGATATAACCAGAAGTGATGTATGCAGTCCCAAGGTCATGTCTTCATAAGGAAATTGCTCCCCCTCCATCATTATTCCCCCTTTGCATAGTCTTAAATATAGACCTGTGCTGGCGAGCCAGCTTTGACCATGTGGACGTGGATGTCTCCGCAGGGGTGACAGAACAATAAGATGGATGTGACTAGGTTTCTGGATGACCACATGGAGCAGAGCTGCCTACCACCACCCTGGACCACCCACCCACCTCTAGGCTCTTATGAGTTGGAAGGAAAAATGTCTGTATTGCATTTGAGCCACTTTATTTGGGGGGGGGGCCTCTTTGTTACAGCAGCTGAACATATGTTATGCTAATTATTACAATACCTTTAATATATGCTGTATAGAGACAAGGTTTTCCTTAAATCTCCGTTCTGTTTTATGGATCTGTCTATTCTTGTACCAAAACCACAGCTTCAGTTTCTGTGGTTTTATGTTTAAATTGGGGAAGGACGGGAGGGGAGTAAGTCTCTCACAATTTTTAAAGGATTTCTTGACTTTTCTCCTGCATTCAAGCTTTCAAATGAATTCAGACTAATTCTGTGAGCTTCCACCACCTCCTCCAAAATCACTGGGTACTTTCCAATCAAAAGTCGCTTCTTGGTCTTTGAGAGTTTGCTCATTTTCTAAAGCTGTATGTTAAAATGCTAGCCTAGGCATGATCCAGGTGCATTTCGGCTCCTGTCTCTTTGGCTGCTGTCTCCAGCATCTGGGAGTCAGATGGACATTTAAAATCTACCCTGTCTACCATGACTGTTGAGACCATCCACCGGGACAAAGGGAAAGACCAGCTGTGGTTATGGCTTCCAGGGAACACCGGCATTATGGAGGCGGGTAGGGCAAACACACTTGAACAGTCCATGACACAAACCACAGAAACAAACAAAAATCTTACTGAGTCAAAGCTGCCCACAGCTATAGGTCTGTGTTACAGGGAGTGTCAGTGTCAGTGAGGTAGGAGTGGAGGAAGGTGGCATTGCTTCACACCAGTGAAATATTCCTCCTGAAGACGGTGCAGTGCTGCAGTGTTGATCCCAAGAAGGGCATGAGATTGTTAACTGCGTCTGATTTTTCCCTATCCAATGGTTAGACATACATCACTTTTGGAGGATGCTTAATTCAGTCACATATAGAGTAAGTGTTATTAATTATAATGTATTCTTTCTCCCTCCATTGCTAGAGGACAGCAGAAAGTAGTTCTTCTACCAGAATGTGCAGCTGGTCCACCACTTCATTGAACCAATTTAGGATGCTCAAATTTCCTTTGTAAGATTGAGTTTTTGCTCCGTATTCACATCCAGGGCCCTCCACGTTTTGCATCTGGGCGGCACCTTGGTGGAGAGTATGCACACCTGGAGTTCAGGAGAGCTGGTTTCTGATCAGCTCTTCTTTTTAACACACTCACAATCAGCTTCATTTTTGGAAGGCGTTTTAAAGGAATTAGCTTAGTTTCAAAGTTTAGGTTTAAAATGTCCTTCAATTTCTCAGCATTAACAGATAAAAATGGCAAAAAAGTAAAACGCAATTAAAAAGGCCCTTAAGTATCGAGTCTGTTTGGAACATCAGTATGTGTAAAGCACAGTGTGCTGTGGATTATCCCACATGGGCTCCATTTCTAGATTGTTCTTCGGCTTTTCCATTATGACTCTTTACATTTGTCTAATTTCACTGATAACAAAATGGAAATAAATAATAAACACATATATAATATATATATTTTAGGGGAAATGATCAATAGCATGCTTTGAGAGGTTACAAAATGCAAAAGGAGTTGGTTTCTGTAAATTCAAAGCTTTGCTCTGAATCATTAGAGTTACCAGATTCTCATGGAATGCACCCAGTATCTCTCTGGCAGATTTATGGACACGGTTTCGCCAACATTTCTGAGGAGTGTCGACATAGGGACAAAGCAGGTCCACGTGATCTAAGGCTACGAGACACGGAAGCGGGAGAGGGTAATGTCCGTCCTAGTCCGCCTCTGCTGGGGAGGATGGGGAGTCGGGGCTCCTAAAAACATGTTTTCCCCAAGGACTGAAATCTAAGTGGCCTTAAAGATAAGATCCCTGACATCACGATGCTTAGATTCCAGAGAAAAACCAGATAGTAAACACATAAATAAGCAAGACAATTTCAGAGTGTGGTAAGTGACCCGAAGGGACGAAAAGACTGTGACTGGATGCAGACTGGGGGCTACCTGTGAGCTCTGTGATGGTGCCGTTTAGTTCAGACTTGAATTATGCGGAATGAATGGGGCTTCAAATCTTGATCGACTCTAGCTTGGGACAGAGCTACCCAGTTTAAGTTCCCTCCTCTGGTTCAGGAACTCAACGGGCCTTATGTTGCTGGTGTTTCCCCGGGGCTCACAGCTGTGCTCCTGGACCCCAGAACAGTACCAGGCAGACCCGAAATGTTCAGCGACCACTCGGTGAAGGAAGGAATGGAGTACCGTGTGCACCTGAACTTGTCCGTCATCTTTCTCCAAGTCGCCCCTCCCCGCCGTGTTCCCAGTCTCGGGAGCGCCAATAACACGCGCACGATTCTCCAGCCAGAGACCTGGTTGTCGGCTTCCACACCTCCTGCCTCCTTCACCCGAGCTAGTGCGTCTCCAAGCCGTGTTGGTCCTCCTGTGCTTCAGCATGTGGGGCTTTGTCCTCTTGGGTCCTCTTTATCCATCCCTAGCTATTCCCTCGGCTTCTTAATGGGACTCCCTGCTCTAGGCTGGGCCCCCCTCCAGTTAACGTCCCAGACTTCAGCCAGACCGATCAAGAGAGTCTATGACTCTGATTGGACCTCTTACTCAGAATGCTTCAGTGGCCCCTATGTGCTCCCAGCTTCTCGGGATGGTCCATAAGGCCTGGCGTGGATGGCACCAGGCAGACAGACCTCCCCAGCGTCAGCCCTCGTCCCTTGCATCCCAACCCCGGCTGTGCTAAACCAACACAGCATCTACCGACAGTGGGTGTTCAGTAAACGCTTGAGCTGGACTCAGGGTGCAGCTGGGAAATGAGTCAGCCGCCGTCCCCCCCCGTCACTTGGTTTTAAGGCTGGGCCTGTAGGAGGGGAAACAACTGAGGCAGGTGTGTGAGCCCTTACTCTACGAGAATGCAAATGGTGCCCCTTCTGGTGGTAAGACTGGGTCCCCTCCCACTGGATGAGAAAAGCCCTTCAAGGTGTTAGCCAGGCGACATACGAGGCACAGATCCTTGCCAGCGAGTGGGAGCAAGGGCATCCCGGGGGCCTGGGGCCAAATCACGTGCCGTGGCAATAATACAATAATACAAATAATCTCCCCGCACAAAGGGCGGCACCAAGCCCTGCGGGGATTACAGCAGGAGGGGCAGGCTGGTGCCAGGCCCCCAGCTTCCAAGGGCTGCGCGTGCGTGGAAGACTCTAGCTGGCAGTAGTTTAGATTTTCTCTCTTTGCAAGCAGTTCACCCTGTCACCTTCCCTCCTGCAATCCGGCTGCTTTCTTACCCGCGACTACTGCCCTCCTCCCAGCTGTGGACTAGCTCAGCAGCGCCAATGCCTCCACATGAGGGCCCAAGAACCAGACCCCGAACCAAAGCCCCGACAGTGCTGGCGGGCCAGCCCTGGGTGCCTTTGGAGGCAGGAGGGGGCAAGTCCCCATGAGGAGTAGCGCCCCCCTGTGTTCAGAGAGGAGAATAAAGCAATTAGGTTTGAACAGCCACTTTGCGTTAGAGAAGATGGATTTGTCCTTCTGATGTGTTGTTTCCATAGAAGCAGGGCTTAACCGTTTAAGTGAGGCTTATGAAGCTACCTAATTCAGTTAAAATTAGGCTTCAAGCAGATCACTACTTACTGCTCAAGTGTTACTGTGGGACCTGCCGCTGATCTAACTGCCAGGCGGAGCCTGTGACTTAATGCATTCCGAGACACTCTTTCTGGTGGCAATCTGGTTCGTTCGTTTATTTTTAAAAATTAACTTCATACGGAGAGAAAACTTTCTGCATATGATCACCAGAGTACTAATAAATACCTTTTAATTAATGGCTAGCATTGGCTCCCCTTCATAAACGCAGGAGGGCTGGCACACAGGCAGGAGACAGGCGCATTCAATTAAAGTAATTTATTGTATTCTTCCAGAACAGACATAAAGGGCGTCTTGGGAATTGATATCACAGCACGTGTTATACACCATTTTCACAACCAGCCTTGTGTTGAATTTTTTTTAAAGAACATAGTCATCTTAAAAAAATCTAAATATTTACATATTAATAAAACATATATACAGAAGATTGAGACCTTATCCATAGATATGGAATAATTCTTTTTTTTTTTTTTTTTTTGCTAAGAAAGCCTATAAAAAGGATTTCTGAATAAAGTCTGAACAGTAGTCGCAGTTAAGTAAACACAGTTTTAATTTATAAAATATGATTTTACGGTTGCAGTTTTATGCCGTGTATTTCCAATCTGTGAATCCATTGCACATATTCGAGAGCCCAACAATCCCCAGCCACCCCTCAGGTAGTGAAAAATTCAAGCTCTCGCCCAGTCTTGGCAGGAAGTGCTTTGAAGGTTCATGGTGTATATTTAACAGATTCCACAGCTGTAAGGTAAACGTTTCTACTTTTATTTGCCATGTATTCATCTTACTGTAACAGAGTTGAAAGGTCACTAATTAATCTTTTCAATTCCCTTGAGAAAGACTTCCTTCTGAGAGGCAGAAGACAAATTTTAAAACCTATCTTGCAGAAAAACAAAAGCCTGGGTTCACGGTACTTCATTAGACTCCTTGATGAACAGAGAGGCTGGTGTCAGGGAAGGGTTACTAACTGGCCTGAAATCGAAAAGGCTAGCTAAGCCTGTGATGGAAACCATTGATCTGAACCTTCCTTGGGGCTCCGAAAAAGAGGATAAAAGACACACGTGTATGAGATGTAGCTGTCTAGCAGGTGGATTGATTCCATAAGCCACGCCTAGACCAGCTTTGTCACATCACAGGAATGCCTCCTATGGTCTTGGGTTGATTAGCTGGTCTTTAGTGGGTACTGACTCCCCCTAGAGCCCCCCTCCTAGCCCAGGGTTAGCCGCCCCGAGTGACGTGATGGCACAGGTACCTGGGATGGGGTAGTAAGGAGCTGAGGTTCCCGGCTTGGCCAGCGCATTGATGGCCTGTTGCCCGGCGCTGGGCAGCCGTGATCCTCATTTCTCCTTAGCCGCCTCACCACAGACCGCGGGAGGGGGACTAATGGTAACTCTGAGCCCTTACACTCTCCGATTCGATAAAATAAGTGCTAGGGACGTGTGTTAAATGGTAGCACAGCATTTCCCCTCCCCACGCCCCGGGGGTTCGGTGTTTCTACTGCCCAAATTTCTTTCAAGCCAACTTTTGGCCTTTGGGTCAAGTGCCAAAGATTCACGGTAATTTGCTTTATACAATAAATGAAGTGTAAATGCAATGCCTCCAAATAAACAGGTATTTTAAGCTCACCACCTTACTAGAGAAAGGAATCTGGAGGCAAATATCTCTGTGAAACAAATACCCACATGCCAAAAATATTTCTTTAAAATGAATCCACATTTTCACTTGTTGGTTTTATATAAAGTGGGGGGGGGGGCAAGTGTACCAGAACCACGTGAAGTATATAAGATTAAGCACATCTGTGGCCAGTTGCCACATGATGCCACAACCCCCTGGATCACTCAGTTAAAACCATCTGTTAAAACAGTTGTCAGGTGTCATGTGGATAGCTGGTTACTTTGTTTCTCACCTTTTAATTAGTTATTTTGTCTCTGTGTCGACACAACCTACATGAAAGATTTTTCTTTCCTAAGAATTTACGTATCGTTTGCACTTATCAGTGACAAATGATTATTCTGGGGAGATATGATGCCACAAATGATTTCATCTAATAGATCAGAGCTGTCCTGTCTCCCAAAACAACTTTTCCATCTTCTAAGCTGGTGAAGATTCTAATTAAGTTTGGCCTTCAACACTGCTTCCTTGGTCCGGAAAGAGCCATTCTCCTGTATACTGCAACTAAGCAATTTACATTAAAATAAATACGCTTCAAAACTCTATACCATATTCACACTGAAAAAGAAAAAAAAAAAAAAAACAGGGAAAATAAAACTGCTGCTTTTTCATGGACACTGAACCAACCCAGTGATATGCTGGACATTTAAAGGCTGAGAATTCAATTCTAAAGATGATTTTTAAAAATCTTAGACCAAATTGGAGGCTTGATTATCACACATTACAAAGAAAGAATATGAAAACTATTCAAACATGACGGGTCAGCTTCACAGAACGCCCACACTTTGCAGTAATCTGAAATGCTAGTGGATCTTTGAGGAAATTCCAATGGAGGAGATGCGTGCACTAAGCAGTGTCACTAAAGGAAAGTCTAGGCAGTGAAAGCTGTCTCTGTGTCTTCCGTGTTTTCTCTCCTGGTGTCAAATATATGACCTACAACAGAGACAAGAACGTGAAGGGGGGCCACTTCTCTAAGGAAGAGTTGTACGCTTTTCTATGACACGGCCAGACGCAGGACCTCATTGGTGAGGTGTCTGTTTCACCTCTAAATCAGTATTTTTTAGCCAAGGCTTTAGGTGTGCCAGATGAGTAATTTTAGCCATTAGAAATCTGTAATGATGATTTTTACAGGAAAACCCATGAATGTGGGTTACTATTAGAGTATGTTCATTATCTATCATCCAGGAGTAGAAAATGGCTAAATAAAATATGATATGACCTGTAAGACGGAATATAGTGCAGCTATTAAAATAATGTGTATGGAGGTTTGTAATAAAATGGGAAACGCTTGTTAGGTGGTAAAACTAAACAGAACAAAACTTTAGGAAACAAAATTGGATGGATTTGACCTCCATTATATAAATTTTAAAAATATAGAGAAAAGTCTGGGAAAAAGCACCCAACAATAATGGTTATCTCTGGGTGGTAAAAGTAATTTACATTTTCTTCCTTACACTTTTCTGTATTAATTTCTAAGAAGTGTGTAAAAGAATGCCAATTTATGACCAAACAATGCTAAGCCTAGGTGCGCTCCGTACTATTCTATTTCAAATCCAGAAGCCGCCTTTAAATGTTAGTACTGTTTCGATTTTATTCTCTGTTCTCTTTTTCCCCCAAAATTGTTCCCTTATGGTGGTTTTTCTCCTTTATCAGAGCTCTGTCTCCACCCCTGGGCCGTAGTAGCCTCTGCCTCTGGTCTGAGGGTGGGATTTGTTCACCAGCACCTATCTCAGTGCTGATTCCTGGCATCGCTCAAAAACATTTACTGACAGGGTTGAGGGGAAAGAAATTAAGAAAATATGTTTTTCCACTAGAAAAATCTGTATCCATTTTTGTTAAAACTAGACAAACAGAAGTTTGCTTAAGTGTTAACGGACTGAGATAAATGTCATCTGGCGCCTGACTGTAACCGTGGCCTGGTCGGTTCTGGTTCATAGAAACACTTGGGGATTTATCCCCCCGTCCCACCTCTTCCCAACACACATGAATTTGGAAGGAGAAAAAAGACCTTAACAAGGTAATAAAGGCACTGTTAAATCTTTAAAAAGGACCAACTGTTGCCAGCTCAGACAGACCAGATGAGGAAGGTCTGGCCAGTGAGTCTCCAGTGCAGGGAGGAAGCTGCATGGATGAGAAAGGTGGAGTTCATCCCTCGGACGGTCTCATCAAGGAGACACGTGAGGAGGGAGGACTAAGTCGTGGTGCTGTGTGCAGAGAAGCCCCAGGCTGGGATTTTACGTGAGAGGCACTCCAGAGACATGCCGGTCTAATCAAGATTGTTTAATTCCATTACTGCAAAATTTGGGCACCAATCCGTGACTTCTCTTCCCCCTTTTCGAGGTGATAAGTGGTATTATTTATCATGCTGTTTAGTGATTTGTATCAGATATCTATCAGGAGTCTAGTGAAGAGACCTGCGGGAGGCGTCCTACTACTGTCCTCCTTAGGGCCTCTACTACTGTCCTCCTTAGGGCCTCACGGCCTTGGGTAGGGTCTTCTTGGGAAGAACCCGAGAGCTGAAGCTGCAGCGGACTTCAGGCTGACTTACGACAGACACGCTAAGTGTGAAGACGGGGCGACACTGAGTGCTAACTGTGAAGACGGGGCAACACTGAGTGCTAACTGTGAAGACGGGGCGACACTGAGCGCTGACTGTGAAGACGGGCCGACACTGAGATGGAATCCTACAGGGATTAGTACATCCATCACCTCTTAGGATCTTTAGGAAACATGCAGAGAAGGTGTGAGAAAGCTACGCGGTGGATTGGCTGGGGGTTGAGAGGCCTGGGCTCCGGCCAGGCCACCAACCAGCTGTGAGACCTTGAGAAAGTCATATAGTGTTTCTGGGCCTCAGGCTTTTTTACCTGTAAAATAAAAGGACTGGATAAAAAGAAGGGACGGGACTAGATGATCTCTAACATTCCTTCTTTCTCAGATTCCTTGAAATTCTTTTCGGTTCCATGAGGTGGTTCTACCATCCTGTGTTCAGTTTTCTCATCTGAAACATCTCTCTGCCTCCATCTTCAGACAGGAAAACTCAAAGGTATTATTTCAAGGGGAATGGTTTTCCAGTAATAATACTTCTTAAAAGCCCCCTGTGTCAGAGGGTGGCCAGGACGGGCAGTGCAAATGTCCTGGGGTCATGGGGGGCTGATGGGGGAGGAACCCTGGAAAGTACAACTAGAACAGCAAGGTGTTCCTCCAGGGGGCCTCCCAAAAGGGCACAGTTTCATCATTAGTAGCAGTGCTTCATGTCTCTACCTGCAGTGGGTGGTCAGAACGAGGCTAATCGGAGTTGTCTTGATACTCAGAGGAGCACAGGTTGGGAAGGAACAATAGAGATCATGCATTTCAATTCTCTCGATTCATAAGTGTGGAAACATAGCCAAACAAGAACTCCCCTTTCTGTAATTTCTATAATGACTATATACAGTGAGAACGCGATAGAAGCAGCTTGCTCTTGCCCTCTGCAGTCATTTCATTTATTTGTCCGTCGATCTGTTGCTTAGCTACTCAGTGACAGAGAAAGCACCGTATCATTTGCGTGTCCGAGTTTTCTGGCTGCTCTGAAGTTCACTAACGTACATCTCTGCTACACCGTGAACTCAGGGCAAGCGCTGTCTGTGAACAGGGGGCCTCGCAGAGTTCCTACACAGACTAACGACTCCTCTCATACTTGCTGGATCTAACTTAAAACTTACCACTCCAAATGGAGAGAAAACACGGAGTTGAGCTTTTTCATTGACAGGGGTTTTTTTTTGGGGGGGGTGTGTGTGTCTGGGTTTGGTTGTTAGAGAACCTTCAGGTATTTTGAGGGAAGTGAATAAAGAGTCTTGAGACCAACTGAGGGGATAAGCTCTTTGTCACGTGGCTCACTGATCAGACACCTGTCCCTCAGGCTCTCGGGCGAGAACCGATGCAGAGGGAGGAGCGCAGGGTCGGAAGGATTACTTGAGAGTCAAATAAGAAGAAGTCAGAATTAAGTCTATAGCTTAACCCTGCAGCAGACGCGGCAGTGAGATGGTGTATTCGGCTGATCGGGTTACAGCGTTAGGAATGTGCCACCCAGGCTAGATGGAACTGGCACATTCAATCCCTCACTTAAGACACAGTATTCATCGGGCGCCCATTATAGGAAGAGCAATGACACGGCCTCTCAAAGCTTTTTGCGAGGGAGGTGAGGCCAGAACGCATGTGAATTTCATCATAAAACGGATGATCCCTGATCTAAACAGAAATGTCATTTCGTGTTAAAATATTTTTTTTAATGTCCCAGGGCTTGGGGAGGCAAAGCGTTGTGACACTAAGTTCTTAGGACTTGCTGTTCTGAGGTTATCAGGCAGATGAAACAGAATGAGAGAAAACTGCAGCTTTTCGTACTCAGTGTGCAAAATCTCTCTGAATGCAGGGCATTGAGCTCCTCTGATTACTAGGGGTTGGGCCTCTTACAGAAGCAGTTTGCTCAAGCATCTGCATCTCTGATGTTAAAAACATTTTCAATGCAAATATTCTCACGTGCTGTATTTTCCAGCAGGTGATGAAAATGGAAATGTGTTTTACCTGTTGGGGGTAGAGAAACGCAGTCCAGCCGTTCATCACCGTCAGCTGCCTCTGCTGGTTACAAACATGAAACACAAATCTCATTAGTTTCAGGGGGCTCATTCATTCTGCCGAATAAGGTAATACAATTTAAAAACTCCAGCGCACATGATAGTTTTCACCTTTCTTTTCCCTTCTCAGCTTCAGCCAGTTCACAGTAGAGATTTTAGTACCACGATTTAAATATTTTTAAAATGATGATATAAAATCCATCTTCCTCTATTAAAATTTTTTACATCTTAGGAACATTATTCTATCAGTCATTGATGATTTCAGTTCATTTTCGCTTATTTATATAGGCTTAAGTATCCACCCAGAATCTGGCGTGAATTGTTTAAATATGATCGTCGAAGGCATGGAGGTCAGTGAATTCCTATGGTAGAATTTTACTCGTCATCCTCAGAACCATTCTAGTGGGGCAGGCTTAGGACAGCTTGGGAACGAAACTTTCTTTGGAGATGACTGGAAATTCAATCTAAAATCGGCATTAATTTAGTCATGAATAAAATCAGAAGGAGTAAGCGTTTCTTCAAATGATTTGTCCCTTCTGTGCTTTAAAATGCAAAACTTTGCTCATCTCTGATATATTTCAATCTCCTGAAGAGTTTCCCAAAGGTAGATCCTTCCGTCACAGAAAACCTTCCAGCAAGTACAAAAAAGAAGGTGCCCATACGTTTCCTGATAAGTGTTGGGCTTGTCAGTTTCCCCAACGTGCTGTGGACAGGCCAGAACATTCCACGGCTGCTGGGATAATTCTGGCCCTGCTCCCTCTGTCCCAGGGCTGCCGCCCCCTTGTAAGTTTCCTGGACGTGTGCCCGTGAGGCCAGTCAGGTGAGGGCTGCCCCGTGTAACACGTTGTACTGCTGAGTTGCTGGGAAGCAAACTAATGGTATGTTCTTGTTTTGACTGCCATGGCTTTAAACACAATCAGGGTTCAGAGATGGATGGAGACGTTCAGAGATTTCCCCTAGTTCACCCCTCCACCATCCTGCCCTCAGACTGCCACACGCTGGCCGCGGTGAAAGACCCATCGCCCCTCACCTGCTAAATCCACCACAAAAACACGGAGACAGAGTCGTCAGGACCAGTTTTGGCTGGAGAGGAGCAGTAGCCATGACCCAGCAATCCCACTCCTGGGCATATACCCAGAGAAAACCATAATTCAAAAAGACACATGCACCCCAACGTTCACTGCAGCACTATTTACAATAGCCAGGACATGGAAGCAACCTAAATGCCCATTGACAGACGAATGGATAAAGAAGTTGTGTTACATATATACAATGGAATATTACTCAGCCATAAAAAGGAACGAAATTGGGCCATTTGTAGAGACGTGGATGGACCTAGAGACTGTCATACAGAGTGAAGTAAGTCAGAAAGAGAAAAACAAATATCGCATATTGACGCATATAGGTGGAATCTAGAAAAATGGTACAGATGAACCGGTTTGCAAGGCAGAAATAGAGACACAGATGTAGAGAACAAACAGTACGAATTGGGAGATTGGGATTGACATATACACACTAGTATGTATAAAATAGATAACTAATAAGAACCTGCTGTATAAAAAAAAATAAAATTCAAAAAAAAAGAGCAGCAACCACTAAAAATTATGTTGTAGATGAATGTTTAATACCGCACAAAACATTCCAGTCAAGCGATGGGATAAATGGTAAGATTAGAATTCTATAAATAGGTTTATGGACAAAACACAGGACATACTAAAATGTTAACAGTGTTTCTCTCTGGATGAAAAGCTTATGGGTATTTAAAATTTTGTTCTTTGAGTTTTTAAATTTTTCTTATATATTTAAAAAATAACAAGCATGTTATTTTTATATTTAGAAGATATTATTCTCTTCTGATTGGATTAAGTGAACTTGAATAGGAAGATGAAGTACACGGTAGTTCTTTCATTGTCTGGGATTGATTGATTGATTTTCACTCTTCAAGGTTTATTTATTGTTTTAGTTGGGATAACACTTAGATAGCTGGCTGCATTATTTCCGTCGATTTTTCTTTTTTACATCACATGGCAATGTACACTATTCTGATAAATATAGTACATAAAATAAGATCCTTTAGAACAGTTATTCACAAGACATGCAATACTGGAGTTATCATCAATCCCAGGATGTGATTAATTGGAAAAAAAAAAGTTGGACTAGGCATCTTGGCTAAAGGAACCAGAAGATTTAAAAGATTCTTCAGTAATAACAATAATAATAGCTATGATAGGCATCACCATTTACTGAATACCACCTACTGAGCAGTTATTATATGCATTGTATCAGCTAACCCTTGGCAACCCCTACAAGGCAGGTCTATCTTATGCCCACTTTAAGAAATGAGGCAACGGAGACAAACAGACGTTAAGACGTACCAAGGATTTGACTCAGGTTAATGCCTGGGCTTGACCTCTTCGCTATGAATAGTCCAAATATAAATCACATGCATCACTATAAGCTACAATTGTAAAACTTCAAGTTCTAGTTCATTTGACACTTTAGTAACTTTCTCTACCTTCCATGAAAAGCAGCTTTTCATTTAGTGATGACAAAAATCAGTTCTGGGTGTAAGTTGATCTTCCCTTTGTAATTCAGCTCTCCTCACTTTAAAAAAACAGGCCTGTGCAATTATGTGCTTTACTAAGAACCAAACATACACAACCCCAAATCTGTGAAGGATTATGTATAAATGAGTAGCTGCCCACTGCACAAACAGGGCCAAGTGTTGCGGATGAAGAACACGACTGTTAACTTAAATTTGATTATAACATCTGTCTGTAACAACAAGCTCACAATCTTTCTTCTCTGGTGACAGGCAAGTTGTGAAATTTGGGAAAGATTAAGCAAGTCCAATAAAAATTTAATAGCAGCGACAGCTTTACTCTTAGATCCAACACAAATAAAAAAAATTGCAATTTTTGCGCTGAGGAAATGATCTAATGAAAATAATAAAAATCCACACCAGAAAAGGAATCATTCCAGTTATTGAAAAAAAAATTATTACATGTGATGAGAGCCCCAAATGAATTTCTATTTGGATTCGCAGAACAACCTTTCACATCTGTGAGGGGCACTTCCTTTTTCTGGAGGCTTCGCGGGGTGCCTTTAGCAGCGAATTGATTACTTGCCCAGGTAGAGTCTGTACCTTATTCCAGGAAGTGAGCCAGATATGATAAATAAGACTGAAGCTGTAGAATATCCATGAGATGCTGTATTGTCATTTAGACTGAAAAGGAGACAAAAAAAGAGCAAGCAATAGCACCGACCCTGGCCCCTCAGTTCTCATCGGCATGACGACAGCAACGCACGTGGCTCCAGTTCCAGTTTGCTGGGATCTCACTTCTGTGCCGCTTGGGGAGAATGAGGTGGGACAGGATTTGACAAAATTGGGAGACAAAGCCTATTTGGCAGGTCACTGTGGATGTGCTGTCATCTTGCTCTTGTGTGGTCTGTGCGTCAGGGTTAGTTTTGTCCTTCAGCCACCTTGCCCTTCTCAGACGCTAATGGAACCTGCTGGACAGGCTGGGGAAACCTGCCAAGGTGCCAACCACAACTCTCTAGGCAGAGAATCTAAACCCAGTGTCAGAGTGGAAGCATCCTCACTCAAATGAGACGACGACTCCGGAACAGGGTAGACGATCATCTGAGCGGGTGAGATGCTCCACAGGGGGCGGGGGGAGACTGCACCCCATTCTGTACCAACAGGCACACGAATTACTAATCCAAACCCTGAGATGGTTAAGAAGCGTGTTCACTGGCCAGTCTATCTGGGGGAAAGAGAGGCAGGAACGTGGAGGAAGGTCCCCACTGTGTGCATGTGTACGCTGTGGGGAAGGGAGTGGAGACCAGAACTTGTAATAATAACTGGTCTCAGCATCTGACAACAGAAAAAAAAGGTGTGTTTATGTATAAAATACATACAGGAGGGGAACAACATTGCAGCAGAACTTGCTCTTCTGGTCACGTGGCCTCTGGCAGCAGAGCTGCTCCCGTGTCTCTGAGTACAGCCTTCTCCAATATATATATTCAGTATACGCTCCGCTCCCCACGTGTATGTCCTCCACCTTCGGAGGTGACTCTTCAAACGGAAACTTTTCAGCTCCTTTAGGGACTGTTAATCACTCTCCCCAGCTAGAGGCACAGGTTCTGGGACACCAAGCCCTCTTCCTGCTTCCTCTGGGTTGTCTCTGAAGCCCCTCAGTCAGTAACATCCGGATCCTGAATTTATACCGTCCTTTTCCCTCAAGCTCCCAAGGAGCTCCAAGCATTTCCTATGTCCTGCCACCACCCCCTGTGATGCAGGAAGAGGTCCTAGGTAGAGGAAGCAAGTGCAGATTTGCTAGAAGCTGGTGGCGCAGCTGGGGCCAAGGCGCGGGGACCACAGGGCAGCTGGTGGATGGACCCCGGCCACTCTGGCCCTTTGCCTTTCCTTCGGGCTGAGTATTACACTTCAGTCTCTTCACTATGACAAATCTTAGATCTCTCTGATGCTGTATTTAGTGTCTTTGTTTTTTGGGTTTGACAACTTGCTCTGAAAAGCAACAGGTAGGTACAAGTTCTCACATATTCAAAACCATCAGGATTGCTAACGCAGAACTTAGGCAACATAAGACCAACTTAATACTTAACTAGCAAGGACACGGCTCAGCTTATACTTGAAAATAAAGCTGAGGAGACACGCACCCAGGAGGACACCAGTGCTTACTTAAGGAGGGGTTACTCGCGGGGTGCTGTCTTTTGTAACACCTGTCAGTCAATCGCAAAAAGCGCTTTCCCTGGAGCCTGAAATCTAAGGGGGCAGAGTCACAAAGGGGCCTTTGTGAGGTGTCTCCAGGCAGAGGCAGGGGACCTTTAGCCTAAGAAGAGATAAGAGAGCCGCTGGCAGGAGGATGATCTTCCCAGGTGTTTCTCAGTTAAGCCACCCAGAATGAGGTCTGGGCGCCTTGACCCGAGTCTCTGAACCTTTGGGGGAGCTGGGAGAAGAGGCGATCAGGAGTGAAGTAAGAGGCCTCAGGAGACAGGGACAGAGAAGTGAGAGAAAGGGCCTGAGGACGAAGGACGGGGCACCCAGGGATGGCCAGGCGAGTGGCCGCAGGCGTACCCAGCACATGGCCTCCCCGCGGGTTCTGGGGGTGGGGGATGAGGAAGCCTCTGAACCTCCAGTCAGGAACTGATGGAATGTTCTCCAGGATCTCCCGGGACCGCGATGAGCTAAGACCTTTTTGCTGTGGACAGCTGTCCCTTCATTCCCATTCACTGGTCCATTCAACAAGTATCCGGGCGTGTCCACGCTGTGTCACACAGTGTTCTCAACGCTTAGGACAGAAACATGCAGCCTCTGCTCCTGAGGATCTCGTGGAGGAAACAGGTGTGTCCCTGTCACTATTCAGGTGGCAGAAGATCAAAGTGCCGAGGCCGCCTGTGAGGCCTCCTGGAGAAAGTAGCCTCTGAGATGCTTCGCGCTTCCAGGCGGAGGGGAAGCCTGGGTGTGGGAGGCCCGCCGACTTCAGACGGGGCGGGGCGGGGCGGGGTCCGCTGTGGCCCAGGGGCGCACCGGGCAATGGCAGGAGGTGAGGCGGCGCTAGGCCGTGAAGGACCGTGCGCGCCGTGCTGGGGGGATGTAGGAGGGCTTTTATCTGGGCGGACAGGAAGCCAGAAGTATTTAATCTGGGGCGGGGGGGGCATGACCGGACCTCATTAGCAGAGGCTCAGGGAGTGGAGCCTCGGGTCCCAGGATGTGGCCGAGCCTGGAGCTGCACACTGGAGAGCCCCCGATGATGGGACAGTGCAAGTCACGTGGGAGGACGCACAACGAGAACGAGAAGAAGCACCGAAGAGGGAAACCAGGACCCGGGTTTAGGAGGCGGGCAGAGGAGAAAGAGGTGGGGAAGGAGACCCAAGGCACTGACAGGGAACTTGGAGGAGAAACAAAGAGAATGAAATCACAGAGCCTGGAGGAAGAGAGTTTCAAGAAGGATGCGATTCGAAAGGGTAAAAATCAATACGGAGGTCAAGTCTGAGTGTCAGTATAAACAAGTGACATCTGATGATCCGGACGCAAACGCGGCAAAGGTTCACGTACGTAGAGGAGTGAGGTCAGGGGCAAAATGCCCTGGATGCTAAACTGAACTGGGTGGGGAGGCGGACTCAGGGAATGCAGGCCCTTTTGGAAGAAATCTGACCAACAATGTCGGGAGGAGAAAGGAACAGCTGTGTTTTGTTTTTGGTTAGCAAAGGGAAGGAGGATAAGGTCGTGGGCATTTTTTGAGCATTATTACGTGTCCGCTCTCTATCGGTGGCAATACTTGCATTATCTAATTTTAACTCTGAAAACACCCCGAGCTAGGTATCAGCCTCGTTATATAAATGGAGAACCCGAGGCTCAGAGAGGTTGAGAAATTGGTCCAGGTTCCCAGGAAATTGTAAATGGCAGATCAGAGCCAGGAAAGCAGACCTCTTCTCTCCACTGCACCACGCTGTGTTTATTTGCGATGATTTGGGGATGCAGGAGAAGACACCAGTGAAAACTGGGAGACGGAGGAGGAGGATGAGCGCCTGCTTTACTGCCCAAGCCTGAAAGCCTTTGAGAGTGAAAGGGGCGTCACTGACAATCATGCCGGGACAACGGGAGCAAAGCAGCTGCCCCAGCACAGCAGGCTGGCCGGTCCCCTGACCGAGCACATGACGTGGGGCTGCCTCAGTGACCTCCATGCCGCCAAGCATGGCTGCGCACAAAGACATCTTCCGAGGGGTACACTAGCTTCACTGATAAAGACGTTCATGTACAACCCGCGCCTGGAGCCTCAGGACAGCTCTGAGGCAGGCTGTACCTCTCTGTCCACTTCGTGATGGGGACCCGAGATGAGAAGTATTGAGTGACTTGTCCAAGGTCCAGAGCTGGTGAAGAGCGGACATGAGCCTTGGAAACCAGATCTACGGACTCTGACGTGACTTGTTACCTAATGCAATAATCCATTTGGTTACCCATTAAAAATATTAGTAGTCCGTTGCTCCTTATAAAAAGAGCATCAGTTAAGTGTAAAAGAAGTCAAAAGGTTAAAAAAGGAGGGAGGGAAGATTTTTAATAAAAAAAAAAAACTCATCCAGTTATAGCTGGATAGTTTAGCGTCTTGCTAGCTACTTTTATAGAACTGTCAGGTTTTTCACGCTGAAAAACCACGCGGTCCCTCGGTGCCCTGTGTCTTGTCGAGTCAAGGGCACTCCCAGCCTGAGCCCGGAGCTCTCCTCCCTGGGGCTGGTGGCTGGGCTCCTCGGCAGGCTTGGTCACGGTTACTTCTACTCACAGTGGAAGTTCAAGTAAGAGGCTGTGTTACAGTCTCACGAGTTTGTACTGCTGTTCTATGGACCCCCAAAGCGTGACATTCAAGCATCTAAATCCTGTCTCCGAAACTCTCACACCACAGCTACAGAAGCACAGAAGGCTCTTAGCAGGCCAGGGGGCCTGAGGTTTGATCGGTTGTTTTTTGTTTTGTTTTTTAAAAATAATATCTAGAGGCTTGTGGCCTCCTAGGGATGATTATTCCTACATAATGGCAGAAAACTGACCTCAAAAGGATTCTTCATTGGTAAATTGTCCCACTGTCACTTTGGGGAGAATGAGATTTCAAAGGACCAACTCTAAATAGTCATAATTCAACTGGTGTTCACCTTTCCTGGAAGAATGATCCCAGAACCACCAAGCCCAGATTGAAAGAAAAAAAAGAAAAAAGTAAAGATCTGACTTAAAAATCCCTTTCTATTTTACATGGTGTTTCTGGTAAGATGATTATTGTGTGTGTGTGAGTGTGTGTGTGTGTGTGTGTGTGTTTTAATTTATAATTTATTTTATTCACTTAGTACAGTAAGAACACCTTTCCATGCAATTAAATATATTTCTACAGAATCTTCTTTTTGTGTGTGTGTGTGGTTTTTTTTTACCTTAAGCAACTAGTACTTTTTATGAAGTCATGCAGATCCAAACAAATAAAAATCAATAGGCAATAGAAACAAATCACGAAAGAGAGACCTCATTTCATACATAAGACCACCAGTGAGATTAGCAATCTTTTTCATTTGTACTATTTAAAGTAAATGGCCTGACATAATTTTCACTGTTTAATCTTAAGGTGAATTTCAAAATCATTTGACTAAGATTTTAAGATACAAAACCAAAGCACATTATATAAAGCTTCTCCTTTAAAAGACAAAAGACAATGAAGTATCTGAGGGCGAAGAATTGTACTTTGTATCATCTAAAAATTCGATAAAGCGCTTCTGCAATTATTTTCTTGCAGCTTATTCATACCTGAGCCTCTTTTTAACCTTCTTCTGGCCAGTTTGATTTGATCCTGTAGAATCTGAACCCAGTCTCTTGGGCCAGGAAGTTTATCCACGTGATTAGCAGTGCAGTATTTTTCTGTGAAGACTGAAAGAAAATGTGAAATATCGTTAAATATTTTAACAAAGAAAATATGCAGATCTGAAAAAAGAACATAACCCCAAGAAGGAAAAAAAAAAAAGAGTGTACTTCTAAAAGATGTCAGTTCTGCAGTGGACAGTCTCAAAATCCATACGGCATTCCTCTGGTGAAGATGGAGCTTGGCAGGGCCCATCCTACATACCATGTCCTGTGCTTCCGAATGAAACCGGTTACAGACATTAAGTAGTTCTACGGAAACTACTCTTTCTAATTGCTCCACGTCCATGTGTATGTGTCTTACGGGCAGAGGAGAAAATGCTTCCTAGGGGTCCATTGGCCCCATGACAGAATTCTGCAAGTGTATCCACATATTTCACTTTTCTGTTAACCCAAAATCAAATGGAAAATTACACAAGAAGATGATACTCTCGTGGTGATTCCTGCTAGGTCGATCGGCACTCAACATAGAGGCAGTGCAGGTGGGTGTTAGTGAAAGTTCCAATCCTGCTTTGAGTCAACCTCTTGCATCCTGTACTAGCAGCTCCTGGGAAAGAGCTCCCTAGTAAGCACAAAGGAAACTCTGGAGTCACGTGCCATGACAGTTATCTTAGTAAAGCCGCACAGCGTGAGATGGTGCACGAAGCACAGGGGTTGGCATTTCTGCCTCACACATCGTTCCTGAGCACTTTTCAACCTGTTCCCCTCAAGGTCAAGGCCTGCTATGCGGTCACGTCACACTGCCTCCTTGGTATTTAAAACATCGATAATTTTAACATTTTAAAGGTTTCTTTTAAAAAGAAAGGACAGAGGAAAATGTTGACAGATTCAACTACATAAAACTGTAAAATTTCTATTGAATAAAAAATAAACACTTCATTTGAATGAGCAGAGCTAGTTGCACTAAATCTGCCATGATAGGAAGACCTCATCCCAAACGAAAGAGCAACTTCAAACCTCCACCAATAAATGGAAAAAGTACACTTAGCAAAAAACGTTCAAATAATATGTAAGCCCCCAAGTTGCAAAACACTTTATACCTACCAAATTAGAAAAACAATTAAGCTAATACTTAATATTGATAAAATTCTGTGGATCTGGCACATTCAAATATGACTGTTGGCATAAATTGGCAAAACGCTTTTGGGAAATAAGATGGTTCTATATAATGAGAGACGTAAAACTGTTCTTCCTTGGGACTGGTAATCCTATTCCTAGAAATTTATCCTAAGGAAATAGTAATATGAAAGAAGGGGAAAAAGTCATAAACAGTCATCCCCTGGACTCTGTGGGGCATGGGTTCCAGGACCCCCATGGTACCAAAATCCGCGGATGCTCAAGTTCCGTATATACAATGTGTATGATATGCATACAACCTATCCACATCCTCCTGTATACTTTAAATCATTTCTGGATGACTTATTATACCTAATACCATGTAAATGCTATGTCAGTAGGCGCCTGCACTTGGCAAATTTAAGTGTTGCTTTTGGGAACTTCCTGGAATTCTTTTTCAATATTTTTGATTGGCAGCTGGTTGAACCTACAGGGGCAGAGCCTGTGGATCCGAGGGGCCGAGTGTACAAACATCAGCAATCCAGGTGTGCAGGAAGAGATGCAGGGCAGCAAGGGGAGGGCAGATGTGAGGGGGTGGGAGCAGGGGAGGCCTGTCAGGAATCGACACAATCACGGGAATCAGGGCCAGTGCCAGCGAAGATGAGGGTGTGACGGGAACAGATCAGGAACTGGCATTTCTGGAGAATCCCATGACCCGGTGAATACAGGAGGAAGGTGTGTGAGGGGAGCTGCGAGATGCATCAGGTGTGGTTTGGAACACGTTGAGTTTGGGGTGTTTGCGGAGTCCCCACATGGGGACAGCTGGCGGGTATTTCAATACAGAAGCCTTTGGTTCAGGGAAGGGGTCCTGGAGGAAGATGCAGGTTCGAGGGGCACAAACGTATATGTGGTCATTAAACCGACAAGAGGAAAAACAGTGACCAGGGAGAAGCTTGCGAGTGAACAGAGCACTGGCCAAGCACAGAGCAGAGAGAACCCCCGGGGCTGAAAGGAGGTTGAGGCACGGAGTCCAGGAAGGAGCCGGGAAGCGAGGTCTTGTGCAGGCGGAAGTGGTGCGAATATCACCAAGAGGAGGGACCCACAGTCCCGAGTGCAGACAAAGGGCCAGGAAAGAGGTGAGGAGAGGGTCCCTGGAGGCCGTCATCAAGGGCATGGGGAGGGTGGCCACAGATGACACTCTCCAAACACCAGGCCTGGCGGTGGGCTTGGGGGGAGGAAGGGGAGGCGGGGGAAGGCTGGAGATGGGGGAGGCGGCCCGCACTGTGGCCAGTGGGGATCCAGGGAGGAGGAGGGAACAGTCTAAGGAACCATGTACCAGAGGAACTGGGGGGGGAGGTCGGCATTCGGGAGAGGGATGGGGGGTTACCCTCGACCGGGACCAGGAGGAAAATTTCCTCTGAACCCAGAGGAGGGGAAGACAGGCGTGGACTTAGAAGGGGTCCAGGTGGGTCATCATCGCTCCTGACGCCTCAGTGAACTCAATGGTGAAGGGCGTGGAGAGTGCGGGAACGTCTGGAGTTGCCCAGAGGAGAACAGGAACGGGAAGGCAGCAGACGAGGGCGCAGGATGCCGAGAAGGAGTGGGGCTGCGTGCTTGCGACGGCAGCGGCCACAGGGCAGGTGTTTTCTCCAGGGCACCTGGCAGCTCCTCGTCTGGGGTGGAGACACCCGATGGGAGGGCTGGTGTAGGGTGAGGAGTTTGCCGGACAGGTTTGGCAGAAGGACAGGATATAAAGCATTGAAGATGGTGGTGAAGATGTCCCCTGGAATGAAATTACAGCTTTCTTCACCCACCCTTCCTTTCCACCCGTATCTGGGAAGCACGTGAAGCCAGAAAATGGCTTAGACTTGGGCAAATCTATGGAGACCAGGGAATGGATATATCAGTGGGGCTGGCAAGGAGATGCCAGGGAAAAGGGGCAACTGAGAGTATAATGGTGGAGCATCAAATGTTGGCAGCGAGCAGGACGTGTGGTCAACGGTGTGGGGTTCAAGTGTAGTGGAGATGAAAGCCAGTGTGGACGAGGTCTGGGCAATCTAGCTAGGGGGTCACAGGGATCTCTCATGTGGATGGTGAAGTTATCCAAGATGGCAGCAGGACCTGGGAGTGAGAGGAAGGAAGATGCAGAGCTGTGCTGATGGAAGGTCTCCATCCTAGCCCCAACTGAGAAGAGGAGGAGAGACAAGGAGGAGGGAGAATTAAGGTCCAGGGAGAATATCAACCAGGCTGCCCGATCTATGATACATGGGGCATGCAAGTAAGCATGCATCTCTCCACCTGGGAGAGATGCAGAGGGGACAGCATCCCTGGGGTAGGGGTGCTTCTGAATCCCCTGTACCAGATTATAGACAGGGGTCTTCGGGGGTCTTTGTTTATTTTGTCTCCCTAAAAGCACCTACTGCAGTGCCCTGGACTAAGAACTCCATAAACATTTGAAGAATAAACAAACATATTTTCTACTTTTGTTTCTAATGGAAGTAAATACAATAGCTCAGATATTTAGGCTAACTGGGGGAGAAAGGCCTATCTGAATTAGTAGGAAGTCTTAATAGCATATATTTAAAGAAACAAGGTTTTATCACATTCAGATGCCCACAATGACACTTCTTAATCAGAGGGTTGCCGAAAAGTTCTTGAAATCGTGTTTTAATGAACAAAAGGAAATATTTGTATTTGGCACCCTATTCGATTATAGGAAAATGTATACCACAGAAATGACTGAATACACCGTCTTAGCAAGTAAACATCTCCCTCCTTCCTTGTAATGTTATTTATGTAATTAATTTCCATAGCAACGCCTCTCTTCTTAGATTGGGAAATGCATGCATCCAAATTAGCCCACATTAGGAAGTAGAGATTCGAAATTAACAAAACAGATTTGGATTATGCCAACATCAAAGTGATTCCCGGCAACCACGTGTGTCAACGACTAAGTTTAGGAGAAACAGAGGGAAGGTCTCCCACTGTGTAGGTGGCTTCCAAGTGGATCTTTCTCATCATTTTAAGCTCAAGTATTCTGCTGCTCGTTCAAAAGGTGACAATTTCTGGTTATTTTTTTCTCCTTTCAGTGAAAAGTTATCTGGTTTCAATCATAAGAAGCCAGGGAAATCTCTGCCTCCTGGGTCTCCCTTTGCTTGCAAAGCATTGGGCTTTCCGAAAAATACCTCTACAAACAAATATTTCCATCGGGCATATTACTGACATTCTAGTTCATGGCTTACACTCAAAAGAAACTTTTAACTAGAATCTACCTACAGAGGACGAAATCCTATTCTTTCTGTTACATGCGCAGAGGAGTCCTGAGAACAGGGCCAAAGGACAGTCATTGTATTGATCTGAAAACATTCCATATGCTATGTGGATAGAGGTATCGGGTAAGCAGAACATATTTTTTGCTATGTGAATCTATAGCTAAAGGTCAAGCTATTATCCTGGTAATAGTTCCATTAGGAGTAATGATGTGAAAAGAGGTATTGCATTTCTGAGCTGGGTTTCCTACTATGTTAATAGTGGGTCATTAAGAATCAGAGTAGAACAATTTGCATTTATCCTTAGAATGCAGTAGGTCCTAAAAAGAAATTTCCCTCTTCTCCTGTTTTAATATATTAAGGGGAACAAGGGATAATATTAAACAAGTCCAAATAATCTGAACAAGTGGATTAAGCCCAACAATTAAACTAAATAAGAGTGGAAGCATCTACTCTGCTTAACATACTTTGAGGTCCCAAGGCCCAAAGAGTATGTGAAGTCACCAGGGAAATGAAAAATGTTCAATTTGATCTGTACGTGAATAAGGACTTTTCTCAGATGCTTGCATTCATTCGAGCCATGCCCTTTAACTGTGTATCAATAATGAATAAGCTAGTGGTGGCCGAGTGGATCCTTCCCTGGGAACCTGGCATCTAATATAATCATCAATGAACACGGCGGTGTGTAGCATGTCTGAATGTGATGAGCTGGGAACAGAGCGGATCGGATGCGTTCCCCAAACAGCTGTCTGTTAACACGATAGTTCCTAGAGGACTCTTCATGAGGGTTTTTCTGGCTCTCTGCACTGAGAAAAGCAGGATATGGTACGGATGTTTAAAGAAAGCCACTGGATCACACAGACAATTCAAGAAGCAGGAGAAGACTTACAGAGCTTTAATTTCACTGTGAAATCCTCTAACTGGGTTAAAACTCCGGCCAGCTGTGAGAGCCCAGCTTCTGATTTGTTGACTCAGTGTTAACTTCTGGTCAGACAGACAAGCGGAAATCAAGACTTACATCAAGCAGAACTGAAAGTGGGGTCCTCGTTAGATCTGCCAAACTGCCTGAGACTGTGCGGGCCCGGGTCAAGGGTGAGAAAGAGAACCAAGCGGACAAGGTTTCCCTTCGGGCTGTACCCACCTCCTCCCATCAGTGAGGATAAAAGCCAGTGCCCCTCCCAGATTTCCCTCTTCCCTTTGACTCTTTCCAAGCTATGATTTGAAACCTCCCATGTGCTAAGTACCATCTATCTATCTCATTTAATCTTGGCAAGAACCTGGTGGCACAGGTATTGTGATCCTATTTGACAGATGACAAGCTCAGAGTTCGGGCAGGTTAAATAACCAGCCCAAGATGGCACAGCTAATAGGGATTATTTTCCACATAAATTAATTAATTTTTAACTTAATGTTGTATATGAGCACACAGGTTCTGTAAAAGGAATATAATGACCGAATTCTCCATAGAGGCAAGTTGACAGCTAAGGTAATGCTTCCATGCGAGAGCCGTGAATGCTGCTCTACTTTCAACCACACAAAGCAGAAGCGTGGCAGCCAACGGGGGAGGGAGACCCAGGCAGGTCCGTGAGATCATGGTCCCCCCATATTAAGGGGCCCAGGTGGCCTTGGTATGGAAGGGAGAGGGTAACGGACTCGGGTAGCTTGGGTGTATAGTGAGGGTGAAATAAGGACAACTGCAGAACAAAGACTGAAAGACTATGTCACACAGACCGGCATTCAAAGAATTACTAAAGGCTGTTATGTACCTGAGGAAAAAGAAACCAAATGTGGAAGGAAAGATGGGGGTGGAGGGGAAGAAAGGGAGGGCATGACCTGTAGGATATTAAGAATTACTGCAATGCCAAACTAATGAAAACTGTGTAGTACTGGCTCAGAGGCAGATAAAAGACCAAGTGTAAACATGGAAAAGGGGAGCTTAGTCTATGAAAGAGGTGGAATTACAATTCACGTTAAAAAAAAAAAAAGAAGTATGGTGTTGAAATGACTGACGACCCATAGAGAAAAACACATTCAGTCCCTCCCTCACATTTTAGGCAAAAGTAAATTCCAGGTGGATAACAGACTTGAATATGAAAGAGAAAACCTTAAAACTTTGCTGGGAAAAAAAAAAAGAGAATGTCATTACATAATCAGGGCAGGGAGAATTTCTTCAAAAGGGCACAAGAAATGCACAAAGCATAAAGTGATCTATCTGACTGTTAAATCTAAACTTTGGTATGATAAAGGACTTCGCCGGCAAAGTTTCTACAAGTCGGAAAGTGAGAAAAAAATATTTTTAATACCTGTAACAGAGGAAAGAATTCATGTAAGTCAATAAGGAAACAAAAACCTAATGGGAAAATAGGAAAAGGATGGAAATTCACAGAGCAAAATAACCAAATAGTAATCAATATGAAATGACGCTCAACCTCGTTAATTATCGGGGAACCCACCACTGAGGTGTCATTTGAGACCAATCAGACTGGCAAAGAGTACAATTTGTTAACACCAGATGTTGGCAAGAATGAGGAAAAATGGGATTTTGTATCCATTGCTGGTGGATGTCTAAATGATACTGTTGGCTTTAGGGAGCCATTTGGCAGCACTTAGTGGTGCTGACGCTGCTTCTACCCCGAGACTCAATCCCACTGCCCACTGCACACTGCCCACCGTGGAAAATCGGGAGCAAGGAGAACCAACTTAACTGTCCCTTAACAGAAGGCTGGGGAAAGAAAGTGCTTTATTTATACAGTGGTGAGCAGTTAAAGTGAATACACTAGTTTTATAAGTGTACTGATATGGATAAACTTGAGAAAAAAAAAGACACAAACCTGCAAAAGTACAGCATGAGGCCGTGTATCATATGTAGACTCACAAATTCGCAAAACGATAGTAAATGTGAGGTATGGATACACATTTAAGCAGTAAAGTAAAGATAGCATGAACAGGGAAGATTCACACCAACTTCACGTTACTCTGGAGCAGGAGGGAGAAAGAGTCTGGTGAGGAACATTTTGATTCCTAAAAAAGTAAAGGAGCGGGGTGGGGGGAGGGTATGAAGTAAATCTAACATCTGTTTTCAATCTCAGTGGTAAGACGGAAAGAAAAGGAATCTTGGAAAATGTCTTCAACACATTCAAGATGAAGAGGAATACCGTTATTTCCACTGCTGACCTCAAGACTACTTACTGCTAATGGGGACAAATGCTGTTCTTCAATCAGTCTATGAAGAAATCAGACTATGTCTCCTAGGATGAGGCCATGGAAATGCCAGTGCTCACTAGTCTCAAGCACACTCCTTACACACACTCTCTCAGGATGAGCACCAAAAGCTTTCTCTAAAAGAGAACCAGAAGACTGGGTGATCGGCCTGCTGGGAGGAACAGGTGCAGGCAAGGATCCATCACCCTGCAGGTCTCAGCAGAAATGCGACCTTCTCAGGCAAGGACTCCCTGAGTTCGTTAACCAGTGGTTTTTAAATAATACCGTCTAGTGATCGTCTAGACTATAAACTCAACAAGGGCAGAGATCACAGCTCTCTCGTTCATGGCTGGCACATAACAGGCAGCGTAAATGTATGGTTTGTGGAAGAATAAATCTGAGAAACTCTTTTTCTCTGGTCTTTGACTTAACTTGAAAGAACTGAAGGAAGAGTTTCTTCAGTAAATAGCCATTGGTCTTGAAATACACAGAGTCCTGGAATTCATTTCAGGTTTGATTTAACAATAAGACTTAGAGTGGTTCGTCAACGAATGCACCTAAATATGAAGTCTCCAGATTAGAAGTAAAGATAAGGAAATACAGTCATGCAAACGATAATGTGTTTATTGATGAGATCGGAATACCCTACTGAATTGCATATGCAGGAGACTGCAGGGCAATCAGCTGGTCCAGCAGGGTGATAGCTACCAATAACAACCACCGAATACTTCGTCCCTTAGTGCTGGTTCTTGCACGGGGCTGTAACTTCCAGTTGGTTGTTGTAATGGAAAGCAATCTAGTTATCCATAAAACTGATTCCCAGTTGTATTTATTTAATTATGAGAATTTGGACAAAATTCACTGACCCATAGTATTTCTGAACTGGAAGAGACTTGGAAAAATTAGCCAAGCCACACTCCTTTTTTTCAAGAGAAGGTAAAGTTTCAAGACCTTACGTGGCAGAGTTGGGAGTAAACCTACATCCCACGATGCTCCTTTCACTGTCCCCAAACTGCTGGGACTTGGAGGTTTGAACAATCTTGTGGAATCACAGTGATTCTCAAAGATTTGAGGCCAGAGTAGGAGGAAGAGAGCAGTATCCTCTGTCTCCCTTTATTTCGTTTCTGCTACGATGGCGTCTCTGTCTAAGAGGAAGTGCCTTTAGTGGTGTCTTACACTAAACAAAGTTCATTTTAATTTACTTTTATTTAAGAAAGCCCTCAGCAGGCCTAATCTGCAACACAACTAGTGGGAAGTACAACACTTTCCTTTGGCTTGGGCTTGCAGTGCTGTAACACGTTTGCTTCACGTGCTTGGTGTATTTTAAGGGGATGTATTATATCTGCTAAATATTAAGATCTGGTTAATAACAAACTTTGATAAAATGGTGTTTTACTCTTTACCCCTTTTTTTGGCAAAGAGAAATATTTCAAGATCATAGATTTATAGAAATTCTACTTGCAAGGCATCTTGGAAATAGTATAACTCATTTATTTCATAGATCTGGAACTGAGCCTCAAGTGAAACAAAATTTAAAAGGTCGAGAATCATCAGTTCAAACAGTTGGTCAGTGGCACAAAAGCACGTGTCCGCCAAGTGCCCAAGCACTGCTTCATAGAATGCTTCTATGTTTATCTGTTCTTTATAGAAATGAATGAGGAGAAAGTGCTGAGTTTTTCTCTGAGTTCTTAAAGCTAGGGTTTCTTGGCACATGAACTTTCGAAGTCATTCCATGAGGTCCTGAGTTCGCCCACTAGCCAGTAACAGCCACAGGACCAGAATAAGTTATGACACATTTGGGAAGTTCAGAGACCATCCTATCCCTCACAACCACCTAAATTCAGAGATGGCTAAGGTGGGAAGAATAAGAATGATGAGCTGGGAGAGCAGTGGGGGTGATGCAGGCCTTGCCCATGGGGATCAGGTCATCAGAGCAACACACTTGCCCCATCCCTGCCTGCATCTACCTGTGGCTGATGTCACAGAGTGAACATTGGGGTGAAGATGCTGGGCATTAGGACAGGGCTGATGCCTCAGATTTTGTTTCCTGTTCTTTTTTAACGGTGACAACTCCCTTCTAATTGAGATCAGCTTGAAGGAAATCTGGGGCTTATGTTGAGGTGGACAATAGAAAAGTTCTCAAACTTTTCCTTGATACTCTCTTTGAGGCACCAAGGTGCCATCAGGATGGATGCTAAAAAAACACAGGGATGGATAAGTATACAGATATATCAAGAAGTCTTGAGATGGTAAAGACAGAAAATGGCACATTTAGTCTGCTTAGGGATTCCATCTTGGGATTTATTTAAAATCAAAATCCCACAAGAAAATTATTACACTTTACCTTGTGGAGATGATTACCCTCTGGCATGAATGGAAGTGCGAGAAACTACACTTCCTGTATTGCGCGTTGTGGAGACTGCTCTTTGACATTTAACAATAATCCATGCTTTCAGAGTCCCCACGGAATACAAATTAGGGTTTATGCTCAGGATCGCCTTGATGGTTTTGATTGACACGATTTATACCCTTCTTGAGTGCTCTGCACCACTTGATTTGTCTGTTGCTGTTTTTCTTCTATCTTCAAACTTATATTCTGCCTTCTCGAATTTCAGCTGCCCTCTTCCAACTGGTCATGGAGAAGTTGTGCGCTTATCCTGTTATTCATGCCTTGTATACATCCAATGGGGTGGAGTTGTGTTTTTTTTTAAATAAATTTATTTATTTATTTATTTAATTTTTTCTTTTGGCTGCGTTGGGTCTTCGTTGCTGCGTGCGGGCTTTCTCTAGTTGCGGCGAGCGGGGGCTACGCTTCCTTGCGGTGCGCGGGCTTCTCATTGCGGTGGCTTCTCTTGTTGCAGAGCACGGGCTCTAGGCGTGCGGGCTCAGTAGTTGTGGCTCGTGGGCTCTAGAGTGCAGGCTCAGTAGTTGTGGTGCACGGGCTTAGTTGCTCCGCGGCATGTGGGATCTTCCCGGACCAGGGCTCAAACCCCTGTCCCCTGCATTGGCAGGCTGATTCTTAACCACTGCACCACCAGGGAAGTCCTGGAGTTGTGTTTTGATTTTTAAGAAACCACCTTTTTCAGTGAGGATGAAGTGACTGCCTGATTCCCTCCATCCCTCTTTCTTTCCTTCCTGCATTTATTGATCGTTAATTATGTTTCACGTGCCGCGGAATATGCAAAGCAAATATTCCCCATGTAAGATTTGCTCCCTAGGAACTTACAGTCTTGTTGGAAAGATAAGATGTCTAAACACAAGTAGGATGACCATAGATCCTGATTTGCCCAGGATAGTTCACAATGTTTGTTTTCCTGGTGAAATGATTAACAGCACCATTTTCACTCTCAAAAGAGTCCCAGTTTGGGCAATAAATGATACAGTCATCCTTCACATAAACCATGAGTAGCAAAGCTAAGGGTCAGGATGTATTGCTAAGCGGTCTAAAGGTAACATGTGTCATAGGAATTCAGAGAAAGGAGAAATCAATGGAGGCTCGGGCATCAGGAGAAAGTCTCATGGGAGAGATGATGAGACTTGGGCCGGACCAAGAAGAATGAGCTGGATTTGTCTACAAAGAGAGAAGAGCACTGTAGCCCTGGGGGACACAGCACAACTCCAAGTCCAAAATGAGCATGTGATGCTTGAGGAACAGTGTCAGTGCTGGGCTGGGTCGCCGGGTAGGAGCCCAGGGAGATGTGGTTGGGAGGAGAGGAAAATCAAGTTACGGGAAGTCTGGGAAAGGCCAGGGTTTGCGCTTGATTTCATGGGCAAAGAAGCGGTAGGAAAAACGTCATGAACTCTTGTCTTACAGAAGAAGAAATGAGGGGCAGGGAGGATATTTAAAGAGTGTTTCTGCCAAACTTCAGGGACAAGGTGATGGACAGCTGGCCTAGGATGGTGTCAGAGAAGCCAGAGACCGGAGAATGGGAGAGGAAGGACAAAATGAACAGACGGGACCAGGTCGTGAAGTGGGGTTAGTAGCAGAAGAAAAAAAAAAAAGGCATTGACGGTGATTCTGAACTTTCAAACTTGAAAAGTAGGAGAATGTTGATGCCTCTGTCAAAAATAATGTGTCTGCTACATCAATAACCTATTTACGTATCTATCTCCCTGACCTCTGTTCTCTACTACCAGTTACTCCCCATGCTAACACTTTCAGCTCGCTGAGGACAGGGAGTGGGTCCTACCCAGAGCCTGGTGTGTAACAGAGGCACACAGTAAAGGAATTAATGAATGAATAGATGAATGAATGAATAAATAGCTTGCATAAAAAAATGTGTCTGCTAGGGGGTGTTAGTGTTAGAAGCCCCAGGCCACCTTTCAGGTGATACACGTGTGGGTAAGAAGGACCGCCCCTGACTCTAGAAAGAGGCCAGGACAGGCCCCCATGCCCGGTGGTTAGGCTGGATGTCCTGCGTGTCTTGGTCCCTGCTGTCAACTGTCTCCCTTGCTCCTGGCTTCTGTCCACGTTTCTACTTAGGATTTGCCCGCACTTAGCTGTAGATGGCTAAGCTGCCTCCACACGGGGGGAGATGAAGAGGCTGGGGGAGACATGTGCATAACATAACCAACACTGGATGCGCTCTGTGATCAAAGGGACAGGGTGGATGCAGGGGCACCAGGGTTCTGAGAAATCCCAGGAGCTGATGATGGAGAAGTGTCAAAATCTAACCAAGAGCCAGAAGCACCAGAAAGAAGAACCTGGAAACACAGTCAGCACAACAGAAGACTTGACTCTAAGGAGCAGTCAGTGAGAAAACCCGACGAATTCCGAGAGGCAGCGTCTCTCTCTTCTAAGGATGCCTTTAACTGGACAGATGCCGCCAGGCTCGCTCTCATACAAAGATGTCTTCAAGGCAGCCACAGTAGATGACAGCTTTCAGTTCAATTTTGAATAAAGGTCTATGGATTTTGAGGCATTTTCTTAATGGAAGCTGACACAGATCCTTAGTTTTTTTGTGGGCTTACCATCAGTCCCTAGTACTACAGTGACAGCAACTATTCCATGATCAGCTGCATAAACCCCTCTAGGGCAGCGATCCAAGCAAATGTCAATTCCCGAGTCTCTCGGATTTCTGCAGCATACCTTGTATGAGAGAGTCAATAACTCTTCGTGGAAATGAATTAAAATAATTGCCAGATCACTAGCACCAACGATAGGTCCAGGAGAAAAGCTACGAGGAATGCAATTTGACCAATTTTGGACTCATTATCCAATTCTGCTTCCCAGCAGTGGGAAAGAAAATAGGAGAGATGTGGCATCACCTGAAGATACTCGTGAGCATTTCAGATCAGCCACACAATTCAGGGATCTAAGGGAAGAAGAGACGGGCTACACAGAAAACACTGTTTGCTAGGTTCAGGGCTGTGGCTAGCCCTCGTCATGGCATGATGCAAATTAGAAAGTTGCCCCTTCCTTGGGACATGTGGCTTGCCTCTGCCAGAAAACTGTCATAATAAATAAACAAATCGACAACGTCCACAAGGGGAAGGGTGCCCATAACACTGCAAAACACACAGTCATGCTATAGTGGCCCTGCTTGCGCGACAGAAACTCATCTCTTTTGACAGGAGGCTGTTTATGTTTATGAACATAAACATATGAAATGCAGGCTGTTTATGAAATGCAGGCTGGGTGAGAATTCAGTAACCGGGACTTAGAACTGAGTCCCTGCAAGTTAATCCACAGTGGGCTGCCATCCGTGGTGTGATGGGCTGAAGACAGATCAACAAAAGCCACAAACTCCTTCTTCTTAACAAACGTCTCCACGTTTCCCTTTGCTCCTTATGCGGATAGAGTTGTCGTTTTGAGGAAGGGGAGCTTCCTTTTCTGAGCTTACGGAAGACCAGTGACAAAGCAGCGACAGTCTTGCCACTCTCTCTGGCCCCAACCCGAAGGATTCTGGTCCATTAAGTCTGGGATGGGGCCGAGGCAGCTTTAAGAAGCACAGCCCCGGTTGAAAACCCCTGGGGCAAACTGTGTTTGGGTCCATTGCAATGGCATTTATATTCAAGAAGTTAAACGCTTAAAGGTGAACGGGTTGGTGAGGACTCATGGCCCAATGCTTAGAATAGACTTTAAACAGTTCTGGAGGCGAAAGGCTTTCATGCAATGTCTTACTTCACTGAAGCTGCATTGAAATTATTCTGTAAGTTAACCTCTTCCATTCTCTTTGCATCTGGGACACTGCTCATCCTTCAAGGTCTGGTTCTGATGTCACCTGTTCCGTGAGCCCTTCTCTTACTGGGATTTCCAGCCTCTGTGCTTTCTCCCTCCACGAATAATGGGCACTTGACGTTTATTCTGTTCTATCTTGGAGACGGTTCTAGGTCCTGGCTCACCGTTTACATGTCTGTCACTCCGCTGGACTGCGCGCTCCTGAAGGTCAGGGGCCACGCCTCACTCATCTTTGTCACCCGTTCCTGCCTCACAGTGGGTGCGTAATACGCGCGAGCGTGGCTAACAGCAGCGTCACGCCTGCTGATGATTTCTACGTTTGTGAGGTCAGTGACAATACTGCCAACGGTTTGGTGCTCTCGTGACTTATCCAGGATCGGAAAAGCGGCAAAGACCAGTGGGTCTTCTGTATCGCACTGTTTGGTGCGCAAGTTGGCTGGCTCAGTGCTTCAAATATGCCATCGGGGAGCCTGGCCGAGTGCTTGCCAAGAACGGAGATGATATTTTCTGTAGTGATGATAAAGCTTCGCAGAAAACGACACATTTGTTTATTGCTCCACCTGCTAGACTCGCGCTGAAGTCTGGCAATGCTCCTCTTCCACTTTGGTAAACGAGGCACTTAACCACTCAAGTCCTGGGAGGCACTGCGGGCTCGTCTGAAACCAGGGCCCTTGTGTAACACAACAGGGAAGAATCAGTTTAAGCCCCGGCGAGTCATTGGATGAGAGCCGCTGACACACGTTATCTTCTCATTTGCTCCAGGAGAGACGCAGGGCAGCCTACAGGAAAGGGGCGCTCTTAGCAACAGGGGAGGACGGACGTGTGCAGGAGGGCTGTGCAGCCAGTACGGATCGCGACTGATCGAACCAGCGGTCAGCATCGGAGCTGGGATGGCACTGCTCTTCCCAGGGTGGTCTGGGAACAGCCTGCCCCAGTCACCTGCAGGTGCTTGTTCAAAATCCAGATTCCCGCGATTACCCTACACCTACTGAATTAACCTCCGAGGATGGCACCCAGAAATCGGGGAATTTTGAACCAATACCTCAGGTAATTCTGGTGCACACTGAAATATGAGACCAGCTAGGCAAGGGGCTGAACACACAGGGCTCTGCGTATGGAATGACCAAGATTCAACATCACCCACCTGTCACTGGGACTCCATAAAAAGAGGGAGAATGGCAAACAACACCTAGGTAACAGTTACAGACAAGCTATGAATCTGATGTCATTAAATAGTCGTTATAGATTATTTTGTTGTCATATATTATGCAGGTCTATCCTGTTTTAAGCTGATCCGATATGTAAAAATCTGAACAGATTAGTTAACAAATGAATATTCATTTTCCAAAAGGATTTCTTGAATGAAAGCATTTATCAACTGGTTCCAATGGCCAAACACTTCAACTAGAATTGAATTTACATACAACGCTGGAAGACTACTTTCACGCAGGGCAACTTGCACACTCTTTCTTTGTGGTTCTGTGCACTGGAAGAGTCTCTTTCCCTAGGGAAGGGATCACACTTCTATTTTTCTCTCTACTATGACGGGACTGATTCTCACTGTCTTCAAAGGAAGACCTGCTCTTGAAGCTAGTAAATAAACTGAAGGACAGCTAAGCTTTAGAAATTCATTCTGAATACAACACAACAACTGAGCGGTCATTTAAAATCATTAGTATGGCCACCTTCCCAGTGGAATTTATAAAGAATCCAAAGTGCTAAATTTTAAGATAGAAATTTAAAGCTGAGACCCCTTTCTTTCTTTTCATATAGTCCTCATAGAAGGTATGAAGTAATGGCTCTGGAGTGAGAGAGGCCTGGGGTTAAATCTCAGCTCTCCCACTTACTAGTTGTTTCCTTTAAGTTTACTTAACTTCTCACAGCCTCAGTTTCCTCTCCCATAAATGGAACTAAAATCATCAACATCGTAGGGGTATTCGAATCCAAGCTGATGTTTCAGCCTTGTTCTTACAGGGAGTTCTCAGAACACGCAGAAGTTACTATCAAGAAATAAGAAATCAGATGTAGATTCCACTCCCAAACATATTAAAGTCTATTTGAGATCAGACAGAAAACAGCTATTCACTTTTGGGGAATAAATCCAAGGAAATGAGTGACGATATACAATAAAAATGGAAAATAAAGGAATTCCAAAATGGCAAATATAGACTCTAGGTATCTCTAGAGTTGCTGGAATAAAAGGAGAGGTTTTGGTGGTCTGTTCAGCAGAGCCTATGAAAGGGTGAGGTCACATGAAGTGTCAGAAGCATAGTCGAGTGTTTGGAGCACCACCACCCAAGGAGGGCTCCCGCCCAGGGATGCTCTGATCCCCACGGGCCATCCCAGCCGGTCAGCAGCACTGATGCGCCCCGAGAGCAGCAGTGCAGTTTGTGCTACATGGAGTGAACCAAGGGCAGTAGAGTGGTTCTTGCACTTGATAAGCAGACGTCATTTCCTCTGAATGCAAGAGGATTCAAAAACCTAGTGTAGTTTGATAGTAATAAAACTTTCTCAGTTAATCACTATGAAGCTGAATTAAAAACCATAACCCAGGTTCTAAAAATGGCTTTACTGCAACTACACTTTTCTGAAGAGCATTCAGACGTGCAATGATTATGTCAATATCTGATAACTCTCACTAGGTCACCCTGTGTGGTCTCCTGGGCATAGGACACCAAGAACTAGGTGGTCTTTGGCAGGTAAAGCATAAAGGGAGGAGAGTGCACCTGGGTCCTGACCTCCATTCTGCATCCTGGCTGTAAAATCATTTCCAAATTAAATCTAGGATACTAAACTATCCTTAGCACCAAAACCTGAGACTCCACTTAATAAGATCCTAAGTTGCTTCTTCCCAGAGTTAAATTCAAAGTGCTCAGGTGAATGTTTCTAATTAAGGATCATCAACACCTTGGGTCATACCTATAAATGAATTTTTAATGAATTACCAATAAGTGGTACCTACCATAAAACAGATGAGACTGTGAAAAGCGTGATCTCTACAAAGAGGCTTATACATATTTTTCAAGATACTGTACTATGGGGAATCTTAATTATAACTACGAAGAGCTATGTTAACAATCCCACAATAAACTCTGCTTTTTCAGTCCACTTCTGTTCCTATTTATGAGCATTTTACAGGTTTTCCTAATCTTGTTTCCCATTCTTGTCTTAACCAACCTCATCACTTTGTTTGAAACAAAATCCAGCCTCCACTGTTGTTTTTACTGAAGGTTTTATAAAATCAACCAGTCTATGTATATTCCTAGGTTGCAGAACTTTTCAAATTAATACAGTATTGGTGCACTGTCCCATAAAGGATGGAGGAAGAAAGACTGAGTATTTAGTATTTGCAAAATCTTTTCAAAATATGTGGTAGACAGCAGTAGTAACATGAGTAGTCTTCTTGCCATTATTATGTAGAAAGAAACAATTTTATCGCTTTGCCAGATTACTCAGATTCGAAAGACTTGGTTAGGGAAATAAATTTCTTTTTTTAACTCTAATAATAGCATGAAAAACTGGGTATAATTATTCAATAAGACCGTCAATTAGGAGTTGCTCAGATTTCCTGGGTCTCTCCCATGTGTACATGGTATTAAATTTTGTGTGATTTTTCTCTTTTTAAAGAAAAAAAAAAAGACCTTCAATTAATAGCTACTTCCAAAAATCGCTTTATAGTATAGTATGTGGGTTAACAAACTTGTAGCGAGTCAAAGTATGGCATGAAAAGAAAAAAAGTATTAGGGAATTAAGAGAATTATATTCAAATTTATATTCAGTTTTGGTTTCCATTTTTTTTTTTGTTTCATGGGCACTTTATTAAGTGGTAGAAATTTACAGCAACATTTTGACATCAATCGTTCCAAATTAGGTGTGAGAAGACCTGAGGATGGAGGTTTAGTACTAGGCCCATTATGTCAATAAATTAAGGGCAAAGTCAAGATGAAAAATAAAAACCTATGTCCATTCACTCACCCAACGTGTCTTCATGGAAACCCGACCGTGTGTAGAGCTCTCAGTGAAGTGCAACAGGTAATAAAAAATAGGAAGACAAAGCTTCTTCTCAAGGTGCTTGTAAGAAATTGTCAGAATAAATCAGGTAAGAACGTTGGCTGATCTGTATGAACAGGATGTCTTCGTACGAGAGACAAACCTGACACCACATTCATACTTTGAGTGAGGATTGTAGGAATGTACACGGTACCCTCTGAAGAGTGGGATGATGGAGGCCTTTCAGCTGTCTATGCTTTTTTATGGTTTGGATTTTTTACAAGCGTGTGTTCTTTTTGTAATCAAGGAAAAAAAAGTCAAAACTGAAATATTTCTATGAATCAACACGGCAAGTAAACAAGTGAAGGTACAATATCTGTGGCCTTAGGTTGTTGGTGCCTTATGGGTGGATTTCTGTCTGTTTTAAAGTTACTCTGTTGTTCTAAAAGAATTTTTTAATGCCAGGTTTAATTCAACAATAAGAGTATGGAAAGTGTAAGTTCTTTGGTTTGAATAATCTGCTTTATTATGCATTGGGGGCAGAAGAGCCCTCATTGCCATTTTTATTTCTAGCTAAAGAGGAGGGCTGTGAAGAAGATGAAGGCATGTTTTCTATTTCTGTTTCTAATACACTTTTTCAAACTGCTGTATGATGTCCAGTCTAGGTTGAAAATGGTAGTGTAAAACCCGTATCAGTCTACTCGTGATGATATATTTCATTGTCATCTATGATTAGGGTAACTCTTCTGTCATTAAAATGGAACACAGTCATTTATGATTCCCTAATCTCCAAACACTTTCGTCTTGTTAATATACTGCCCTGGAAGAGAAGAACATTAAAACAACCCCTGGCTACAGGCAGCATGTTTAAAAGCTTCAGCACGAAAAGCATCAGCAGCTTTGCGCTTCATGTTTCCAGAAGTCTCAGCCACATTAAATCCAAACGGGACCCTTCTTCACTTCAGCAAGTCCTAGTTACATCATTGACTATTTGTCAAATTCCGTAATCTTGTTTTTAGTGTCGCTTCAGGCTGAATCATTCTTTTCAGAAACGGCACAGATTGTGATATCTCTGTAGCGTACTTAGTACAACTCAACTGTCACTTTAAGTGAAAAAACTCTGTTGGAGAATGAGAAGTGTTCTGTTAAGGAAGGCTCATGTCCTTCTGGCCGTGAGCAAAGGCTGCCTGGTACTTGCTAACTCCGTTTAAAAATCGTATTATTTTGCAAAGTTAACTGTGGGATTCCAAGTGCCCTCTGAGTGCTATTGAATTCATTTACTCATTTTGCACGGTGGGGGAAGCAGGGGTTGGGGGGCAGCGCTCTGTGTGTCTGTCTCAGTCCACAGCCAGACAACACGGCAACCCGGGCGGGGAGAGACATCCCGAGCAGTGATTCTGGGGTAACTGAGGCCTGATCCGAAATTTCATTTTCATGGCAGTTGTGTTTATATTTGCAAATTCATTTACATTCTTTCTGAAAGTCACATCTAAATACTTCTGTTACCTAAAATTACATTTATCAGAGTCCTAAGTAAGGACATTTTATTTTATTTATTTATTTTAAAATTTATTTATTTATTTATTTATTTTTGCTGTGTGCCAGGTCTTAGTTGCAGCATGCAGGATCTTTTTTATTTTTATTTATTTTTTTTAGTTGCATTATGTGGGATCTAGTTCCCTGACCAGGGATCGAACCTGGGCCCCCTGGGTTGGGAGCGCAGAGTCTTACCAACTGGACCACCAGGGAAGTCCCAAGGACATTTTAAAAGTAAGAAATAAATAAGAAGGAAAATTAAATTTAATCGTAACGCAGTGGGATTCAGACACACCTTCACAGGTGTTAATGGGGAGACCCAGGGACTTGTTTGCATGTAACTGGCACGACTGCATGTCACAAAACCAGAAGGAGCAGAGTAGGGTCTGGCTTCACAGTGGGATCACTTCCATTTAAAGTATATTTAGAAGCAGTGACCTGGTAAAGCAACTTCTGAACTTTGGAGAGAACTCTTTTACCTTCTTTTCAAAAGAGCATCACAGCTTTATTCTTACTTACAACTAAAAATCTAAGTAGAAGTCCTGTTTTGATGACGTTCTTAGTTAGAAATGACTGAAAGGAAAAAATACTTTCATTTTCAAAGTTAGTTAAGGAACAACTTTTCGGTTCTGCAGCAGATCAGACTGGCTCTTAAATTCTGATTTTAACAAATTAATATCACCTTGAAATAGCAAATTCTAGTGGTATTTGGGGCGGAGAGTTAGGGAGCTCACACCCAAAAGCCAGGCCGGTGGGCAGATGGCCAGCAGCAAGTTAAATTCGCCTCTAGTTCATTTACTACACTTTCAGCTGCATCTTTATGGAATGAAGGCAAAGCTTAGCAAAGACCCCGTAAAATGAAATGATGCAGACCAACCTTTTATTGCACCCACAATATTTTGGTCTAGTCCTTTCCGGTTGTCATTGAGTCCTCTTTTCCTCTTCCCATTGGGTAAGGAGTTAGCCAAAGTCTTGTCATCAAAAAATGCACACACCAGTTTTCTAAACAGAAGGCTTCCTGAGCGAGTGTAGTTTGACAGTATAGAGTCCAGCTGAGATTTAGGCATAAACACATCGAAGCCTTCAGCAAGTTGCACTTCTGGCTACCAAAAGAACATAAATATGTCATTAAAAGCAAGATTTGAAGCAACCAACTTTGGGCATATGTGCAACAAAAATACATCACTAGCTCTTGCAATGGCCATATACTCTGCAAAGCACACAGCCTCAGCTTTGTGTGCCAGTGTTTGCGATTTACAAAACCAATTACTAGTTACAATTCACCAAATGAGATGCTCTAATTCCAATATCAAGTCTTGTCAAAAGCAGTGGAAAGGAGTAGGCTGAAAACGCATTCTCATCCTTAGAAAAAGTTAAGAGAAAGCTGGATAATTACCAAAGCATTTAATTCTAGAGCTACCCAGGGAACTTGAGACTTCTGGGTGAAACGTCTTCATTTTGTAAAGGAGGAAACACAGGCCCAAAGAGATCATAACAAACATGACTTAAAAATAGTTTAGACGTACTCAGTGCATTACTGTTTACAGATCACTTTCTCCTGCGTTAAATAATTTGACCTCATTTGCCTAAGGACACGAACACGAGGCTACCCTCTAGGTCCCATGCTCTTGGCACTAGGCCAGTGGTTTTAAGTTGTTGGAGCTGTATTCTTTTTCCTCCAGTGAAAACTTATGCCAACTAATACATAAAATAAACAAAAATGCTGAGCAGGTGCCCGGATCCCTGCTTTTGGGAGGAAAATCTGAAGCTGTATCCCAGAGCACCAGTGGAAAACCAGTGTGCAAGTCACAGTGCTTCCCTGCTGGGATTTCCTGGCTGGGATACTGGATCAGAAGGCCGTTTAGGGGCCTTTCAACTTGGACTCTATACCACATAAGCTCAGACACTGGTAATACATTCTCTATGTACACGCCATGGACGTTTACAACCCACCTTTCCATCTTTCAACCCAGCTCACACCATTTCCTTTTCAAAGCCTTTCCTAACTGTTTCTTTCCCGAGGAGGCAGCTATGCGTGCTTTGTCACTGCTATTTATTTGACATACTTATATGACTGTGTTTATTATACCGTATTATAATTATTGATTAGATCACGGCCCTTCCTGTTGCCTGGAACTCAGGCTTTGTTATCTCTAGGGCCTGGCACATTGTAGGCACTCAATAAATTCTTGTTAAATAGATAAAAGTTCATTAGTCATTATCTAAACTACTAAGTCATTTACTGTTGATTATAACACGACGACTTTAAAATAATAACTTTAAGGTGAAGAAATGCAGTTGGTAAACTTCCGTTACAAAAAAAGTCAGAAGGAAACTTCACTTAGGATGTATCATAAAAGCTTTTTCTTAGATACCATAGTTAAAACTTCGCAAACCTGATACTACTTTGGATTTTCTAAGTCATATTAGAAATGTGAGGATTTGGGACTAGTTTTTCTCCTGGAGGGGAGGAATTATTTTTGTTTGTCCTGCGGTCAGAGTAAAGGGCTCAGAGAAGGGCTTAAATGAATCAGATGACGTGGGGACGACTTGGGGACCTGTTGCTCCCAAAGGGAATTCTCAATTGGATTTTCCAGAAAGTCATCTCACTTCTCCGCTCTACTTTGCCATTTGGCTTTTGGTCTCTGAATGCTTGGTAAATATCACTATGAACACAGTGCTGCCGGATGGTTTCCTGACTTTTGCACCTCAGTGCTGGTGAAGGTCTGCAGAGGCCGACCTTCTGTGCCCCCAACTCCTGGGACAGAAGCTGTACACTCGGCACTCAATGCACGGTTGTTGAATGATTCGATGTAGCAATGTTAGGATTGAGAGAATTCTACCATCAAAATCGAAGATGAAGTTTTATTTATAATCAGAATTTGATTTTGCACATCCTATGGCTGCCTTTAGACCTTTTATGCTAAATGAACTGACCACAGATTTTTGCTAAGTGCTCCTGTATCATTTGGATGCCATTAAAAAAAAAAAAAGGACCACAGTCTACTTTATAGAAACAGCAACTCACAGCGATTTGAGGACCTGGGCTGGGGGGTACAGTAGCCCTTAAATTTGCAAGAGAGAAAAGGGAAAGATACCATACCATCTTCTCTCGTTCAGGTATCTCTGTTGGATTCTGATACCACCAAGCAGGTGTTTAAAATTCAGCCATCTTGTAGGACTTGGACCCGGTTTGAGAGACTCTGACCTAAACTAGCCACCAGGCAGAACTAGCCACTTCTTTCTTCACATATGCAGAGTATTTCCTACGAACTATGTTTCTGGCACTTTTCACACTGCATTTATTTAGTCGGGAGTTTGTGTTTCTCATCAGAATGTGTACTGTCTTTTGCATTCAGAGTGCCAAACACCCAACTAGCGCCTGATAGATTTTTCTCAGAATCAACAAAACACTATGTAAGAATTCATTCAAAATGACTAGTATTGATTTCGAGGTCTTTTATCCCCACATAAAGGAAGCATGTGTGGAGTCTGCCCTGCCCGGTCCAGCATGCCAGCCTTCTCCCCGCAGGGCCCATGCTGGCTCAGGGAGCAGGCTACCTAGAGAACACGGCCCTGGCTCAGTCAATCGATATTTACTCAGCATCCTCCGTGTGGAAGGAGTTTAAGGTCGGGCTCACTAGACGAGACACGTTCATAAACCCCCAGCATACAAAGTGGAGAACGATAAGTGCTACAAGAGGGGTACAGACCATTAGGCAGCATTTGGCTGGTGAGGCGGGGGAGGGGTTTTGGTTAGGGGGCCAGGATAGCATTTTATCAGGGCCTTGGAGGTAGGATTTAGGAGAGAGATGCAGTTGCTGTTTCTGGCATCTGCTGCAACCCCTAAAGCTAAGTCTCTGGAGGTTTCTGTGGAGCCAAGAGACTGCCTATGGGATCAGAGTAGCATGTTGATTTCTGAGATGCTCTCCCGACGCAGAAGCTGTCGATGCTTTGTGTTCTACTTTCTACTGCCAGACAGTTGTTGTTATTTTGGAGCGCTCCTTCCAGATCAAGGAACATGAACTGGCCCAGTTATGCGTCCCTTACAGAGGAGTCAGTTTTATTAGGTGGAGGCCAGCAGCAGAGGCCAAGGTGACTGGTCTCTGCCCTTCCCTGCTCCTCACATCCTTTCTTTCATGCAAGTTTCTTAGCTGGTTGTCAGCGAGCACTAAGGGGCCACAAAGCAACAAACCAGTTCCTTTAAAAAAAAAAAAGAGGGGAGCTTTATGTCCTGAGACATGAAGAAAAGATATACAAGGTTGATTAATCTCAAATTTTTACTCTGAAACCTTTTTATTTCTTCCACTTTAGAAATATAATCACAGGTGGATTACAGCCGTGTAATGATCCACAACTTTGCACTTATATTTAAAAACAGGTTAAAACTCTTTAATTGCATGCTTGAATCTCTTCCTTTTGTTTACTGTCTAGTCGAAGCGAGATCTCTCTGCTTACGGACGATGGCTATGATAGAAACCACCACTATTCCAAATGAATATCATTTTAAAAGCTACACTTCCTTTGACAGAATTACTATTTGATACCCGAGTGAGGACAGACAGCTAATACACTAATTTACAGATTCTACTGATTACTGAAGTAATATGATCTTTAAATGATGACATCCAAAGTATGGGGCAGGATTTACGACACTTGGAGTCACCATTTTAAGAGTTAAGAGTCTGAATTCCCACTATAAATTTGGATTTCCATGTATGTCTTGCCGAGTTTCAGTACCTCAGCCACTTCGCAGTTATGCATCAGATGTTGAATTTTCCTGTCTAGTGGTGTTACATCCTACACCCAGTGAAGTTCGGGAGGCAAAAACTGCATGTAGTCATGAGGACTCTTGAAAATGTTCTTGGACCCAGGCCTGTGGACATTAACCGTCTTGTTTCTCCCTGCATTTCAACTGTGGTCTCCCTTTGCTTAGAAGTAGTTGGGGTCAAGATCTAGTTTGGCTGGGGGGATCCCATAACACCTGGTAGACTAGAAGATTTTCCCCTAAGTCTCTCTGAACATATCATGTGACTCCCCTGTATAATCTAAAGAAAAATATGTACAACTATTTTAAGGCAATCGTAACAAATTAATCACACAGGGAACATTTCTGATATTGGCTATTTTATATAAGGTATTGTCAGTAGCAAATTACAGTAAGACATGTAAAAAGCTACATGTGGTCATTGGTTAAAAGAGTAAAAGGAAGGGCATGACTTCATATTGGGCATTAGCCCCAGATTTTTAATTGCAAACTGGTTAATTATACACAATAGTTCTCACACTTGACTTGCTACCTAGTCAAGTTTCAGACTGGCTCAAGACTGAAACCTACAAGAAAACTATGGATGAAAAGGCAGGATTTGGACTGAAAACATATAACAACATTTTTTTTCTTTTCTTTTCTTTTTTTTTTAAAATAACTGTATTTTCTCTAGTCTTTTCATGTATTTTGCAAGGTTTTTTTTCCCTTAACTTTCTTTTATTTTTTTTTTAAGGGAATGCTATTTATTTATTTATTTTATTATTTATGGCTGTGTTGGGTCTTCGTTTCTGTGCAAGGGCTTTCTCTAGTTGCGGCAAGCGGGGGCCACTCTTCATCACGGTGCACGGGCCTGTCACTGTTGCGGCCTCTCTTGTTGCGGAGCACGGGCTCCAGACGCGCAGGCTCAGTAGTTGTGGCTCACGGGCCCAGCCGCTACACGGCATGTGGGATCTTCCCAGACCAGGGCTCGAACCCGTGTCCCCTGCACCGGCAGGCAGACTCTCAACCACTGTGCCACCAGGGAAGCCCACAACATTTTTAAGAATGTTTAAAAGCTATAAATTCAACCTTTCTGTTCATACTATTATCATATACAATGATCCTTTTTTCTCACTTAGTATTTACTTAGTGGTGTACTAGAGGTACTTCTACAAAAATGAGCTTTAGTTTATGAAATTAAAAAAAAAAACACACAAAACCCCTTCATAATTGATTGTATTTTGCTCGCAGATGCAATCTGCTTCTGTTTGAGAAAAACTGAGATTGTTCCCTATAACTCAGGTCTGCTCCAGGTAGATTTAGCAAGTATTACCGTTACTGTTTATTAAATGCCACTCCAAGACCATGGCCAATAAGCTGGGCAGCCCCAAGAACCCACTGGATTGGAAGGCGGGCCTGCTCTCGTTGGTCCAGCTGGCATAGCTCAAAACAGTGGGGACGTGGCAGAACCGAGAACCACTGCATCAAGGGGGCAGAGGCCCCCTGGTGGGTGGACCCATTGTGTAAAAAGGCAAGTAAAAAATGCTCAGGCAAGAGTTCTATCCAAAAGTAGGCGTAATCTCTAGACTAGCACATACTGAACGTTGAATAGGATGATAATTACAGGAAGTCATTGAAGAGTCAATTCTGGATTATTAAGTCAATTATGGATTTTTATTCGACAAAATTTTGGTAGAACTAAGAATTTCACAAGGGGGAATTCCCTCGCGGTCCATGGTTAGGACTCGGTGCTTTCACTGCCGGGGCCCTGGGTTTGATCCCTGGTCGGGGAACTAAGATCCCGCAAGCCTCGTGGCGTGGTCAAAAAAATAAATAAATAAAAATTAATTAATTAATTAATTAATTAATTAATTATTAAAAAGACAATACAGTTTGGCTCCTTGAAAACGCCTCCATGCACTTGCATAATGAGACACTGTCAAGTCATTCAGGGATGTTTTCAGCACCTTCCTCTCTCAGGTGGTAAATTAATGACTGAGGACTTGGGCTTGATTTATGCTCAAGCTATTTGAGCCAGAATGTTTAACACTTAAGATTTCAACCACTGCAGTCTAGCTTCTTCCATCACAACTCCACTGAAACTGCTCCTCGGAGAAGGTGTCCACCACTGAGAGCCAGTCCTTAACCCTGTGGGCAGAGGCCAGCTCCACTTTGACAGCCTGCTAGCCTTACGTCCTACTACCCTGTGCTGACTGTTTATGTGTCTTCCTCATATGGTATACTTGACGGGCGAGGGCTACTTCATTCATTTCAGTAGCCCTGGAAAATGGCGCTACGATTAGCACGTCTTTGCTACTTACTATATATAGTCCAGGCCCTAGGCTAATGCGCATTACATGGGTTTTCTAATTTAATTCTCATCATCCTATGAAGCGGCCACTTTCGTGATCCCCAATCTGCAGATGCAAAAACTAAGGTTTAGAGAGATTAGGTAACTTGTTTAAGGTTATCCAGCTAATAAGTGGTGAAGCAAGGATGTGAACCCAGGCAGTCTGCACTAGAACTTAAACTCTCAAGCATATTACTGCCTTCATTTCAGTGTGTCGATGAATAAATTAAAAAATCACTTGCTTGATTGATTTGCTTTACCAGTTCCCAGTGGATTACTTTATTTATTGGGCTAAGAAGAAATTAAGAAAACAGATTCTGAATTCAGGAGCTATTTATGCTGAAAGCACCAATGCATTTTAAATTATTTATTTTAAGAATGATATAAACATTGACAGAATTATCTTAAGTTGATGGATATCCACAGCTGTATCTTCTGATAACTTCTGTGTTGCCTAGGATTACTGGAAATATTCATAGTAACGACAACAAATAGAAAAACATTTCCTATGTTTTTAAAAAACATTTTGAAATATTTTAAAAAACTGATGTTAGTGTTTCACCGTGGCCAAAGAACCAGCCAAACAAGAAGCAACAACAAGGAAATAAACCTAAGCCACGTACATCTGCCCTGAAAAACCAATAAATCCAACTAGGTAGGGAAAAACAGTGACTGTAAAAAATTCACAACTGTCTTGTCTGAGTACTGGTAGAGTACTGGGTTGGGAACTCCTAAAGAAAGAATTAAATATTGTATTGAAATCTGATATTTGGTTTGGGGTTTCTGCTTTTGCTTCTGTGTAGTTCAGGTTTCAGTTTTATTTAATGTGCTAACTTAAAATGGGTCAAGTAATCCTGCCCCCAAAGAGGGGCAGGATTTCTGGCCACTCTCTCTTTTTTTTTTTTTAAATTAATTAATTAATTAATTAATTAATTTTTGGCTGTGTTGGGTCTTCGTTTCTGTGCAAGGGCTTTCTCTAGTTGTGGCAAGCGGGGTCCACTCTTCATCGCGGTGCGCGGGCCTCTCACTATCGCGGCCTCTCTTATTGCAGAGCACAGGCTCCAGACACGCAGGCTCAGTAGTTGTGGCTCACGGGCCTAGTTGCTCCGCGGCATGTGGGATCTTCCCAGACCAGGGCTCGAACCCGTGTCCTCTGCATTGGCAGGCAGATTCTCAACCACTGCGCCACCAGGGAAGCCCTGGCCGCTCTCTTTTTAAAAACACTATTAGCTCATGTGTATTTGTTCATGTATATGTACACATAAGTTTACTTAACAAACATGTATATTTATCCCCATAAAGGTACTTAGCTAGGACTGCTAAGGTTTAAAAAAGACCCAGTATTTACTGAGTGCTTAAAACATACCAGGTACTATTCTAAGTGCTTTACATAGATGTCTTCATTTAGCTCTTCCAGCCAGCCCCGTCTCTGAGGTTAGCACTATCATCATTCCCATTTTATGGAGAGAAAACTGAGGGAGGCGAGGGTGGGTGCACTTGCTCGGGGTCACACAGCTGGGCTTCTAGCCCGGGCATCCTGACCTCAGAGGCTGCACCCTTAACCATGAAGGTCTCCCCCGGAGACTTCCAAGTAAACAGCATACACAGCCATGGTCTAACCTTTCAGGTCTCCTTTGTGTTACGATCGTCTCATGAACAGTTAGTGAGCGGTGGTCACGTTCAAGAACAGGGCCAGAGCGGGGGCCCAAGTCCGGCACTCAGTGGGTAAGGGCACACTCAGCCCTGGTCTGGGAACCAGTTCCACCCTTCTGGCTTTGTGGGCTCGAGCAGGCTACTTAAGCCCTTTATGCCACCATCTCCTCATCTATAAATTGAGGATAGTAATCATACCTCAAAGAGTAAGGATGAAATTTGAAAAATTATTTGGCAAAGGATAGCACACAAACACTACTACTTCTACTACTATTAATGCTAATATTATTATTATTTTTTTTTTTTTTTTTATTTATTCCCTGCCCTTGAGAAGCCAAGGGCGAAGGAGGGGAAATCACGTAAATAATTACAAACTGGTATAGCAAGTTCTATAAAGGATTGTTGAAATCGTATTGGTGCTTTGGGCGGGGGGATGTGTGCGCAGTGAGGAATAACAGGGAAAGAACAAGAAAATAGGAGTTAAATTGACGAGAGGGTTCTGATTAACGCCAAGCCAAGTCCTAGACCCAAAGTTTTGAAAGGTGATTTTGTATATTGTGCTTAACACAAATGGAGATGTTTGGCCATCTACTGAGTACCTTCTATGTGCCAGGCACCGCAGCAGGGTTTCCCCATGTGCTCTAGGTCATTTAGTGCTGACAGCACTCTGGGGTGCTGGACTGCAGTCGGTTTTGATTAGGGCTCCCTGTTTCTCTGCACTGAGCAGGGATACCCGTCAGGGGGCAGAGGGTCGGCGGTCCACCTGCAGTCATCTACAGCCCCTCATGTTCGTGCTTGTGCCTAGATACACAAATTTGTATTTGGGTGACTCTAAAAGTCACAGCATAAAAAGAGATAACTTAATGCACTGTGAACTTTAAACAATTTACAGTAATTTTTTTTTTTTTTTTACATTTAAAAAGCAATAAAGCACAGGTTTTATGTGTGCTTTTTTCATTGCTTCCCGCTCTAATCTTTCTCCTGTGCTCCAAACGTCTAATGACCTTTTGAGGACACTCAGCTTCTTTTTCCTTCCCATCCAGCACTGAAGGCCTGCTTCTGCTCTGTCCTCCCTGTCTCAGTTAAGGAAATCAGTACCATCTAGTAACCAACCTCGTTTTCCAGGATAGAAATGTGGGGCTTACTTCTCCTGAGTCACCAAGTCCTCTGTGTGGGTACCCCCGGGTGCCTCTCATTTCTCGGTCCCTGCAGGCTCACTGCTCACGTACGGACCCTCCCCGTCTCTTGCCTGGCTGCCTGGAATTATCTTCCTCCTGGTCTCTCTGCCTCTAGTCTCTTTTCTATATTTATCAATCATCCACAGTGCTGTTCCAGATTCCATTCTAAGCACAGGTATGACTATTGCTCTACTTGAAATCTGCAGTGGCTCCCTAGTGCCCACAAGATAAAAAAGGCCCAAGGGCCTCGGCAGGACACGTCAGGGCTTTCACTGTCTGACTCGATCCCATGTTTATATCATCATCTGCTATCAGTGCAGGCCACACAGCTGCTCTAACTACAATGGACCACACGCCCAATCCTATAACTTTGGACTTAATCGTCCCAGCACTGGGTACTTTTCAGAGCCCATCTTCAGATACACAATGCCCATCTTCTTATATGCAATCCAGTTATATTACCTTTTCTCCAATTGATTTTATAGAATAATTCCTACAAGATTGTGATCTATTTTCTGTTTCCTCCTCTGGACTTCCACCAAAGTTTAAAAGGCTCACGGCTAAGAAATAATAAAAGACTAGAAGGGCACCTAAATTTAGATGCCTTAGCACTGATGGTCTCATCACCTAAAGGGCCAGCCTCATTCATGCCAGCAAGACTTTCCGGGGACAGAATTTCTAATGATGGGACTCACTGCGTGGTCCTCTAGGTGCAGTGACAATTTCCGTGGAATAGATGAATCAAAGGGCATATCAGTTGGATAATGTAAAGATAATATCTATGTATGCTTTTGCTTTTCTTTAGAAGCATGTTATTCTTCAGTCAAAGACAGTCAGCACCTAACTGAGTTTACATGGACAATTCTGAACGTGCTTTATTAAATTTAATACCTCTTGTTAGCAAAAATCATCATGAATAAAAAGCAAATTATTTTTTTGGTATTTAAATTACAATACTGATATTGGTAAAGATAAGAAAAATTCTATTCTATTTCACTAATGTACATAAAGCCTTTAACACATCTTTCTCAATGTATCTCTGAAGTCCATTTAGACCTTAAAAATTTTTTAAAAAGGAGCAAGTTCAGTTATTAGTGTTAGATCGACTCATGCAGGAGATGATTTTCACAACTCAAATGACTGCTCCTGATACATTAATGCCTATCACAGAAAAGAAGGCCTAAAAAATTCAAGAAAAATGTAAAAGTATTATGAAAACTGCTTCAGACTGAATGTACTTTGTGTTGTGGAATCATTTACCTCTGCTTCCAAATGTGTGATCCACGTGGGCTTTGAACCCAGGACCTCAGCTGCAATAACAGGGGGTAGGATCAAATGAGCCAGCTGGCCCTGGGTAGAATGCTGTCGTCATTAATGATTTTTTAAAACTAAGTTTTTAGTCTAGAAGAACTTCTTAACAATTGCGTGTGTGTTCGTGGGTAAAGAAACAAATAAACAGGAACCCCTCACGCCAAGGACTGGATAAAAGGTCAAATGATTTTCTAGTCTAACCAAATCACGAGATGATTCTTTTTGTTGCCTCCCTTTTTTAAAGGCCCGTGCTAGCAGACCGTCTTTCTGCAACTTGAAAGGAACAACTGATTTAAAATAGCAATTTATTTCTTATTTAAAGTTGAAGAGGTAGGGCCAAACTCTCATCCTATATAGGCCTGTGGGAGTTCTCAGTGGGATTCTCATCCTATGCCATCTGGTAATAATAGCTCACCCATCCTTGTTTATTTTAGGAACTCTCCCAACGAGCTGGGGTTCACGGCATCAGTGTACTCAGATCAAGGTACTGCAGGGAGAGTACGCCGTGGCCGATAGAGCACATTACTGAAGACGTTCGTTTATGGCCGTGTGACTATAAAATGGTAAGTCAGACGAGTGTCTTAGATGTCATTCAGCATCTTGGGCTGCGACGACCTTCTAGCGATGATATTTAAATAGAAAAACCTTTGCAGGCTGTTAACCTATCATTACGCAGACTCAGTGGCATGGCACTGCAACTTAATTAGCAGTGTGGCTTGCATCTATAAAATAGAAGTAGCACCACTGCTCTTTTTTTTATTATTAGTTTGTGTTTCTAGAAAGGTGTGACCTTATCTGTAGGGTTCTGTTCATTTATGCCCATCTACAAAGGATTTAATTATGTTCTTTTAGCTCACTACGCTGAGGAAATTGAAAACGGCTGCTTCAAAATTAAAAATGTTAACGAAATTAGTGAGCAGAACTCCATGATCCTTCTTCTTTCGGAGAGAATGCAAACATGTTTAAGGAAATAAGGCCTAAGATTTTCAGAAGAGAAAATCCTGGGCAAGGAAATTATTAAGAGTTTTCCTTTCCTCTTTCCCACGTGTATTTTGCAAGTTTCCCTGGTTTTCTTGGGCAGAACTAGTTAAGGGCAAAGTTACACATTAGCGTCAGCAGCCAGAAAACATCCACTTACATCAGAGGCTGGTGATTCGAGGACGATGCCGAATCCTAGGATGTGGTTCTCCCTGGGGGAGGTGTGCTCGGCCGAGGGGAGACTGGGATTCTCAGGGGCCGCCACCGCCTTCTGCTCGGCTTCTAACGCACTGGGCTTCTGTTTCACAGTGAGAGGTTCCACAGTCTTCAGGGGCACTTTTTTCTTTTTATTTCTCTTGCGCGAGACGGCAGTTCGCTGGGAGCAGATAAGGGAAATTGGGGGTTGTTGTCTGTTTTGGGTTCCAACTGCGAACAACAAACAAAAATATGGTACAGGCACTTGTCTCTAACTCAGGAGTACGTACTTGCTTCATAAACTGAGGCTGAAGTGGGTTCACTCAAGGACGAGGCACCCTGAAATCAACCTCACGCTGGACCTGAAGATAACCAAACGCAGCCTTAAAGGTCCACAGGCAGAAAAACCCAAGAGAAAACTCTGCTCCAAACGCTGGTGGGTAATCAACAGGAGGAAAGGATGATGAGCTATGAAAAAACACTGAAGCATGACTTTACGCATCCCATGACACTCTTGTATAACTGAGAACTCCGGAAATTAAATTGCGGTGTGGATGTCCACGCTTTTTGGCAAGCCAGTCTCAGGAATATTCCAGTTGTCACTTGAGGTTAAACTGATCAGTAGCCAGCAACCTACAGGTGCCAAAACTGACAAAGGCTGAGCAAGGACGGTCACTGGGGCAAAGCTGATCAAAAGTGTCATTCAGGAATGACCAGTAAGCATGTGGGCCAGGCCTGCCGGTCAATTTCAGGTCCAGTTACTCCGGTCTCACAAACCAATGCTGTTCCACACATCAACTATCTCCACACACTACTCTCCTGGGTTCCGACCAGGCTGCTTCTCTGTGCCTCAGTTTCATGTAGCTGAAAAAGAGGAAGGCTATAATTCTGTACAAGGAGAGCAAATCAGTAAGACCCAGAAACAGTTTGAGTTCCAAAGACGAAAAGCACCCATCAAGAACTGGGTGCTGATGCTGCCTATGTACTTAAGGGAACCAAGGATGCTAATTACAGTTCTCATAGGTGCCCTTCGAGAAGTAACGTTTATTAACCATTTAAAAATACTCTGGGGACTTCCCTGGTGGCGCAGTGGTTAAGAATCCACCTGCCAATGCCGGGGACACAGGTTCGAGCCCTGGTCCGGGAAGATCCCCCATGCCACGGAGCAACTAAGCCCGTGAACTACAACTACTGAGCCTGCGCTCTAGAGCCCGCGAGCCACAACTACTGAAGCCCGCGCACTGCAACTACTGAAGCCCTCGAGCTCCAGGGCCTGCGTGCTGCAACTACCGAAGCCCGCGCGCCTAGAGCCCGTGCTCCGCAACAAGAGAAGCCACCGCAATGAGAAGCACATGCACCGCAACAAAGAGTAGCCCCCGCTCGCCGCAACTAGAGAAGGCTCACGCGCAGCAACGAAGACCCAACGCAGCCAAATACATAAATACATAAATAAATAAATAAATAAATAAATAAAAATACTCTGATGCAAAGTTTAGTAGGAAAATATGGCATTATTACTTAAATCTTCATGTGTTAATATGGTTTGATAAATACAACCACAGGACATAGCTGCTTTTGTTTTTTGTTTTACAGAAGTACACGTCTAAAAATAAGCCAAATGAAAATCTAAAGATCTTTACATGCACGTAATATGGATCATTTCCTATCAGGTTGCAAATAAAGAATATTTGTACTCTGAACTTGATATCTGCATCTCTAGGCTGGACAGAAATTTATAAATAAGTATTACAAACAAACTACTTGCACTGCAAAATGAGCAGAGAAGTTTTTTAACCGCCCATGCAGTAATTAGTCTAGCTCACCGGTTCTCGACCTCAGCTACACATCAGAATCACCCTGGAGCTTTAAAAAAAAAAAAAAAAAAAGCCAGTACCTCAGCCTCGCCCCAGATTAATCTGAATTGGAATTTCCAGGGGTGATGCCTGGGCATCAGGATTTTTTTAAAGCTTCTCAAGTGATCCTCATATGCAAGGCGGACAGGAACTTTTCTCTGTTTGGTCCAAATTTTCACCCGAGGCGTCTGGGTCTCCATCCCGAAAGTCAGATGGACGACCGAAGCAATTATCTACGGTCTAGGACTCCAGCCTCACTTTCCAAAATTAAAAACAAAATGATTTAAGTTTAAAGAACACAGGTACTGTCTAAGTTTTTCTCCTCCTTCTGCAAGTCTGGACAGAGCGAGCTGTAGTCTTTTGTATCCAGATCTTACCGCTTGATCTTAGTCCTGGCTTTCTCCCTGAAGTAAAGGTGAAACTTTCTAAATAGAATTTAAATCTACGTTTTATAGGCAATAAACGTTAAGTAAATCTACGCACTCAACACAAATTCTTAAGTTTAAGAAAAGGAGAGTAATTTATTCAGTTTATCCTTTGGGTTCTCCTACAGCTTTGGAGTCGTTCACCACCCTAATCTGCAAAGGTTCAGAAAAGAAAACAGGGTGACATAGAGGCATTTACTTAATAGATCCTAAAAAGGCTTCAGTCAAGGATTTAAATGGTTGCAATTTGTAGTCTGCCATTTCAGGAGTAAGGAGCTTAAGTAACAAAATAAATCATTACAATTTCATACGCACATTTTCTTAAGTGCTAACAAATTCTTCCACTGAGGAAAGAATCTGTACCGAATGAAGTAACCTTTCTTTCTGAGCTCCTTATTTAGCAGATGTTAACCTTTACCAGGTTAATAAGAACACAGATTATCCTGGTGGAACAAGGTAAGTTAAATGCTTACTGGCCTGACCAAAATGCTTATTTTTTTCTTCCTTGGGACAAGACCAAATCCAGCGCATAAAATTAGATGTCGCTTCTCAGAAAGCCTTTTGCCCATTTTACTTTCACGTGATCTTGGGTGACTGATATGTTTTAGTCTGAAGCTTTTTACATCAAACCACATCACTGAATATTAAAATTGTACTAGAATTCACTAAACGGCACCAAGTACGATTTCTGAACAGTGACCTTTCTGAATACCTTTACAGAGAAAAGGGGGGTAGGGGTGATAGTCATAAAAGACGGTGCTATTTTCCTGCTCAAGGAGCAGCTTTCCCTGACGAGGTGGGGTGGGGGCGCTTAATAAAATGATTTGTTACTTTCTGTACCTGTCACAACAATGTCCTTTTTCTCTCCCCTAATTGTGGAGACTAGAAAACACATCCACTATAATACGGGCCTAGACTTCTAGACCTCTATGAAATGCTCCCGGGCTTTGTAACAACGCTAATGAAATAGCTGAGGCTTGGATCGTGCTTTGCAGAGTTCACTTCCATTTACTACCTCATTCCATTTTCACAACAACCCTGTGAGTTAGATATTAATACTCCAGTTACAGACGAGAAATCTGAGGCTCAGAGAAGTTAAACAGGCTAGGACGGGAGACACGGGGACTCTGACCCCAAACTGCAGGTTCACTGCTCTTCTGTTCTTCAACTTGTCCAGCAGGGGCGAGAACAAAAACAGCGTCGCGTAAATAAAAAGACAAAACAGGAGGTGTCTCTGAGCTTCTCTGACCTGCATGTTAAGGAGAAAAGCCACAAGCAGGGCCCGAGGGCCAACGTTCCTTGTCAGCTGATGCTCTGGAATCTTCACCAGCAGAGCCCACACTTCCTAAGGGCTCCTTCGTGTGCACAAAAATGCGCGGCTCCCCACCTGTCACGCGGAGCCCAGTGGGGGGGGCCGGGTGTGTGCGTGCGTGTGGGAACTTGTGCAGGAGTGGGAGTGTGTGAGATGCACGCAGCCCCCAAACCGAGCCCTTCGGGAGGGAAGATGAGCCTTCTCGCCTCCTTCCCTGACGTGAACCTCCTTGTTGATTCACATTAGGAAAATGAGCCGGAGCGCTCTGCCCACTTTCGGGTATAATTGTTTCAAAGTTTAATTAGCTGACATTTGTGAAGTGTGGGGAGTCGGGGTGAAGTATCCGGAGCACATGTACCAGCCATAAAGCATTTGTTAGAGTTGCTAATGGGAAGATGGGTTGTAGAAAAAGTGGAGAAAATGGCTAATTGAAGAAGTGTGTCATCAACTATACTCCAGTAAAAATTTTTTTAAAAAAAACTAAAAAAACAAACAAACCGAAAAAAGATAGCAAGGAGGGAAGCAGAGAGTAATCAAAGCACCATGAACATCCTGACTAGAGATGTCACATATGCATTCGAAACCCGAGGCCTCCATCCGAGGCCTGATCTTCGTACCTGCCTGAATCTGCATCAATTTCCGCATGGTCTTGAGTTCTTGGAGAATGGCCTGCAACGTTGACTGGCAGTTACAAGTACAGCAGTTTGATCCAACTGACGAATTCACCACTGGAAGTTCTCCTGAGCACGAAAGAAAAGAATGACGGATGCCAAGCAACAGCAAGATTATAAAGAGCCAAAAAAAAAAAAAAAAAAAAAAGGAAGGTACCGTGACAGGCTTGTGAAGCCTGTGCAGTTAACTAGGAAATCGTGCCTGAGGAAAATGTACCCAGTAATTTGGACAACCTAAATTTTGGGGTCTGCCTTCATCTAATTATCCAGGCTTCTCTATTGTCAGGTGTGTGCTGTGTCTCGGGGTGGCAGAGCCTGCGTGAACAGACACACACAATTCACTGTCACCCCAGTTCATCTCAGGTAACAATTACAGAAAAATTCACTAGAGACACACTCATGCTATTGCACACAAAACTAGCTCTGAGAACGGTGTTACCAAAAGAAAAAAGAAAAAACAACCTGGTAGCTGGATATGTCCTGAGGGTTCATATTAAGAATTAAATGTGTCTGTTTAAAAAATAGTTTTATCATTAATCATGTTATTCCAAAAATTAAGAACGGTCAACACATTAAACTTTCACTCTGGGTGTGGTATGTCTGGGATGGAGAAAGCTGGGGCAGAAGGGTCTGGGAGGATCCCTTTGAACTTGAGGGTTTAGAGGGTGCTGGTGTGTTGGATTTTCTCCAGCTTCATAAAGGAGATCCTTCTACATCTTTTTTCCATTCCCATTTCTTTAATTTCACTTTAGTCTCTTTTCCACTGTTTAAATTTAGTATCTGTTCCTTCATAAAACTATCCTATTCTGTTTCCCTTACATGTAAACAAATATCTTCCTACTACCCCTGTAATAAAACGGGACATTTGGAAAAACACGCTTTCAACGCAGTTCTCCCAGTCTCAGTATCCAACCCTGCTACCTTTAAGTGGATCAGGATAAGAGACTGCTGTCACTCCGGTTTTTTCACAGGTGGAAGAGGGAAGTTCTAAGGTTGTGGTCCAGTGATATCTTTTACTATACAGTAAATGGAATTTACATCCTGCAGTATGCATTATTTGTGGATATACTTAATGTTTGGAGCAGCATAATTACTTACATTCAAAGTTGTAGCAAATTGAGATGTTACAACTTTAAAACTGCAGATAATTCCAATGAGACACCAAATGCATTCCTATCGAAAACATGCAAGCAATCAACACAAAAAGATCTATTTTTAAATGAATATGGGGGAATTCAGGTTTGCAACTTTTACCATTACTAATATTTTCCAAAGTAAATCCCCTGTCCTTGCTGCATCCTGGAAAACAGAACATTGCTCACCCAACACTTATTGATGTGGGGCTTACTAACTTCCTACATACCTAAGGCTATTTTATTTCTCTAATCATTTCTCGCATGGCAGTGGAGTTAGGAGGACCTTGTAGAATATTCCTAGTCACTACCCCAAGTCTAGCTTTCTCATTTTTAGAGGACAAAACCAACCCTTTTCAGCTTGTTATAAATCATTTTCTAATTTTAAAGAGAACTGCCCTTTTTATTTTTATGAAGCAGTCTTTAAAGAGCCATATCCTTCTAACCTGGAAGCATGCCAGCATGTGAAGCTGATATTGGCTTATGTAAAATTAAGAGAGAGAGAAGACACCCATACATCTCCTGGGGTCCCTCCCTGTCTCATCAGCAGTGGCTCAGGATGGCTCTTCACACCTCTGAACTGGTTCTTGCAAATTGTGTTTAAAAAGAAAAAGAAAATCACAGTCGTTCTCTTTTTCTTGAGGGATGATGTACGGGGAAAAAAAAAAAAATCCTTAACTTTTCAAGGAAACTGAAAACGCATTCTTCCTTTCTTCTTGTTCTCTTTGTGTAAACTACAGTTCTGCACATCTGTACATAATTTATAGAACGAGTAACATCCCATGTCACTGGAGGGAAAATTAACGTGAATGGAGAAATGATCAAGTTTTTCCTTACGCTTTGAAAAAACATTTGCTATTTGATTTTTTTTCTTAACAATTAGGAATTTAAAATAGATAACTAATAAGAACCTACTGTATAGCACAGGGAACTCTACTCAATAGTCTGTGGTGACCTATATGGGAAAAGAAACTAAAACAGAGGGGACATATGTATGTGTATAGCTGATTCGCTTTGCTGTACACCTGAAACTAACACAACAGTATAAATCAACTCTACTCCAATAAAAGTTACTAAAATAAAATTAGGAATTTAAATTAAGGAAATTTTACTTTAAAGGAAGAATTTTCAACCTGAATGAAGCAGGTTGTAAAATATGGATCACCAGGTTCTGTAGCTTGGATGTGAGGTTAAAGTGAAGCTGTCACCTGGGGGCCGGGACATCAGTCCTGCCTTTAACTGACTCTTCCGATATAATGAAGAAAGCACGAGACTAGGCAAGGGGATGTATTAATACACCACGTGACCAGGAAGCTTCTTTTAATGACAGAGCGGAGCTCTTTCTGCCCTAACTGTTCAGTCTTTTGTGACAATAGTGTCGTTATCTCTGCAAATGATGGCTTTAAACTTCTTAAAGGGCTAAAACCTCTACCAAGAGACTATCCCTTGTAATGGAGAACCCCCAGTTTTTCCTGCGTCTCAATTCTGGTTTTTGATGCTCTTCAACTTTTTCCTTTCTGTCTTCCCGGTCTTTTAAAATAACTCAGCTAAGGCGGGTGGGTGATTAAGGGAGGGTTTAATATGTTGAACTCAAAGAACATACTGAATATTTAGACAGAAAACACATTGGGGCAACGGCCCCGAAAGCCTTGTGAGCGTCTGAAGACGGCCATACCATTGGAGCTCCCGGCGGAGTGGGGCTGGCTCTGGAAGGTTCTGGAGCGGGTGCCATACTGCCCTGAGAACTGCCCACCCTGGGGTGGCAACTCGTTCCATGCACCACGGGAAGACGGGTGGAGGCTAGGTGGGGCCTCCACAGAGTTCAAACGCTGAGGCCAGATCGAATCCAAATCCTGGGGTTCTTCTTTCAATTTCTCCCCCTCCTTGCCCACACGCTGGTAGATCCTCCCAGCGCTGTCATTCAGTAATCTTCTCATTCCTGTAATTTGTTTTTTAATTTCCATGCTTTCATCTCCTAATGGAAATGGGGCCAGAGATATCACTGTAAATTAGCGACAGAAAAAATAATCCACCACCAAAAAAAAAAAAAAAAAAGCCACCCCTTCTTCCTTCTTTGGAAATGGGAATGATTACTGACTCCAGATGCAAGCCTCTCTTTTAAGAATCTTCTTTCCTCAGAGGATTTTTTTTTTTCTTTTTCGGACCAAGGTATCTGTATTGCACTGAGGGTACTTAATAAATATTACTTAAACATGAAACAAATTATACAGCTATAAAACATCTTCTATAAATAATAACATTAGAGGGTGCCTGGATCTCTTAGGAGCTATTTCCAACATACTATCTTCTTGAATTGTCATCAGCCGGTATCTTTACAAAGATTAAGAGAAGTAGTTTTGTTTTTTCTTCTCTAATCTGGGTGTTAAAATAAAAGTCTAATGCCAGGGTATGTGTACACACTCATACAGTCACTCTACTAAATGCCTGCAATTTCAACTACAAGAAAAGGAAAAGGCCCACAGAAAGTATCTATTAGGAAAAACACAGCTCTTGCAGATAAATCTAGCACATTTAATACAATCATGTTTTAATGCACTCAGCATCATATTAGCCAGATTTCTCTGCGGCACTAACTGCACAATGAATGTAGGTATTTTGTGTTGTCTAGTTAGATATTTAGCTAATTAATATATGAATACATTACTGAATACAAGGGAGCTTTTATATACTGTTTTCAAATAAGTATCTTCAATTTTTAAAATAATAAAAATATTGACTGTCTAGCATCTAACATGAGCTAACACAGAAATAACACAGATTTCCAAATTTACAGTTCTGCTCTGTGTGGGCATATGCTTGAGAGGAGAAATACTTTAATTTGTAATAAAACTCTTTTCACTTCAAACACCTGTGACAATGACAATATAGAAACAATAAATCATGTTCCAGATTTTATGAGAATGAATGACCAAGCACAATTTAAGTAATGCAGAGTCAGCAAAATTTACACATTTCTCAAGATGTCTGGGGAACAGGGCGTGTCTGGAAGAGGTCCCAGAGGAATTCTAAAAGATACATCTATATGCCAGTGTGGTTGGTGTTAGTTTCAGCATCCAAACCTAACCCTTCCCGGCTAGATTAGCAGCACAGTTTCGGCGAGGAGCAGCTTCTTTCCTGCAGGGTTTTTATTCTTGATCTTCTAGATCAAGGGCGTTGTACGTGCATCCACCTGTGGCGCGCTGATCTTAGCTGGCACCGGCTGGTGGCTGCCACTGCCCTCCCTCCTGGCTGCCTGGCGAGAGCTGCACCAGCCAAGCCAGATGAAGGCAGGCACACTGCCTGGCTCCTGGGTCAGTGCCAGCTCCACATGAACCCTGACGCATCACAGCAACAGGGATATGCTCTTTTCAAAGGTTCCACCTCTGCTCCGGGGACTGAATTCTATGATAAAGTGCTGTCTTGGGCGGGGAAAGAAGTCATGAGGATCCTGGAACTTTCTAAGAGCAAATCTGCTTTGTCATGACCTTCGTTTCACAGCCCCAGAAGTTGTAGCTCTGAAAATTACAAGACTGAAACTACAGTGTGAAGTCTGCATACTTGGTATTTTCATGTGGAGGTCCAGGCTCCTCGGTAGAGGAAAGAAGGCGCAAGCATCAAGGGGGATCCTGGCTGTGGGCTGACGTTTAGAAACATTTCTTCTAAAATCAAAACAAAAAACCAACCACAACAACAGACCAGGACCTGGGACCGAGGAGGAAGAAAACAGGGGTCTGTGAAGGAGGGCAGCAGAGCTGGCTGACTTCCTGAGAAGAGAGCTCACAGTACATCTGACTGCGGGACGTCTGAAGGGACGGAACGTAGAAAAGTGCAACAATTGCCCAAGTCAAGGAGAGGAAAGTTGAGAGACTGAGAGACGCGGGGAAGGCTGGAAACGGGCTGGCTGCGGGGAGCTTCTTAGAGGACACACGCTGGGCGTCCCCAGGGGACAACGGGTAACTGAACTGTCCTTCCTTTAGCCAGAGAAGTCGGGAACAGCCCTGACCATACCGCCTGGGGGAAGAGCTCCTGGAACCGGATCACACGCTGGCTGGCGATGAGCTCTGCAGAGAGGGGGAGAGTATCCTCGCACAAGCACATTTGGGAGGGACGGAGCAGAGGGCCGGAGGGGAGACTTGAAGACTAAAAGTGGGGACGACAGAAAAAGCTGAGCAGCCTGCATGCACGGGGATGGAATGGGTGCGGATCGCAGGCAAGCAGGGGCACCGCAGAGGCTCAGACCACAGATGCTGGTGTGTGGGTCAGGGGACAGGCCGGGGCTGGTGCTCCCCAGACCTGGACTCGCTTCCCAACTGTGCTGACTTGCTACTTGATGCAAGACAAGCCACCTGCCGTTCTCTGACTTCAGCTTCCTGAAACGTAAAATGAATTCTGAACCAGACCTTGCTGGGCATAACCTAGGGGGACACAGGGAAGCCTAGGAGGGATGCAGGTTTTTCCGTTACCAAGATGTTCACAGGGCACCGAATGCCTCTAAAAGTCCTTCTCAGAAAAAGTGGGCTTATTCTGACTGTCACAGTGAAGCCGAGTTCCCTGATTCCAAAAAAACAAAAACAAAAAAGGGCAGGAAGTATTAAGAGATTGAGATTCGAAGCCCTAGTTGACCTCTCTTTGTCTTTCCAGTTTTAAGGCAATGTCTTCTCCAGGTATAAATGTCAGGAAAAGGAAGCTCTAAAGAAGCACGATTCCCTGAGGAAAGCTGTGCACTTTCCTGATTCCTTTCCAAACCTAACTATGCCTTTACTTATGTTTAACCGCAAGGGGCTGGATCTTTTTAGAAAAGACAAAACAGTAAGAAATCTTACTAACATGGATCCATGCTATGTGGCTGCCTTATAGGTAAAACAGCCTTAAATGAAAAATATTTTGAGCGTTTACTGACTAGACTCCTTCGGACAAGGTCTACAAAAGATAGTAGGCTGGATTCTACCCTTTGCTAAACCTCAAGACTCTACTAGATCACTTTCCTTTACGTAAAGAATTTATATAATACATACAGAGTCTTGCAACACACAAGTCACCATACAGGATCTCCTTTAACTTGGCCGGGAGAGAAAGATATACTATGCAGAACACGATTATTCATGGTCTGGGGTAATAAAAGAAAAAAAGACGGTAATGCCCAAACGTAGAGTGAGATGACGTACATAAACATTGTATGTCCGTTTCTATATGCCTTCTTTTCACAAAGACTCACAAAGAACAGTCACCATATCTTTGCCCGAAAAATTAACTGGTGTTGACATGCAGTAGGCATTCCATATACCTTTCTTAAGTAAATGAAAGAAATGTCCTATCAAAAGCAGAGTGAAGTCCAGTAGAATTAAATGTGATCCTAAGGTTATAAACAAACAATATATTAATAGGATGGACTGAAAAAGTACCAGAAATAAATCATTCAATAAACATTTATCAAGCATCTCCTGCGCCCCAGAGATACAAAAATCATCTTGTTCAAATTGAAAGGTACTCCCCCTCCAAATCTCTCAACATCTTCTACCCAAATCCCTTTATACTGGTTTGTTGTTCTAAGAAATGGTCCTGATTCTCCTCATTCTGTTGGCCCTACACCTCTTTTAACTCTGTGCCCCCGGAACTCCAGGTAGCAGATTGCCCCCACGATCTGTAGATGCCTCTGTTTCCTTGCTAGAGATAAAAATCAGCTCTTCTCTGAGGACCCTGCCTCCCTGCAGCCCCTCATGAAAATTATTCACCTCCCATTCCCTCGGGGCTGGGGACGGTGGCCCCCCCCCCCAAACATCACTCTTCTGGCCCCAGGCAGAAGCTCACTGTTGTCTGAGTTGATGCCACAGCTGTATCACCTCCCACCCTTCTTCCTGAACAGCAGTCTGTGTGCCGGGAGTTTAAGGCTCATCAAGAGAAGTGGCAGGTGATGAAGTGGAAATGTACAGTGAGGTCATCGCAGTAAGGTACCAGGTTAAGGAAGAAAAATTTTGTGCTGGAGATAACTGGTTTATTGCTCTGGGTAGTTTAAAATTCATTATCTCGTTTAACGTAAGGATGGTCAATAATCAGACCTTTCCTTTAGAAAAACAGATCTGGCAAAACTATGGTGAAAGTGGTGTGAGCAGAGGAAACCAGCCAGTGGGTTGTTGCTAAAGGCTATGTGAGTGACCGTGCCCGTCTGTACCAGCACTGGGGGATGGGGCTGGAGAGAGAAGGTGGAAAGAGAGACATTTAAGAAGGTTCACCAGAGAGACTTGGTGATTCACTGGATGTGGGGATGGGGGTGGGATGTGAAGGAGAAGCAATTAAAGGTAACTCCAAGGTTTCTAGTTTGGGGGACCGGATGGATGTTAACACCAGTCAGAGAATTAGAAGGGTGCAGGGAAGTGGCGATACAACGAGGCTAGTTTTGACAAAGGCAACTTAGATAATCGGCAGGCAGTTGGAAATGTACACAAAGCTGACGGTGAAGCAATGCTCCTGAACTATTCCCATAGTAGCAGTAGCTACTATTACTACCAGTGGTAGCTGGCCTTCTGGACTAAGTCAGCCCCTGCGGTTCACCAACAATTCAGGGGGTGGAAGGTCATCGTATTCGGAGGTACCAGATTTCCTATTAATCTAACAACGTAGAGAGCTCAAAACCCTCATTTCAACATTAAAAGAGCTATCACCTGATTTGTGTCCAAGCTGGGGAAGGAGTCCACCTGTTCCTCCTGGACCCCCGTCCCCGTGGCAGGCAGCAGTCACAGCGGTCAGAACCGCATCACCTCCAGCGCCTCACGTGCCCTGACCCACCGTCAAGACCATCCCCAGGGTGCCCCTCGGTAACTCACCTCTACGAAAGGACCGACAGACACTTAAAGCACGGCGGGACAGTCACCACTGCATCCAGTATGGGCCGACTCTTACTACGGTACCATGTCCAGTTTTGGGTTTGTTTGTTTGTTTGTTTTTTGGGGCCTTGGGGCTTGTGGGGTCTCAGTTCCCTGACCAGGGATTGAATCCGGGCCACGGCGGTGAAAGCCTGGAATCCTAACCACTAGGCCACCAGAGAACTCCCATCAGGTCCAGGTTCTGCGCTCTTTTAAAGAGCCTGTTGAGAAACTTGAGGAGATCGTGCAAAAGTCAACAAAAAAGAGGAAAGGAACATGGAAAGGTTAAAGAAGTTGGATCGTTTCTCTGAGAGGTAAATGGCTATTGAGTGACTTAATTATCTTCAAACACACTACGAGTTATTACGGACATTGTTCTTTATCCACGAGGAAAAAGTAGACTCAAATTGTAGCTTCCAGGGAGGAGGCTGGGCAACATTATGGTCTAAAGAGCTGACCCTGCCAGTTCTAGAAACAGAGGTGGGACATCTGAGAAGATGTGCAGAAGGAGTGACAGCAAGAACTCTTTCTGTTTGGGATGTTGAAGAAGTTCTGGAAACAGTGGTGAAGGCTGCGTGTCACTGTGAATATACGTTTAAAAAAAAAAAAAAAGCTTTAAAACTCCTTGCAGTTTCCAGGTAATGATATGTGAAATAGAAACAAGCTGAGTGTATCAGTGAGAAACACTAAGATGACCAGGATTTATACTGAACGCTGCAAATAACTCCTCTCAGACACGAGGAGAAGTTGGCATGGAGCCCTGTTGCAGAAAAGGCTGAACTACAACCTGTCAAACGACAGCAGTGAGAGGAAGAGCCGGACAAAGGAGGCAGGGTCCATCAGGCCCAGGCCCCGGCTCTCTTCACCACATGGCTTGACAAGTGAGCCAAAGAGCCAGGCATCTGGGGCACACTCTGCGCTCTGAGAAGACCCGGGGTTGGCATCCCCACTCCAAACCCGTGTTGGCCTGCAGATGCTATCAGGGTCACAACTGGCCGTCCCCAGGGACCACAGCCATGTTTACCAGGGACACGCAAGCCTGGGGCTCTGACTCAGCAAGAGCGGTCTGAAGAGCCCTACAGCACAGAGCGGCGGTTACCAAGCGAGCCCTTCCCTCCCCAGCGATCTGAAGTGGAACCCCCCAAAATAAAAAGGAGCCGAGCTCTACCAAAGAGAACGTGCCAGAACCCGCAGTCCTGAAACAGCCCTTGGAGTCCATTCAAGGACACAACGGAGTCTAAATGTCACTGAGAAAAGCTTTGAACAGGAGGCGTTAACCCGCATGCGTGCTGCCACGTGCTGGAGGACCTTCCCGTTCAGCTGAAGTTTTAGGTGGAAAATAATTAAGCAGCTCAACACATACATGGCGTTTTCACTGAAAGGACAATGAAGTTCCTTTCAAATCTATTTAGATAATACCAGTTTCATTCAACCATTCAATAAACATTTACTGTACTACTACTAAATATGAGATACTGTGGGAGCAAAGAAAGAAAAAGAAAAGAAGTACAAGATATGGTCTCTCCCTTGCAGGCGTTTACAGCCTAGCATGGGACCCAAATGGATGCACAATGATTCTAAGGACCCAGGGCCTCTCTCCTAACACGTGGGCAGGCGCACCCAGCAAGGCCCACCCACAGCCAGGGCGGGAGGCCGGAGCTCTTTTTAATCAAGGCTGAGGAGCTGACACCAGGACAGGTCCCAAGACAGAATGCCATGGGTCCAGGCTGGAAAACGGGCCTTCAAAGCAGAAAGGGCAAGAAGGGCTTGAGACGGGTAAGAAGGGCCAGGGGAGCAGAGAAATGCCAGGAAATGAATCAAAATGGGCTGTCACACTGCTTCTCAAACGTGTCCCTCAAAGAACATCTACAGAGGAGAATAAACTTCTATGAGAAGAAGAGAGTGCTATGATACCAATAGAACTACCCAACCAGTTCAGAGAGTTTATCTACTTTCCTCTCCCCCAAGTGTTCTTATAACATGGAAAACTTTGATTTTACGATAAATACAACATGGCCTCCCAATAGAACGTTCCTTCATCAGACATGGACTGCAATTCCAGCCACATTAAGTGGGTAGGTCAGAAGCCACCACTTCAAGTAATGTTCAGGAATAATCAAGCCAAAGAGTTAAAATCCCAAATACACGGGAGAGGTCTTACAAGTCAATGAAGAAAAAGACACATACTAACAATGGAAAATGGGCACAGGACGTGAACATGCAATTCACACGAGAAATAAATAGTTCAAATCTCTTAATGTCCCTAATTATTAATGTAATGGAAATTAACTAATGTGAAATTCTTTATCTATTAATTTGGCAAAGACTATAGATTCATGAAGCCCATTTTGGGTGAAGGCGTAGGGTTACGGTCCCCTCTCTAGGCTGTTGTTGGGGGATCTTTTTGGAGGGAATTCGGCAATTCCATTCACAGGCATTTATCCTACAGAAACGTTCCGACAAGTACCCATGACACAAGTACGAGGACATTCACGGTAGCCTCATTTTGCTAGGGAGACACTGGGAACCACCCAGACATCGATCAGTGAGCATTAGGTAAGTGAATTATGGCAGATCAGTACAAGGAGATTACAGTATATCTTTACATGCCTGTAAAGAATGAAATGGACCTTTTATAGTCATTTGGAAGTAAGTGAAGGATAAACTAGAAACTCCATGATGTCTGAGACCACGATTACTTCCTTCAGCACTGGATAATCAGGGCCTAACTACTTGGCTCAAACTAGACACTCAACCTGTGTGGAACAGATGGAGATTTGGTTATACAAAACATTATACAGGATGATTCAATTTTCCTTTTTGTAACACACACACATGTATTTTTTACACACACACTATTGTTAACAGTGGTTATCGGGACTTCCCTGGTGGCGCAGTGGATAATACTCTGCACTCCCAATGCAGGGTTTGATCCCTGGTCAGGGAACTAAATCCCACATGCATGCCGCAACTAAGAGTTCACATGCCACAACTAAGAAGCCCACGTGCCGCAACTAAGGAGCTGGCGAGCCGCAACTAAAGGAGCCCTGGAGCCGCAACTAAGGAGCCCGCCTACTGCTGCAACTAACACCTGGTGCAACCAAAAAAAAAAAAAAACAGTGGTTATTGCTGGAGAGTGTGACTGGGACAGGACTTTTTACTTTATACCTTGTTTTCAACTTTATACGTTAAAACTTTCAAAGTGGTTTTGGAATGAATATGTATTACTTTTTTGTAAGAAAAAAATAATCTGGAAGAATTATGTACAATCTTCCCCCTGTGGTAATGTGAAGCTGGGTATAAGGCAACTGGTAGAGGCAGCTTTGGACATAAAAAATCTTCTCTAAGTCACCCAGGAAAGATGAAGCTGGGCAGGAAGGAGAAGTAGGTGGCCAGAGATGGCAGCAAAAGAAAGTCAAGGAAGGAGGGGCCTGGGTGGGGCATATTTTGCAACCCCTGGGGTATAGGCCTAAGATGACTTTCTTTTGACGCTCATTACAAGCCATGTATTTTTTAAAGGAATTTGGACGTACTTAGGGGGAAAAGTGTTCAAGTTACCACTTATGGAGCGCTTACTGTGTACCAGGCCCTCTGGCGAGCACGCCGCCTACACTTAATCCTGATCACAAGCTAAGAGGTTCGGATGTTATGAATACATTTCACCCAGGAGAAAACAGAGACTCTGAGTTTAGACATTAGAGACCCACCACACTCCGAGGTCCATGAGCCTCACTGCTCTATTAAGACGCTCGGGAAACTAACTAGCTGAATGGCAGGAAGGGCTCCATCCACAAAACAGTCCCTCTGCGTGGCATCCAGGAAGCTGTTGTGACCTGCGCTGGGCGCTGTTTCAACTAGTCAGCACCTTAACCCCCTACTTATCTTAATACACATGGTGGAAACAATGAAACCTTTGGACCAAACTATCTTTATGGAGTCCAACTTAGTTGTACTGTTTCAAACTAAAAGAAGAAGGCTCAGGCGTGTCCTATAAATTCAAAACATGGTTCATGTGAGTCCTGTTGGTTCTACAAAAGCCAAATATTTTAGCTTGGAAAAAGCAGAATAAGAATTTTTTTGTGTTCACGGTTCTGTGAAACATAAAGCAAAAGTCTTCAAAGGCTGACAATACACACAGGAAAAAAATAACAAGATTGTAGATCAAGGGCTGCTTCCATTTTCCTAGAGTAGCATAACCAAAATCTTGCCTTCATTCAATATGAGAGACAATGTTCATAATTTACTGTCTGGAAAGAGACAGTCCTTTTCAATATAATCTGAAATCTTGACCCTCTGCTCTACTGTACAGAAAACTCAAAAAGAACGCTAGTACAGAAGTACACATCCCCCCTCCTGACTGAGATGTTAATATACGTATTTACACCGTGGGTCAGTTAAGGATGAACAAGATTAAGGACTGGCGGTATTATATTTCTTCAGGCATTTAAATTTTTTAAAATATTCCAACTTAAATACACATGCTGTCGTACAGTTTCATCTTCAATGTAAATAATGTTAATGATGATGAAAACGGATCACATTCACAGCACCTTTCTCTTCCAAGAATCTCAAGAAACTCTGATGACTTTGGGCCCAAAGGCACCTGGAGGTTGGCAGTGGTCGCCTTCCCTGAGTGAGGCCAAGGGGAAATCTCCAGGGGTGAGGCAACCACAGCTTAAATCAGAGGCTTCCAATCTTTTTTGATTGTGATTCACAGCAAGAAAACCAAAGTTTCACGAATTTATCCTTCCTGCATGCAAGACACTCTGATATTTTCTATTTCTCTTCTTCTTCTTGTTCCTGTTGGTGACAATCTGCTAAATTGACTTCACCACGCACTTACAGGTCACGGTCACTGCCTTAAATGCCAAGTTTCCCTGGGCCCTCTCCGCACACTTCCTGGATCCCCCAGCCTCTCTCTGGTTCCAGCGACCATCTGTCTGTGGGGGGCCCGATCCCACTTCGGGGCTCCAGGCCCACATATCCAATTGCCCACTGGACGGCTCCACTTGCACATTTCAAGAGCAACCTTAAAATCACATCCAAAAATGTATTTTATGATGACTATCCCCGAGCCTTAATAAATAGCACCAACCCACTGTCCAAGCCAGAAACCTGGGCCTCATTTCCCATCCCTCCCCTCTCACAGCCAATTAATCACTGAGTCCTGCTTATTATAACGTCTAGATTGCTCTTCAGTCCTTCCACTCGCCTCCCATTACCACCTGATGGGGCTACGGCCAAAAGCCTTCAGCGCTGCTCCCCGCCCAGCCACGTCCATCCTGAAGCCAGGGTGATCTTTCAGAAATGCAAACCGCGTCACGTGGCCTGCCTCGGTGGGATGCCGGACACCTGGGGATGGAGGCCAGCGCCTGTGCTGGGGGCTCCTCCAGCCTTGGATCCTGCCACGTCTCCCCTTGTTCTAGATGGCGGCTCTGGGGTCTGACACACAGTAGAATCACCTGGACAACTGTGACAAAATACCAGCGCCCAGGCCTCACTTCAGGACAGTTAAATCCGAATGCCATTGGCGACTGTCCTGGATGGCCAGAGGGTTCCCTGCATCCGCTCTAAGGAAGGTCAAGGTCTTCGGCTCTTGGGGCCCTGTCGTTTCCTGGCCGGCTCACAGCCTCGGCCCCGCCCCCATACTTAGTCTTCAGGTCTTTCTCTGCTTCAATGTCCTCTTCTCAAGGGTCACATCCCTTAACTCCCCAGGGGAGGTCCCCTGGTTCTGTGTTCCCGTCACACCCTAGTGGGCTGTCAAATCTCCTAGCCTGGCACCAGGGGCTGCTCAATAAAGACCTGCCAATGGATACAGGAATGGGTGAATTCTAGTATCAGCTATGCTGGGACGCTACTGTTGAGGAAAGCCGGGGAAGAAAAAAAACCCCAAACACTACTGATGTACAAGGCGTAAACCAACACCTGTGGCATCTGTGACGGAAGTTCTCCCGGTTTCCGTGGGGCGTGGGGTTTGCAAGATGAGGCCACTTGGTGCCTAGAGTCAATCGTGTCTTTTATGAAAGTTCTCCCAAGGGAACGCGTCTCATCCTCAGCGCCTTCCTAGTTTATCGAAGACGACAGACAGGGCACCGTTTCCCCCATTTCACAAAGGATAAGACTGAGTGACCCAAAATGACCAAAGGGAGCCAGAGGAAGACGGATTAGGTCTGGGCCCCTCGTGGCTGAACTGCTCCCTCTTTCAGGGCGGAGTTAAGCAGTTCACAGGGACGGCTAGAGCTCCCACTCCTGCAGCAAATGCTGCGCCGCCATATTCCATATGATGCTTATTAAGGTACCCGTTAAAGCCTTGCTAGTAATTGAAAAAATTATATATGTGCGAGGAGAATGAGTTAATGTTCACAGAAGAACCTTTACTTTTGCACCTCCTGACTTCTTCCTTTCAAGGTGTGCCTTACTTAACCTTGCGTTTCTGTGGGGCTCTTTACACTTTATGTGTGGGTGTAAAGCCACGTTTGAGATATAATTCCTTTAGCCATACAAGCAACTTCGTAGGCTATTATGTTGCATCAACTTTTTCTGTAAAAATAAATCGTTCAGGATATTATTCCTGGAACAGAATAAATTCTTGGAATTACTGAGTAACTTATGTGCCATACCACTGTTCCAAGAACACATTACTTATTTTATCATGACAAAGTCAAGTTATTAATCTTCTGGCTTCCATTTCAACAATGAGAAATTCTGTGAGATGCACAACAGACACCTGCATTACATTTCAGTTCAACTTTATATCATCCATAAACATCTCTGTTTTGGACACCTCATCCGAACAAATGCTCACGGAATACTCTATGTAGCATTCAATTTTATGAAACTATAAAAGTTCCTTGCTGTTAATTACAGAGACAAACGTCTCATCACACATTTGCTTACCAGATAGCATAATTAGTTTTCTCCATTAACCTTTCAGATATAAAATTTGATTTCCAAGTTAAAAAAAAAAAAAACATTGTAAAACCCTTGGAATTCAAATAACACAGTATATATCTGTACATGCTGGGAAAAAAATGCAATACTAAGAAAACAATTTTATGGATTCTTATTTACAAGGATACTGATTGTCTGGAATCTCGAAAGAAAATCTGTCTAAACTTCTTAATGGTTTTAAAATATATGATCAAATATGCAGGCAATAAGCTGTCCTTTGTGCGGAAAGGAGGCACAGTAACCTGACCTTGAACGGAACGTGCCCTTTGATCTCTCTCTTCTCGGGATGGTGATGCAGCTGAATTGGTCCATCACAGCCTCTGTCATCTGTTATCCCCCTTCATACGGGCATCTGAGAGGGAACGGCGAGGGAAGGGCATGCAGTCTATGGCAATGCACTAGTTTTTCTCCACTCAAAGCTAAAGGACCCCACAGCCCTGGCCTGCTAAGGACCACGCTCTGGCTCACGTGTGCTGGGGGCAGTTCTGATCATCGCAATGACTGGGTGGGACGCTCCCGACCTTCATGTGTATTTATACTGCCAACATTCAGGGGGTGAGATCTAGACCTCCTTCCACGCACAGGACAGTCCTGCCCAAGAAAACCGTCTCGGCTCAACAAACTGTCCCACTCGGATCAGCTGATAACTGGCGGCAAACTACATTTTAACATGTCTTAACATGGTCCTCATTCATTTATCCAAAATGAGCGATCGAGACTCTACTTGGTGCCAGGTATTGTGCGCTGGGAACACAGGAAGCTCAAAGTCTTGCCCTGCAGGAATTCAAGCTGAGACTCAAGCGGTCAACAGAGGATCTCACGGGCAAGGCAGTTAGTAGAGGTGGTTGTAGGCAGGGACCAGCAGAGCAGATGCCAAGCCCACGGTATTGCAACATTCCAGGGGCACCTTCACACCGTGCAGCTTAAGCCTGCGAGGCCCTGGGGGCGGGGGCAGGGATACACACAAGGGCGTCCTATTCCCAAGTTAAACTTTAAAAGGGGGCCTGGGGACTTCCCTGGCGGTCCAGTGGTTAAGACTCCTCGCTTCCACTGCAGGGGGCGCAGGTTCGATCCCTGGTCCGGGAACTAAGATCCCGCAAGTCGTGTGGCTCGGCCAAAGATAAAGAAATAAATAAAAGGGGGGCCTGCTGTGAACCTCGTAAGAAAGGGAAAAAAATGTGTAATGAAAAGTAACTGTTCCATTGTCAGTGTTGGTGTATGTTACTCCTGCCATGTGAGGTCCAGGTAGCTACTGAGGAGGACGTGTAGATTTTCACCTCGTGCAGCCAGGACGGGAGCTGGGAGGTAAAAGAGGTGAATGATAAAGCTTCAAGATAGCTGATCTCGCTGCTTTATTTTTAATTTGAAATCGGGCTCCTGGCACGTTCGCCAAGCATCCTTGGATGTTTGTGGTATGACCAGCGTGGCGCTGGGCGGTGGGGACACAGAGATGACCATGAGGGAGCTTCCAACCCTGGGGGGCGAGACAGAAGTAAACTGGTAGTGCCTTCGCTTTGGTAGAGATACTGTGGAAGGAGAGGGGAGGGGGAAATCAGAGAAGACTGCCTGGAGGAGGTCAGCTTGGAGGCTTTAGGGATGAGAGAGCCAAGCAAAGCGGAGGGAGCATGGTGCAGGTGCGGGGTTGCCAGCAGAGGGGGTGGTCCGTGCAGCCACCGAGGCGAAGAGGTAAAGAGGGGAAGTGAGGCCGCTGCAGGAATGGGAAGTGGTTTGGTGGGAAGGGCAGTGCCAGGAATAAGCTTGAGGCAGGCACGTGGCAGTTCATGCAGCATCGTATCTGTCATCTGGGTCCTAATCTGAAAGCCACAGACAACCGGAGGTTCAGGCAAGGGGGCGATTCTCCAGGGGCCCTCCATGTGTCCCCTGCCTCAGTCACCACAGGTCCCGGCGTGCATCCTGCTACTGCACTAACATTCCTTCCCAGGTAGTGTTCTCTCCAATAATCTATTACTTTCAAGAATAACAGACTTGTTGCATAAACGTCCTAGATCTATTTTCAACTTTGAGATGCAAAACACACTGTTCCGGAGTCTTTCTTTCACCTTATGGACGGCCGTGCTCTTTTCCTCCAAAAGGAAACATCCATATTCCCATGGGAACCAGGGGGGCTAAATTGTTAAGACATCTTCTTAGATTCTGTCCCTCATGAAGATTTCTTCGAGTTAGTGATACGGTCGTGATCGTTACTAGAAAAGCCAACTCTCACAACCCATCACACGTTTCACTTATACGGCGGTTGCTGAACCACACCAAGGTCTTATGAGAAACAGAAAGACAGGTGCGTGCAGTTGTGCGATGGGGTCGGGGCAGGGTTCCCAAACGGGCCATTCACCAAGGTCTGCTGCTGCTTAATGCATGGATTTTCTTAAATCCAGGTAGGAAAACTTGCTGCAGGTGGAGCCCGAGAACCAGACGATCAGTTCTAAACACGGGCTTACAAACAGGACAAGACAGTCTTCAGCCCCCTTATGAAGGTGTGCCAAGATCACAGCGGAGTACGCAGCCAGCAGAACATATGTTATTTTTCAGTTTGGGTTTGCAACACGCCGCTGCTTTCATATGCGAGCTCCTCTCCTTTTTGGTCTTCTCTAGATTCGGAAAAAAAATTATATTTCGAGTTGTCTCTCACCCATCAACATCAGAAATCCCCAAATTCTACGCTAGTTTAGTACATGACCAAAGCTTCTTCGGTTAAATGAGGCATATCTTTGGCTCACTAACTGTCTCTAAAATCTCAAGACGGTAGTATATTTTAAAGCAAATCTTCAGAGTCCTACGCAACCGTATCCAGTACACTCATGCAATGAGATAACGCAGATTTGAGTACCGATAATTTGGGTACCGACTGTGATCAAACAAAATGCTGTGCTAAGTGGTCTAAAGGATTCAAGACAGAATCCAGGTGCCACTTGTTCTGTGATCCTCCAATGTACCTGAGGAGAGATGGGGCAAAAACGACCAAAGTTCAATGTGGGAAGTGTTTGGGGTGACCTGGAGCACAGCAAAGGCACGTACAAAAATGAGGAACTACTAGGCACTCCACGGTAAGTGCCATAGGAGAGCGGTGTTCCTATTTAGTGCTGAGGTGTCCAAGAAGAAAGCATAACCTCTAAGTCACAGGAGAAGGGAGAAGGGGATAAAAATAAGAATACAGCATTTTCTACTTTGAAAATGTGTTTCACCGTATAGGACGTCCTGCATGCTGTCGGGGCATCTGATGAGGGGCTCAGGACCACCACCAGTATTGCACTACGGAAGATAAAGGAAACCCAGGACCACCACCAGTATTTCATTATGGAAGATAAAGGAAACCCTCAAGAGTCTTGTCCGAGGTGTGCTGAACTGTTAACCCGAGATTCAAGCTGGGGTTTTCCGACCTTGGTGGCTGTTAAACAAACCTTAGTTCCTTTCTTCCTAAATGGGTCCCGGGCTTCCCCGCGCCCAAGCCTTTGGCCGCCCCCTTTCCTTCTACCTGTGGTGGGGCCCCCTTTCTCCCCTGGAGGTCCTACTTTGTTGGGGGGGCAATTGGGTTCCAGGGAGGTAAGTCACATCAAAGTCGAAGATGGTGATGCAGATTAGGGGCAGACTGTGGATACTCAGGACTCAGTTAAGGGATTTCACCTTGGCCCTAGAATCCATGAGAAGGCAGTTAAGCCTCTGAGCAGGAGAGAGAATAATGAATTACATACTAAGATCAGCTCGTGTGGGCAGAAGGGGACGGGGAGGACAGGCCGCTCTGGCTTAAGGAAAAGAGGACAGAACTAGATGTCAAAGCACCCGATTTAAAGCGGGGCCAGCTACTAATTCCTGTGTGACCTCGGGCAAGTCACTGTCATCTCTGAGCTCAGCTTCCCATTTGTCTAAGGGACATAACACCTACCTCATGGTGTGGTTATGATATTAACTCAGTGATTAATGGAAGTATGAGACAGGCCTAGCAGCAAAAGCTCCAGAACTTCAGGCAGTAAAGTAAGTGCTCTCCAAGGACAAGTAAGTCTGCACCCACAGCTACAGAAGCACATGTACTTATGTGCACTTATATTGAAAGAAGCCATCAGTGTTTAGGTCTCCTCAAGAGGCTCTCAGATTTGACTTTGCTTGCTCTTGTTTTTGAAGCCATTTTTGGACCCACGGTAGAACCAGATATACTTTCAGTGCCACAGGAATTCTCGGAAACCATCTGGACAAGAGGCTTTTACACAGTGATGAGGGCACCCTGACAGTTCTGCAGAGGCCGGCAGAGGAGGGTGGGACATGGGACACGGTGCTCTGGGCTTCTTCTGCCTGCTCCTGGCTGCCCCACTCTTCTTCCACTTCTGTACATATTGGGGTCCCAGCCAGGAGTTCATTTCAACGAGCCTTTCCCGTGGTTAAGGGCACGGTTTTGGAGACAGACAGACCCTGGTTTGTATCCTGGTTCTGTCACTGAGTTACTTTGTGAAATCCTCAAATTCCTCGCCTGTGAAGTGGAAATAATAATATCTTTTATGGGACAAATAATGGGATAACAAAGTTCTTAGCATGGGGACTCCCGGGGAGCTCCAGTAGTTAGGACTCGGTGCTTTCACTGCCGCCGTGGCCCCGGGTTCAATCCCTGACCAGGGAACTAAGATCCCGCAAGCTGTGCGGTGCGGCCAAAAAAAACCAAAGAACAAAAAACAAAGTTCTTAGCGTGGTACCTGACACACAGCAAACTCGATGAATGACACCTACTCTTGTTGGCTGCATTTCTAACCCGAAGAGAATTTCGAGACTCTGGGGACCCTGGTAGAGGCCGCTGTCATCAAGAAAGCCATTGAAAAGAGATTCAAAATATCGGAGATCTAGACCCTGCTCACTTGGCTTGGCTACTGCACCCTGAGCTTCATCTCCTGAAAGTTGTGTCACAGACTGAATGTTAAAAAGAACAACTAGACCAGGGCCTGACACATAATTGGAGTGCAATAAATATCTGAATGAATAAATGGACCAGACACCTGAAAAATAGACATGTTTCATATTTATCTATTGTAATAGTAAATCTAGAACAAAATCCAAATATAAAAAGAGATTTTATGAAATGTTTGTATTATAGTTATGAATAGTAAGTTCATTGTCTCATTAAAATACTTCCTAAAAGTGCCTTGCTGCCAGCTGAGGTCTCTCCGATGATCCTTGGGATTTGCCCGGCTCAACCAGGCGGAGGCAAAGGATCTTTGGACAGGAGACCTGGGTTTACTCCAGGTTCTGCTGCTTATGAGCAAGTCACTCAACTCTGAGCTTCAGTTTCTTCCTCTGGGGAATGGGAATAACAACACCGCCCAGCCTACCGCACGGGTCCACTGTAAAAGTCATGGGATGACAGATGCACCAGCGCCGGCCAAACTACGAAGTGCACCTGGTACTTAAAGTCCGATGACGGTGATGCTCGGCCCTCTGCCGAGACTCACATCACCCCTCCCACCTGGAACCTTCTCCAGCTCCCCTCTGCCGACCCAAATCCTCCCCTAGTTCAAGATCTCCCCCTTCCAGAGCTTTCTACCCGACCCTGAATGTGATCCTTCCCTTCCAGCTCTGCTTTTGCGCATTGCCCGGAAGGTTCACATTTGTGATTTATCACGCACACGCGCTGTGCGTGCTATGGGGTGTTTCCAGCTCAGGTGGACCTGCGTGGGGTCCCGGCTATGGCGCTTATCCCTTGGGAGACCTGTGGCAGCCCACCTGACACCTCTGAGTCTCATCTACAAAAACAGGGATGGTGATAGCTCTCACAGATTTGCTCTGAGGAGTAAATGAGATCCTTCACATCAAGTGCTCGACTCGACGCTGGGCACAGAGCAAGTACTCAGACAACCGCAGCTGTTACGGCGGACTGAATTTTGCTCCTTCACTGTGCCCTGAATTTGTCCTGTCACCCCAACTGGATTTTAATTCTTGAGGGCAGGATCCCTGTCCTATCCACTTCTTTGGTTTCCCCTGACCCCACTGCCACTATAGAAAAGTGCTGAGTTCGTCACATATTCTCAAAAAAACACCTGTTGAATGGATCAAAACGAATTAAGTTGTGTTTCTCCAAGATAGTGACCCAATCTTCATAGTGGCCCATCACGGCCAACTTGACAAAGCCAACGTCCACAGGGTAAAGTAACTTCTTTGGATCCTGTTATCAAGTTAAAAATGTGGGAGGAACGCCCAAAGCGCTCAGCCAAGCCATTCACACCATTGAGCTATCCTACCTCGCTGGATGTGCTGCATGAATCAACAGCCTGAAAGTATTCCGAGGAAACTGATTTGAGGTGGGAACCTCTGCCAGATTCTGGAGCGTTCTCTTTCCCTGAGACATGAAGTGTAATCTTATAGGCGCAGATAGTATCAAAGATGACGCATATGTACGTCTGAACTCAGAAGATCCCATACGGCATCCCGAGGGCCATGTGTGAGGAACGCGTTATAGGTGAAACAGTTCTGCTATTTTGCTAACAAACTCCCTTGGATGTCACAGACCTCACGCAGAATTCTGCGCCATGATGAGTAATATTACGGGTAGACTCAAGCCATTTACAAAACAAACGTGATTGACATTTGTGAATAAGAGCTATTAGCTAAATAAAAGTCCACTTTATTACACTGTCAACAACAGAATTCTGATTCTCATAAGCTATCAGTAACTATTCTCAATTACTCTCGAAATCGGGTTTGCGTCATCATTTGCGCTTCCACTTTTTTTTTTTTTTTTCCTCCAAACTGACCTGAAGAGCACAAAAGAGAAATGTTCTTTGGGAACCATATCACACTTTTCCCAGAATGAGCAGAAGACTGAGAATAACCCAGGCATTTTCATGTTGGTCCATCTTTTGTCTCTTGATGTCAAAGGGCCTCCCTGACCAACAACTGAGAAACTTATCCCAAGCCTGGCCTTCCACTGATGGTCTCTTATCTCCCTGGACTCGCGCTAGGAAAAACGAAGCCAGGCCTGCCCCGTGGAGAGTTTACCTTTTACCGAATTCCGAGCGCTGGCATCTTCCTGCCCTGCATCCTTCACTCTCTCGTACCCAGAATCCACCTACTGTAGAGCGCCCTCACCATTTTCCAAGTAGGGAGCAGAAAGGGGGGAAAAGCCTGCTTTGTTGGAGATGAACGAAACCGAGGATGTGATGTTCTTTTTTATGATAAATGTACGTTTTTCTACTAATAGGCAAGTTCTTCATTTCAAATGGTTAGATCGAGTGGTGCTTTGATATATAGAATTCCAACCGATCGAGTTTAGGGAACTGAAAATACAGAATTCTGAGTAAGTTGAAGGAACTGAAGAGAGTACACAATCCAGGAATATCCTCCTGCTGGGTCTTAGCGTTTCGCTTGACTGTGAACGTTTTGGGTTCTAGACCTCTGAACAGTAAACAGGTGCCAAGAACAGTGCTGGCCTCAGTCATGCTCTCTGTCTGGATGGAAAGATTCACGTGCCTTTGGTGCTCACTTGTGGAAGAAATGCCATTACTTCCCTCCCCTTTTACCTCTACTTATTATCTGTTTGACTTCTCGGTCCTTTGCAACCCACCCTTGCTCTTCCTCAAAGCAAAAGAGTGAGAAAGCCCCACTGCCTGGCTTCCTCGTTGTTTTAATTGGCAGTACATTGGGTCTGAGCACACATCCTGCTTCCTTAAGACCTATCAACTCTCCCCAGAGATACGGCTATTCTGGCCCTTGCTTTTAATGGCTCTTGCCAGGATCGTCTCCCGTGTTCTGTTTCCTCGTGTGCGGCACCCAGCTCTCACCCTGCCCCTGGGGCTCGAGGAGGTATTGGGGATGGGCAAGGTGAAGGCCAAGCGCCATGATGTACCCTCCACTCCAACCTCACGGGTACTTCATTCTTCGTGGCAGAATCCTAAATCGTTTAATTTTTGGCTCATGGTCTGCAAATAACAAACTGCACGGGCAAGGCCCCTCAGGTACAGTATGTGCACCAAAAACCACACTTGGAAAGAGGAGCATCATCTTGGGGGACCTACTCATCCATCACGCAGCTACTCTTGTCGGATGGCCTCCAAGATGCTGCTTTGCTCTGCTTGGCCCTGGGGTGAGCTGGGAAGGAGGGTGGGGAGAGCAAAGCCTGGCTCTTCTCTCTGACCACCGATGCTGGTGTGAAATGAACACAAAGCCAGACAGATGAGGAGTGGCTCCGTGATCGCTAGTCCTATCAAGAGGTGGTTCGGCGGACAATCACACTTTTCTTTTCCTTCCGCTTTTTGGCTGGAGAGTTAATTTAATTTTGTCATGGCAGGATTAGCAACCAGGCCACAGAGGTGAAGGGACATTATCATCAGACAGCATATTAATCCTCTATCCCACCCAAGGCAGAGGCAAAACCAAACAAATAGCAGCTTCTTGGAAACTGAATTTCTGTTACCCAGATGTCAAAGATGTAATACCCCAATTACACAAACTGTTGCCAGTGAATACGCAATGTAAATGGGGTGAACGCAGAGCCACAGAGCTGCACGGTCAGCATCTGGCTCTGGGTGTGAGTGATAATTAGCACTGTGTGGAGACACTAATAAACATTTATGTCTGAAATTACAACTCTTAGCAATGTTAATAAGGGATATATTGGCAATCTGTAAAATACAAGGTCTTGAAAAGAATGTCATACATTAAGCAATGGCAGACATTTCCCATTGTGGCACAATCTTTTTTTTTTTTTCCTTCTCTCTAATTGCAAATGGCCATGCTGTTTTGCTGAGAAATTAATTGAGATAAGAACCTACCTAAAAAAGTGGGTTGTGTCTCTTTGGCCTCCCCATTAACATCGGTGCTGAATTCTGAGATCTTATAGACCTCATGGTGATAATCTGGGGTGAGAAGACAACGAAAAATTAGAATTCTAATGACCTACAAGATATGAATAAGCAAGAAAGGCTAGCATCTCATTATACATAGTGGGTATAAGCTATACTTTAATTTATAAATATAATTTTCGAGAACTCGGTTAATCACAGAATTTGTAGTCACTGGTCATCCCTACAACTTTGCTTACTCTGGAGAAGTACACAGACTTGAAATTATTACTTTGACTTTAGAAAACGGCTCTGCTTGATCACATAGTTTTCACAGGAAATTTGGCCCACAGATGCCAATTACATACGAGGCTTCTTTTCTTCCAAATGACAAGTATGTTTACAAGGAATAGAAAGAACCTTGCCCAATCATAGGCCAGGGGAAGATGCCAAATTTATCTCTACAACGCATTTTCATGAGTAGATGAATAGTATGCTTTAGAGTTACCTGGTACTCTCAGTTTACCCAGAAAAACCCCAGCCTTTGAGCAGCTTACAGGCAAGCACACATGAAAAATACTGATTTGTTATTTCAAGTATAGTATAATTTGGATAAGAAAGTGAGTCTTGCATTCAGCTACTGCACTTTAATATGCAACCGTTTATGTTCTAAAAATGCACCTGCAGAGCAGAGAGAAAAATCAGACCCATAATTTTTTTAAAAAAAGGAAAAAAACAAACTTGCTATGTCAGTCAAACTTTAAGACACAGTATTTTACAAGCTTCTCTATAGAGGCTACTGTGCTTTGGCAGTTGTCTGTTTCTAAAAAGTAGGATCGCTTAGGTAAGAAACTAGACTAGGTCCCTTGTTAACAGCGATTCCCTTTTTGGGGCCTTAGACCTCCCAGGACAAGGTCTACAAAACTCCTCTCACTTTTAAGATAAAGTAGTAGGTTCCCTGAGGTCATAAATAAGAAAGCAGCCTACATTCCAGAATGAATCAGATAGACCAACAGGCCAGTCAAATATGGAGGGACTTTTAAAGTACAAATGACTGAGCAATCAACACTGCTGGGGGAAAAAAATGTACGTAGAGACAAGGAAAAGCCAAATATTTTGAATACATAAAACTACTTCAGGCTTTTTTCATTAAACAGTATCCAAGCTCAATCGGAGGAAACAGGAGTAGATCTCCAAAATGTCTATAATCAAACCATTTTCAGAGTAACCCAAAGCAGGCTTTACTGAATCTGCATCATAGTTAGCTCAGCTTAGCTGGAAATTGCAATCGCCCTCGAATTTTCATCAGCTTACATGGGACTTCTCCAGGTTGTTAACACAATTGCCTTGCTCTCTGCTCTGATGCCCATGCTAGATAAAACAACAGAGGACCAAAGTGGACAGGTTCTCTGGTTTGGTTGTGACTTCAAGCTGATTCAAAGGCGATACTTAAACAGGATCATTCTAAACTCAATATTGGGACTTGTGACATGATGGGGAGAAAAAAGTCACCTGCCTCTAATTTAAGGTGACACGATGCATTTTGATAGACACATTTTTACGTCTGCCCTTAAGTTCTCATCGTTTTTCGAAGTCACATCAGGAAAAACAGAGACTCTTAACAAGTCACTGACCACAGGCAGGACTATTCAACTTTCCCCTGGCCTGATGAAATAAACCCAAGCCCAGAGACTGCTGTGTACACCTGTTAAATCGTCAAGGGTCGGCTGGATTTTTTTTTTTTTTTTTTAATGATACTTACCTGACGGATAAGTGATCTATTCGAAAACACCTTTCCAGGCCAAATAACGTACCCAGAAAAGATGCTGAATGTCAACAATTCTTATTTGGGCTTGGACACCTAACGAGCGTCTTTCTCCATCTTCCAAACGCCACCAGCACCTTTCTTCCTCCTCTTTGGGGGTTGGAAAACACACCGACCCCCAACCCACCACAAGCACTGGTCCGGGCTGGTGTCCGCACGGCCTGATGGAGCGGCGTCCTCCCCCACCCCGCCGCCGAGCCACAGGAGTGGAATACCAAAGAAGGCTCTCCGCGCCCCAAGTGTCATTGTTTGCTAATTTCCTGATGTGCCCTCCGACTTGTTTACGCGGAATCACATCCTGCCTCCCCCCGGCACAACTTTCCTCGCCGCCCGGTGTGGGCGGCCGCAGCCCCCCCTCGGGAGGGGGCCGGGGGGTCCCGGGAGCCCCGGGCCCCCGGGACTTGGCTGCGCGGCCCGGGCGACGGGCAAGGGGCCGGGGGCTGTTTACGCGGCGCCAAGTCCTCGCTCCGCCGCCCGCACGCCCCCCGCCCGGCCCGGCCCGGCCCGCCGCTTACCTCGGCTCACCAGTTTGAAGCTCTGGGATTTCCTGCTCCGCTTCCTCTCCGAGAACTCCATGGTGCGGCGGGCGGGCAGGGCAGGGGCTGCGGCCGGGAGCGGCCGGCCGGCCGGGCGGAGGGACGGAGGGAGCGGCGGCCGAGGCGGCGGCGGCGGCGGCGGCGGCGCTGGCTCTTGTCACCCGGCAGCGGGAGCGCGGGGACCTAGGTCCGTCTCTTGGATCCGCAGGGGGGAGGCACAGGCAAGGGAAAAACCACTCGAGCCCGCCGGGGGCTGCGGCCGGCGGGGCCCGGCGGGGCCCGGCGGGAGGCGCTCTCCCGGGAGAAGTTGCCCCCTCCTGGCCGCCGCTCAGCGCGCCCCCCGACCCCGGCTCATCCCCCGCTGCCGGGCGAGACGCCGCCGGAGCCGAACTTTCCGTTGGGGAGCGCGGAGCTGGGGGCGGGGGGGGCGGGGAGGGCGGGCCGGGGCTGCCGGCGCTCTGGGCGCTCGCCGCGGGCCGGCCTGGGCGCAGCTCCGGACGCGGCGGCGGTGGCGGCGGTGGCGAGCGCGGCCCCGGGGACGCGGCGGGCGGGCCGAGGGCGGCGGCGGCGGCGGCGGGGTGCCAGCCGGGTCGGGGCGCTGACCGCCCCCGCGGGAGGAGGGGCGCCGGGAGGAGGCGGCGCCGCCGGGACCCCAGGGCCACCTGCTGGCGGAGCGCGGCCGCCGCCATCCCCGGGGACCCGGGCCGCCGCCACCCACCGGCCTGGCCTCGAGGAGGAGCCGGAGGCCGCGGCGCTTTCGGCCCGGCCGGCCGGCCCTCCCGTCCCCCCAGGACCGAGGGCCCTGCCCGGCGCGGGGGTCCGGCCGCCGGCGCCGCGGGGGTCGGCGAGTCGGGGCGCGGCTGCCCGGGGGGCCCGGCTCCGGGCCCCGAGCTCGCCTGCGTCTCCTCGCCGCTCCCCGGGACCGATCTCGTTCTCAACAGCCCTGGGTGTCGGGGACCCTCCTGGCCAGCCCACTCCCCGCCTTGAGATTCCGGGTGCGCGAGGGCCAGACTCACTGGTTTCAGGCAAGTTTTAGGGGAAAAAAAAAAAAAAAAAAAATCAACCGAAACCCAAAAACTTACCCATCAGCGCTCTGCAAGGAAAAGAGCTTTCAGAATTGACTGATGAGTCGAGTATGGAAAAGAGTGAGCTACAGTTCTTTACCCCAATACGAGTAAGGTTGTAGGAAGATCGGGAGTTATGTTCAAGGAGAGAACTTGAAATGGGGGCTTTGGGGAGGGTAGAAGGGGTGAGCGGTGCGACGTCAGGGGGTGCCCAAGCGCTCTGCTGACTTCTTAGGGAAGAAATGGCCAAGGCAGGTGCAGAGAGCTATGCCTTTTGATGTGACAATGCCAGAATAATTGGCGGAAACCGAAAGCTTGTGTTAGTTTTATACAATATTCTTTTCTAGGGAGCTAAGAGCACACCATTGCTTTCTCACAACAACGTTATTGTGGGAATGGAAGAGAATTCTATACCACCTGGGACTGGCGGGACAGAAATGTGATCCGACGAGCTTAAAAGTACCGCCACCAAACTGATCATCTCTAGACCAGAACACAAAGAGAGTAGACAGATGGACAACCCATCCAGCACTGTGACAAGTTCAGGTGGCCTCAAAAGAGTAGAGAGGAATAAGGGGAGAGGGTATGTTGATAAATGTGGTAACAGGTTCCATTGCGAGTCTCGCTCAAATGAGACAGCAACCTGAATAAACATATACACACCAGGAAATTAAATCAAGGAGCAAGGTAACCCAGCAACGAGTGGAAGCAGAGCCTGGTATGCCTTCTGAGGTCTTATGTTAGGTGGCCTGTATGTGCCAAGTGGGGAGGCTGGTTTTACCTGGCTTGGAGGTGAGAAAGACGACCATTCACTGAGTTCGCTAAAGCAAACCCTTAAATAAGAGGTTCTTTACTTTTTTGGTCACTGTCTCCTTGGAGATTATGTTCAGAGCTCAGGGCCTTTTCCAAGAAGATATGTGCAGGACAAAATTTTGTATAGATTTTTTGGAGTTCTAAAAGGTGGCAGAAGGGATTAACGTGATAACAAGGGTTGATCAACTACCCTGTTTGGTTCTCTACCATTTTTTTCCCCTCTTTCTTTAAAACCAAGCACCTAAAGATGTTTTGAAGATTTCTAAAGAAACAAAGCGTATGAAGCTGCTCCCTGGGCTGGGACCCTTTCTTTCTTTTTTTGTAATGCCTTTAAAAATGTTATTCCAGGAATTCCCTGGTGGCACAGTGGTTAATAATCCACCTGCCAAGGCAGGGGACACGGGTTCGAGCCCTGGTCCGGGAAGATCCCACATGCCATGGAGCAACTAAGCCCGTGCGCCACAACTACTGAGCCTGCGCTCTAGAGACCGTGAGCCACAACTACTGAAGCCCGTGCACCTAGAGCCCGTGCTCCTCAACAAGAGAAGCCACCGCAATGAGAAGCACACGCACCACAAGGGAGAGTAGCCCCCGCTCGCCGCAACTAGAGAAAGCCCGCATGCAGCAACAAAGACCCAACGCAGCCAAAGATAAACAAATAAAATAAATAAAAACAAACAAACAAAAATGTTATTCCAGAAGCTACAAGGCTGAGCACTGTACTGATTGAGGAACATTTAGGATCGTTCATGCCTTGGAGCATACAATGAGATTTTTATTATGCTTAAGCTATGATAAAATCATTGAAGGTGACATACCAGGAAGCACATCCCTAGGGGGATATTAACAACTTAGCATTTTCAGTTCAAGTGGGAATATGAATTCCATTTGCTTAAGAAAATAATTTTGATACAGTTAAGAAAAAATGTTTCATTGTGATAATGTTTTAAAATAATGATCGTTCTCCCTGACCCTTTTTCCTGGCTCAACAAAAATGGTCTGTGAGCAAGTTGGTCTCCAGAGGCCATAGGTCAGGCCTGTCCTATTAACATATAGAGAAAATCAACAAATATTTGTTTATTCTCCACCATGCATTTATATAACAAAAAGGTATATATTCATAATTAGCATTAAGTAAAGATAAATTATGATGTTTAATTAGAAAGAGGTTGCTTCAAGTGGTAGGTAATAGTTGCTTGGGCTGCCATAACAAAATACAGTAGATGGGGTGGTTTCAAAAATTGAAATTTACTTTCTCATAGTTCTGAAGGCTAGAAGTCCCAGATCAAAGTCTGGCAGGGTCAGTTCCTAGTGAGGGCTCCCTTCCTGGCATGGAGATGGCCGCCTTGCAGTGACCTCACACGGTGGAGAGAAAGACAGCTCTGATCTCTTCCTTTCCTTATAAGAACATTAATCCCATCATCAGTGCCCCACCCTCATGACCTCATCTAAACCTAATTACCTCCCGAAGGCCCCACCTCTCAATACCATCACATTTGGGGGCTAGGGCTTCAACATAAGAGTTTGGGGACAAGGGACACAGTTCAGTTTGTAGCAGTATTGTTTTTGGTTAATTGAATATAGTTTTTGTGTTGGGGTGTTCTGGATAGTCCTGTAGGAGATGTACTAAGGTCACGTCTCTGTTTCAATAGTTCAAGTTTCCCCACAGGTTTTAGAACCGCAGGTTTACATATTATTAAAGCTCAGGGAAAACTGGTCAAATATTCCATGACTTAAGGTAGGCCAAATATCTTATCATATGACCATTCTAAAACTCAGTTGATTATAAAGATTAAATGTAGGTTTTAATCTCTGACATAAGACAGGTAATTTGGCCAGAGAACATTTAAGCAATCTTAACCCTAATTTTTAAAACTCCATTTCTGAAAACTCTGTCCTGAGAAGAATAGCATTATGAAGATCTCCATCTTTATTTACAGCCCTGCTGTCCAATAACAATATAATGCAAGCCATAAATTAAATTTAAAGTTTTGTAGTAGCCACATTTTTAAAAAGTAAAAACAGGTTAAATTTATTTGAATAATATATCTTATTTAACCCAGTATATTAGACATACTATCATTTTGACATGTAATCAATATAAAAATATCAATGAGATCATTTACATTCTTTTTCTGTGTACACTGTCTTGAAAATGGTGTGTATTTTACACTTAGAGGACAAACCAATTCAGATTAGCTAAATTCAAGTATTTAATAGCTACATAAGGCCAGTGCTACCACATTAGGCGGCTCAGATTTAGAGGAATTATATGATTTCAACCATGCTGTGTACATAGATATGACTACACCTGGTTATTGTTTAACCCTCAAAAAGAAGCAGATAAGCAGGATGGTATTAGGGCTTGAGGCTGTTTATAAATCTTTGATTGGAGTCTCTGGAATTGAAAATCCTGTAAGTAGATTCTGAATCCTTCAGGAAGATTTAATAAGTATTAACTTTTCATTTTATGATGATCGCCCCTCAGAAGGGTCATAGAAAGAATAAGAGGCAGCCCTCCTTGAGCCTCAGTTTATCAATTTGTTGCTGGCATAACTCAAGTTTCCACTTTCATTTACTTTATGGGTTTAGCGACTGTAACTTAAAAGACAGGAGGTAGTATCTGTAAGAGATTACTTAAGTGAAAATGAGATCTTGGAATGTGCCACCCAAAATGTTACCTTATATTTATATGAGGCTTCTCTTAGAGGAACTCAAGAATACTTACACGTTATCTCATGCTCTTAATTGCTATAGGAGGTTGGTAGATATTAATATTCCAATTTTGCAAATGAGGAAAATCAGTTTTCCTAAGACCATTTTTTAGTGAAACTCGAATGCCATACCGGTTTCCTGACTCTTAAATATGATATGTTAACCTTACTACCTTTCTGCCATTTCTTTAAGATAAAAATTTAATGTTCTTTTTTTATTAAGATCTAACATATATAGTAAAGAACATGCCTCTTAAGTGTACACCTCAATCAATTTCTTTTGCTTCCGTCTGCATCCGTATAACCGCCCTCCCTCCAGGTTAAGATCTAGAATACTTCCAGCACACCAGTCAGCTCCCCTGTGGGAGCTGCTCCCCTCCCAGCAGGTAACCCTCACAAGGATGCCACAGGTCTAACCTCTACCACTATAGCTTGGTTTCACGTGTTCTTGAACTTCATAAAAATGGCATCATACAGTGTGTACCATTTTGTGTCAGACTTCTTTTGTTCAACATTCGGTCTGCGAGGTTCATTTCTGTTGTTGGGTACAGTAGGAGTTCATTCTTTTTCTTTGCTCTATATTAGTTCATTCTATAAACATACCACAAATTTTTATCCATTCTACTCTTGATGGATATTCTTGTACATTTCAGTTTGTATCTTTTGGTGGACATAAGCACATGTTATCTTGTGTATATGTTCATGAGTGGAATTTCTGAATTATAGTATATATATATATATATGTGTATATGTTTGGCTTTAGTAGGTACTGTAAAATAGTTTTCCTAAGTAGTTGTACCAATTTGCACTCTCACCAGCAGTGTATGAGAGCGCTAGCTGTCCCTTATCTTCACCAACACTTGGTATTATCAGGGTGTAGTGGTATACCATTGTCTCACTGGGGTTTTAACTTGCAGTGACATTAAGCACATTTTCATGTGCTTGTCGGTCACTTGGACATCCTCTTCTGTGATGGACCTGTTCAAGTCTCTTGGCCGTTTAAAACTTTTTGAGTTGTTGGTCTTTTTCATTAATTTGAAGGAGTTCTTTCTATATTCTGGATATAAATCCTTTGTAGAATATTTATATTACAAATGTCTTCTAATCTGTAGCTTGTATTTTCATTCTGAACGTTCTTAACATTCTGAAATTTAAAGAAAGTGGGTTTACAGTTGACCCTTGAACAACTCAGGGGTTAGGGGCGCTGACCCTCGGCGCAGTCAGAAATCTGAATGTAACTTACAGTCCGCTTTCTGTATATGCGGTTCCTCCGTATCTGTGGTTCCTCTACATCAGAGGTTCTGCAACCGAGGATTTAACCAACTGCGGGTCATGCAGCACTGTAACACTTACTACTGGAAAAAATCCAAGTACAGTATACGTGGAGCTGTGCTGTTAAAATCAGTGTTGCTCAAGGATCAACCGTATAGATCTTTTTATATCACGTTAAGAAATTATTTTCTAGGGAATTCCCCGGTGGTCCAGTGGTAAGGACTCCGTACTTTCACTGCTGAGGGTGTGGGTTCGATCCCAGGTTGGGGAACTAAGATCCTGCAAGCTGCGTGGCACGGCCAAAAAAAAAAAAAAAGAAAAAGAAATTATTTTCTATATGCATGCTTTTCTTTTAAACTTGAATTTGTCAATATATTAGTTTCCTGAGGCTGCTGTAACAAATTACCACAAACTTGGTGGCTTAAAATTGTGGTAATTTGTTCTCTCACAGTTCTGGGGGCCAGAAGTCAGAAATCCATCCCACTGGGCCAAAATTCAGGTGGCAGCAGGGCTGTGCTCCCTCCAGAGGCTGTGGAGGGGAACTTTTCTTGGCCTCTTTCTGGGCCTTGCCTCCCTGGCTTCTGGAGGCTGCAGGCACTCCTTCACTTGTGGCTGCATCCCTGCAGTCTCTGCCTCTGTCTTCACGACACCGTCTCTGTGTGTGTGAAGTCTCACTCTACCTGTCTCTCTCTCTTTTTTTTAATAAATTTATTTATTATTTTATTTTATTTTTGGCTGCGTTGGGTCTTCATTGCTGCACGTGGGCTTTCTCTAGTTGTGGCGATTGGGGGGCTACTCTTCGTTGTGGTGCACGGGCTTCTCATTGCAGTGGCTTCTCTCGTTGCAGAGCACAGGCTCTAGGCGCGTGGGCTTCAGTAGTTGCAGCATGTGGGCTCAGTAGTTGTGGCTCGCGGGCTCTAGAGCGCAGGCTCAGTAGCTGTGGCGCACGGGCTTAGTTGCTCTGCGGCACGTGGGGATCTTCCCGTACCAGGGCTCGAACCCGTGTCCCCTGCATTGGCAGGCGGATTCTCAACCACTGTGCCACCAGGGAAGCCCTCTGCCTGTCTCTTATAAGGACTCTTATGATGGCATTTAGAGCCACCCTGATTCTCCAGGATAATCTCTGTGCCTCAGGATCCTCAACTTAACCACATCTGCAAAGACCCTTTTTCCATATAAGGTCATATGCACAGGCTCCAAGAATTAGGACGTGGGTCTTTTTGGTCTCCTTGTCAGATTGACTCCAGAGCAACTAAACTTCAAGACAAGACGGTGGTATTATAGACAAAGTTCTGGCTGGGAGTTGGGAGACCTTAGTACAACTACCCATGTAAATTTTTAATGTCTCCAGGCCTCAGTTTCTATATCTACAGGAATAATAGCACATGGCTTATTCCCTCTACAAAGTTGTTTGGGTAAAATCCTGCATGTGAAAGTGATTTGAAATATTAAAATCTATGGTAATGGTTTTAGTCTGTGCCATACTTGAGGAGGTGCAATTGAGTACCTTACTTCTGTATCACAATTCTCATCTTTGCCATTGAATGAAATTCCTAGGTAAGTAAATTCTTCCTGTGGCATTAGTGGTGCCCAGGCCATAGGGGAAGTTAACCTGGATTTTCTCCCAAATGATTGAGACAACATAGCATTGAAGTTTGGAGTGTGTCCTCTGGTATCAGACCTCCTGGCTTTGAAGTCCAGCTTGATTGCTTCCTAGTGGCACCATCTTGGCCAGTTCGGGGTCTGATATAATACAGCATCCTCCCAGCGCTATATCGGGACAATTTAATGTGAAGAACTCCTAACCAGTAGAAGGAGCTTAGCTCCTAAACGGGGTGAAAAGCATCCAAGGGGTACAGAGGTTGCAACCACTGCCTCTTGGCTGAAGGAGAGGGGACAATAAAGGGACTTAGGATGAAGGGAGAGGCCCACTCCCACCTCCACCTCCACCCCCCTAACCCACCCCCAACCCCAAGGCTGGGAGTCACTCCCCTTCCGAGAAGCTGTGGCTACCTCGTGAACATGTAGCCTGCTAGTGGGGAGAGACGTTCCCGAAGGTGGGACCAGAGCTGGTCTGCAGAAACAGCTCCCAGTGAGGACACTGTGGCCCGAAGAGCAGCTGGACTCCTCCAAGGTAGCCACCGGGCTCCCACGCTGAATACCTGCCATGGAGGGTCTTCCTGGGGCTGTGGTCTTGCAGTGTCTCTCTGGCGCCCTCTGTTGACAGCCTCACATTCCGCCAGCCTCCCACTCACAGAAGGGTGGGTTTGGAGCTGAGAGACAATACATTGATAACTGGCAGTTACTTATTGATACTAATCCTCTTAGAATGCCTTATGGTAAGAACTGGAAACTGGGGGTAAGAACTATACTCCACACGCAGAATTATTGTAAAAAGTAAATGAATTAAAGCATGTAAGTGCTCACGGGGACTTCCCTAGTGGTCCAGTGGGTAAGACTCCGTGCTCCCAATGCAGGGGGCCTGGGTTTGATCCCTGGTCGGGGAACTAGATCCCACATGCATGCCGCAACTAAGAATCCGCATGCCACAACTAAGAAAATCCCGCATGCCACAGTGAAGATCCTGCATGCCGCAACTAAGACCCAGTGCAGCCCCCCAAAAAAAGCATGTAAGCGCTCAGATAGGGGGTTAACACAGTCTAGGTCAGCTGTTCCAACTGGGTCTTATTTATTACCTCATCCCAGGCCCATGTCATGAGCTGATATCAAGAGAAAAATGGGACACTGCCTCTGCCTTCATGAGCATCATCTTTAGGACCTTAATTAGATGGTCAGATGTTAGATGCTTCCCAGTTATATTTTGAGGACTAATACTATCTCAAAGCCTACCTTTAGGAAATTAAAGAACTTTTTCCCATTCTATATTGGTTTGTGGAGGGAGGGTTAGCTCTTTTTAGCAGAGAAGTACGCATGGTATCTTTCTATTTGATTCTTTAACTAGAGAAATCAGTGCCAAATAAATTAATTTGTTCAACCAATATTTATTAACTTCTACTATGTGTCAGGCAGTATCTGGGCCCCAGGGACACAGAAGTGAACAAGACAAAAGAAAACAAAATTTCTGTCCTCATGGAGCTTAAATTCTAGGTGGAGCTGGGGGAGAGAGGCAATAAAACATATGGCATAAGTGATAAATACTATGAAGAGTAATAAAACTGGAAACAAGAATGAACTTGATCCTTTTTCTCAAGTCTCACTACCTAAAAAGAAGTGTGTGTGTGTGTGTGTGTGTGTGTGTGTGTGTGTGTTTTGGTGCCAGTTCCATGTATATCCTGTGATTCTGTATCAGTTGTGGAAACCAGAAACCCCAGGATCCCAGGAGAGCCTGTGCTGCGAATATTTTCATTTCCACCTAGAGATTTCGGTTAAATTTGAGTTAGGTTCTCATTTTTAGTAGTTTTTTTTTTAAATTAATTTATTTATTTATGGCTGTGTTGGGTCTTCGTTTCTGTGCGAGGGCTTTCTCTAGTTGCAGCGAGCGGGGGCCACTCTTCATCGCGGTGCGCAGGCCTCTCACTATCACGGCCTCTCTTGTTGCGGAGCACAGGCTCCAGATGCACAGTCTCAGTAATTGTGGCTCACGGGCCCAGTTGCTCCATGGCATGTGGGATATTCCCAGACCAGGGCTCGAACCTGTGTCCCCTGCATTGACAGGCAGATTCTCAACCACTGCGCCACCAGGGAAGCCCTAGGTTCTCATTTTTAAATCTTCCCTTCATAATATAAACATGTTCGCTTCTTCAGTCAACCCAGACTCATTGTACCAAGTTGCAGAAATACTCAGAGGGCCGTAAAGTCCTCTCCTGATTGGCAATAGCCTTAATTCTCTTCACTGCTAGATTGGTGGTGATTACGTCTGGTGAGTTGCTAAACACAATCTTTCTCACCTGTATGTCTGAATGTCAACATCTCTTTAAATCTGAGTAGGTCCTCTGTGTTAAATTCACTTTTTGAAATTCTTCCTCTTTTAAATATTCATGGGAATGGCCAGTCTCCATCCTATGAAATAAAAGTAGAAGTTTTAGACTAATTTTCCATTCAATTCCCCCATTCCAAAGACCTCAGAAACAGGTCTGAAAATTACAGGAACCACAAATTTGAAAAGTGTTAGTTTGATATGTCTGAAATTAATGCTTTAATTTATTCACAGAATGTCTTCACACATCGCTGTTCTCTGTAATTTATACCATATACTGTCTACTCAAGTTAATGTGTGAAGCATGGTTAAATTATGCCTAAAAGGGAATATGAAAACTATCTACAATATGGTGACAGGGAAAGGGTCTAAGTAGGAGTAATGGGGCAAAATTTAACTAAGACAAATTGAAATAGAAATCTCAATAACTGTCAGGTATTAAAGATGTGCCTAACTGGAATAAGTTCTTCAGAAAAAGACTTAGAAACATTTAGAACAAATCTACTGGAAATGGATTAGACAACATTCTAGAAAATATTTCTATAAAGAACACTTAATTGTACATGGGGCCCAATAACATGGGCTACGTAATCTAATGGGCTTTTGTGTGTTTCACATCTTCAGTTTTCAGTCTTTAGTTAATCATGTCAAAGAAGGTTTGGGATAAAGATCAAATGAACAAATTCTATAGAAAGAGAGGCGTATTTTGTTAATACGATTTCATATGTGCTTTTCCCCAATGTGTGTAACATGCTGACAGGACTTTCATTCATTTTCTGTTGGCTAATTTAATGCTGGTCAAAGTTTGGTAAAGCCACAGCCATACCTCCGGAGTCTGCAGTCTGTTCTCCACTCCCCTGACAGAGTGCTTCGGTCTTTTTCTGAAGGAGTCTGTGTGAGAACTGTAAAGGCAGAATGGTCTCTGTGATTCAGTCTTGTTTGATTTTGGAGATTAATAATACAATGCTAATTACTGTTTGTAAATGTTAGCAATTTGGAGATTACACTCATTAATTCACTGAAACTTCTATCTATGCGCAAAGCACTTGCTTCTAGGTTTTAGGCCCCTAGGAAATACAGATCTGAGAGACTTCTCCTGCCTTCGGTGAGTTTACAGTTTGGTTAGCTGCTAAAATGAGAAAGAGCTGCTGTTTTCACAGGGCGGTCACTTCTAAAACGCTGAATGAAACATAGGAAATGGAATTCAGATGGTGAGTGATTGGGGGTGGGGAGAGAGGAATTTCCAGAGGAGGCCTCCAGGTTGGCGAGTATGGGTTCATTTCCCTCTGTGATGCTTAATGGACTTGTTTTAGGCTTCTCCAGAGAAACAGAACCAATAGAAGAGCAATAGATATATAGATATACATATACATACACATATAGAATACATATACATACTGTGAAAATTAATGAAGGGAACTTCACTGAAATGGAGTTGGGAGGCAGAACAGCGATCACACACATACCGCTTGAGGTCAATACAGATGCCAAAAGAAAGAGACCTACTTTGTATCTCCAGCACGAAGTGACACTACTTTAATAAGGCCAGTAGGAGGAAGGAAAATTTTCTCTCTGTCTGGCAACAGCTCAGCCAATCAGAGCCTGTTACAACTCAGCCAATGAAAAGCCACTGTACTTCCAACTCCCAGTTTCCTCCAATGGACTCTTTGCTTGTAATAGCCCCGCCGAACTCTCCCTTCTCCTCTATAAAAAGTTTCCTCTCCTTTGTTTTACCAGACTTGCAGGTGGTTCGCCATAGTTGTGTACCCTGAATGGCAATTCTTTGCTGCTCCAGTATAAACCCATTTTCCTGGTAAAATAATTGGCTGCTTTATTGTTTTAGGTTAACAGTAGACATACAGATAAAGAGATTTATGTGAGGAATTGGCACGTGTGATTACGAAGGCTGAGAAGTCCCATGAAATGCATCTGCAAGCTGGAGACCCAGGGAAATTGGTGGTGTAATTCCAGTCTGAGTCTGAGGTCCTGAGAGCCAAAGGAGCTAATGGTGCAAATCCCAGTCCAAGGTCAGGAGAAGGTCAGTGTCCCGTCTCAAGCAGGCAGGTAGGAAGCAAAAGGGGCAAATTTCTCCTTCCTCTGCCTTTTTCTATTCAAGGTTCTGTTGAAGCCCTTAATGGATTGGATGATGCCCACCCACATTGGGGCGGGGGATCTACTTTACTGAGTCCACTGATTCAACTGCTAATCTCATCCAGAAACACTCCCACAGACATACCCAGAAATAACGTTCAATCTGGGGACCCGATGGCCTAGTCAAGTTGACACATAAAATTAACCATCATGACTCTGAAGTCATATTTCAGCAGAATAGCATCCTTTCAAACGGAGCGCTGAACGTGCGAAGTCGTTTTTGGACTTCTTCGGAGGAGACATAAACAGCACTGTCATCTGTTACAGCCTGTGCCTTCACTCTGAAGCCTCTTCCTGTTCCACTCCTCTTATATGCTCCGAATACCTCTTCCCATTTCCCTGATCTGTTCTCAGGGAAGCTCTGCTTTTGCTCGGGCTGAATCTTATCATTAACTCAAACTCACCTGGGAGCCCCCATCCTATTCAGGCAACAGGGGATAGTTGTTCGTACAGGAAGCTGCTTCTCACTCATTACTTTCCATAGCTACTGCTGCCCCTAAACTTGTACGGGCTCTGTTCCATCCTTGTTGGGGGACCAAATGGGCTCATTTCACCTGTGAAATCCTTTGTAGTTAAAACCTTTGCTCAAGAATGCTTTGATGAGATCTGTATCTAGTGGAGGTAATGTAGCAATAGTTTTTAAAACAGCAAAGCAAAACAAATAAATTGGATATCTGCTATGAAACTTGGGTAATTTGGTGATTCTTCTGGTTTTATAATTTGATTATTAGTAATCAATAATCTATATAGATACATCTATACAATTCTAATAATTTTTACTAATTTAACTGAAATAGTGTATAAGTATGTAAAAATATGTTCCGTATTTGCTTCTAAAATAATGATTTAGCCCTATGAAGTGACACTGCAATAGTTTCATTTTCTGAAGAATTAGGGTGAAATTTCTTTTTTTTTTTTCTTCTTTTATGAGAATGATCAGGATTGAAGATAGGAAAGTGAGAATTAGCCAGATTAGACTGTACTTATCACTCCACATTTTCACTTTTCTACTCAATTGTATTAGTGTTTTTCAAGGAAAAAAAAAAATCATGGGTTTTTTGAACACTTTGGCCGATGACTACCCTCACCCCTCTTTAAGTTTTCTGAGTCAGTGTAGTTATATTTCGTTGTAGTGTCTTTGATCTGCATCATCTGTCAGTTTGGCAATGTAGATTTCCTTCCGATTTTTAAACATTCCTATAAGCTCTTTGCTTGGAAATTCCCAACTCCCTTTCCTGGAACTGAGAAGAGACTTTGAGCTCATCTATGCTTGCTGACAAGTACATTTTCATGTGGCTACCACACCATATATTCTAAGGACAAGCTGACTTGGTCTCTGTCTGTAGGACACCAGTAAAACATTTCCAGCTACTTAAGCATCTTAATGCTGCAGACTCCCTCTGTCTGATCTTGACGTTTTCAGAGACTGCTTTTTTGATATTTTGATGTTTCCGGTATATTTTCTTGTGGGCAACTCCAGAGGCAGTATATACCTAGGAATTCCCACTTTTAAGCCTAAGGTTTTCACTCTTGGTTGATTATCATAAATTAGGGTTACCAGATCTAGGTAGCAGCAAACAATCAAACAGAAGCCCCCAGTTAAATTTGAATTTCACGTAAAGAATGAACAATTTCTTAGTATGTCCCCAATATTGATGGGATATACTTATAGTTCATTTAAAAAATCATTCATTCTGTATGTGAAATTCGAATTTCACTGGGTGGCTTATATTTTATTTGGCAATCGTATCATTAACAGGGATTTCTGTTCTGGTAGCTTCCCTACACTTCAGTCTCCACAACTTCACCCAGGGTTCAGAGTCCAGAGAGAAAGGGAGGGTATGGGGATGTAGGAGGGTTCTTGGCACTTTCTGGAGCTGTAAACACCATCTTAGGCCTAGAAAAGTGGTGCTGAGGTATCCGGAAAAGGAAGAGGTCCTCAGGAATGAGGCAGCCCCAGACATGAGAAAGCTCCTCGTAGGACTGCTTACCCAGTCATTGAAATCAATAATACCAATTTAACCAGCTTCCAGCAGGGCTGCAGCAATATTTATCAGTGAGTATGTTCCCTGAATTGTTCACCTGGGCACTATAGCCAGGCCATGTTGTACCTGATGATGTCCTAACAGTATATCTGGTTAAGGTTGCCCATCAGACTGTGTAGTGAAACGTAATTCTGCCTGTAGGTTGTTGGTATGACAAGAGAAAAAATACTTGAGGATTCACAGCCTCTCCCGCTTCTCACCTTGGCAAGGAGAATCCTGTCTTCACCGACACTGTGTCTCTGGTCCCAGGTTGCCCTGCACCAGGTTAATGGGAGAGGGAGGGAATGAAATGCAGCTGAGGACAGTTCCACCGATCTCAGAAAGTGACGAAAGGAGAAAGGAACAGATTCAGAAGATGAGAGTGGTAAGGCAGAAAAGGAAGAAGGCGCTGTGTGTGTGGAAGGGGGGATATGAGGCAGAGGGGGAGAGGGGAATTTGGAGGGGAAATGTAGAGAAAGAAGGGAGTCTGGAGGCACTGTTCCTGTGGGGCTCAGTGAAGATTTCAGAGAGGAGAAAGAAAGGATTTTCAAGAAGTTTTGCTGGGGTTTGTAAGATCTGTCCCCCTTTTGGCATTTTCTGAGACACTGTGGTTAATTTCTTTTTTTTAATAAATTTATTTATTTATTTTTGGCTGTGTTGGGTCTTCGTTTCTGCGTGAGGGCTTCCTCTAGTTGTGGCAAGCGGGGGCCACTCTTCATCGCGGTGCGCGGGCCTCTCACTATCGTGGCCTCTCTTGTTGCGGAGCACAGGCTCCAGACGCGCAGGCTCAGTAATTGTGGCTCACGGGCCTAGTTGCTCCGCGGCATGTGGGATCTTCCCAGACCAGGGCTCAAACCCGTGTCCCCTGCATTGGCAGGCGGATTCTCGACCACTGCGCCACCAGGGAAGCGCCCAATATTTATATTTATCTAATGACCTTTTGCTGTCACAGTGCTGTTTCCTCGGGATGTGAGTTATCCTCGGGTACCCCTACATACAACCTATCTTATGCTATTCATACAAAGTGAAGAGGGGGGAAAGCAGGGCAGTAAGGATCCACCAAATTCTCATCAAACAAACGTTGGGCAGCAAAACTGTAAAACTAGTGCCTCGTTTATTCCATCTTTATAAGATTCCCTGAGAGCACTGAAACAGTTATTCTCAACAGGAACATTAAAAAATAAATTGACATCATCTTTTCATGTCTTCATGACACTGTGGATTTCCTCTTTACCTCCTTTCCTCCCTTTCCCCTCATATAGATAAATATATGTGTGACCATGAGATAAACATATTTTTGTCATGCAAAGTAGAACTTACACTCCAAATTAATGGAATTTTTTCCCCGAAGTTGTCGACATGGATGTTGAAATCTTTGCATTTAGGCATCATTGCATTGCATTGCATTTGAACATTGCCTTGTTCAAAAACACTGGGATCCCTGTTTTGGAATTACTTTCAGAGTTTACGTCAAATTGTTTTGATTGTTCTCAGTAATGGAAAATCTTCATCCTTGAAGATGCGTTTGACTTTTGGAAACAGCCAAAGACAATTTGGAACATACTTTGATGGGTAAAGTATGTAATCATAACAGGTAACACTTTTGGATAAAAACAAAGTAGCAAAATTAATGACACTTTTTATATAGCTCCTCAACTGAAAATAATTATAAAAATAAGTCATTCTAAATTATTTTTGAGCAATGGATTGAGTTAAATGAAAGTATAGTCCCCCACAAAACTATTTTAAAATAACCGTTTGTTTGGAACTGTGTTTATTCATTTGTTTATTGATCCATTCATTCAAAATTCGTTCAATAAACATGCCTCATGGACCTACCCAATCTTAGGTATTGGTTTTGAGAATACCAAGATAAAAAGACTTAGTTCTTGTTCTTAGAAACTTCTAATTCCATTGGAAAATTGATATATAAATGCACAATTAGAGTATACATATCTGAAACCTTTGATGGGTTTTGGAATTCAGAATATTTCACATTTTTGCAAAGATGGGATTCCAGTTACTACGGCTGTGGAACAATTACCCCAAAACTTAGTGCCCTAAATCAACAAAAATATTTATTTTTCTCATATATCTGCATTTTGTGCAGGGCGTGGTGGCACCACCTTGTCTTTGTTCCATTCGGCCAACAGTTGGGGCACCTGAATGCCAAGGGCAGGCAACATCTGAAGGCATCACTCACTCACATATCTGGCAGTTGATGCTGGCTGGTGGTTGAGACCTTAGCTGGGGTTGTGGGCAAGAACACCCACAAGTGGTCTTACCATGTGGCTGGGCTTCCTCACGATATGGTGGCTGGGTTCCAAGGGAAGAATTCTGAGAGAGAGGAGAACTGGCAGAAGTTCTTGCATATCACCTTTTATGACTTTGCCTTGGAAGTCAATGGGTGTCATTCACGGCTTTTACTCATCAAGGCCATATTAATGTTACTCTCATTTTCAAGGGGAGAGGAAATAGACCTCACCTCTTGATGAGTAGTGAAAGTTCTAGAACTTGTGGGATGAGAAATATTGCAGTAGCCATTTTTGGAATGGGCCTTAGGTGCATATGCTACATGTTACATAAGAACACCAGTAAGGTCTGAGGCTTCACTCTAATGAAACTCATTAATATTTCTGCAACAAAATTAGTGAATATTCACACAAGGCAGAATCAATTGAGGTTATAAATACAAATAGTTCAGTTTTGGCCCTCCAATGAGTTACCAAAAAATATTTTCGTTAGATTTTTCTGGATTTCAGACTTCCCAGTAAGTGACTTTTGATCTGTAGTCTAATTTGTGCTGATGGAGGCTATAGATATTCATGACACACTGGGAAGAAAAGATTGCAGAAGGACTGGGGGGGAGGGTAGTGGTAAGAAATCTTCACAGAAGAGGTAGCTGTAAAAGGAGTTAGTTAGGAAGGACCTTCCAAACCAAAGAACCAGTGTATGCAAAGGAATGGAAGTCGAGAGAACGTGGCATGTCTGAAGAAAAGTAAAATTTTCAGAATAGCTGGAATATGTACATGAGAGCGTTAGGGGCCAAATCTTGAAGAGTCTTGGATGCCATATTATAGAATTTGGACTTCATCTGGTAGAGACAATGTGAGTCCGATTAAGGATTTTTTGTAACTTTTAATTTTATATTGGAGTATAGCCAATGAACAATGTTGTGATAGTTTCACGTGCACAGCAAAGCGACTCAGCCATCCATATACATGTATCCATTCTCCCCCAGACTCCCCTCCCATCCAGGCTGCTATATAACATTGAGCAGAGTTCCCTGTGCTATACAGTAGGTCCTTGCTGGTTATCCCAATTAAGGATTTTTTTTGGGGGGTGGGGGGATTCCAGCTTTTTTATTTTTCCCCTTTTACACAAAGCAAAGTAGAAGAAATAATACAAGATTAAAAGTGCAAAAGTAGTTAATTGGTAGAGCACACATACACACAAAAATCCAGATAGGAAGACAAGCTTATTTACAATGAGGAAACACATGTAAATTATGGTAGTTTGTATACGAAACATTAAAAAAGAAGTCAAACATATGCTACATGGGTGCCACTGTTACAGCAATATTAAAGGGGAGAAAACAGCACTTACTTAGGAACAGATATACCACAAGGTCCAGATGTTACAGCATCAGTGCAATAAATTCACAAAACTATATTACAGCTAGTTAATCAGTTTAAGAATTGTTCCCAAATATGTCACATTTCCAGGCCTCAGAGGTTCATTCTTACAGATTTCAACCACTCCATCTATGGGGACAAAAAGCAGCCAGTGTTACCATAAAATGAGAATCTTGAGGCTTACCTTTAAAGGCTTATTCTGGTCTTGAAAAGCTAGTAGGATTTTCTACTGAAATGAATTTTACTAAACACAGGATGAGTTTTGTTCTTTATTGGCTGGTCTTGGAGTGAAGGCCATAGACATGACTCTTAACTTATTATGTACTTTAGTTTCAGTTAGCTGAAAATCTGAAATTAAAGGTATGCTAAAAATCCTAAATACCATCTTGTGTAAGCCTGCTACTAAAAAGCCTTTAAGGATGTACTAAGTTCAAGTTTAAGTGCAAGGGAACAAGAGTTCTAAGCCTGTCAGATTCCCCATCTGGGAGGAAGGATCAATGTTTCCAACAAATTGCTACATTCTGCACAAGGGAGAAGCCAACACATACTAGGCCATGGAATTACTTTCATGTTATTCCACGAGGATTCTTCTCCCAGGGTATTAAGACAGAATGAGGAATGCATCTTAATTGGTCTCTTCATCAGAAGTGGTAAACTTGGTTTGTATATTCACGAAGCCAGACAGTTGTTTAAGCAGAGTGTGGAAGCAGACAGTAGAACAAGCTTCCTGTAGCCACAGACCACGATCTTGTATCCAGCTAAAGCGAAGATCAACTTGAACAGTTCTCCCAAGCCACTGTTAACTGTACTAAAGGATGAAGTTCACCACTATATTATTTTAAAAGTAAGAGTTCAGTTAACCCTGGGTGAGAAAAACCAAGACAGGTGGTAATGATGAATGAGTTGTCCATATAAGGCCAGCTGATGAGAACACACCCATGAAGACACTGGACATAAAGCCTTACTTGGCAGGTCGGAATTTCTACTAACTAAGGGCAGAATGAGGGACAGCAAAAGCTACTTCTGTAACGTTTTAGTATCCAGACAGCATAACAGACACTGTCCCCAAGGACAATATATACTCCGTTAATCACACCGAATAAAGCAGATGCATTATTCATGTTTCTTTTCTTTTTGTTTGAGAAGCTTGTTTCTCTCTCTTTTGGCCATTCCAATGTGCTTCAAAATGATCCCATGTTGGTTTAGTCCAGGAAGCAAGAGTAAGAAAGTCACTCTCAGGAGGGTGAGAAGGAGGTTGTGGACTTGCTGTCCCACCCAAGCAACCGCAGCAAGAGAAATGATCATGGTCATGAAGTACGTTTTAGGCTTTTCTTCCTTCAGTGTAAAGAGGCGTTTCTACCAGCCCACAGCTCTGCGTCGAGTTTTTACTAGATTGCTGCAAATTCCATGGAATCTCTGCTGTTGCTCAGTGGTCCATTTATTGGAGCCAAAAATTCTAGGCGCTAGAATGGGAACAAGGTAGTCAGCCAAGCACAGAAACATAACAAAACAGGAAACACCTGACAGAACGGATGGATCTAGATAGTAGATAGTCAGAAACTCCAAAGAAACCACACCCATGATGGCAGGGGGAAACCAGGCTCTTTCCCATCGGAGGACTTTATCTGCCATCAGCATCACTTCTCCCCATCCTTGCAGCTGCTCTTCCAGACTTGCAGTCCCTGCGGCCAGCTGGTTGGTGCTGCGATTATCTCCTTCCGCCATCGTTCCCGAGGTGCCCCCTCAGTGAGCGCAAGACGCCCCCCCAAAACTGGCCTTCCTCAGAGCCACTCACGACAACCCTAGCGAGAGCAGGATTTTTAAAAATATTTATTTATTATTTATTTAATTTATTTATTTAGGCTGCACCAGGTCTTAGTTGTGGCATGCGGACTTCTTAGTTGCGGCATGCGGGCTCTTAGTTGTGGCATGCAGACTCTTACTTGTGGCATGCATGCGGGATCTAGTTCCCTGACCAGGGATCAAACCCCCGCCACCTGCATTGGGAGCGCAGAGTCTTACCCACTGGACCACCAGGGAAGTCCCTCGATAACAGATTTTAAGCAGAAGAGGGATGTGATCATATTTGCCCTGAGGAATGATTATTTTGGTGACAGATAGTAGATCAAGGGGGATGAGAATGGAATTCACTTAGGAAGCTCTTCAGCGGGCAGCTGGAATTGATGATCGCCTGAAATAGGAGCAAGGACGAACTGTTGAATTTAGCTGCCGTTTCTTTTTGTTCTACAGATCAGAGTAAATCGAGAAAAGCACAATGTGGAGATGGACATGAGATATCAGACTGTCCCTTTTCTAATTCAATTTTTTGTCCAAGTAGTGCATATGTCTTCTTTACGATGTGAAATAGCATAAGGCATAGAATAAAAACCAATGTGCTCTGTACCACATCTCATTACCCCTGGTCTTGTTCCATCAAGGCTCCCATTTTCACTCCTGTAAATGGTTTCTTTTGGGACTTACCTCCATGATCTAAGTAATGTGTTACATCTGTTACAAGTAACAGAAAAAAACAATTGAAAATGACTTAAATAATAACATTTATTCTCACATAACAAGAAATTCAGATTGGACAAGCTTCACACAGATGCTGTCTGCCAGCGTCTCAACTGGCTCCCCCCATGATCATAAGATCGAGTCTTTGGTTCCAAGAGTCACATGGAAAAAAAATCCAGTGGAAAATGAAGAGAGACTGTTCTTACTGTGAGTCTTTGTTTTCTTTAGTTCATCAGCAAATCTTTATCAGAAGCTCTCCAGCTCCCTTCGCCTCCCGTGCCTTCGGCTGATTTGGCACACGTGCTGGATTACCTGTGGTTGACTTGGCCTTGTCACCACCCCTTCTAAGGTCTCCTTTGCTCTGAAGAGGAGAAGGCAGGAGCTACATTTGCTAGAATCCCCTTTAGCGTACGGTTCCAGACTAGAGCATGTGGGCAGGAGGCACCCTTGAGTCAGAGTGATGGAGAGGCCATTATTCTCCATCTGTTTTAGCCAGAACTGTGAGCGGATGTGATACTCAGAGAAACTTCAAGGTGAGTTTTGAGAGCGGTCTGCTTGAGTGCTTCAAGTTGAGAAGGTCAGTTGTGATTGATCTGACCACTGCTCCCTTAGGCCTTTTTTCTGGGTAAACCACCAGTTCCCTATATTAGAACCCTTTATATCTAGCCTGCAGAGAGTAGCTTCTAGTTTCCTGACTGAGAGATGACCCTTCCTAAACATATCATTGAAGCAGGGGAAATGAATTACAGCATTGACATAGACAAATCAGGATTTACCCCCAGAGATACATGGGAGGAGGATGGACATTTTAATAAAATTCCTATTCTACTAACAAAGAAAACTGGGATGGGGAAGGGGGTGTGATTCCGGCATGGAGCAAAATAGTAATACTGGGAAATTCGGCTCCTGGGAGTGGTGGATTAGCTTGGTTGGACTAACCTTCCCACAGATGACAATGATAAAATCTGGGTGAAAATATTAAAAATGAACTCTCTGAAGACTAATTGTCCAAATTCAAGGAAAAGGAGAAGAAATATAGAAGAAAAATAAACAGATCCTCAGAGAGCTGTAGGACGATACCAAGCAGTCTAATCCATGTAACTAGAGTGCCAGATGGAGTAAAGAGAGAGATGAGGGAAGAAAAAATATTTAACGAAATAATGGCTGAAAACCTCCAACTTTATTAGAAACACTAACTTATGGATCCAAGGAGATCAGTGAACCACAAGCAGAAGAAATACAAAGAAAGCTACACTAGACCCGTGACACACTGCTGAAAGCTGAAGAGAAAGGAGCCAGGAGAAAATACAACCTATACATTACATAAAGAGAAACAGTAACACGAATGATGGCAGACTTCTCATCTGAAACAATGGAGGCCACAAGACCGCGGTGCACAACCAGATTCCCTCAGTGAAAAACTTGCTGCCCCACCTGCTGGCAGACAGCCTTCAGTTGTCAGCCTCTTTCAGGCTTTGCCTCGGCCGTAGAGAGCTGCCTCGCTCAAGGTCATGTCCCTTCCTGGAATGCCTACAGCCAGTGACTGATCAATGCAGGAGTATAAAGAACTGACCATCTTGGCGCAATACAAGCCGATCCAAAGAGCCATCCCTGCTCCAGATCTCCCCCAGGGAGTCAGCTGAGGCTGCTATAGGGCGTGCATCACAGCCCAACTTTGCCTTTTCGCTACTCTTGCTTCCTTCCCCTTTCCAAGCTTTTGATACCAAGGAAACTCCTTAGTAAACAAACTGCTGGATAAACTCCATTTCAGAGTCTATCTCCCAGGGAACCCAACCCTTGACAGCAATTGAATAATGTCCTTAAGTACTGAAATAAATAAAACTGTTAACCCAGAATTTTATGTGTAGCAAAGTTATCTTTCAAAAAACGAAGGCAAATAAGGATATTTTCAGATTGGGACTTCCCTGGTGGTCCAGTGATTAAGACTCTGAACTTCTAATGCAGGGGGAGTGGGTTCGATCCCTGGATGGGGAACTAAGAGCCCACGTGCCGCGTGGCACAGCCAAAAAAAAAAAATATATATATATTTTCAGATAAAAGTTGAGACTATGTATCACCAGCAGACTTGTATATTTAGTATTTCTTGTAGAAGTACTAAAGGGAATTTTTCAAGTGGAAGGGAAATGACACCAGATGGTAACTTGGATTCAGTGGATGCAATAAAGAGCACAGGAAATGGTAAGTATTTGGGTACATATAAGGGTATGTACATATTTTCTTTTGTTTTCTTAACTTCTTGAAAAGTCATATGATTGCATACTGCAAATTATAACTGTGTTGTCGGGTGTATAATGTAAGTAGGTGTAATATATATGAGAAAAATTTTACGTTTGGGGGAGTAGTAAATAAAATTATAGTAAAAGAAGGTTGCTATATTTTATGTAAAGTAGTACAATATAAACCCTAAGTAGATTGTGACAAGATGAAGACGTATACTGAAATCTTTAGAGCAAGTACTAGAAATAATGTAAGATATATAGCTAAAAAGCCATCAGAGAAATCAAAGTAGAATACTATAAAATGTTCAAATAACCCAAAAGAAGGCAGGAAAAGAGGTACAGAGGAACAGAGAATGAATATGACAAATAGAAAACAAACAGCAGAAAGTATATTAATGATAGTGGGTATTATGTTTCTTATGGTCAGAAAAGGGAGTTTACAAATATAAAAGCAGGAAACTAGAATGAACCAGTAGTATTGGAATTCATGTGAATCAATGGCTTTCAATATACATAAGTAAACACATAAATATAGATGTAATATGTGTATGTATGTACATATATACCTGTATATATGTCCATGAATATGTGTTTATATGTGGATATATATATCCGTAGACACACACCCCCATATAATTTCTAGCTCTGATCACAGACAAGGCTCAAAAGCATCAACATCCTAATGGCAATGAGCACATCTAAAGGCCTAACCTTGACTTCTGAAAACCATTCTCAACCAAAAGAATCAAGGCTTTTTGAATACATGACTGATCTGAGGACTGGGGTAGGGAATGTACAAAATGAGCCTGGAACATTTTGTGCCAGAAAATAAGTAAATCTCCAAAGAATGGTGGGAATCAGTCAAAGGACAGAGAATCCAGCTTGGATGGGCTCCCACTGGCAAAATCTGGGACAGTATGACATCAAAATAAATAATAGTAATGAATTAGAAGCCATTGAATAAAACAAGAATCCATGAATCCACATTTGAAATACATAAATATGTGAATGAGTTGAAAGTTAGATGAGGAACAGATATTTACATAGTCTGAAATTACCTACTCATAAAGCACTTATTAATTACAAAGGGAAAAAGTAACTTTACAGTGGAGAAGTGTGGCAGACATCATCTTAATCAAATGAGCAAAGATAGCATCACTAGTAATGGGACAAATGGAAGTCAAAACCACCTGACGGGATGCAATGAGAAAAACACACACAGCATCACTTCTGCAATCCTGTCAAGGATTCATTAGCTGAATCTAACTGAGGGACGTTCTACAAAATAACTATTCTGTAATCTTCAGAATTGTCAAGGTCACGAAAATCAAGGAAAGACTGAGGAACTATTCTAGACTGAAGGACACTAAAGAGATGTGACAAACCAATGCAATGTACGTATGTGATTCTGGACTGGCTCCTTTTGCTTTAAAGGATGTTATTGGGACAATTGGTAAAATTTAAACGGGGTAAAAGGATTAAATAGTAGTAATGTAATAATGCGAACTTGCTGATTTTGATGAAGGTGTTGTGATTATGCAGGAGAATATCCTTTTCTGTAGAAAATACTATTTGGGAGTAAAGAACATGATATTGGCAACTACTCTCAACTGGTTCAAGTGGGGGAATGTACTTTGTACTTTACCTGCAACTTTTCTTAAGTTTGAGATTGTTTCCAAAATAAATAAATACCCACTTCTGAAAACAAAATAAAACCTGTGAGATACCATTCTAATGGCTAAAATATATTAAAAAAAATTGATGACGGAAAATGTTGAGAGGAGGGTGTGAAGCAACCAGAGCTCTCAGAAATTGCTGAGAGTAAAATGTAAAATTATAAAATCACTTTGGAAAAGGGTTGATAATTTCTCTCCTAGGTATATACCCAAGAGAAATGAAACTGTATATCCACTCAAAGACTTGGATGTGAATATTTGTGGCAGCTCTCTTCATAATAGCCCAAATCTGGAGAAAAAATATCTATCTGTAGGAAAATGTATTAAAAATTGTGATATACAGTATAATGCTGCTCAGTAATCAAAAGGAATGTACTACTTGTACATGCAGCATTATGGGTGAATTTCACAGGCATTATGCTGAGTGAACAAAGCTGGAATACATACGATTTGATTCCATTTATATGAGGTTTTAGAACAGACAAAACAAATCTATAGCGGAAAAAATCAGAACAGTTATGTAGAGGGGCAAAAGACCTAAAATATCCAAAGCAATCTTGAAAAAGAACAACACTGGAGGTGTTCCTCAGTTGCCTAGTGATCATGGGCTGTCCTTTTGCATTTAAAAGTAAGGTATTTAAACATATGACCCAGCAATCCCACTATTGGGCATATACCCTGAGAAAACCATAATTCAAAAAGACACATGCACCCCAGTGTTCATTGCAGCACTATTTACAATAGCCAGGTCATGCAAGCAACCTAAGTGTCCATCAACAGATGAACAGGGAACTAAAATCCCTCATGCCATGTGGTACGGCCAAAAAAAAAAAAAAAAGAAAAAGAAAAACAAAGACTAAAACGTGATCCATGAAAGAAAAAATTGATCAGTTGGACTTCATTAAAATTTTAAAAACTTCTGCAAGGGACACTGTTCAGAGAAAGAAATGGCCACAGGTTGGAGAAAATCTTTGCAAAACACATATCTGTTAAAGGACTGATATTCACAAGATATAAAGAACTTTTAAAACTCAACCATAAGAAAACAATTCAATTTGTTTTAATGGGAAAAAGATCTGAACAGACACCTCACCAAAGAAGATATACAAGTGGCAAATAATTATATGAAAAGGTGCTCAACATCATGTGATTAAGGAATCACAGATTACAACAATAAAATATCACTACGTACCTATTAGAATGGCTAAAATCCAAAACACTGACACACCAGTTGCTAGTGAGGATGTGGAGCAACAGGAACTAGTTCATTGTTGGTGAGAATACAAGAGAATACAGCCACTTTGGAAGGCACTTCAGTGGTTTTTTTATTTGTTTGTTTTCATAAAACCAAACATAATCTTACCATATGATCCGGCAGTCATGCTCCTTGGTATTTACCCAAATGAGTTGAAAACTTAACATCCTCATGAAAACCTGCCCACAAATGTTTTCAGCAGCTTTATTCATAATTGTCAAAACCTGGAAGCTCTTCAGTCAGTGAATGGATAAACAGGCTGTGCTACATTCATACTATGGAATATCATTCAGTGATAAAACGAAATGAACTATTAAGCCAATGAAAAAACATAGAGGAAACTTAACTTCATATTGCTAAGTGAAAGAAGCCAATCAGAAAAACGCACCCTGTATGATTTCAACAGTATGACATTCTGGAAAAGGCAAAATTATGGAAACAATAATAAGATCAGTGGTTTCCAGGGGTTAGGGGAGGGAGAGAGGGATGAATCGGTGAAGCCCAAGGGATTTTTAGGGCAGTGAAATTATTTTGTATGATACTGTAATTGTGTATACACGTCATTATACATTTGTCAAAACCCATAGAATGTACAACACAAAGAGCTGCCCAGAAGGTTAACTTTAGTTAATCATAATGTATCCATATAGGCTCATCGATTGTAACAAATGTGCCATACTAATGCAAGATGCTGATAGTAAGGAAAACTTGGTTGGAGGATTAAGAGGGTACATGGGAACTCTGCACAGTCTGCTCATTTTTCTGTAGCCTAAAACCGTTCTTAAAGAATAAATTCTATTAATTTAAAAACAAAAGAAAAATAGAAGAAATTTAAAAAGTCAATTCCATGAGGAAAGCATTGTAGTGAAATGTCTTTATCTTGACCAGGGTGGTGTTTACACACGTGTATACATTCATCAAAGCTCATTTAATTGTACACTTAAAATCTATACACTTAACTGCACGTAAATTTTATCTCAAAAATAAAAAATCAACTCTGTATTATCATCTGTGCTTAATTTGGCTACAGTCAACTAAATATATGATGCAATACGGGAAAGTTTAAAGGAACCAGGACTCAGCTATGAAAAAGTGTTGCTGACCTTGAAGAGTGCCCGCCGTGTTCTTGAGCTTCATGAATAGGTGGAGAATGGCTCTCAAACGCGTTCCTTTGTATGGCTGTCTTTCAGGTTGACTAACATGCAGAGGGAAGAATTCTAGTTCCAGGTTTCATTTCTCTAACTGTGGCTCTTTTTGACGCCGTGTTGTATCTTTCCTTTAAGAGCTGGTCAGAAAGAAAGTGCCACCACCGGTGTGAGCCCGCGTGCGAAAGAAATCTTGGGAGAGAAGCGTTGTTGGGAGCTTGTTCTTGAGGGAGTTGGGAGGACTGGACAGGCAGAGAGGTTTGAGATTCACAGCATCAGGGGTGGCCGCGAGTGAACGCTAGTGAATGGGGAAGCGGCAGAGCTGACCTGACTCGCGTGAAGGCTTGTGTTCAGGCACTACGAGGACTAAGTCCTTAAATATAAGAATGAGAAATTTGGGTTTGGTCACACCATCTAGGAAGAGTTGGGAGAAGATACATTTGTCTTTATCTCTCTCCCAAGCTCAGGGGTTCAACGACCTCAATTTGTTTCATGGCTGTGATGGTTATTTTTGTGTGTCAACTTGGTTAGGCTGCGGTACCCAGTTGTTTGGTCAAAAACCGGTTCAGATGTTGCTTTTTCAATATGACCAACATTTAAATCAGTAGACTTTGAGTAATGCGGATTACCCTCCATAATGGGGTTTGAGGGTGGTCATCCAATCAGATGAAGGCCTTAAGAGAAAATGACCGAGGTTCCCCAAAGAGGGAGGAATTCTATCTCCAGGATTTCTTGGGACACAAGACTGCAGCATCACCTCTTCCCTGGGTCCAGCTTGCTGGCCCACCTGCAGATTTTGGAGTTGCCGGCTCCCACAACTGCATGCGCCAATTCCTTAAAATTCCTTAAAATAAATTTCTCTCTCTCTCTCTCCATATATATATATATGGCCTATTGGTTCTGTTTCTCTGGAGAACCCTGACTAATACAATGGCTAATAGTGCACTACCTGCTCTGAATTTCTCTTGCCTTCTTTCTGCCCTCAACCTAAATCAGCTTTCGGATAATTCTTAATTTGTGGAGAAATAGATAATTTACACTAGAGTGTTGTTTATGTGAAATTGATAGGACATTATATATCTTTTTAACCATATAATGTCTTCTAACCAAAAAAAAAAAAAAAAAAGGAGTGCTGAGAGGCTGGGGGGCTGCCGCAGACATGTGCATTTTATTCTACACACATAGATGTGTGTTTTCCTTATTTTGTCTTTGGTGGAGGATCTTTCTGGATGTCAGTCTCTGCCACCTACAGATAGTGGGTGCCCACATCCACAGGCTAAGTCTTCACAGTCTCTGAGTCATAGATTTTCTCTGTCTATGGGTAATAGATTAAGAACCGGTGTCCACTAGTTCTAGGTGTAGTCTGCCGCTGTCAACCACACATCTAATGTAGTGACTCCCTGAAAACCCGATTGCTTACAAGCCTGCCTGCTGCTTGTAGGTACAACCCTTCCTGTTGCTCCCCACGAAATCCTAGGTTATACTGCCGGGCTTCTGTCCTGTTCCTTGTTTGCACTCTAGTAATTGGTAGCTCTGGAACCATGGCACAAACCTAGACCTACTGGGCTCTGATCCCCTGTCTAGCTTCTGCTGGCTTCTGTGCCCAGTGTGTGACACTGCTCCATCCACTCTAAGTCTCATTCAACCTGGATCAACTTCCCGTGGACTCTGGTTTCCGGTTCATCCTGACCATGTGCATTACCACTGCTCAGTAAGCATTAAGGCTAGGCCCTTCCTTACCGGATGAGCCCACCTGGGTGGATCCAACTTGAACTGGACCCAAGTATTTCTTGCTCCAGAGACACTGTGACATGCATCTTGGGACCCAACACTGTTCCTGGCTTGGTGTATTCTAAATCTGGTCCCACTGGCTCCAGTTTATTTCCTGGGTCCTGCTGATTAGCCTTTGGGGCCCCAATATACTTCCAACTTGGTCTGTAAAGGTTATAATAGAATAGTCAAATTAGACCACGTGGTGGAAGGCAGGCAGAGAAGGATATCTTAAGTGAGAAAGTGACATGATGAAAGTGGCATTTTAGGATGATTAATCTCTTAGTGTTATGCAGGGTAGGTCAGAAGCTGGGAGCACTGACTAGCACGTGAATTCATTAATGGAGCTGTGTGGTGCTTAAGATCTGGCCTAGAGTGGTAGTAAATATAAGAAGTAATGAATCTAAAATATTTTATGCAAATAAAATGCCATTTGCATAAAGGTGTTCACTGTAGAATAATTTATAATAGCAAAAACTTGCAACGACCTAAATATCCAACAGCAGAGGAATGATTTAAATTAATTTTAGTTATAGCCCACTTAATGAAATATTATATAACTAGATAAACTTATGAAGATTATTACTCTAGATGGAAAAGTGCATATGATATAATATTGTTTTAAAAAGATATGAAATAATATGCACAGAATTATTACAAGTCTATAAATATGCATATAAAATATGTATATAAATTGTATCAAATGGTAACAGTGATTGTGTAATAGAGTTGGAATTACATGTGATTTCATTTTCTCTATTTTCCAAATTTCTATAATATGGTTGTATTTGTTTTAAAGATACTGTAATTCTTACTTCCTATTTAGACTCTTTCTTTGATTTAAATGATTCTTTTGATTAATTTATTGCTGTCCCGTTGTTTCCTAGGTCCTAGAATGAGCCTTGAGTGAGTATAAACATAGCCATTTTGAGAAAGTCATCATTTAACCATCAGAAGCAGGTTTGGCCCTTGATAAAAAGAAATAAAAACAAACAAGCAACAACAGCGAAAACATCTTTTTCTAGGCAGCCCAGCAAAGACTCACTGAAAACCTCCACATTGGATTTAGATGGATTCTAGCATAGCTGGGCTCCAGTGCCCTTCTGGAACACCAGGTGCCCATAATTTGTACTCACTTTGCCTTCCCTTTTGGCTGTGATGGGAACTAACGTTGAAATCAACAAGCCCTGACCGTCATCTGATTGACGTGGCCTTTAGCTGTGCTGTTTTGTCCCCCAGTACTGTCCTCTACCTTGAGGCAGTGCTAACTTAGTTGGTAAGATCATGGACTTTGAAACAAGGCCAACCTGGCTTCAAGTTCTGGGTCCTCTGTTCAGAGCTATGTGACTGGGCAAGTCACTTGATCATGCCGTGTCTCTGTTTGCCCAGGTGGTGATGTTATTCACGTTATGGGATTGGAGGATGGTTGTAACAAGGCCAAGGAAGAGCTACTGATAGAGCTGTCACTTACTGTCACCAAGTTATGCTGAGGGTAGAGGACCCCCAAGTGGATCCTCTACCCCCCATTTGGGGGAGGTCAGGGCAGGACTGTGCTCAAGGACCCTATGTCTTGTGATTTAGTCTGAAACATTGTCTGCATTAATGACTCTCCTGGGACAGTTTGGAACTCACCATCATCAGCACCCAGATATTCTTATGCAGCTACAGAATTTATTGTGGACAACAATTTTCAGAGGAGGCTTGGAAAGTGGCACTCTTTGTGCACCTTAATGATGGCAAAGATGAACACGATAAGCGAGTAGTCCAGAAACAACAGCTCTCTGAACTCATGTCCCCTGAATACTCCCTTTTGTGGTATTTATGGTTTTACTACCACCTCTTCCTGGTATCATCCAGAACCTCTGTCAGCCCAGCTCCTGGTCAATTCTATACAGGAGCTCAGGCTGCTCAGAAACACCAGTAGGGCTCCCTCAGCATTACAAGGGACATTACAATCCAAGGCCATGGTCAATAAGCACCAGATAGCAAGGGGAATGATTCAGATGGGAGACCTCCTGGCTCTCCTTCCACCACCCTCCCCATCTGTACTTGCCAGGGAGCCTATTACAAAGTTCGGAATTACAAAGTTCATAGCTCTGATTGCCTTCCGTTTTCAGTTCCCCCTGTACATGCTATTCCACATATTTTAACACCTGTCCTCTATTACACACTCTAAAGACTCACCCCAGCAACCTTACATGAGGCCCAGATAAATGATTAGTGAGGCTGATGTAGCCACAGCCTTCAAGACCTGTTCCAACTCTGGTCCGGTGGGAGGAGCACAGACTGAAGGATGGCCACGGGCTACTCATACACACCCAAGAGAGCAGCTCCACCCTCCATCAAGAAAACCCAGATGGGCAGCTCTGGGCCTATCCTGCCTGATAGGATGGACCTATTGGAGGAAATTAATCTGACCCTGTGTCCTTAAACTGGCTAGCTACCCCTAGCACACGAGTCCAATCCTCATGAATGCTTGCTCTGATACGTTGTGCACAGGCTGGGACGATGAATGTTTATTTCATGATTGCACTCTGCTTCATGAAAATATTTCTGATCCCTTTGGCTCTTGATCCCTTGCCCCTCCTCCTATTTATGGCTTTATACTTGACCCTCCAATCTCATGCTTGATGCTGTCCTTTCAGCATGGACTTTGAATTTCTCTTCACAACAGTAACTTGCATTTACCCCTAAGATTACCTCTGCTTCCACCTCTCTGGGTCAGCACTTCTGCCTGGTCCAGCCCAGCCCCCATAACTCCTGACATTACCTCCTTATTCCCCCTGTTAATAGGAACCACATATAAGAATAATTTATCTGTCTACCGTCTAAGGACTATAGCTTCATGGCATTTCTCACCTCTTATGCCCACAAGTCCCAATGTGGTAACACTCAGGAGAAAGGTCTATAAGGAGCAGAGTGAGAAAGCATCTAAGTGCTATAAGACTGACAGGGTGCAGCAAAAAGAGGTGTGGAGTGCTGTTCAAAGTCGAAGCTGTAAATAGTCCATTCATTAACTGGCTCACGGACTCTGATCTCTGCACTTTGTTACCTATGTTTCCTCTCTATCTGTCCCTGACTCTAACCTATCTCCTCTTGGCTGGATCCATGAACTTGCTGGCTATTCTTCTTGGCTTACCTCTTCCACTTGGCATTTCAACAACGGCCCATACCCTCACCCACTGCTTGTCCCCCACCTTGCCTATCCAGTACGGATGAATGGATGATCTGGTTTTACCCACTGCTACCCTTTCTTTTGTTTCAAGGTCTAGCTCTCATGGAATACCTTGCCAACACTGGCCAGAAGTGATGCTCATGAACACCCCAACTCTGTCCCTCAGGCAACTAATGCTTTTGAATAGGGCTAATACCCCTTGTGGGAAACTTAGAAGAAAGGCGGTTAAGTGATAGGGAGAGGGAATGAGGCAAAGAGTTAGCAGGAAGTGGAAAAGGGTGAAACTGTAAGGGAAGAACCATGGAGGAAGAAGAAGAATTGTAAAGCCATTCTGGTGATTTTGGGGTGGGGGGAAACATTTGGAAGAATGAGTATGAAGGGTGAATGGAATTCTATGAAAACAAAATTAAGTGTGTGGATGTGAAAGCTGAAAATAGGAAAAGAAAATAGGTGTATTAGTCAGAGGGGAGGTGCAAGGTGGGAGTGAAAGCTGGGGAGATGGGATACAGGGCCATTCTACAGTGAAATTATAAGGTGGGCAACTGAAACAATTAGTGAAGTTCTGCCATTAAAGGGCACTGTCATAGTTCTTGTCTTCAAGAAAGGTATATTCTAAAAGATGGCTTAAATACATACACAAATATCTATACAATAAGGTGGACTATTAACCACAAAAGAAAAATATAAGTAAAGGGTGATGGGGATACAAAAAAAGGGTGATGGGGATGCCATGACAGTCAACAATCGGTGTTGTGCCTTGTGTGCAGGTCGTGCTCAACGAAACCATGTCAGGTGAGAAGTTGGCATCAGAAAGTGTATTGTTGCACGTGTGTGATTTTTAAATTGCATAACTGATACTTAATTCACTACTAGTGATTCTCAACATTGGATCACATTAGAATCACCTGGGAAGCTTTTAGAATGACAAATGTCCAGACTCCGCACTCAGAGATTCTGATGTAATTGGTCTGGGATAAGGCCTGGGCATTAGTATTTTTCAAAAGCTCCCAGATGATTCTACTGAGCAGCCAGGGTTGAGAAACCACTGGTCTAAAAGTATGTTTTTCCTTTTGAAAGGCTAAGGGGCTTAGAATCAAGGGGAGAAATGCAAATTTGGGAAGTAGGAAGTACAAATTATAGATCTAGCACTAGTGCCCATTAATAAATCTTGGATAATTTCCTTTCTTCAATACAATAAAAAATGGTATATAAACTCAGAGTAACATATTAATTTCTGTCTCTTAGCTCTCTTAGGAATTCTGAGAACTAAATTCATGAATTCTTCAGTAGGAAATTACTATATAAATATATTTATTGCTAAAAATATTTATCAATCAAAAGAAAATAATTTTTAATTAAAAAAAATTGACATATATTAGTTTTGGAGTAGTATGTTATTTTTGATAACAAAACCTGTTATGATTAGGGTCTACTCATAATAAATTTATGTATTTTCACATATAAAATTTCATTTGTTTCTTTTTTTTAAAGCAGATTTATCACAATTTATTGTAAGTCCAGAAACTTTGTATATATATATATATTTTTTGGCTGCATTGGGTCTTCGTTGCTGTGTGTGGACTTTCTCTAGCTGTGGAGAGCGGGAGCTACCCTTCCTTGCCGTGCACGGGCTTCTCATTGCGGTGACTTCTCTTGTTGAGAGGCACAGGCTCTAGGCGCATGGGCTTCAGTAGTTGCAGCACGTGGGTTCAGTAGTTGCGGCACGCCAGCTCTAGAGCACAGGCTCAGTAGCTGTGGCACACGGGCTTAGTTGTTCTGCGGCATGTGGGATCTTCCTGGACCAGGGATCAAACCCGTGTCCCCTGCATTGGCAGGCGGATTCTTAACCACTGCGCCACCAGGGAAGTCCAAAATTTCATTTGTTTCTCTCAAAAATCTGGGCCAGTGTAGTATTATCTTTATTTTGCAGATGACTGTCTTACAATCACAGGTCCTTAAGTGACAAAGCCACTTTCTATTTCTCTTTTTTTCAGCCTTGTGTGTTTTTCTATATCATTGCTGGCATGCTAACAGCTGGGATATTCTGTGATGAGTCAATAGTATTGGTTTTAATATAAAGAGTAAAAGCTCTGGCTGTATTTTCAACTAATTGCTTAACTGGCAGGATGATGGAACAGAAATAAAATATATTGAGGAGGGTAAGTAAGACTTATGAGGAATTGGCATTTGCTACTGGCTATTTCTAAGCAGATTAAAAAGACGTAAAGAACAGTAACAAAATACAATAAGCTATTCAGCTCCTAGCATCATAACTGCTAAGTATGTTTGTTGAAAGAATGAGTGAATGAATGAATGGATGTATTTTTAAATATTTATGGAAATGACTATGGTGCTACATAAAATTATTGAGTACTTACCGTATGGCAGACACTGTTTTTAGTCCTCACATATGTTTTTTATATGTCTTTTTTCAAAATTAATTAATTAATTTGTTTATTTTTGGCTGCGTTGGGTCTTTGTTGCTGCGCGTGGGCTTTCTCTAGTTGCGGTGAGCGGGGGCCACCCTTCGTTGCGGTGCTCGGGCTTCTCATTGCGGTGGCTTCTCTTGTTGCAGAGCACGGGCTCTAGGCGCGCGGGCTTCAGTAGTTGTGGCACGTGGGCTCAGTAGTTGTGGCTTGCAGGCTCTAGAGCGCAGGCTCAGCTGTTGTGGCGCACGGGCTTAGTTGCTCTGTGGCATGTGGGATCTTCCCGGACCAGGACTCGAACCCGTGTCCCCTGCATTGGCAGGCGGATTCTTAACCACTGCACCACCAGGGAAGTCCCTTTATATGTCTTTTTAATCAATGTACTCATTCTACTAGGTTGGTACTATTATTACCCCTCATTTTACAGTTGAAGAAACTGACGTTCAGGAAGATAAGTCATTATAGTGGAGAGGTCCCGTCCTCTAGTCCACTAGTAGCACTGTGGCCCGTTCCTTAGTCACCTAATTTCACAGTGCGGTTGGCCAACCATGCTCTAACTCCAGCAAGCCAGGCCCAAACCCATCTATTTGTCTTCTCTGTGGCGCCATCTGCTGGAGATGGAGGCTGCTCTTGTTACCTTTCCCTAGCACTATCTCTTCCAGCAATTTCTCTTAGTGACTTCTTGCTCCAGAGTCTGTTGGCACCACTTGCCAGGGCACCTCCTCAGCTTTAACAAGGGACAGGAATAGGTGGGGACAGGGCTGTTAATTTCAAACATAACAGGGAGACTCTGGCCCAGGGCATGGGTTCCAGTCCTCTAGATTCAGACTTTGCTCCCATCTCTGCTGTCTTACCCCTGTAAGCCACAGCAATAGCCTGTGTATCCTCTGTCCAGCCATCCTGCAGTTTATTGACTCCGGGGATGCCGTCAGTTCTAAGGTGCACCATGTATCGCTAAGGAAAAGAAACATAGCCAATTACAATTGCATGATGTCATCAACTGAAGATGCATCCCTGTTTCAGAGAAGTTAAAATGTGAAAAAAAAAAGAGCATCTCAAGATGGATGAAATAGAGCATATAATCGTGTTCTGATAGATTTTTCTAACACTTGGGGGCTGTTCATAGCCAGCTTTCTCATGATCATTGCTACTGCCAACTTGCAATGTTTTGTCCCTCCTTTTGGGTGCTATGAACTGTAGCAGCTGCGGTCACAAATGGTGCCCTCCCCCCGAAACTAGTGGAGTGTGCATATTTTGGGTGTGGTGGTTAGCACGAAGAAGAGAGTGGTAGGGGTGATAAGGAACGGATGCAGTTGGAGGACTATGGAATATATGAGACGATAGGAAGTTTAGGGAGTGTCTGGGAGTGTCTAGAAGTGTCTTTTTTTTTTTTTGTAACCACTTCATGATATATTGAACCACTTCATAATATAGAAATAGTTCCATTCCCTCCCCCGCAACAAAAGCTCCTTCCTGCCCCTTTGGAGTCAATTGCCAGCCCAACCTCTGCTCCTGGCAATCACTAATCTGCCTTCGATCACTATAGCTTTAATTTTTAAAGAATTCATAAAAATGGAATCATGCAGTATATGGTATTTTGTGTTTGGAATATTTCACTTAGCACAATGTTTTGAGACTTTTTCATGTTGTTGCATGTCTCAGCTGTTCATTCTTTTTTATTGCAGAATAGTTATTATTCCTTTGAAAGGATTATACCACAATTTGTTTATTCATTTATTAGTTGATATACATTTGGGTTGTTTATCCAAGCCAATGGGGAACCATTCATTCTTTCACCATTCAATATGATATTAGCTGTAGGTTTTCTGTAAATGCTCTTTCCTAGTTTGTTGTCTTGCTGTGGGTGTTGGATTTTGTCAAATGTTTTTTCTCTGTCAGTTAAGGTAGCCATGTGCTTTTTCTTCTTTAGCCTATTAATATGGTAGATTGCACTCATTGATTTTTAGATGTTGAAGGATCCTTGCATTCCACTTTATTATGGTATATAATTCTTTTTATACATTGTTGGATTCAATTTGCTAAATATTTTGCTAAATATTAAGGAATTTTGTGTCTAAGTTCATAAGAGGTATTGGTTAGTAGCTTTGATTTTCTGTATTGTCTTTGTCTGGTTTTGGTATCGGGGGAACGCTGGCCTCATAAAATAAGTTGGGAAGTATTCCCTCCTTTTCCATTTTCTGGAAGAAATTGTCCAAAAGATGTGTAAATGCTACTTTAAATATTTGGTAATTTCTTCAATGACTCTATCAGGGCCTGGACAGTTCTGTTTCCATCCCACAAATTTTTATACCCTGCATTTTCATTTTCATTCACTTCAAAATACTTTCTAATTTCCCTTGTGATTTATTCTTTGGTCCTATGGGTTATTTTTAAGTGTGTTGTTTAGTTTCCAATATTGGAGGATTTTTCTAGGTATTTTTCTGTTATGGATTTTTAATTTAGTTTATTTGTTTTTGGAGAATATACATTGTATGGTTTTAATTCTTTTAAATTTACTGGGACTTGTTTAATGTCCCAGAATGTGATCTGTCTTAGTGCATGTTCCAAATGCACTTTAAAACAGTGTGTGTGCCTTCTGAAGTTTGGGTGGAGTGTTATATAAATTTTAATTAAGTCAGGTTAGATGATAGTGATCTATCCTTATTGATTTTCTGTCTACTTATTCCATCAATTTACTGATAATGGTGTGTGGAAATCTCTGCCTATAATTGTGACTTGTTTTCTTCTCCTTTCAGTTCTAATAGTTTTTGCTTCATATATTTTGACACTGTGTTATTAGGTCCATACACATTTAGGACTGTTATGTCTCTTGATACATTGACAACTTTATCATTTTGAAATATGCCTCTTTTTCCCTAGTAATATTCCTTATTCTGAAATTGACTTTCTTTGATATTAATATAGCTGCTCCCAATTTCTTTTTATTAATGGCTGCATGCATATATCATTTCCCATCCTTTTACTTTTAATTTATTTGTGTTTTTTTTAATTTAAAGTGGGATTCTTGTAGACATACACAGTTTTTAAAAAAATCTAGTCTGATAATCTCTGCTTTTCAATTGTGCTATTTAGGCAATTTACATTTAATGCAATTATTAATTAAATAGTAAATTACCTTTCTTAAAAACATAATTAATTACTTTTCTTTTAAGAGACTAAAAAGTAGAAAAAATCTTTTATATATTGTATGCATGTTTAACATTTCTACACTCTTCTTTTTCCTTTTGTATCATTTTTCTTCCATCTGAAGAACTTCCTTTAACATTTCTTATAGTGCAGATGCTGATTTACCCTCTCAATTTTATTTGCATGAAAAAAAAATCTTTAGTTAGCCTTCATTTTTAGTATATCAATTTATTGAGTGTAGAATTCTAGATTGACAGTTTTTTCTTTCAGTACTTAAAAAAAGTCTCCTGGCTTGCATCATTTCTAATAGGAAGTCTGTAGTCAATCTTTTCTTTGTTCCTCTTTAAATAATGACTTTTCTTCCATTTCTCTCTCCATTATGTTTGTCTTCCTCTACATTTTTGAGCATCTGGGGCATATTTATAATAGCTGGTTTAGAAGCTTTCCTACTTCATCATCTCTCTCATTTCTAGGTTTATTTCTATTGATGGATTTTCCTCTTGGTTGTGGATTATATTTGCTGCATGCCTGAAAATTTTGTTTGCATTTTAGGACACTGGATTTTTATATTATCAGGTGCTGGATTTTGTCGTACTCCTTCAGAAATATTGGCCTTTGACCTGACACACAGTTTAGTTAGTTGGAATCAGACTGACCCTTTTGAGGCTGGCTTTTCTGCTTTATAGGGTGAGTCAGAGCAGCCTGAAGTCTAAGATCATTTAGATCATCACTACGTAGGTGATTCCCTTCTGAAGACTCTATGCTATGCCTCATGTATGCCTATCCCTGTATGAGTTCTGCACAGAGTGTGGCCTCTGCTTTATGGTGGTTCTTCAGCAGCCTTGGGAGTTTCATCTAAACATATGCAGATCAGGATTCAGCCAATGATTTGAAGGGCCTCGTCTGCAGATCTCTTGAGATCTCCCCCTCAGTGCTTCTCTTCTCCCTGGGATTCTGCCCTACAAATGTAGCTTCCTTAGTCTCCCAGAACTCTTTTCGTCAAGTCAGTGAGATGACTGGGTTCTGCTTGCCTTTGTGCTGTATCCTGGAAACTACCTCCAGGTAGTAGCTCACCTCATTGGTTTCCCTGGTCTTAGAATCACAGCGCTGTGCTGCCTGTCGTCCAATGTCTGAAAAATTGTGGTTTCATCTATTTTGCCCACTTTTATAATTGTTTACGGTAGGACAGCAATTCCTTAGCTGTTAGTCCTTCAGGTTAGAAGTAACAACCCACTACACTTTTTCACCATTTTTGTGGCTATTATTGGAAAGGTATACTCCCATATGATCTTTAAGATAATTTTCTCCTCTTAAAAAACCCCACTCCATAAGAAGTGTAAGTGAAACACAGAATTTATGTATTACTTTTTGGAAAGCTGACATCTGCATTGAAGGTAGAAAAGCAATAGTAAGTACACTGATGCAGTGGCATGAATCAAAGTGGTGACTCTAAACTATACCGTTAGACAGATTCTTCATTTTCATTCACTTACACACACAAAAGCCAGCTTCACTTAAAAAGTTCTTAATAAAGCAGTAAAAATGATTGATTTTATCAACTCTTGCCACATGGGTAGGCATCTTTTTAATATCCTGTGTGATGAAACAGAAAGTACTCATAAAGCAATTCTGCTGCATACTGAAGTCTGATGGTCAGCTTTAGGAAAAGCATGTGTGATGTTTGAACTGCAAGCTGAACTAGCTTCTTTTTTTTTTTTTGTAGGATACTACTTTTACTTAAAAGAATAACCAATAGACAGAATATGGTTATTCAGACTTGGGTATTGGGAGACATTTCCTTGCAAAAGAACAAAGTGAGCCTGCCACTTAAAGGAAACAACTGACAATATTTGTTGCTAGTGATAAAATATGAGATTTCAGTAAAAACTAGCATTTTACAATTAGCAAATTGTATCTGACACCATGAGCTTAATATCTCCCCTATAATTAAAAGGCTTTTAAAATTTTTTTATTAAAGTGTAGTGATTTACAATGTTGTGTTAATTTTTGCTGTACAGCAAAGTGACTCAGTTATACATATATGTATTCTTTTTCATATTCTTTTCCATATGGTTTGTCACAGGGTATTGAATAGTGTTCCCTGTGCTATACAGTAGGACCTTGTTGTTTATCCATCCTATATATAATAGTTTGCATCTACTAATCCCAAACTCCCAATCCTTCCCTCCCCCATCCGTTGGCAATCACAAGTCTGTTTTCTATGTCTGTGAGTCTGTTTCTGTTTCATGGATATGTTCATCTGTGTCGTATTTTAGATTCCACATATAAGTGATATCATATTGTACTTGTCTCTCTTTTACTGACTTACCTCACTTAGTATGATAATCTCTAGATTATCTAGGTCCATCCATCGTGCTGCAAATGGCATTATTTCATTCTTTTTAATGGCTGAGTAGTATTCCATTGTGTGTGTGTGTGTATATCAATATATATATATATATATATATATATGTATATCAATCTATGTCTATGTCTATGTCTATATCTATACCACATCTTCTTTATCCATTCATCTGTCGATGGAAATTTAGGTTTTTTCTATGTCCTGGCTATTGTGAATAGTGCCGCTATGAACGCTGGGGTGCATGTATCTTTTTGAATTATAGTTTTTTCTGTATATATGCCCAGGAGTGGGATTGCTGGATCATATGGCAACTCTATTTTTAGTTTTTTGAGGAACCTCCATTCTGTTCCATAGTGGCTACAACAATTTACATTCCCACCAATAATAAAAGGCTTTTCTAAGGAGATGGAAGGGGTGATATTAATAAATGTGATTTAAAAAATATTATGTAATATAGTATGTCAATGTTTGGAAGACCTTCATAAATCAGTGAACTAATATTTTCCAAATGACCAATGCATGATGTTATAAAATCATGCACAAGTAAAAGATACATTTAAAGTTCAAGATACACCTGAAACTAACACAACATTGTAAATCAACTATACGCCAATAAAAATTTTTTTTAAATAATAAATAAAGTTCAAGATAGACTGATAGATTTTAATGTAACAGAGTAGGAAAAGTTTATCGATATGATTTCAGATTCCATACTGCAACTAACTTTTACAAAACTACCAGTTGTCGTGTTTGGGTGTAGTATCAAAGAAGAAAGCCCACAATTATCTGATTAAGATATTCCTCTTTTCCAGCTACATAGCTGTGTGAAGCTAGATTTTTTTCACATACTTTAAACTTTTTTTTTTTTTTTGGCCGTGCCGTGAGGCTTGTGGGATCTTAGTTCCCCGACTAGGGATCGAACCCGTGCCCCCTGCAGTAGAAGTGCGGAATCCTAACCACTGGACCGCCAGGGAATTCCCTTTTTCACATACTTTAAACAAAATAACATATTACAGAAGATTGAATGGAGAAGCAGATGTGAGAAGCTGGATTACTTTTATTTAGGCTAGACATTAAATAGATTTGCAATAATGTAAATGAATACCACTCTTCTCCCTAAATTTTTTGAAAACGTCATGTTTCCACAAAAATGTTATTTCTATTAAGTTGTAATGTGTTTGTTATTGTTATTTTAAAATGAATTAATAATTTAAGATATTTTGTTTTAATTTTTAGTATGATAAATATTGATGGTTATAATTCACATAAACAAAGCCTTTCTGAAATCTCTAAGAATTTTTATGAATAGAAAGAGGTTCTGAGCCCAGAAAGTTTAGGTTATCTGTTTTTTAAAGATTACATGGATCTCAGCAGTGAAAACATCTGAATCTGGTGCCTTTTAAAAATGGGAGATCTACAATCACCTTTTCTTTCTTGCTGCTGTTATTGCTTATTTCAGTTTTCTACCTTTTGTTGAACAATTTTGGTAGCTTAAATTTCTGTTAGGAAATCATTCATATGTTTTAGGTTTTCAAATTTATTTCCATTGAGTTGCAGGTAGGATTTCTCATATTTCCTTAAGTGCTTGTTGTATCCTTGGTTATTTTTCCATTCTTATTCCTAACCTTGATTTTTTTTCTCCTGACTCACTCTTTTAATTAATTAATTATTTAAAAATTTTTAATCAATTTATTATTCATTTTAAAAAATTGAAGTATAATTGGTTTACAATACTATGTTAGTTTCAGGCATACAACATAGTGATTCAATATTTTTATAGATTATACTCCATTTAAAGTTATTATAAAATATCGGCTATATTCCCTATGCTGTACAATATATCCTTGTAACTTTTTTATTTTATACCTTTTAGTTTGTACCTCTTAATCCCCTTCCCCATCTTGCCCCTCCCCCTTTCCCTCTCTCCACTTGTTTGTTCTCTGTGTCTGTGAGTCTGTTCCTGCTTTGTTATATTCATTTGTTTGTTTTATTTTTCGGATTCCGCATATAAGTGAAAACATACAGTGTTTGTCTTTCTCTGTCTTATTTCATTAAGCACAATACCCTTTACATCCATCCATGTTGTTGTAAATGGCACTGGACTCACTCTTTATTACATTCATTTTACATACCCCACTAATAAAACAGTATGAAAGTTTTGGGACAAAGAGGATAGAAGGGATGACCAGAGTAGACAAGAAATGTCAAGGAAGAAGGAAAGGGGACTGATGTGGTATATGGTCTGTCCCTCTCATCTGATCACTGGGAAAGTCCAAGAGAAAAAGATGTCAGTGGGGATTGTCCGCTGGTCTCTCAACCAGGGTCACTGCTGTTTACAAACCTACCAGGATCCAAGCTCTGCTTCTCAACTTTGAGCATCCTTAAATTCAGTTTTGCTAGTGTCACCAGCTCTGGAGTAACTGGCTAACGTTATTCACAGAAATGACTGATGTAAAAACTAGCATGCCGATTTAAGAGTCTCCTGACAACTGAACCACGGTACCTGTGTCTACCGGCCAAAGCATTTCTTCTCTTTGCAGGCGCGTGTTTGTGGTTTCCTAGCGACTGCTCTTGGAGATGCATTTGTAAGGAAGTGAGGAAGGCAGGATTTGGCAGAGGGAGAAGCGTCCAGCTTTGACACTGCAAGGAAGTGTCAACTGAGATCTGCTGTGGTCCTTGGGGAGCTGGGAGCTAAAATGACCCTTTAGAGTTGCCCTAAGTTGAGGCAATGGGGCTGGGCCTTGAAATCTCCAGTCAGTCCCTGGTGGTGGGCGCCCCCCTGGGAGGGGCTGTAACCTTGGCTGAGGCAGGTCCCTGCACCCTGGGTCTGTACCCATGAGGGAGGCAGCTGTGTGTCCCCAGCTCCTGGCAGATGGGGGATGGGTGCCTTGGCCCTGAACGGAGTGTCTGTGCAGAGTCCCACAGCACTCACTACAAATACGTTTGTTGTGAAATGAATCCTGAATTCAGAAACAGTAAAATGTGAAAAAAGTATACCTTAAAAAGGTAAATTCAGTAGTGTTTTTGGTACGGAGGTGGAAGCTAGACTCCTGGAAGACCAAAGTAGAGAACTGGAAATCCAGAGGTTTTGTCTCCATTGTCTGTCAGTCATGATTCTTCTTGCAAACCTGTTTTACTTTTTTTCCTTGATATTCAAACTTTCTCTGCTGAATAGTTTAGCAAAGCCCACATGGCAAGTGGGTAATCACCAGTGCTGTGCTGGTAAATGTTTAAAAACTGGCCCCTGAAGGAAAAGAAGTGTGCACAGGTATTCATATAATTTTTACTGATGTAAAGGATATGGAAGACAATTTATAGGCAGTAATGAATGATACTATATTCTTTATTGTAAATTCCATATAGCTAATTGATTCTCACAGAATGCTTTCATTGATTTTTGTAGAACTCTTGTGTTCCCAGCCAACCTGTAGTAATAATTGATGAATGCGTCCAGCTTTGACATGAATCCTTACTTAAATTAATGAAGAAAACAAAAGTGAAACAACAAGGATGCACCTCAGAACTTCACATGTTTGTCAGTGATGTAAGAGACTTTGTTGAATCACATAATAGTTTTCAAATCCTGGAAGAATATCTCCTCAAATCTTTGTCCTCTTTACTATGTAATGGCTATAGACGCGATGCTTTAAATTTCATTTGCATCAGTGGTTCTCAACTGGAGAGAGATTTTGCCTGTCAGGGGACATTTGGCAGTGTCCAGAGACATTTTTGCTTGTCACAACTATAGAAGGGGTGTTACCGGCATCTGCTGGGTAGTGTTAGCAACATTTCTCCTCCGGAAAAGAATTATCTGGCCCAAGGTTGAGAAACATTTATTAACACTTTTAACGTTTTCCCCATAAGTTTTTAAAGCTTAGACAATCAACAAAACAATAAATCAAGTCCAGATTGGTAGCATTTGCCAATTTCTGTGGTGTAAATATTCCCATTATGGCTAATTTCAAGCTACCAACATGAGGTCCTCAACTGTGGCGTCAGGGAAAGACATGCAGTTAGTTCAACATTATTACATTTCTACCACAACGGTGCAACAGTCATAACTAACTCCAAGAGCATAAATAACAGTAAAATGCAGTAATATAATTAGTAAGTTATAGGTTCTGTGTATTTATTACCATTGTTTATAACATAATATATTTAATTGTTAATAAACATTTAACTTTTAACCATGGCTATGCTTAACAGCTGACTCCAAAATTCTTAAAAATAGAGCCGTGGGCTCTTGCAGGTCAGAATGGACTGGTCTGGCTCAAGCATGCCACTGGAACGGTTTCCACCGCTCTCCAGGTCACACCTTCTGCACTTGCAAAGACTGACTCAATTCCATTGTCAATTTTCTAGGGCACAGACTCTGGCCCAGATGAGGTCAGCTACCAGCCCACGGTGTGACCACACGACAGCAGGCCTGTGAATATGGCTGGATCCAAATGCAGCCTGCATCTTCTATTTAGGAAATCTGTAGAAGCACCACTGTGAGTGGGCAGGGACCCCGAGAGGCCCCATAACAGTGCCGCAGACACTGACACAGCTTCCTCCCCCGTCCTGTTTATCAGGACTTCGTGCAAACCGACGTTCTGACTCATCTGCCCCCCGAGATTCCAACATAATATATTAGATCAGTGGTTCTCAAAGTGTGGTCCCTGGATCCACAGCAAACGCCTCACTTGGGAACTTGTTCAAAAAGCAAATTCTTGGGCTCCTCCACAGACCTTTTCTGGGGGGATGGAGACCCCCAGACCGGGTTTCAAAAACTCCTCTGGGTTATTCGGAGGCATGTTGAAGATGGAGGGCTACTGTATGAGATTTAAAAAAAAAAAAAATTTCTTTTTTCGTTTGTTTGTGGCCACACCGCTTGGCTTTCAGGATCTTAGTTCCATGACCAGGGGTTGAACCCTGGCCCTGGCAGTGAAAGTGCCGAGTCCTAACCACTGGACAACCAGGGTACACCCTATATGAGATTGTATAGCTTTCAAAAAAGAAGTTACATTCTATCCTTTAGGACAGCAACAAAACAAACTCAGATGGTCCTGAGTAAATCTGGTATTTCCTCCATTCTCCAGAAATGACAGATACTCTCTTAGGATGGGTTACTTCAACAGAATAATCTCATCAATCATATATATATTGATTTTTACTATTTCTTCTTTTAATTCCTGTGAATACTTTAAATAGCCCCATGCATGCTACTAAATTGTATTTATCTTATATGATTTAACTTTTAGCTGGTAACATCCTCAAGGGTAGGGATTATGTATTGTATTTGGTTTAAGCCACAGAACTTAATATACTACAGAACTCACAGAAGATATTTAAATATTGATTGAATAAGTATGAAGGTTAAAAAAATTCTCTTTTTTTTGTCTGATCCTTTGTTTTCTTTTACTGGCGTTATTTAAAATTTATCATACATAATTTCTAAAGTAGTAGTGCTGAAATTTTATAAAGAATTTCAATAATAATTAAATAAAACAGAAAATGACTGCTCTCTGGATTTTTTTTTCCAAATTATGGAATTTGTACAATTATAGTATAAAGAAGAAGAATCACCAGGGGTTCCATTGACAGGTAACAATCTGATATTTGGATATGTTTCCTTCCAATCATTTTTCTAGGTTTATATGCTTTTCTTACCAAATGGAGACTATATGCTATTTTTCTAGTTTCGTTATCCTACTTTTTTATCAAACATTATGTCATGAGCATTCTCATATCACTGAATTTTTTTGAACATATTATTCAATTGTACGTCTGAACTATGACTTATCTAACCGTTCCCCCATTTACGACATTTGGATTGTTTCCAACATTTCACTTTTTACATAACTGTTGTGATGGAAGGGGATGCATATTTGAAAAACGAATAGGAGTCCTTAGAATCAGGATTGAGTGTTTCTAAGCTCACCTGGTCATCTTTTTTCCCCTTTTATATTGAAAAGCTTCCTTATCAGTTTGCTTGTTCAAGCACACATCTCTCCTATTCTTCCATTTCAGGCCCTTATCAGGATTTAATGCGCATGTTTACATAAACATCAAAATCAATGAACGTCTGAAATTTAAAAGGAGCCTTTTTACAGAAGCACTATCTTCCCTGGTTTACACGAATTATCTCCCATCCGGCCAGGTGTTCCTTCTCTGTAAACTTCCATTACTGTTACAATCACCTGCATCAACTCTTCAGGTTTTTTCGTCATAATTTCTAAACCCTAAATCAGGAAAAAGCTAAAAAAATTATTATTTGCTTATTGAATTATAGGTGACTCATGAAACAGAAATCCATGTAAGAATGTTACCATGTTTATTATTTCAAGGAGTTTTTTTTTTTTTTTTTTTTTTGTAAAAGCTTTCAAAAGCCCTAAAAATTAGCAAAGCATCTTAGCTCAGAGTGAATTAACTTCCTATGTTAATTTATTTCTGGCAAAAGTCAGATATCTTTCAGATGAAATATAACCCAACACACACGTATACAATAAAAATACTTTGTAAATCGAAACAAACAATTCTCTATCTTTTATTTTGCTAAACCATCTCACCCATTACGAACCGACTGAACTGAATAATATTTCTTTCGTTTTTGGGTGGGGAAAAGTAATGTGCCAAATATTGTTCAGTAATGTCTTAACTAGAAATTTAAAAACAGCTTCAATGGCATAGAACCAAAAATAAATGCATTGTAAACAGTTTTTAGGTCTTTTTTAAAAATAAATTTATTTATTTATTTGTTTGTTTATTTTTGGGTGCGTTGGGTCTTCGCTGCTGCGCACGGGCTTTCTCTAGTTGCAGCGAGCGGGGGTTACTCTTCTTTTTGCTGCGCCGGCTTCTCATTGCGGTGGCTTCTCTTGTTGCGGAGCACGGGCTGTAGGCGCACGGGCTTCAGTAGTTGTGGCTCACAGGCTCAGTAGTTGTGGCTCACGGGCTCTAGAGCACAGGCTCAGTAGTTGTGGCGCACAGGGTTTGTTGTTCCGCAGCATGTGTGATCTTCCCCGACCAGGGCTTGAACTGCTGTACCCTGCATTGGCAGGCGGATTCTTAACCACTGCGCCACCAGGGAAGCCCTAGTTTTTAGGTCTTTTAAAAATTAAAATCTCTGATATAATTTTTTCACCAATTTAATTTTTCTTCTTGGGTTGGACTTAAAAAATGAAAATCTCTGATTACATCTCCAATCATCTCACTGAAAATCTTGATTGCTGAACACGTGACCAAAGAGATTATCTCAGATTCCTGGGGTAAATTATCACCAAGATATGTAAGCAATCTAGAACTCAGGGAGGAGAGACAACTCTACCTCTGAAATGACTTAAATGGATGTAATTGCCTAAGTTTACTGGAAGTTTCACAGGCTAGCAATGAACACTATACTTTTGAGCTAGTATTATTGTCCAGGGTTTTCTCACTCCAGCACATTGATTTTGGCAAGCAGGTAACTTCAGGAACTCCGACGTGAACTTCTCGTATAATAAGTAAAGATCTGGCGTTAATGAACATAATTGAGGTGTTTTGCTAAGGAGCTTTTGCACCTGAACTAGCAGGTACAAGCAGGTATAATAACTTTTTTCTCCTTTTAAATTGAAGTATAGTTGACATAGGTATATAACTTATTAAACAATGCAGCATCGATTTAGAAGACTCGTGTTTCAGCCCACGTTTGTTCATATATCCGTGGATGGGAAACTACAAGCGCACTTCCGGAGGGCGCCGCCAGGGGCGCTAACCTTCAGCGGCTTCGTCAACAACAGGCGCCCTGAAGCGCTCTTTCCTCTCGCTCACCTCAGCTTCCGCCGGAAGCGGCTCTGTCAGTTGTTGCCTTTCGGTTTTTGGGCTCGGTATGTGTAGTGCGTTCGCGGCGGCTGGCTGGCTGAAAAGGCTTGGTCCAGGGAGCCGGAGAGAGAAGAAGAAAACTCGAGCTTCAACCCGGGCAGCGAGATGGACGTTCTGAAATCGGAGATCCTCCGGAAGCGGCAGCTGGTGGAGGACAGGAACCTGTTGGTGGTGAGGATCCTTGGGGTCGTGGGGCGTTGGCGACGAGGGAGCTGAGCGTTTGCGTGGGGGAGGGGAACGGTACTGAAAGGGTCCTTGCCGGATGGGGTTTAGCCAGAGCCCCGCCGCTACCCCGGAGCGGCTCCCTCTAGACCGCTGTGCCCTTGGCAGTCACTTGGGAGCCTTTGGGATGGAGGTGTGGGAATTGCAGGAAACCCCGAGATTTTGGCGATTTCCCCTACCCGCCGCCCCACCTGTTCCTTATCCCCGTTCCCATCTGCCGGTTATTCTTCGGACGTGCCCCAGTTTTTCTGGCCGTTCACTTCTGTCGTTTTAGGAAGGGTTTGTGCTTTATGTATACTTCTTGTTTTGTCTCGCAGGATATTACAAAGTTGTGGTCCAGGACCAAGACTTAATAAAGTTAATAGTTTTACTACTTCATCAAGGAGATAGTTAAGTGAAACTGCCCCCCCCTCCCCCATTAGTGCTGAGCATTGAAGAATCATTGACAGCTGGTACAGTTTAGTGCCATTGTCTTGATTCTTGTGAAGCCTTCAGGAGACTTACCATGGCTTTTCACCCTTCGTATAAATGGTAACAGAGTGAACAGGCAAATAATACCTTAGTACTGAAAATAGTTTTGACCTCACGGACCCTCTCAAGGAGTCTCAAGGACTCCAGGGGTCTCGTGGACCACACTTTGAGAACAGTCCGACTTAGGTCTTTGGATGTAGTGTATGATTGATGTTTATGATATAGTGCAAGTAAGTTGGGATTGTTTGCGTGGCAGATGGCAGCTTTCCTAATCATTGAAACTTTGAAAACAATTAACAAAGTGGAACTAATTAAATAGAATGTTATTTAGCAAATGCGCGGGGAGCGGGGAGAGAGCTTGTCCATAGTTGTAACTTGATATTTTCATCTGTAACTCAGGGGCCTTTTTCTTTTGATGAGTGGTTTCAGAGTATTTGAAAAAGCTAATTTAGATGTTGAAATGCATAGTGGGTGTTAGAGCCAGGTGTTGAAATTTAAAGTGCTTTAGAGGGAAAATTGAATCACGAAAAGCTCAGCTCACTCTCAGGGCTTACAGTGTTGTGTTTGCATAATCAGGTTCTTTGTCATGGAAATAGACCAGCCTTTAAAAATGATCAATTACAAAAACACTGATTCTACATAATTGTCCTTAATTTATCATCACATATAAACTTTTTCTGGGATGTCTTTCATTTTGTAATTTGATAGTTGATTTAATTACTCAGATAACCCTGGCCAGAAGGTAAGATTGATTTCCCAATTAATACCAGCAAAGGAAATACATGAAATGGGGATTAAAATACTGAAAGTCATAGTTCTGGTAATATTAATAGTAATCTGCAAAGCATTATGCAGAATGCTTCATATCTCATACCTCATATAATTTGTACAGCAGTCCCTTAAAATTACTGCTACTCCCATTTATAGATGAGGAAATTGAAGCTAAAAGAAGTTAGATTGATTTACAGAATCGCACAGCTAGCAAGAGATAGAGCCTGAATTTGAATCCATCTCTCCCACTCTAAAGCTTGCTCTCTTCACCACTACAGACAGGCTGTTTATTTATCTCCACCCTGTGAACATAGAACTAGTTTTGATAGGGTTGATCTAAGAATTAAATTACTTAAAATTAAATTCACATATGTGAAAAGCACCCTAACATGCTTTCTCATTTGAGCTTTACAACAGCTCTGCTTGGTGCATAGGGCAGTTAGGATGCTCTTTCCACGGATGACGAAGCCGAGACTTCATCGTGCCCATGAGGGTTGCATCATTTTCTCCTAGCCCTGTGGCAGGGCGGGGTGGATCTCAGGTCCCCACCTGTGGGTGAGTGCTCCTGCATAACATAGGGCCGCACGTGTAACTGGACAACTTTTCTTTTTTAGGCCTGGGGAGACAGTCATTTGCTTTGCAGCTGTAAAATTTTACACAGAATCATTTGCTTTATAGCCTTTATCTTTCTGTATCATAGTGTCTGTCAGTAACTTTCAAACTTTTTTTCACTGCCCTAGCCACAGTAAGAAATAAATCTGTATTTTCATCAGATAGTATGAAAAAAGTTTCATGCAACATTTCTTGTCTTAACTACATGTGATTCTATCATATGTTTCACTGTTTTAATCCATCCTGTTTCATTTTTAAAAACAATTCTGATTGGGGGTCAGTGAATCCTTTTCATTACCCTTTCTGTAGCTGGGAAACACCTGTTTCTGTTGTATTGTTTTTCCAGAAGCGCCACCTCCTCTTTGGTCATTTTGAGTGATGTCCCAGCTTTTTTTTTTTTTTTTTTTTAAGCTTTATTGAACTATAGTTGATTTGCAATGTAGTGTTTAATTTCTGCTGTGATTTCTACAGCAAAGTGATTCAGTTATACATATATATTCTTTTTCATTATGGTTTATCACAGGGTGTTGAATATAGTTCCCCGTGCTATACAGTAGGACCTTGTTGTTTATCCATCCTATAGATAGCATGGTGTCCCAGCTTTTTATTGTTAGTCTGAGAGTTGGATAGTAAACACTCAGCTTGTGAGAGCCCCTTTGTTAAAACTGGAGGAGCTCCTAAAGTAGCCTCCTGTCACCTGTGCTAAATGCTCTACCTGGTGTAACTACTTGGAGGTAAATGTGGTATCTATTGCTAGAATGCCAGTGCTTTGGAGCCCCGGTGTTGGTGAGTCTTCATTTAACGCAAAGCCTCATTTATGGGGAAAGCCAGGCTACTGCAGGACTCAGCGGGGCTTAATTAGCACTTTTATTAGTTGCAGTTTTGAGCATGGACTTTGTGTAGAATTTTAGCTTTGTTTTTTTCTCCAATATTTTTTGAATACTTCTTATATTCAACATACTACACTGTGTGCCACAGAGGATTTTTTTAAAAAGTAATGCTTGATCCTTTTCTTTAAGGAACCTACTTTCGGTTTTACAGAGAAAAGGGAAGCCATCAGGCAAGAAATGCCTCCCCTTTCCCCTGTTAAAGCTGCTGAGGTATTGGCTGTATGTTGGGTCAAACCTTCCACTTACATTTAGGAGCCCAGCTGTCATCTTTTGTAGCGTCATCAGAATCTGAATAGCGCTTGTCTCCTTTCTTTCTGTGTCTTCAGTCTCTACTGGCTTATCTCCAGCAGCACCGAAACATACACATCTCTCCCATCTTTTTTTTTTTAAAACACAGCCGTCCTTTTTCTTTACAGCCAAGCTTCTTATTGTTTCCTACTCACTCCTTAACCTGATTTCTGCCCTGACAGTTACACTGAATCCATCCTCATCAGGGGCCGCAGTGACCTCCATGCTTTCTTAATCTCAGCATCATTTGCACTTGGCTGGTCCACTTTCTTCAGTCTTCCCTTGACGTCTCTTACCCCACAGCGTCCTGTTTTTCCTTCTTCTCAGGCTGCTTATTCCTGATCTCCTTTACAGGCATCTTCTTTCTTTGTTTTTTTATTGTTTAGTTTCTAATCCCTTAAATGTTGGTTTTCCTTAAAGTTCAGGCCTAGGCTACTTTCTCTTCACACTGAAAATTCTCTTATATTAATTTCATATTCACCTCTAGATTTCAGTTGCCACCTGTAACGGGTTCTTAAGTGGAGCCTTTGGATGGACTTCAGAGTATCCATCAGTTCCTTGAAATATTATAAAAAATTTTGCATGTATGTATACATGTGACCCCTCTTCCCCTCCTCCTGTTGATGATATTATTAAAGGAACCTTTGGGGCTTCCCTGGTGGCACACTGGTTAAGAATCCGCCTGCCAATGCAGGGGACACGGGTTCGAGCCCTGGTCCAGGATGATCCCACATGCCGCGGAGCAGCTAAGCCCGTGCACCACAACTACTGAGCCTGCGCTCTAGAGCCCGTGAGCCACAACTACTGACGCCCGTGCGCCTAGAGCCCGTGCTCCACAACAAGAGAAGCCACTGCAATGAGAAACCCACGTACCGCAACAAAGAGTAGCCCCCTCTCGCTGCAACTAGAGAAAGCCCGCACGCAGCAATGAAGACCCAACGCAGCCAAAAATAAATAAATAAATATATTTTTAAAAAAAGGGATCTTTGACAAAAAAGGTCAAGAACCAGTCATTTCTGGGCTGGTGAAAATCTCTGTGCCCATTTATCCCTACCACCAGTCAGCTGTTCCAGTTCTAAACCTGTTTCATTTATTCAGGTTTTTGAACTTGCCTTTCTTCAGTTGTTCCTCGCTTTGCTTGCACGGTCTTCTATAATCCTCTCCAACGCCTCTTTCTTTAGTGGTCATTTAGGAGCCTTTCACGGTTTTTTTTGGTATAGTCAGAAAACTGTGTGGTAGAGAGTTTGTCATGTTGATACCATGTTTTGACATCTGCAGAGAAGATTTATTTTCCTCAGCATTTCACTGTGAAAAATTTTAAATGTACCGAAAACTCAAAAGAATTGTGCAGTGAACACCCATACGCCTACCATCTAGATATTGCGATTAAACCTGCGATTAATATTTTAATATATTTGTTTTATCATGTAACTGTCCATCTCTCCATCATTGTATATCCATTCATCAATCCACCTAGCAATGCAGAAACTACTTTTACCTCAGAATAGTAAAACAGGCAGAACATTTTAGGATAGTGGAAGGCTGCTTCTCCACAATTGACAAGAGGCGCTCACAAGCTAAGTCATTACTGTTTCACCTATCACAGATGAACCATAAAAGGCTGGGAAACTACTTGGAATGACCAAAGGTGAGGCGGCTCTTGTGGAACAGCAAATCCATAGACACGTGTTTTCCAGCTGCAGACAGGGTCATGAAGACAATGTACTGATCTTTATGCATTTCAAATCAATTTACAGACATGGATACACTTTACCCCTAAAATGTAATGTAACATAATTGCCAAAATATAATGTGGCATGTATATCATTGACTAGTGTTCAGTGTTTGTTTATACTTTTTTTGGTATGTCAGCAAAATTTTATGTATGAAGAAATACACAAATCATAAGTGTACCATTCAGTGAATTTTGACAAATGCATATGCTTGTGTATCCCAGTCTGTATCAAGATACAGACTCTTACCCTCATTCCACCTTCCAGTCAGCCCCTCCCCCCAGAAGGAGCTGCTGTACTGATATCTTTCCACTGTCCCTTGGTTTTGCCAGCCCTATAACTTCACATAAATGGGATCATACTGTGTACTCTTATATGACCCACTTTGTTTAATCTGAATAATGTTTTGAATTTTATTCATGTTGTTGCATGTATCAGTTGTTTACTCCTTTTATTGCTGAGAAGTATTCCGTTATACAAATAGACCCAGTTTGTTAATCTGTTCTTCTGGTAATGGGCAGCTGGGCTGTTTCCAGGATTTAGCAATTATGAATAAATCTGCTGTGGACCCTCTTGTGCAAGTATCATGTTTTCATTGCTCTTAGGAAAATGGTAGGGAGTGGAATTGCTATGTCATGGTGTACGTTATGGGTTTAGTTTTATAGAAATCCACCAGACCTTTTTCCAAAGTGGTTGGACCGTGTCACATCTCCACTAGCAAAGTAAAAGGGTTCAGATCTTTACATTGTGTCAACAGTTTGTGTTGTCAGTCTTTAGTTTCAGCCATTCTGGTGTATGTAATAAGCCAACTTACCAATTTTTCATGGTGATTGTTGACCGTATCCTATCTAGGAATATAAAATAGTATAACCTGTTGGAAAACAGTTTGGTAATGTCTTAAAAAGAAAACATAGGCCTGCTACGTGATCGAGCTATTCCACTCCTAGACATTTACTCAGGAGAGTAAGATTTTTTTTTTTTAATTAATTAATTAATTCTTGGCTGCATTGTGTCTTCATTGCTGCGTGCAGGCTTTTCTCTAGTTGTGGCGAGCGGGGGCTACTCTTCGTTGCGGTGCTTGGGCTTCTCATTGCGGTGACTTCTTATTGCGGAGCACGGGCTCTAGGTGCACGGGCTTCAAGTAGTTGTGGCACGCGGGCTTCAGTAGTTGTGGCTCGTGGGCTTCAGTAGTTGTGGCTCGTGGGCTCTAGAGCGCAGGCTCAGTAGTTGTGGCGCGTGGGCTTAGTTGCTCCGCAGTACGTGGGATCTTCCCGGACCAGGGATCGAACCCTTGCATTGGCAGGCGGATTCTTAACCACTGCACCACCAGAGAAGCCCAAGATACTCTTATTATAAAAGCTAAAAAGCTTTATGGTTTCATCTTTGATAAAAAACAGTTAAAAATTTTTTTGAATCAGTTTCTTTGTATGATGGGAGGTAGGGGTGTGGTTTATTGTTTTCCATGTGATTATCCATTTGTTCCAGCACCATGTATTGAAAATGTTTTTCTTTTCCCTTTGGTTGCTTTTGGCATCATCAAAAATCAGTAATAGTTTAACTGTGGCTCCGTTCTGGGTGCTCTGCTCCCTTGTCCTAATCTGTTTGTTGATCCTTATGCCCGTGCCACACTGTCTTGATTGCTGTCGCAGTCTGGTGAGTTGTAATGTCAGGCAGTGTAAATGCTACCACTCTTTTTAATTTAATTTAGTTTTTATTGAAGTATAGTTGCTGTACAATATTATATAAGTTACAGGTATACAATACAGTGATTCACAATTTTTAAAGGCTGTATTCCATTTATAGTTATTATAAAGTAATGGCTCTATTCCCTGTGTTGTACAATACATCCTTGTAGCTTATTTTATACCTAATAATTTGTACCTTTTACTTCCCTCCCACTATATTGCCCTCCCCCTTCTCCTCGCTTCACTGGTAACCACTAGTTTGTTCTCTATTATATCTGTGAGTCTGTTTTTTTTTAAAATATTCACTAGTTTGCTGTACTTTTTAGATTCCACATACAAGTGATATCATACAGTAGTTGTCTTTCTCTGTCTGCTTCACTTAGCAAATGCCCTCCAAGTCCATCCATGGTGCTGCAAAAGGCAAAATTTTATTCTTTTTTGTGGCTGAGTAGTATTTCATTGTGTATATATACCACGTCTTCTTTATCCATTCATTTGTTGATGGACACTTAGGTTGCTTCCATATTGTGCTATTTATTTTTTAAGCAGCTTCATTGAGGTATCATTGACACACAGTAAACCGCACATATTTAAAGTGTACAGTTCGGTGAGTTTTGCCATGTTTACACCTGGATGCTGTCACCACAGTGAAGAGAGTGAACGTGTTCATCTCACCCCAGAGTTTCCTTGTGCCCCTTTGTGATCCTGCTTTCCCGCCCCGCCTGTGCCCTACCCACCCTGCCCACAGGCTACCACCGGACTGCCTTCTGTTACTTTACATTAGTTTGCATTTTGTAGAGTTTTATGTAAACAAAATTGTTCAGTATGTTCCTCTCTTACCTGCTTTCTTTCAATCATCCTAATAATTTTGAGATTCATTTATGCCTTTGTCTGTATCAAGACTTCATTATTTTTGTTACTGAGCAGTATTCCACCATTGTATGGGTATACCTCAATTTGTTTATTCATTAGCCTGTTGATGGGCATTCAGATTGTTTCCATTTTTTTGGCTCTTATGATAAAGCTGCTGTGAACATTGGTGTGCCGGTTTCTGTGTGGACGTACACTTTGATTCTCTTGAGTAAGTGCCTAGGAGTGGAGTGGTCGGATCATACAGTAAGTGTCTGTTTAACTTTATTTTCTTGAAGACTTTGTAAGATTGGTGTTATTTCTTGCATACATTTTTACATAATTTTATATGTAATGATATAAATATATATAATTATGAAGTACATAGAATTCACCTGTGCAGGGTAGATTTCGGTATAGTTTCCTATTTTGGATGGCATCACTGAGAAAACATACTGCCTGGCTCACAGGATCCCTTGACAGTTGACAGTTCTTTCACTTTGGAAATCACTGTGTCTCTTTAAATTGTGTTTGAGTGCCCAACCGTTAGGTTTATTACCTGAGACTCTTTAAGGCTTATTTCCATTCTTCAGCCAGAAACTGACCCTACCACGTGGTTCGTGGTCTCACACATACTGCTCTGCTTTGGATGTCCGGGCTGTGTATGTTAGCTCTCCAGTGTCTTTTTGTAGAACTCTTGATGATGTTTGTGTTTCATTTATATAAACACTAAAAACCTTAATCTGATTGAAGGAGTGATGCTTCTAGTTAATGAAATGGTGACAGTCACGTTGCCTGTGGTTTTTACATTTTGACTCTCCCTCATTAGCGTGGGCCGACGTTTCCGGTGATGGGGTAGAAAGACTTGTTCTCTTTAGACCTGCGAATCTCAGGTTTATAATCCAGACAGTACAGCTTGGCCAAAGTCCAAGAATAACATGTATGAAGCACCACCAGGAATTAGGTTCTGTCTTTAAAAGGAGAAGCGCTCTTTATGTATACCCTTTTCAACTCGTTTCTGAAATCTGCAGGAGTGAGAGGCCCAATGGAAAGGTCAGGTGCTTTAGGAGAGAACCCAAATAAATTTACTGTCAGTTCACATGCTGTCTTAAAATCCTTACCACCCACTTTCAGACTTGTGTTTGTAGGGTGCTGTTGTATATTCTGTCGTTAATTCAGCAAACTTAGAGTTCAAAATCTTTGAATATAGCCAGAAAGGAAACTAAATTTGTGAAATGAGTAAACAAGTCCTAAAGTCTCATTGGGGCCTAAAGTCTCCATTACTAGAGAGCTCTTTAGCTTTGGGCAAGTTCTCTACCCTGCCTGACTTACCTATAAAGGGGGGTGTATTATTAATCCTTATATCCTACAATTTCAATTCTGTCATAAATGTATTCACCGTGGTTTGTATTTCAAAGTATGTTTTCAGTGTGCTTTATAAAATAATGTTTTATAATTAGATGTCACTGCTTAACTTGCTTTTCTTATACAAACTGCTCTTGTTTCTAAACAAAAAGTGTGCAGAGTGACATCTGAAACATGGTAGGGAACCTTTTGTTTTTGATAACCTTTTGTTGTCCTGAAGTGAGGGGTCACATAGTATGAAGCAAAATGTTTATATTTTTCTCACTAGGACTCTTTAAAATGAAAAGCAAATTAATTTTCAAAAATTAAATTTATCGTTAATAGGTAATGCATTCAAATGATTCAAAATTCAAAACATACTAAAGGGTGTACAATAAAAAGTTTCCTTTTTACCCATGTCCCGCAGCTGTACAGCTCACCTCCTCCAGAGCAGCTAACATTATCAATTTTGGGGTCTCCTAGAGTTATTTCATGCATATAAAAGCAAATGTGAAGAAGCAAATGTCTTTTCTCCTTTTTGAATACAAACGGTAGCATACTAGATTCACTCTTCTGCACTTGCTTTTTTCATTTATAAAAATATAGAAACCACTTAATTAAAAAAAAAAACCCTCCTTTAACAGAAACCGAGGAAACCCTGAAGTTGAAACAATAAAAGAAAGAACTATAGTAACCAATATGAAAGTTACTGGAAAACAGTAAATAATAAAACAATAATTAGGGCAAATAATGCATTAATATGTTCTAATAAATTGGAAAGTCAAAGTGAAATAAGTGACAAAAAACCAAGAAATAGAAAATCTGAACAAATCAGTAGGTAAGGAAGAAACAAGAAAGTTGTCTGACAGCCAAGAGAAGAAAGCAATTGAAGAAGGAGGGAATTAGCAGTTGACTTGAAGATCCTTTAGTTTTGCACCTTGGAAGTTAGTTATGACCTAAGGGGATTTTTCAGTGGAGCATTAAGAATGGACTCCCAGTTGTTGGGCAGCTGCAAAGAGAACTGGAGGTGAGGAAATGGAGACCGAATAGAGAAATGTTTTATTGTCCTTCTGCTGTAATTGGTACTTAGCATGATACCCAGCACAGAGTAACGAATTTTTCCTTTAAGGTTGCAGAGTCTTGAACATATGTAAGTGATGATCATTTGTGCCAATAGAGAAGGAAAAGGTGAAGATGCAGAAAATAGATAGCTGACTATGAGAAAGGCAGGAGAAATTGAGATCTGGAAGACAGCTGGAAGGGGTTGGCCTTAGACAGGGCGAGGGTTTCCTCTTCCATTCTGAGATGAAGAAGGGATTGGTGCTGGGAGGAATTCGGAGTTCTTGTTTGCTGGCTTCCCTTTTCTCTGTCGAGTGGCTTAGTCATTTGCTGGAAATAAGGGGAGAAATAAAGGGCTTAGAGGTTTGAGAGAATGGAGAATGAATAATGATCAATGTAGACAATAGGAGAGAAAGCTGGGTAAATACACCAGGATCAGTGGGCAGCATTGGGACGCAAGTGGATTCCCAGCATTTAAGAGCTAGGTGCAGGCGTGGGGAGTGCCAGCAAGTGGACTCTTGTTGGACAGAACACTTGTCGGTCTCAAGACCCCTTTACATTCTTAATTACTGATAGCTCCAGAGAGCTTTGTTTATGTAGAATGTATTTATTGATAATTACTCTATTAGAAATTAAAACTGGGATATTAAAAATGTATATTTATATTCTCTGTAGAAGTACAGTAAAAAATCCGTCACGTTAGCGTAAATAATACATTTTTACGAAAACTATGTTTTCCAAAACAAAAGAAATTTAGTGAGAAGAATGGCATGTTTTACATTTTGCAAATCTCTTTAATCTCTGGTATATTAGAAGATAGTTGGATTCTCCTGTTTCTTTTTTCAACCTGTTGCGATATGTTGTTTTTGTTCAAGTATGTGAAGAAAATTTATCCTGAAACAGAGAGGTAGTTGGAAAAGGGAGTATTTTAATAGCCTTTTCAGTAATTGTGGACGTTTTTCTTTGATACTACACCAAAACTGGGTAAGTGGTAAGTTTCTTAAAGATTAGCTAAGAGCTTAGATTCTGACGCATATCAGTAGACTTTTCGTGTATTAAAATCCATTGACCTGTTCTGCTCTAGATCTATTCTGATTTATCCTGGTCATAGATCTTTTGCCTGTGCATGATTTTGTAAACTCTTGCCTTTGTTAACATCATGAGTTTTTTCAACTTTGCTGAGTTATGCAGATCTTCTAAATGTTGATGTGTTTCATTAGACAATATTTAAAAAATTACATTTGTTAATGTCACCACTGATTTCATCAGAAAAGCCTTTAAGTATTAGGAAGCCATCAAGTTCACAGTGAGGGATACCACTTTTCTACCCTTCTGATTTTCGCTTGACAGGTGGAATTTTATCATAGGCAACAAATACTATCATTGTTTTCCTTTAGGTGACAGGTTTGCTTTGTTCACTTTTGAGAAAATGTTTGCCAGATATGCAGGTCTGAATAATCAACCAGTTTGCTTTTCTTTGAGAGGACTATCCTACTCCATTATGTAGTGGAAGTGCTTCATATATTTCATTTCATTTCGTCATACCAAATATTAAAAGGGCATGTACTCAAGGGGTGAGATTTAGTAAAATTGTACTTTATCAAGATATTCTTAAGAGAAACTGGCTTTCTTATTTTCCTGCAAGTGCATGGTGGTGAAGAATACAGTGACCACTGGTACATAAACTTAGCCTTCATTTATGCTAAGGTTCCAGTAGTTTTCGTCACCATTGCTTTTGTACCATCAGTGCAGGATTGAGCACAGTGAAAAACGGGTGGGCACATATATCTTAGTATTATTATGAAAATAAATTTTACCTTGTGGAACCTCTGAAAAGGTCTTAGGGACCCCCCAGAAGTCCACATTTTGAGAATTGATGTTCAAGGCTTAAGGTTTTGTTAGGTGTGTTCAATGGAATTGAGAGATGGTAGTAAAAGATACCATAGTTAAAGATTGGACCATGGCCTCTGTCCTGGAGAGTCCTTTTGCTTTCTTCCTACGTATCAGCTCGTTCTGAGAGGCTGCCAGTACATGTTTGTCAACAATGCATTTATTTGAAATATGACCAGTACATGCTACATAGTCAAAAGGAACAATTTATGATGCTGAAATGAGTTTTGGGAGTGAAGAACTGTAACTTGAAAACTAGATCAGCACAAAGGATTTAAGGACCAGCATTCTTAGTCCTGCTTCTGTTAACTCATGAGGCTCACTGAGTTCTGGGAAAGTCACCTGACCTTTCTAATTCTCAGGTTTCTCACCTCCACAGTGGGATTAGTATTAATTGCGCCCACCTTTCTTAGAGTAGTTTTGATGTTCAGGTGATACCATCAGTTCCTTACGCCGGGTAACATCTTCATCTTTATACCTGTAAAGCTGTGCTTGGGGTACAGCAGATAAGTCAGTAAATATTTATTGAGTTAATGAATGAACTTAAAAAAACTGTTATGAGCTGTTACTTTTAAACATACACACAAATAGAGTTGTATAATGAATTCCTGTCTTTCCTCAACACATATAACTCTAGAAAATAAGACCATGTTTTTATAGAATTAAGATCACAACCAACAAAATTAAAATTGGGTCCTTAATACCATCAGATACTCCTCTTGCGTTCGAATATCCCCAATTGAATTATAATAAATACATATATATGTTTTTACAGTTGGTTTATTCAAATCAAATCCACACAAAGTCCACTCATTACATTTGTTTATTATGACTCTTGGTTTCTTTTCATTGCAAACATTTTCCAGGTCCCCCACTTTTTTTAATGCATCAACTTGTTGGAGAAACTGGGGCTAGTTTTGTAAAATGTGCTCGTGTTTGATTGCTTCCCAGTGGTGTTTTGAGCTTTTTCCTCTATTCCTTACATTTCTAGTAAACTGGAAGTTAATTGTTTGATTAGATTCCGATTTAGATTTTTAGGGAGAACACTTCTAAGTGGTCTGCTGTGTACTTCCTATGTGTTTCACATAGGACGTACGTGGTATTGATGCCAAACTTGAGCAGTGGGTTCAAGTGTGGCAGCCTTATCTTTCCATTGTTCGCCGTCACACTTTCTTGTCATGGTTGTAGCATCCATTGATGATCACTGCCTGAGTGAGTGAGCTGTGGAGCTATGAGGTGCTAACTACATGTGTGGAGGTATTATTGAGGTACTATTTTGGTTACTACTAATAAAGTAGGGCAGTATCTTTATTTGAGCTAAGTCATCAATGACATGATATCTAAGAAGCATATAGTAACAAGCCTCCAAATTAGGGACTGTATTTTTTACATTATAATTGACGTAAAATATTTCATTAGTTGAGGTGTTCAACATAGTGATTTGATAGTTTTATACATTACAAAATGATCAAGGGACTGTATTTTTAACAGGATAATTTTATGCATAGCATGGAAAGAACTAACCTTTTTTTTTCCCCCGGCCACACTAGATTTAGAGTTTGTCTCTTAACAGCATGTCATATTAAAACAAATACCTTTGAACCATCTTTTTACTAAAGAGACTCTCCAAAACCATTCTGTGTCTCGATTATTATAAAAATTTGTTTAATACTAATACAGTTGATCATTACAATAAGATTCCAGATGACAAAAAAGAATTTGGACACACCCTTGGAGCTCTCTTCGTAATGAGATTTAACATGTCAGCTGAAGCTACCATAATTTTGGTTTGATTGGTTCTGTTAGGAGAAAATAATTAAAGTACCTCATTTTACATGGTTCATAATGAATCCATTTGTAGAAATTGAATTAAAACACTGGGAAACTAAAAAAAAACAATGTGAACATTTGGAAAATGTGGGTGGTTTCTTCTTTGTGCTGTTGGATATGTCCGTCAAACTGATGCTGCAAGAGAAATACCTCATGTTTAGAACAGGGGCTGAGCACAGGTGGTGTGTTCAGGAAATCAGTATAATCTCTGTGAACCAAAAAACTTTACAGTTCTTGAAAAACTTTCAAGGTTGTTGACCAAGGGACATGAAATTTTACCCAAAGACATTAACTTACTTCTTTCTTCAATAGGAAAATAAAAAATATTTCAAGCGTAGTGAACTTGCAAAAAAAGAAGAGGAAGCATATTTTGAAAGATGTGGCTACAAGGTATGAATGCCTGCTTTTATGTTAAATTTATATTTCTGAGTTTAAATTTATACAGCTGTTGTTAAAGTGTCAAAACGATTGATCTCTGTTCAATTTATTAATGTTATACATTAGCCTATAAATGAGAAGCCATCTGGAGAGGTATGAGTTTTTGTTTTTCTTTTTTCTTTCCTTTTTCTTTTTTTTAATCTTGAATTCAGGAAAATACATGCATGACTTTTGGCTTGGAATGGTTTGGCTTTTTGTGGACAGCATGAAGTGGCTTGAGATCAAAGCTTGAATTTTTTTCTTTTTAATTAAGTCCTGGATCTGATTCTGCCTCATTTTCATCACCATCACCACCACTCCTCTCCTCACCTCTCCCAATAAAAGTCCAGTTTTAAAGGATTCAAAAGATTTTATTCATTCAACAACAGTGGCATTAGCAGTGGTATTTTCCCTGCTTTCTCCTGAATATTTTAAGCCATTGTTTTTATGTTTGCAGTGTTAATAATCCCTTTTGGCCCTAAGTACCTCTGCCTGAGATACAGTGTCATTTTTTGTAATACGGTATCACATTTCAAACACTGCTTAGTCTATTGGATAGAAAATGTGATACTGAAATATTTGTTAGAAATAAATGAGTTGTCTGGAAGACTTTGTATACTTTATCAGCGTGACTAAAATTATCTTTGAGATTACCTAGTTAATAATATATTGGGGTTTTTATTGGGAGGGGTTAAAGGTAACGAGGTGAAGTTGTGTTTAAATTATTTTATAAGAAGGCTAAATCTAGTTGAATAATTGTTCAAACAAAGTTCAGAGGTTCTATTGAAATAATTTTGACAAATCATAAATTTGAAATCTACTTTTTGCTTGTGAAACATCAATATAAAATAATACTCTTGTGCATGTAATGGAGAAAGTTCTGGAAATTAATTTTATCTGGCATAGCATTTCTAGAAAGAAGCATGAGGAATGCAAATGGTATGTATATGCGTTTGCTTTCTTTTGGTACTTTTGGGAGAGGGCAAGTGTTAAAAATGTAGTATTTCTGATAGGTTTCTAAAATATGAAAGTTTGTATTTTGATATTTTCCATAGGTACATTGATTTCATTTGCTTCTAGTTTAGGAAATTAAGATACGTTTTATGTAAATAAGTGTCAAATAGATATTCAGAAAGAAGAATTCTCATCTTTTGTTTGCCCAGCATTATCTAAACTCACACTTGAACTAGAATAAGAATCACTTAACCATTGGTTTTAGTCTGCTGACTTGTTGCTTTCCCAGATCCCTGAATTTGATTGTTTTCAACTTTTTGATAAGGTAGGAAAATAATTTAAACAGTGACAGTTTTGCTTTGTTTAGATTGCTTCTGTGATAACGGCAGTACTTTCTTGCCTATATAGAGGAAAGCACTGAAGCAAAATCATTACTGTAAAGGTACTGCTTGTAACGTTGAGTCCAGCTGACAGAATGTCTTAGATCTTTTCCTTAAAGCTATTCACTGCCATTCTATAATTGAAAATGCTTTTTATCCTGAGATTTTGGGAGCAATATCTGTTTTTATGCTTAAAAAGAAAGCACAGGGTTTTCTATCTAAAGCCTTTTTAATATTTCCTTCTTGGTAGTAATGAAAATACAGCATTGGTTACTTTTATTCCTTTATAAAAACCAGTTACCGTTTTTTTTTAGGGCTTGATGCTGATTTGGTCTGTGAAAATATGAAAGTTTAGTTTTTTTACCTAAATTTTCTGTTACCACTGTTAACACTGATTAACATAATTTTTAACCTATAGAATCATAAATTATATCATTTTAACCATATAGCCTTTCTTAACTGAATGTGAGTTTTTCCTTAATGTTGATCTTTTTTGTTTTTTGATCTTACTTCTTTTGGCATCTGAGATTTGTCTTATGGTTCAGATGGAAAGCCATGTTTCAGTATCTTTTTTACAGACCACACAGTGGGGCTTATAAATTGCTGAACTCAATTTTCGTAAACTGTGACTTGGGCAGCAGACTCAAGAAAATATATGAAGAAATTTTTTTCTCTGCAGGTTCATATGAGCAAGAATGTCCACTCTGTTCTTTGTGTACTATGAGTAGAGAGGTGCTGGTTTTCATTATTTTCCCACAAGGTTCGCAGCTCAGTTTGTGGGCAAGTTCTGTGTAGCGTCGGAAAGTTTTCTGCACGTCCAGCAGTGATTCCTGTGCACTTGGAAAAACACCTTTCAAAAATCAGGAGAGGAAAGAGCTGGAGCTTGAGGCTTCACAGGTTTTTGTTAGAGAGCAGTTCCTTTCTTTGGTCTTCATTTTAAACCGAGAGCAAGGATCAAATAACCCTGTAAGATGATTTTCTCAAAGAGGAGAAGAGCAAGCTGATTGTTTCTAAGAAGAAAGTAAAAATCTTGGAGTCTAGGGAGAAAATGAGTCTAAATTTCAGCCTTTTAAAGTTTTTGATTGTGGAAACCATTATACTTCTGTAGCAAGAATGCTGTCTCCTGGGTGCATGCTCTCTGCTTGGGTGTCCCTGAGCTCTCACAAGCATGTACATCAATTATGAGCTCTTTGCTCAGAGGAGCATTTAGAAAACCTTCCATATTTAAAACATGTTTAATTTCAGTGAATACCTAATGTATAGAATGATAAATGTTAAACCATATTATATTTTAAAAGGAGAATTTCGTTTCTTTTGGCTATTAATGTAGATACAGCCAAAAGAGGAGGACCAGAAACCATTAACTTCATCGAATCCAGTATTAGAACTTGAACTGGCAGAAGAAAAATTACCCATGACTCTTTCTAGGCAAGAGGTAAGTTTTTATATGAATGTTTTGTGGGAAAAAAAGAAAAATCTCCACAGCAGTTGCATTTATCTCTGGTTCTTTCCAATAACTTTTGTCATTATTTCCCATATAAAATGACTTAACTGGCCAGCTGCACAGTGTTCTAGTTCAGTTTTCTTCATGAGGTTCTAAATTAATCTCTGCTTTTCTTGGTACTGTTGTCGAATATCTTATGTCTTAAGTTGTTTTTAAAGAATGTATCATTCTGAACTTTAAAAACTAAACACATTCTAAGTAAGTATAATTAAATGCATATATTCTAAATAACTGTACTTGATAAGTTATCTAAATTATTTAAAATAATATAAATTATGTATTAAGAGAAAGTAAGTTAGTGTTTTGTAACTTACTTCCTCTTAATACATCTTTCTAAGTCAAAATACAGAGATCTGTATGATTCTTTATGACTGCATAATTTCCCATATTTTAAAAACTACTTTATTATTTTTAAAATCAATTCTGTGCTAATGGTCATTTAGGTTGCCTCAGCATTTCCCTATTTTAGATCACACTAAGATGAATGCACTCATACAGATGTCAGTGCATGTGTAATAATGTATGATTACTTTCCTTTGGAAAATTTTCTAGAAACATGATTTCTGGAGTCTGTTCTAAAGACTAAAGACTATAGACATGCCTGAGGCTCTGGATACGTATTACCAGAGAGCCCTGCAGACTTGTTATAGCAGTTCATACTCTCAGCTGTAGTATTTGCCCATACCCTGGTCAGTATCAACTATTATATTCCTTCAGCAATAACACCAACAACAAAATTTTAAGATATTCCTGTGAAAAAAGAACTCAGACTGTACACAAGGTACACAACGAAATTAACTTTGAGCAAAAGGAAACTCTCAGAGGAAAGGAGGGCTGATTCCAGAAGCTGTGTGTGAAAATTAGGTGAAGGACTTTTGAATACTTGGCCTGAAACGAATATTTGAGATTTTTAAAAAGAGCCATTGACCACAGTTCTAATTTTGAAAAAGCATTGAATATTCTCTGTCGTTCATAAAGAAGGACTGAGATAACTGAGAGAGGTAGCTTTTCATTTATTTTGAGAAGCATAACATATCTGTCCAAAAATGGGATGGGCTGTTTCATGAAGGGGTGTGACTTTTGTCATTTGTCAGACAGGGACCAGGAGAAGGTGTTTTTGAGGTCATTTCTGCATGGATTGGAGATAGCACTAGACGACCTCTTAAGTTTTTTTAATACCGAGTTTCAGTTAATCCAGTGGGAGCCCTGCCAGTGGTTTCTAAGTGTGATACTATTTATGTTCCCAGGTAAAGTTCTTGGTATTTTTAAAATTACAACTTATTTTCTTAATTATAATTCTTGTTTGTCCTTTTTATGAAGTACCACATGTATACAAAGAGTGTGTAAAACATGTGCGATATAGTGGATAATTACAAAACAAACACTTGTATGACGATGGCCGAAGTCAAGGAGGAGTATTATCAGCCCCTCAGAAGCCCTGCACGTCCCCCTCCCTCCATTTGTAACTCACTTTCTCTTCTGAGGGACTAGTTTTTGGTTTTAATGTAGTATTGCAGTGCCGACTCACGGCTATCTATGGTCATTGACTTATCGCTGACTCCAGGCTTGGTTTTATTTTATTTTTTTCTCTTTATAAATGTTATCACTCCCTCCCATCGTAATGTTTTTCTTATGTATTCTACTACACAGATTGGTCCTTTCTGAAACACTTGCCAAATGCCCTAAACCATTAGGGTTATTTAAGGTGTGACAATAATTCAGTATATCTGTTAATGGAAACTAAAGAAAAAAGAAGTATAACTTACTTTTTGCATCTACTTTTCACTTACCAAAATAAGTGTTTGGTCTCCTAAAATAGGAATTACTATTACTAATGTCATAGGGAATTACTATTGTTGTTTGATGTATTTTTTTTAATAGGTTATCAGGAGATTAAGAGAAAGAGGAGAACCAATCAGACTCTTTGGAGAAACTGATTATGATGCTTTTCAACGTTTAAGAAAAATAGAGATCCTCACACCGGAAGTTAACAAGGTAAGAAGTCAGAACAAAGCTAGAAGAATGTCATTGTACCATATAAATGAGAATAGTATGGACTTCGACAGAGCTCGACTAATTGCATTACTATAGAGAAAAAAGGAAAAATAAAGTTGCCAGATTACTGCTGCTGAATGTAAATTTTCTTTTTTTTTTTAACTTTTGTGTGTGCGTGAGTTTATTTTTTTTACTTATTATTTTTCAGTATGTATTTATTTATTTATTTTTGGCTGTATCAGGTCTTACTTGCGGCACTCGAGGTCTAGTTGTGGTGCACGGGCTCAGTAGTTGCGGCATGCGGGCTTAGTTGCCCCGCGACATGTGGGAATCTTAGTTCCCCTGCCAGGGATCGAACCTGTGTCCCCTGCATTGGAAGGTGGATTCTTAACCCCTGGACCACCAGGGAAGTCCCAGGTTTTCTTTAATTTTCTTTTAAAAAGCACACATCTTGGGCATGCAGTTAGTGCATTTTGACAAATACATGCAAGTGTGTAGCCACTACCCTTATGAAGATATAGAGTATTTTCATCACACACACATGAAAGTTCCCCAGCACTCCTTGGCCAGTTCCCGGGTTCATCTTCCTCCGCTCCTGGGCAACCACCTTGTTAAATTCTATCCCCATCAGTGAATTTAGAGGATATGTCTGGCTTCTTTTGCTCAGTGTGATATTTTGTAGATTCATCCATGTTATTGTGGATGTTGGTAGTTTGTTCCTTTACATTGCTGATGATATTCAGCTATATGAATATATCAGAATATGTTTCTAGCTTTGGGCTGTTATGAATAAAACTGCTGTGAACATTCTTACACAGATCTTTTTTGGATCTGTGTTATTCCTCTTGGGTAAATATGTTTTTATCTCTCTGGTAAATGCTTAGAAGTGGAATTGCTGTATAGGAAGAGTAAATGTATGCTCAACTTTTTAGGAAATGCCAAATATTTCCAGTGTCTCATCAGTGTTTGTTATTGTTAGTCTTTTAAATTTTAACCATTCTCTTGTATTGTGGTAGTATCTCATTGTGGTTCTATTCACAATTCCCTGATAACTAAAGATTATGAGCATCTTTTCATAGACTTATTGGCCATATCTTTCTCTATGCAGTGTGTCTTTTGTTCATGTTTCAGTTGGGTTGTTTGTCTTTTTATTTTTGAGTTATAGGAGTTCTTTATGTGTATTCTGGATTCTTTGTCAGATATACAGATTCATGTTTTGTGTCTACTTTTTCCTAGTCTAGGCCTTACATGTTCTCTTAATGGTGCCTTTTCATGGGCAGGACTTCCAAATTTTGATGAAGTTCGCTTTATGGTTATTGCTTTTGGTGTTTTGCTTAAGACATCTTTGCTTACCCTAAGGTCTTAAAGAGATGGTATTTTCTTCTAAAACTTTAATAGTTTTAGCTTTACTTTTAGGACTCTAATCTTGTTTTATGTCTCAGCTTATGGTCTGTCTTGGCGAATATTCCATGGACTCTTGAAAAGAGTATGTTTTATGCTTTGGATAAATGTCAATTACAGTGGTGGTGTTCAGATCTTCTGTGGCCTTATTAACTTATTTACTTGCTCATTCAGTGAGAGACAGGTGTGGTTATCTGTGGCTGTGTAACAAACCACCCCAAAACTTACAACTTAAAACAATTCATTATTATAAAATCTTTCTCAGTCATCTATGATGGTAACAAACCACCCTGAAACCTAGTAACCTAAGGTAATTTATCATTCTCTCTCACAGTTCTGTGGTTTGATTGGGCTAATTAAGCTGGGCAGTTTTTTGCTTGGGGTCTTGCATGTGATGCAGTCAGGTGAGGGCTGTGGCTGAGGTCATCTGAGGGCTCCCTGGACTGGCCTTCTAACTTAGAATGCTGCCTTAAAGGTGCAGCTGCTTTGTACCAGGTGTCAGCATTTCCTGCCTTTTTAAGGCTGAGTAATACTCCATTGTATATATGGACCCCATTTTGTTTATCCATTCACCCTCGATGGACGTGTAGGTTGCTTCTACCTTTTGGCTATTGTGAATAATCCTGCTATAGACACAAGTTATATAAATATCTGCTCGAGTCCCTGCTTTCTACTTCTTTTGCATATACTCCCAGAAGTGGAATTGCTAGATCATATGGTGATTCTGTGTCTAACTTTTTTTTTTTTTTTACTTTTTTTAAAACATAATGAATTAAAAATTTTTTCATTTATATTATTAATGTGCACAGCAATTTGTTTTTCTTTATTTTCAGTCCTATCTAAACTTTCCTAACTTAAATTCTTGGAAAGAGTAAGTGGTTTTGTAACGCTTCATTTCACTGATATTTGTTTCTCTTCTATCTCCTGAGTCACTTTCCTTATCAAAAGATAGTCTAAAATGCTAATGTGAACTATTCAGTTTTTGTTAACCTGATTTAATTTTTCTTCTCATTTCATTACTTGAAAAATCTTCTAGCTTTTAATATTAATTTATTACAACCTGCTGTATTCTAATCTTATTCAAGCCTGTCCCAAATACTAGAGTTTCTTATATACTTTTTAAAAACTGAGGTATAATTAACATATAACATTAATTTCAGGTGTACAGCATAATGATTTTTTTTTTGTTTAAACATCTTTATTGAAGTATAATTGCTTTACAATGGTGTGTTAGTTTCTGCTTTATAACAAAGTGAATCAGTTATACATATACATATGTTCCCATATCTCTTCCCTCTTGCATCTCCCTCCCTCCCACCCTCCCCATCCCGCCCCTCTAGGTGGTCACAAAGCACCGAGCCGATCTGCCTGTGCTATGCGGTTGCTTCCCACTAGCTATCTATTTTACATTTGGTAGTGTATATATGTCCATGACACTCTCTCACCCTGTCACATCTCACCCCTCCCCCTCCCCATATCCTCCAGTCCATTCTCTAGTAGGTCTGTCTTTATTCCCGTCTTGCCACTAGGTTCTTCATGGCCTTTTTTTTTTTTTCCTTACATTCCATATATATGTGTTAGCATACTGTATTTGTTTTTCTCTTTCTGACTTACTTCACTCTGTATGACAGACTCTAAATCCATCCACCTCATTACAAATACCTCCATTTCATTTCTTTTTATGGCTGAGTAATATTCCATTGTATATATGAGCCACATCTTCTTTATCCATTCATCTGTCGATGGACATTTAGGTTGCTTCCATGTCCTGGCTATTGTAAATAGAGCTGCAATGAACGTTTTGGTACATGACTCTTTTTGAACTATGGTTTTCTCAGGGTATACAGCATAATGATTTTATATGATCACAATAATTAGTTAATATTCATCACCATACAGAGTTACAACAAAATTTTTTTTTCTTGTGATGAGGACTTTTTTTTAAAGATCTACTCTCTGAGTAACTTTGAAATACGCAATACAGTATTATTACCTTTAGTCACCATGCTGTACATTATATCCCTGTGATTTATTTATTTTATAAATAACTGGAGCAGTCTAAAAGTTCATAAATTTGAACACATTCTGAAGCTCTACATTTTTACTCCCCTCCCTTCACGTTTTATTTTTCTGATACCACATTTTACATCTTTTGGTCTTGTGTAGCCCTTAACTAATTATTGTAGTTAGAGTTGTTTTTACTACTTTTGTCTTTTAATCTTCATACTAGCTTTATGAGTGCTTAATTCACTACTTTTACTATATATTTACCTTTACCAGTGAGATACATACTTTCATATGTTTTCTTGTTATTAATTAGTGCCATTTCTTGCCAGCTTAAAGAAGTCCCTTTAACATTTCTTATAAGGCTGGTTTAGTGATGATGAACTCCTTTAGCTTTTGCTTCTCTGGAAACTGTTGCTCCTTCAATTCTGAATGATAACTCTTCCGGGTAGAGTGTTCTTGGAAGTTTGTTCTTTTAGCACTTTGAATATATTGTGCCACTCCCTCCTGGTATGCAAAGTTTCTACTGAAAAAATCTCCTGATAGTCTTATGGGGGAGCGGGGTTCCCTTGTACAAAACAAGCTGTTTTTCTCTTGCTGCTTTTAAGATACTCTCCTTCTTTAACTTTGGGTTTTTTTTTAAATTGAAGTATAGTTGTTTTACAGTATTGTGTTAATTTCAGGTATAGAGCATAGTGATTCAGGTTTTTGCAGATTATATTCCATTATAGGTTATTACAAGATATTGGGTCTAATTCCCTGTGCTATACAGTATATCCTTGTTGCTTATCTATTTTAAATATAATAGTTTGTATCTGTTACTCCTATACCCCTAATTTGTCCCTCTCTCCTTTCCTTCCCCCCTTGGTAACCACAAGTTTGTTTTCGATATCTGTCTCTTTCTGTTTTGCATATACTTTCATTTGTATTATTTTTTAGTTTCCACATATGGGTGATATCATACAGTATTTGTCTTTCTCTGTCTGACTTATTTCACTAAGCATAATACTCTCCAGGTCCATCCATGTTGTTGCAAATGGCAGAATTTCATTATTTTTTTATGGCTGAGTAATATTCCTCTGTGTGTGTGTGTGTGTGTGTGTGTGTGTGTGTGTGTGTGTGTGTGTCACATCTTCTTAATCCAGTCGCCTGTTGGGCACTTGGGTTGCTTCCATGTCTTGGCTATCATAAATAGTGCTGCTGTGACCAGTGGGGTGCATGCATCTTTTTGAATTTAGTATTTTCATTTTTTCTGGGTCTATACCCAGGAGTGGGATTGCTGGATCATGTGGTAGTTCTGTTTTTAGTTTAAGGAACCTGAATACTGTTTTCCGTAGTGGCTATCTCAATTTTCATTCCTACCGACAGTGTATGAGGGGTCCCTTTTCTCCACATCCTCTGCAACTTTTGTAGACTTTTCGATGATTGCCACTCTGACAGGTGTGAGGTGATACCTCATTGTGGTTTTGATGTGCATTTCTCTAACGATTAGTGATGTGGAGCATGTTTTCATGTGCCTGTTAGCCATCTGCATGTCTTCTCTGGAGAAATGTCTGTTGAGGTCTTCTGACCATTTTTGGATTGGGTTGTTTTTTGATATTGAGTTGTATGAGCTGTTTGTATATTTTGGATATTAACCCCTTGTGGGTCACATCATTTATAAATATTTTCTCCCATTCAGTAGGTTGCCTTTTTGTTTCATTGATGGTTTCCTTGCTGTGCAAAAGCTTTCAAGTTTAATCACGTCCCATTTGTTTGGTTTTGCTTTTATTTCTTTTGCCTTAAAGACTGATTAAAGAGAGTATTGCTATGATTTATGTCAAAGAGTGCTCCGCCTGTGTTGTATTGTAGGAGTTGTCTTTAACTTTTGACATTTTAATTATAATGTATCTTGGTGTGGGTACGTTTAACTTTTTCAGATACTGCCATACCGTCCTCCACAGCAGCTGTACCATTTTACATTTCCAGCAGTGCTCTAGGGTTCTGTTTCTCCATATCCTAGCCAAGTTGTTATTTTCTGTTTTCTGTTGATAATATTCATCCTAATGGTTGTGAAGTGGTATCTCTTTGTGGTTTGATTTGCATTTCCTTAATGACCAGTGATGTTGAGCATCTTTTCATTTACGTACTGGCCGTTCGTATGTCATCTGTTAAAGTCCTTTGCCCATTTTAAATCAGGTTGTTTTCTGTTTTGTTAGTTAACTCTAAGAGTTTTATAGTTTTAGCTCTTACATTTAGGTCTTTGATCCATTTTAAGTTAATTTTTGTGTGTGGTATATGCCAGGGGTCTAGCTTTAAGGCTTCCATTTTTACCAAGTGGTCACAAACTGGAAGTGAATAGAATATGGAATTTGCTGGTTTGTTAGAAACATAGTGAAATCCTAGGATATGGTTGAGACCCTGGTTTTATACTGTTGACATTTCCAAATGTTTTGGGAGTTCAAAGTATCAATAGTTGCAGTTGTTAGACATTTTCAGTGAACCAGGAAAATGGGATGGGGACCAGTGGAGACCTGGTCACTTTCACTAGGACCTCATTAGAAAATTACAGCGTTAATGCCTATTTTTATTTGGATTTGTCACTCGTATGTTTTATTTTTCTGACCATCAGATTACCTATTGTGTGTACATTCTTTTAAATTTAAATATGTTCATAAGAATTGACTTTGCATGGACAGTGGTGATAGCTGTATAATAAATTGAAATATTATTTGAGTTTCTTTGTGGAGAAAAAAGTGGATTATACTCATTATTAGAGAAGAAATCAGAAGTGAAACATCAGTGAAATTTCATACCAGATGTAACTTTTTACCTTTCCTCAGGGATTGAGGAATGATCTGAAAGCAGCTTTGGATAAGATTGATCAGCAGTACCTGAATGAACTTGTGGGTGGCCAGGAACCTGGAGAGGAAGACACCCAGAATGATTTGAAAGTTCATGAAGAAAACACCACAATTGAAGAGTTAGAGGTGATCCCTCCCCCACCTTCCCTGATTCCCCGTCACGCCTTTCATTCCCTGCAGCAGGTGGTTGAGCTCCTCAGAATGTTCAGTTTACAGCGTGCTGGTGTCTTTGGTCACTACAAAGGCCCTTCTTCTATTTCGTGCCTTTTGTTTATTCACTCCCTTTTTTCTCATTTCCTATACACATTCCCCTACTTCCTGCCTTCAAAAGTATTCATTCTGATATGTTTGATGTGTATCCTTTGATTTGTTGATGGTCTTGTAGAATCAGTAGTGTTTTGTCTGCATGTGTTTTGATGTATACATACATGATATTTTACTGTGAAATTTTTCATTCTGTTCACTTTTTTTCCACTTAGAACTATGTTAAGTTCCATCCTTGATACCTTATGTACCTCTAAACCTTTGATTTTAACTGTTAACATAGCATTTCATACACTGTGGCATTCACTGCCTTTTACTTTTTGTTCGCCGTAATGACAGACAGTGAGATTGCTCCCAGCTCCCTGTTACCACAGACAGCTTTGTGACAGACAATCTTGCACATGACCCCTCTGGAGCAGAAGCAGGATTGCTTCTGATACATGTTTAACTTGTCTGAGTACTGCCAAATTGCTCTCTGTAATGGGTTTGCCAGTCTCCACCCTCCACCAGCACTGTGTGAGGGTCTTGTATCCCTGCATCCCTGCCAACCCTTGGCAGTATCTTGCTTTCTTATTTTTGCCAGTGTGTCGAATGTGGAGTGATATATGTAATCTTATTTAAAAGTTGTATTATCTAAATATCTAGCATGAGCAAAAATAACATGACTTAGTTTAAAGTTCTTAATGGTTAATAAAACATAGTTATTTTTTCTGTTACCTTTCGTTCCTGGCTCTTAACCCACATTGCATGCTGTGAGTGAGATTGTAGTTAAGGAAGATGTCGTTTTAATTATACCTCGACCCCCTAAATTTTACTGCAATAATTGGTGTGAGCAACCAGTTCTGGACATTTTTTTCCTTTTTCCTTCGTTTCAAACAACTTTGGAGATAGTCACATACTATACAATTTATCCATTTAATGTGTACAATTCAGTGGTTTTTAGTATATTCACAGGTCGCTACAACCATCATCACAATCTAGTTTTAGAGCATTTTGTTCCCCTAAAAAGAAACCCTATGTTCATTAGCAGTCACTCCCTTTACTCCCTCTTTGAGTCATAAAAGATAACATGCTCTCTAAATTTAAATGACAAATTGTCTTTTTTTTTTTTTTTAATCTATCTAGAAATTCCATCAGGGTTTTAAATCAAAGTTGGACCATACGTATATGTAATAAAGAGCCATGTTTAGTCTGGTGTTGGTAATGTATGTATGCCGCTGTTGTTCTTGACTAATGAACAGAAGCATTCTTTTTCTTCAGGCACTGGGAGAGTCTTTAGGAAAAGGTGATGATCATAAAGACATGGACATCATTACCAAATTCCTTAAGGTATGTAGTTTTTGGCTAGGAAAGGAGGACATGTTTTCTTTAGTTAAGAACTGGTCTTACTTTTTGTTTTTTTGTTTCTGTTTTTGTTTTTTTTTTGGTTTTTCATTTTTGAATTGTTTAAGAGTTAAAGACTGGAAAGGGAAATCCTCCCTAAACATTTCTGCACGTACGGTGTTTATGATATTGCTATGTGCTTGGATATAGAGGTTAAACAAAGAAAATGTATATTTACTTTCTTCATAGCACTCGTAAGGCTGACTTACTAATGTAAATACACTGAAAAGGATCATAGCAGTGGAATGAACAAGAAGTTTTAAGGATTAAAAAATTTATTTTAAACACTCTGGGAAGGAGTGCAATAAGGAGAAGCTTTTCTGAGAGATGATGACAGTAAGGAATGGAAGGAGGTGGGAAGACGTTGACAGGGAAAAAAGCACTCGAGTAACCTTTCAAAGACTTGCGATTAGCTCATTCATTCTTCCCGGAATTCCTCTCTTCAGTGGTTTAGGTAGAGTATGTGCAAATCCCAGATTCCTTTTAACATTTATTCACAAATTATTTGTGTTCAGAACAAGAGATATAAATGCAAGAAATGCTTTTACTTGTATTTACAGTTTAAATACCACACAATTAGTCATCAGGATTCTCAGTCCGTTGAGGATTTGGCGTGGAATTAGCTAGGGCGTGGTGGGATCTAGCATGAACTAGAATTTCCTCTTTGAGTGACAGCCTCTCCCTATGTAGGACATGCATAGGTAACACCGCTAGGGGAGTATGGCCTCCTCAGCCTTCAGTGTTTACCTGCCTCTGGGAAGGATGCTCTTTGTGCAGTTTAACTCAGGGGGCACCTGGGTGGTTTTCTGGGGCAGGGTGGGGGCTGGTCATAGTTTCTTTTATTTTCGTTCGTTTTTTCCTTCCTTCTCCTTTGGTCAGGCACTTTAGAGGGAATTTTTAATTGAATTGTGGTCTCTACTGCAAAAGTAGAAAGTCCAAATACTACAACATCATCCTTGGAAGATTGATTAAATATCACAGCACATATGGCATTATGGCTGATGAGTCTAGGTAGGTTGAATTTTATGTAATAGAAATACAAGTAAAAGTTTATTTCTGACCATAATTCAAAAAGAGTCATGTACCAAAATGTTCATTGCAGCTCTATTTACAATAGCCAGGACATGGAAGCAACCTAAGTGTCCATCATCGGATGAATGGATAAAGAAGATGTGGCACATATATACAATGGAATATTACTCAGCCATAAAAAGAAATGAAATTGAGTTATTTGTAGTGAGGTGGATGGAGTTAGAGTCTGTCATACTGAGTGAAGTAAGTCAGAAAGAGAAAAACAAATACAGTATGGTAACACATATTTATGGAATCTAAGGAAAAAAAAAAAAAGTCATGAAGAACCTAGTGGCAAGACGGGAATAAAGACACAGACTTACTAGAGAATGGACTTGAGGATATGGGGAGGGGAAAGGGTAAGCTGTGACAAAATGAGAGAGTGGCATGGACATATATACACTACCAAACATAAAATAGATAGCTAGTGGGAAGCAACCGCATAGCACAGGGAGATCTGCTCGGTGCTTTGTGACCACCTAGAGGGGTGGGATAGGGAGGGTGGGATAGGGAGGGAGATGCAAGAGGGAAGAGATATGGGAACATATGTATATGTATAACTGATTCACTTTGTTATAAAGCAGAAACTAACACACCGTTGTAAAGCAGTTATACTCCAATAAAGATGTTAAAAAAAAAAAAGTTCTGTCAAGCAGTTGCCTGTGAAATTTGATAGCTCTTTCAGGGGAAATGGATCGCATCTGAGCTGGGAGAGGTGTAGAATAGGGAAGTCTGTGACTTGCCAAAGGTACTACATTAAAACATACGTGACGCACTAAGCAGAGATAGTTCATTAGTTACATATTGGTTGATGTTTTAATCAGTCAAGACATTTATTTACTCTAAGGCTGAGTGTATACTATTTTGTGCATCAGAGAACTTTTAAACTTACAGAACCACTGGGTGGCATTGTAGTCTAAATTTACCCTTTTTTCCACAGTTTCTTCTTGGTGTTTGGGCTAAGGAGCTGAATGCCAGAGAGGATTATGTGAAGCGCAGTGTACAGGGTAAACTGAACAGTGCTACTCAGAAACAGACGGAGTCCTATCTCAGACCCCTTTTCAGAAAGCTACGGAAAAGGGTGAGGTTTCGCAAAAAATGCTTTTGTTAACTGATTTTTAAAAAATAGAATATATAAAGTTAGAATAAATGCAGTCTGTAATTATACACTGTAGCTTCCAAAATTTAGTTATGCTTTTTTTTCTTTTCCAGAATCTTCCTGCCGATATTAAAGAATCCATAACAGATATCATTAAATTCATGTTGCAGAGGGAATATGTGAAGGTACATTACCATGCTGTGCATCAGAATTATGTTTATGAGCATACCTAGGTTGTGTACATAATATGTTCATCTTGTGTGGGAGTATTTTAATAGAAGATTTAAGAATAAATGTGAAATGAATTAGTAGTAAAAAAAAAAAAACAGCTTTCATTTTCTAATATATTGTCAGCTTTATTGTTAGGCATGAATAATAAAGTTTCAGACCACACTGTATTTTTTAGTCATTTTTAAGGAAGGTGTAAAGATTCTTCACGAACTGGATATAGGCAGCGTTCATTTCGTGAATGGGATTGAATTTCAAGGCTTTTAGATTGTTGATTATGGCTTGGAACAAATTTTCCCGTAGAAGCAATGTTACGTAGATTAGTTTCCCAGGCCAGCTATAAAAACCTACTTAATCCATAATATAGCTGAACCATTGTACTAATGATACAGTGGAATTTAACCGCCCTTTGTGCTGGTTTCTCTGAGAAAATGTTCTAAGTAAGGCTGCCAGAATTTCTCTCTCCCATTTCAGTACTACAACAATAGCAAAGCCCAGGAGGGGAGACTCTTCCCCTGCTGCAGTGTCTTTATTCCTGAATGGACTCTGGGGCCAGGTGGCAGAGGAGAGAGCTCTGGTGTCCACGTGCTCCTTGGGTAGAGTTTAGAAAGGAGGTGGAAGGCCATCAGTCAGTGTGGCGAACAAGAAGAGAAGGGCCTCTTGCACCACTAATGGGATTGGAAGTGCACCCCTGCTCGTGGGCCATCAGCCGAGTGTGAGGAGGCAGGCTTCCAGTGGCTGTGCCTCCCAAGAGGGGAGGAGTGGGGAGGTCCGTGCAGCATCTCCAGTGACGGTTCCAGAGCCTCGATGGGGCTCTGCCAGAAAAGTGGGGGTGCGTTGCTTATTCCTGTGCTCTGAGTGTCCTCAGAAGGGACTGTGGGTGATCCTGGGTGACTGGAGGTCTCCTTGATGAGAGCCTCATGCTAATGGGCTAAAGTAGTGTTTTTAATCCCTCTAGATGAGAGCCTGTTGGTTAGTCAAAGTGTTTCTGCTTTATAGCTATGAGTTTTATTTTTGGATAGTTTCTATGAGTTGCCTGGAGCTTACCAGGGATAATTGCATTGGGATGGATGGATAAGGTCACCATCAGTGCAGAAGGAATTCACGGCACTTGCCTGCTAGAGGCGATGCCTTCCCTCTTGTTACTTTTCTCATTCTCGTATATGAGAAGCTGGTGAAAGTTTATTTTATATAAAGTACAGAAAGAACTAAAACTTAATATTAGGACAGTCTTCTTTGGAAATTTGGGGAAACTGAATATTGGAAATTTTATCAGTTAATATCCAGTATTAAACTTTACACACACAAGTATCAGTGATTTAAAACAATGTGTATATGCTGTTTTAAAATTCCGTATATCAGTCTCATAGTTGTTTGATTTTTAAATGAAGATCTCTTTGAGGCCTGGCTGTGTAAGCCTCTCTGAAACCGTGGGGGTCTTTTAGAGTTTACTTGCTTTCTGTTTTGTCCCCCACCCCAGCCCAGGTAGCCAGGCTTGGTTTAGAAAAAGAGCCATTTTTCTTCATTGCTTTCTCTCTTCTCATTTTGTCGCTTTTAAGGTTCTTGGAAGGTGGGAGGTTTGGGGGGGCCAAAGTGAAATGATCTCATCCTTTAGCTATTTGGCTCGAGGGCCAGTATTTAATCTCTGTTTACACATCTGCTATGGGCCCGATGTGATGGTCCCAGCACACAGAGCCCACACTGCTTTCAGAGGTCTGCACTGCTGTGCAGGGAGTAGTTGTAGGTTCAGGTTGGATTATGAAAAACTAGTTAGCCTCTGTCTTCTCTGTGACCACCTAGGGAGAAGACTAGGTCTAACGGAAACTCAGACTAGAGTTTTTGTCAGTGCATCAAATTACCTGCCTGGTAATTCCATATCTGAAATGTATTAACTTCCAGTGCACCAGGGCTGCAAAGGAATGTTTTGTCTTTTTACTCACTGGGTTAGCATTGGTTTCTGTTTTTCCACAGACATTTGTGGTCCTGGGTAAGCACGTCAGTCACCCCATATTTTAGTTTCTTTTGTTCGAATAATGGGAATGGTAATATTTTCAACACGCCCAAGAGATGGATGAAAATTTCATCACGAAGGGCTGTGAAATACTAAATGAAAATTTGGACCAGCAGAATATTTTTGCTTTCCTGATCTCTTCTTCAACTCTCTTTTTAGGCTAATGACGCTTATCTTCAGATGGCCATTGGAAATGCCCCTTGGCCCATTGGTGTCACTATGGTGGGCATCCATGCCAGAACTGGTAGGGAAAAGATTTTTTCCAAGCACGTGGCACATGTTTTAAATGATGAGACGCAGCGGAAATATATTCAGGTAAGCAGTTTGGAGGGCAAAGTGCTCTGGAGGTTAACATTCCCCGGTTCTCAAACTAAGTTTTGAGAGGAGGAGAATTATAGTGATAGGATATAGCATGATAGGATGCAAGTCCACTCTTTATGTAAGTAGTACTTGTATTTAAGACACCTTGCACTGTACTGTAAAATAGAAACCTTTTAGGTTTCATATATGATGTAAGACAGGGTGAAGTGTTGTGCTTTAATTACCTCAGTAGTGAAATAAAACTATTGCTGTTTGCTTTGGGAGTTTACTAAAGAATGACGAATTTAGAGTATTTTGCAATAATTCACATTTTGTTACTTTCAAGGTAGATTAACATCTAGGCTAAAAAGGTATGAATGGTAAACATATGGCTAGTAAATATTTTTAAATAATTTATAACAACACTTCGGTACACATATAGATTTAAAGTATTTATAGTTTATTTTCTTAAAGTTATACCTGCCTCACATAAACCTGGTTACACTGCTATTGGGTTAAACTTTTCTTTTTAGTGGGAAAAAACCCTCAACTGTAATCTAGCTTTTGCCAAGGTGTCAAAAATCCCAGGTTGTGTCTGTATAATGACTTTTGCTGGACGTTAACTCTAAAGCTTGAAGATGAAACTCTGAAAGTTTATTTAAAGTGTAAGATTCACTTAAAATGCCGCAAGTGCTTTCAGAATTTGTGCCAGACAGCAGTCACTATCATGTTCATGGATTATCTTTTTATTTCATTTCAATTCCAAGTGCTAAAGGTTATTTTGTGTCATGCTTTGTACCTTATTCATACATATTAGCATTTTAAGATATGATTTCAACCTGACCCCCTAATGTGAACTGTAGAACTTACAGAGTTCACATATACTTGTGGAAATTCAAAACATTTCCATTTTCTTAATAACCACCATTGACCGTATCGAAGGCAAAAAGCTTTTAGTTGGGGAAAAAAAAAAGGTGGTTTGGCTTTAATAGAAAACAGCTGCCAGTGATTAAATTTGCTAATTGTGTTCAGCTATACCATGGCCAAAGCTATAGTGTGTATAAGAGTTCATATAATTAGATAAATTGTCTTAAAGACAACATCTTCTTTAGACAGTGGTATGATTACCATCATCTTATAAACTGATTTTTCTGTTTAAAAATATGCCTAGTATTTTAAAGACTTCTGGTTTATTTTGGAAGCTATACAGGACCTATCCTCCCTCCATTTTTCTTCCTTTTTAACTCTTCTCTTCCCATTAAAATGTTTTTCCCCCTTTTTCCCAAGGTGATTGGGGAAAATTGGCAAACATACTGTATCTGAACTTTAGGAAGGTGTTTGACCTAAATCCAATAATATTCTTGTGTACAGATGTAAATATGATAAAATGATCAGGTGGACTCAGCTTGTTGAGTGAGAGAAGCCATGCATACTAAATAATGGATCCGTGTCTGTTTGGGTGCATGCTAGGGACATGCCATGGGGCTCTTAGTGACCTCAATACTGTCCTATTCAACAATTTTAATGACCAGTTTGGATGACTGTACTGAGAGGTATATTTATCAGATTAACAGAAAGTAAGAACAGAAGGGATAGGGTGTGCGTTCAGGTGGAAAAGAAATTTGCATTCCAGAAGTTCTTGACAGACTGAAGAAAAAAGCAGATTCTAAAAATATAATATTTAGCAATGATGACCGTAAAGAAATTTGGAAGTCTAACTCAGTTAGACTTCGAACAAGTCAAGTTAGACTTGAGCGAACAGTTTGAGCGATGTATATGAGGAAGAATTAGGGAATTTAAGTACAATAACAGCAGTACAGTATGGCTACTGGAAAGTCTAATGATAGCTTATGCTACATTATTAGATGTAATAATGTAGTATAAGTTCCACAAGGCAAGAGCATAGTTCACTCTCGTATCTGCAGCGTCTGGAATAGTACTCATGGTGGGTGCTCAGTAAATATTTGCCGAATGAATGAATACTCTAGAGGACGAGAGAGGTGAAAGTCTTCCTTTTTTTTTTTTCTAGTCCTTGAGAAAGGAGACTCTTGGTGGGGGTCTGGGTAACTATAGATAATGAGAGAACTTTCTGGTGGAAGAGGGATTAAACTTGTCCCATACAGTTAAGGACCAGGTAAGGTATAGGAATGAAGGCTCATTTCTAATCAGTGTAAGGAAAGGATTCTTTCTTTTTTTAATCTTTGTATTTTGAAACAATGAGAGATGGGTAAGAGGTTGCAAAAATAGTACAAAGAAGCTTTTTAACAGGCAGAATTGCCCCAAAATAGGAGTAGGGCTGCTTTAGAAGATATGGGGGAGATCCCTACCACTTGATGTGTGCAAACATCCAGTTAACTGTTGCCCTTTCTGGTCTGTTGATTTCTCTGACACTTCTCTGCCGTTTTCCCTGGAGGCCATTGCTTAAACCTGAGGTTGCAAACTCACACAGCCAGGATAGTCGGGTAGCAGGTGAGCTGAGTGTTAAGAAGCCCCTGACCCTCGGGCTCTCTTTACTTTTCCTTTTTCATGTAGCCACAGGTAGAAGCAGTATTTTCATTTTCCTCTCAGCTCTGTGATAAGAACGGTGGACAGGTGATTACCAATGTTGCGTTAGTTTAACTATACTCCAATATAAAATAAAAACTTTAAAAAGTGGACAGCGCAAGCACAGTGTGAAGTGTCAGCTGAGTCTTAGCCTCAGCGTTACTGGAGTCACTTCAGCTCATTGTTACCTTGTAGGCATATGGTGCTAGTATTGTTCCCTCTTCCTTTATTTTTTAGTGAGATAACTAGAATCCTTAATTTTTTTAAAAAGCATATGCTCCTATTTTTAAAATATTGACAATAACAAAAACAAAAAATTAGCATTGTGTGAGGCCAAATAAAGTACCAGTTTTTGATCTGTCTTAAAATAAACCCATAGTGCAGCTCAAGGCAGAATGCTGCCACCCCCATGTTAGCGTTTTACGAAATTCTTGATTACAATTAACTGAGTGATTTCCTAAGCTGTCTTTTAAATCTCTCTCCTCTTATTTTGGTATTTGGGTGAGGTTGAGTTGAATTATTCCTACAAAGGGACAGTTTAAATATATTATTTGAAGTTTAAGTCAGGAAGTGACACACTTAAAGGATCAGGTAGTAAATATTTTAGGCTTTGGGCTTCATAGGTCTCCGCTACAACTCTTCAACCCTGCAGCTGTGTGAAAGCAGCCAGTGGCCGTGTTCCAGTAAAACTCCATTTATAAAAGGGGCGAGTGGCCCGTGGGCCGTAGTTTGCTGACCCCTGGTAAATGTATAAACCCAAACCTTTTCTACGTTACGATATTTGCTGAGGAGGTAATAGTGAAAGTCATTTAATAGGGTAGTTTTTCTTTTTCTTCTTTTAATTTTTTTTTAACATCTTTATTGGAGTATAATTGCTTTACAATGGTGTATTAGTTTCTGCTGTATAACAAAGTGAATCAGCTATATGTATACATATATCCCCATATCTCTTCCCTCTTGTGTCTCCCTCCCACCCTCTCTATCCCACCCCTTGAGGGGGGACACAAAGCACCAAGCTGATCTCCCTGTGCTATGCAGCTGCTTCCCACTAGCTATCTATTTTACATTTGGTAGTGTATATATGTCCATGCCACTCTCTCACTTTGTCCCAGCTTACCCTTCCCCCTCCCCGTGTCCTCAAGTCCATTCTCTACGTCTACGTCTTTATTCCTGTCCTGCCCCTACATTCTTCAGAACCTTTTTTTTTTTTTTAAGATTCCAAATATATGTGTTAGCATATGGTATTTGTTTTTCTCTTTCTGACTTACTTCACTCTGTATGACAGTCTCTAGGTCCATCCACCTCATTGCAAATAACTCAGTTTCATTTCTTTTTATGGCTGAGTAGTATTCCATTGTATATACGTGCCACATCTTCTTTATCCATTCATCTGTCGATGGACACTTAGGTTGATTCTGTGTCCTGGCTATTGTAAATAGTTCTGCAATGAACATTGTGGTACATGAATTTTTGAATTATGGTTTTTCTCAGGGTATATGCCCAGTAGTGGGATAGCTGGGTCATTTGGTAGTTCTATTTTTAGTTTTTTTTTAAAATTTTTATTTATTTTATTTATTTTTTAGCTGTGTTGGGTCTTCGTTTCTGTGCGAGGGCTTTTTCTAGTTGTGGCAAGCGGGGGCCACTCTTCATCGCGGTGCGCGGGCCTCTCACTATCGCGGCCTCTCCTGTTGCAGAGCACAGGCTCCAGTCTTGCAGGCACAGTAGTTGTGGCTCACAGGCTCAGTTGCTCCGCGGCATGTGGGATCCTCCCAGACCAGGGCTCGAACCCGTGTCCCCTGCATTGGCAGGCAGATTCTCAACCACTGCGCCACCAGGGAAGCCCCATCTTAACCATTTTTAAGTGTACAGTTCATCAGTTAGACTTTAAAAAAATTATTTATTTATTTATTTATTTATATATTTATTTTTTGGCTGTGTTGGGTCTTCATTTCTGTGCGAGGGCTTTCTCCAGTTGCGGCAAGCGGGGGCCACTCTTCATCGTGGTGTGCGGGCCTCTCACTGTCGCGGCCTCTCTTGTTGCGGAGCACAGGCTCCAGACACGCAGGCTCAGTAGTTGTGGCTCACGGGCCTAGTTGCTCCGCGGCATGTGGGATCTTCCCAGACCAGGGCTCGAACCCGTGTCCCCTGCATTGGCAGGCAGATTCTCAACCACTGCACCACCAGGGAAGCCCTATTTTTAGTTTTTTAAGGAACCTCCATACTGTTCTCCATAGTGGCTGTATCAATTTACATTCCCAGCAACAGTGCAAGAGGGTTCCCTTTTCTCCACACCCTCTCCAGCATTTATTGTTTGTAGATTTTTTGATGATGGCCGTTCTGACCGGTCTGAAGTGATATCTCATTGCGGTTTTGATTTGCATTTCTCTAATGATTAGTGATGTTGAGCATCCTTTCATGTGTTTGTTGGCAATCTGTATATCTTCTTTGGAGAAGTGTCTATTTAGGTCTTCTGCCCATTTTTGGATTGGGTTGTTTGCTTTTTTGAGCTGCATGAGCTGCTTGTATATTTTGGAGATTAATCCTTTGTCATTTGCTTCGTTTGCAAATATTTCCTCCCATTCTGAGGGTTGTCTTTTTGTCTGTTTATGGTTTCCTTTGCTGTGCAAAAGCTTTTAAGTTTCATTAGGTCCCATTTGTTTATTTTTGTTTTTATTTCCATTTTTCTAGGAGGTGGGTCAAAAAGGATCTTGCTGTGATTTAGGTCATAGAGTGTTCTGCCTACGTTTTCCTCTAAGAGTTTTATAGTGTCTGGCCTTACATTTAGGTCTTTAATCCATTTTGAGTTTATTTTTGTGTATGGTGTTAGGGAGTGTTCTAATTTCATTCTTTTACATGTAGCTGTCCAGTTTTCCCAGCACCACTTATTGAAGAGGCTGTCTTTTCTCCATTGTATATTCTTGCCTCCTTTATCAAGGATAAGGTGACCATATGTGCGTGGGTTTATCTCTGGGCTTTCTGTCCTGTTCAATTGATCTATATTTCTGTTTTTGTGCCAGTACCATACTTTCTTGATTACTGTAGCTTTGTAATATAGTCTGAAGTCTGGGAGCCTGATTCCTCCAGCCCCGTTTTTCTTTCTCAAGATTGCTTTGGCTATTCGGGGTCTTCTGTGTTTCCATACAAATTGTGAAATTTTTTGTTCTAGTTCTGTGAAAAGTGCCCTTGGTAGTTTGATAGGGATTGCACTGAATCTGTAGATTGCTTTGGGTAGTATAGTCATTTTCACAATGTTGATTCTTCCAATCCAGGAACGTGGTATATCTCTCCATCTGTTTGTATCATCTTTAATTTCTTTCATCAGTGTCTTATAGTTTTCTGCCTACAGGTCTTTTGTCTCCTTAGGTAGGTTTATTCCTAGGTATTTTATTCTTTTTGTTGCAGTGGTAAACGGGAGTGTTTCCCTAACTTCTCTTTCAGATTTTTCATCATTAGTGTATAGGAATGCAAGAGATTTCTGTGCATTAATTTTGTATCTTGCTACTTTACCAAATTCATTGATTAGCTCTAGTAGTTTTCTGGTAGCATCTTTAGGATTCTCTATGTATAGTATCATGTCATCTGCAAACAGTGACAGTTTTACTTCTTCTTTTCCAGTTTGGATTCCTTTTATTTCTTTTTCTTCTCTGATTGCTGTGGCTAAAACTTCCAAAACTATGTTGAATAAAATTTTTCTTTTTAAATTGAGATATAATAAACCTTAGTAAACAGTGGAGCCTGTGAAGTGTACTAATCTTAATTGTACAGCTCAATGATTCTTCATATATATGTGATATTTATCAAGACATAAAATGAGGTCTGGATCATAGGAGATTTCAAGCAGCACCCCTGAAGTTTCCCTCATTCCTTTTCCCAGCCTAATTCCTCCTCCCATCAGAAATAACCACAGTTTTGACATGTGTCATTATTGGTTAATATTGCCAGTTCTTGGACATCATTTAAATGAAATCTTGCAATATATAATTATTTTTTTTATGTAGAAATATTGGTGAGAAGTAACTGTTTTCTGAAATATGGTAAAAACAATTCAGGGGGCTCTCTACTGTGACATGATTTCATCTTTGGGTTTTATGCAAACCTCTATAGAATTTAAACTGTGAAAGTTGTTTGAAGTGTTCTCTTTCTCACAAAAATTAAACACACCACAGGGAGGGTTTGCTCACCATGTAGATCAAAGAGAAGTTGTATAGCTTATTGGCTAGCCTGAAATCTAGGGTGAGATGGAAATTGTTGGTAGGAACTTCAAGGACTTTGGTTGGTCTGCCAAATGCAGAGGTAACCTTTGGCCCAGATTTGGGTAAAGCTTCTTCTACACAGATTAAAGGAAGTTCTTGATTATTTAGAGTCTTTATAATTCAGTCATTTCAAGACATCTCTTGAAAAGGTTCATATTTTGGGTGTTCTTTACTTGTTGGTAAAGAAGAGCAGGAAGAAAAGCTGAAATTGACATCACACAGTGATTTGTCCTCCAGATCCCCTCCATCCTTCCTCACCTTGTTCTGTGCCCTGGAAACCTGGCTTTTATGAACAACGTGGACAGGCTCCCTTGCCCTCTGACTTCTGAACGGGGCAGGCGATGAGAGGACTGGAAGGCATTGTGTAGGTGGGAGAAGAACGAGTTTGGGGTGTTTATTTCCCTGGCTTCCTCCCTGTAGAGTCACTACACCCTTCCACCCAAGGCCACAGCCGTCTCCATACAGTTAGTTACCCTCTCTGGGTTTCTGGTAGCCACTCTTCTCCCTTGCCCCCTTAGAAAACAAGCTAGCCACAGCTTTGCAGCGTTGCCAGCTCATGGGTCCCGGTCTTGCCCATGCCTTTGTAAAGTCCTTGGGACTACTACCGTCAGATTACCCAGTTTGAGTATGCCCTTTGTTTCCTGTGGATACCCTCCCTGATTCCTACAGATTAGTCTGTCTGTGTGCTGTGTTACAACACAGGTTTCTTTGGGGATTAGAAGATGAAGGAGTAATATTCATTCCAAATAATCTTTCTCGAGCTTTCACTGTTCCAAAAGGCAAAATGTCCCGTAATCTTCTATGGCAAGTTGTGTTCAATAACCTTAAGTTTGTAAATTCCCTGGTAAAAACATCATTCCAGCATCTTATGTCAGATATTTATATCCGCATTTCAGATTTTGGCATGTTTCACCGGTACTAGAATTTGTCAAATTTAGTTGTTCATGGAACATTTGTAAATTTATAATATGTTCGTGAATTGCTGAAAATGGTATAACAGAAACATTACTGCAGTGAGTGATCACAACTTGATTCATGTGTTGTATGCACATGTCATGGTTAGCTGATAAACACTCCCTATGCATCAGATTATATGTCACACATTTGTGGGTCAAGTGGCCTTATGCTACCTCCTGGCATTCTTGGCTCTGATAAACCATTTCTTAAAGGCAAGTTGTTTTGGTAGCAAACTGTTTATCCATTTAATAACTTCCTGGCATATTAAAACAAATTTTTAGAGGAAAATAGTGCTATCATTTCTCTTTCACATACATTACCTTTTAATATTACAGAACACCATTGTTGGGTAGAAGCACATTGTGGGGAATGCTGGTCTAAACTGTGCCACGTTTCTTTTTAGCTGGCAGCTAAATAGACATTTAACTTGGGGTGTTAACTCTTATATTTCTCAACCACATGCTTAAAAAAAAAAGTCAGATCACCCTGCAGTGTGAAGGCCTTGTCGTCAAATAAATAAAATCTTCGCTCAAATTGGTCATTTGGCATACATTTTTAGCTAACTTCATTAAGTACGTGAGTGCTGTTTTCAAAATGGAATTATCACTTGTAATTTGTTCCTTTCTGTGAAGTGATGAACCTTTGAACTGGAAATAATGTTCTTTTATATATCAAACATTCAGACAAGTAAAAATTGAGAGCAGCTCTCTATTTCTTACCATACACTCCAGAAGAAGATTTAGTCCCAAACTATTAGTTTTCTTTAATTTTCCACTAAGTCCTACAGATCCTGAATATTTTAATACATTTAATACTTGCATTGGGACTCTTCATTAGAAGCAGCATGAGATTGCCTTCATCTGCCATCATCCCAAGTAGCTAGATCCAGATCAGGTATTAAAAAGTCTAGAATGAGTAATTCACATCAACTCAATTTTAATCATATACTTGTAAGAAAAGAATTCCTGTGGACACTTCTTGAAGGCTTGGCCTTTTTATGTATGGCTATGAATGTTAGTTGATATTGTAGAAATTAACTTTTCATCATTAAGTACACATTTTTTGAAAATCACATTTCGAGTCAAATATGTATTCCTTTAGTCTGAAGTTAGGATTAATTAGTAACTTAAATATCTCATGGTAATCCATTCCTTTATTAGAACCTTGGCAGTTTGTTGACAGAATTTAAATAGCTGCATGGAAAATGTTCTCAACTTATCCCTGTTCTTCATGTTCCTAGGCTGCACCACTAAACGCATCTGTGCTTTCGTTTTCAAGACTTTATTCTTACAGGGTACACTAGTGACAGGAACAGAAATAATTGATAAAATGTCTTCCTTATACTTCAGTAAGGAGATTACGTAAAAACAAAAAAAGTCTTCCTCAAGTCCTATTAACTAATGATAGTTTATAAAATAAAAGGCAAATCTAGCTAAAAGGGTATGATTGTAATTTGGTTTGGTTTTAAAAAGCATTTGTTTTCTGCAGTGATAAAAAATTGCTGTTTTTTGAGTTGATACAGGTTGATTGTTTTAATGGTTCACTGATTTATCTGGATATAAACAACTCTCCAGGATTTGTATCCTGTATCACATTCTGTGATACACCAAACTGTATATGTAATTGATATTTTTATGCCTTATCTAGAATATGCTGTAGTGCTTGCAATTAGGTTGTTTAAAAATTGTGGTGAAATATTAACCATTTAAAGAAAATCTTTATTCAGCTCTACCATCTTAACCATTTTTTTTTTTTAATTTTTATTTATTTATTTATTTATTTTTGGCTGTGTTGGGTCTTCGTTTCTGTGCGAGGGCTTTCTCCAGTTGCGGCAAGCGGGGGCCACTCCTCATCGTGGTGTGCGGGCCTCTCACTATCGCGGCCTCTCTTGTTGCGGAGCACAGGCTCCAGACGCGCAGGCTCAGTAGTTGTGGCTCACGGGCCTAGTTGCTCCGCGGCATGTGGGATCTTCCCAGACCAGGGCTCGAACCCGTGTCCCCTGCATTGGCAGGCAGATTCTCAACCACTGCACCACCAGGGAAGCCCCACATCAGTTAGACTTTTAAGTGCAGAATGTTTTCCTAGAAACAATATTGATTTTTAAAAAAAATCAGTTTTAGTTAAATATTGTATGGGGAGAAAGTCATTAAGGAGCCATTAATGAGGACTCTGTAGAATCTGGAAAGGCTCAAGACATGGGACTTTTAGGTACTTTTAAAAGACCGGACCAGGGACTTCCCTGGCGGTCCAGTAAGGCTCCACCTTCCACTGCAGGGGGTGCAGATTTGATCCTTGGTTGGGGAGTTAAGATTCCACATGCCTCAAGGCCAAAAAAAAAACCAAAACATAAAACAGAAGCAGTTTTGGAACAAATTCAATAAAGACTTTAAAAAATGGTCCACATCAAAAAAAATCTTAAAAAAAAAAAAAAAATTAAAGACTGGACCATGGGATGGGACTGAAAATGAAGGAGTGGTTGAGAATTATGGTAAGTAGTCCAGAGGTTCCTTCTACCCTGTGCAAGTGGGCCCTCCTGCCTTTCTCCCTTATAGCAGAAAACAGGTTCACTTTCTGAGGGATTTGTAGCCTCAGGCAGGGTGAGATGCCCTACTCAAAACAGGCAACTCAAGTGAGGGTCTGTGTGTTGACAGATGAGACCTCTGGTTCCTTTTCTCCACTGGTCCCTCTGATGCTGGCAGCCAGGCTGTTATCCCGCCTCAGGAAACAGGAGGGTTCTTCTCTGTGAACTGACCCAACAGAAAAGATGTACAGTTACTAACAATTAGTATTCTGCTAATGAAAAAACTAACTTGCTGCCATATTGTCCTAAAATGAAGTTCCATTGATGAGCCCTGCCCATTCGGTGAGTTTCCTTTAGCTCCTTATTGCCTTACTCATAAATATGCATGTTCACCTAGGATCATCAGACATTCAGGGAAAGTTTCCAACATGAAAGACAGAGACCAAAACACATGGCAAAAAAGGAGTTGAGAGAAACTGAATTATAGCATAGGGAACAGAAAAAACCCCTTTGATTAAAAAATTAATATCCTTAGATAAGGTTGTAACTATGAAATAACAATAGCTACAAAAAGAATTAAAACAAGCTTTCAGAAGTTAAACATTATAGCAGAAATTTAAAAATTAAATAAAAGGGTTATAAGATAAAGTTGAGGAAATCTCAGAACTGTGAAAGATACGAGAACAAAAGAGTCAATTTATAAGGTCTGCAACTATTCAAATTCCAGGAAAAAGAGAACAGAGAAATTGGAGGGTAGGAAATAAAGAATTAATGCAGGAAAAATTCCCAGAGCTGAAGGACATGCATTTCTAGAATGAAAAAAGAGCTCACTGAATTCATAGCAAATGAATAGGAAGGATCTCACATCAAGGCTCAATATAATGAAATATTGGAGGCCAAGGATAAAGAGATTTTCAGTGCTTCTGGAGAAAAGAAACAGGTCACTTATGAAGACTCAGGAATTAAAATGCCCTCATACTTCTCATTAACGGTTCTGGAAGCTGGAAGACAGTGGAGCAATGCCTTTGTATTAGTAAGGGAAAAAGTCTCCAACTCAGAATTCTATTCCCACATGAGCAGTCAAGTGTGAGTATAGGTTAAAGATATTTTCAGACAGGAAAAGTCTCAAAAATGTGACCCATCTTGTGTCACATACCCATGCTCTGGAATCATTATCATTGTAGCTAACACTTATATGGTGTTTACTGTGTGCTCACTGCAGCAATTTAGCACATATATATTCTCTCTCTCTCTCTCACATATGTAGTAAGAGGATGATACTATGATTTCTTTGTTTTACAAGTGGGGAAACTTAGGCATGGAAAAGTTATTTCCCAAGGTCACACAGCTAGTAAGTGGTGGAATTGGGATTTGAACTTGGATAGTCTTAACTCCACTATGTTATATTGCCAATACTTGAGGCTGTACCCCACCAAAATGAGGGAAGCAAACAAAGATCCAGGAAACAAGATCCAGCACAGGAGCAGGGCAAAAGGAATTCCCAGGTTGAAGGTGAAGGGATGCTCTAGGATTGTAGCAGTACAAGGAGGTTTGGAATTCAGTTGATCTAGATTGGAACAGATAAGACAGAGGGCTCCAGGAAAAAAATGGAACAGATACACTACCTGATGTGTTTGGTCGTATTGAGAGTAGTCTCACTGTTGGAGAATGAATTGGTGTCTACACAGAAAAGCAAAAAGATGGGGAAAAATACCTAAGAAAAAGGATATTGGCACTGTTTTGGACAGTATTTGTGTAGACATTATGAGGTATATCCTGAACATCGTGTTCACTGAGAACTGTGACTTGGGGGAAGAGAGGGAGAGAAAGGCGTGTGTGTGCATACGTGGGGCCAGTGCACGTAGTGTAAGAGATGAAATCTTCACCTTTCATAGGAGATAGAAAAATAAAAACTGGGAAAAAATCAAGCACTGTCAGCGTGTAGTATTTAGAAATATGGCAGTAGATACCAGAAGAAACGCTTAAGAGATTTGGAGTGGTTGCCTTTGGGGTGCTGGAATTAGGGATTGGAAAGGGTGAGGCAGGGGACTGCTATTATTTGATAGAAGAACTATGTGATTTTAAAAATACATACAATAACATGCACACAAGACATGGGATTACCCTTGGCTGTCCTCTCTCTGTCTCAGCCCATGTCATGTCAGCAAACCATGATTGTCCCATGTTCAGATTACATCTGGGGTGATCCCTTCTTAGCACCTGCACTGCCACCGTCTGGGTCTGGCACCTGACTGTCTTCTCTGGATGACTGCAGTGTCTCCTCTCTGCGCTTCTTTCCTTGCCCCTCTTCTGTTCAGTCTCTGTACGGCACCCAGAGGGATCCAATTAAAATACAAACCAGACTGTGATGCTCTCTTGCTCAGAGCCCTACAGTCGCTCCCTAGTTCAGGGAGAGCCAGAGCCCTTCCGGTCACTTCCCACATCCACACGCGCCTCTTGCCTGCCTGACCTTCTCCATAGCACTTGCCACCATCCAGCACGTTAGATATTTACATATTCATTTTGTTTCTTGTCCGTTTTACATATTTTGTTTCTCGTCTGTCTTCCTTTATTAGAAAATATTCTCAATGAGGGTGAGGATTTTTTCTCTTTTTTTCTCCTGCTCTATTCCCAGAGCCTAGAGCAGTGCTTGGCACGTAGTAGGCACTGAATAAGGATTTATTGAATAAATGTATTGCTTTTACAAAAGTGAAAATTATATTTAAAAATACTACTAGTTTTTAAAAAGCTATTTGCAATTAGCTAAGCTAAGCAGCTCCTTGTCTTACTGGTTTAAGCGTCCCCAAGCAATTTGAAACTAAAATCCTGAGGGACCTAACTGAAAAAATTTGTTTCCATTTGGAAAATACTCATATGTTATCATCAGATTATGCCCCTTTAAAACTCTGTGCTGGGTGCTGTCAGTCCTTATGGCAAAAATTTACTGTAACATTCCATGGTAACTGTTTATGATGGAGGCTGTTGAGTTTCACAACTGTTTGACAGCTAAGATTTCAGACAGGGTACTCTTAATATTTACTTTTTAAGCATAGAGTCTGTTCAGTGAGTGTAAATAAGCATCACAGATATCTTCAATAAGGCACAGACACCTAAATTCTGATTCCTACAGTGTAAGGAAAATGACCCCCAGCCGTCTTAGCATCTGTTTGCCTTTCATTGGCTCATATAATTCTTGCTGTGTTTTGCTGCAGATTAAAGCTGTTTAGTCTTTCATTGGACTGTTCCCTTTCCTAGCTTTGCCTCTCTTCTCACCTGTTCCTTCAGGAGACTTAGGATCCTTTTAATGATATCACATACATTTCCATGGCTACAGATCCAGTTCTGCAGCCACATGATTAGAATTCCCAGCAGGAGACGCTGGACTATGAGAGGGCAGGGCCTTTGTCCTAAAGCGAACACCCGATTAGGCGCAACAGCGCCGGCAGAACGCGGAGCAGGCAGATTCCCTGGGCTTTCTTAGCACTGGCTGGCAAAAGTCTTCCTTCTTGGAAATCAGCTGAAAGGTAACCTCCCTCCACGCTCCCACTCCTTAAATAGCATAGTATGGACAATCTTTGAATCCACAAAGGGCTTGACGTAAAATGTCTGAAAACCATGTTTCTCTGATGTTGAATCTCTTAGATTATAGCTCACTTCATAGAAGTAATTTATATTTGTGTTATCTGCTTACTGTGGGACCAAAGAGATTTGGCAGGCTTTTTACCTCATTGTTTTGTTTTGGTTTTGGTGATTTCACTTAGCTTAAGTGTTCTTTGAATATGTAGGTAATTACAGAGTAAGAGTTCTAGATCTTTGGTGATGCTTTCGCTGCCTGTTAACATTAGTATGTATTTTGAGGGGGTTTACCCTTCCTGCTCAGACTTCTAGATGCACTTTTCTGTTATTAGATTGTATAATTCCAGCAACATCCTCTGCTTTTCCCACTGGGTCATGAAACTCTTTCTTCTTTTAAGAGCAGATGATATTTCATTGTATCATTTTTAGGAAAGGAAATGAATTTGGGGGGAATACTAGTTAAGTACCAGGCAGTGTGCTATATATTTTTTCATATCTAATATAGACCTGAACATAGTCAACCTTTGGCTTCTGATGGGATTTCATTCTTCTTCTTACTGTGATAGGAACTGGGTCGTTTCAGTTTTTGTGAATGCAAGGTGAGAAACCTTAAAATAGTTTGTGCCAAAAATTGCTTTGGAGATCATTAAAATTAAGTGCTGCTGTTCTTGGTTGTCGTTTTTAATAAATTATCAATATTGCTATAGATGTCTAGATTTCAGTAAGACATCTGACAAAGTCTCTCCTTGTAAACAAGGACATTTGTAGGCTGGTAGATAAAAGAGTAAATAGGATTCAATGCTAGTTGTAAAACTTGCAGAATTGTTCTGGAGAGATCTATAGTGGCACATCGCAGGTTTCTGCTCTTGTCCCTGGCCTGTTTGTGAATTTGGATAATGACTTAGAGGCATGTTTGCTTGCTGGTGGATGAGAAAGCTAAGAAGAATAACTGAAAGTAAAATGCCCACTAAGGATTTTAAAAGATCACAGACTGAAGGATGAGTTGAAAGGGACTGATTGAATCTTAATTGTGACAGTTCTTGTCATCAGTTAAAAATATCACTATGAAGTTATAATAGACTGGATGAGAACTGGCCAAATTGTAGAAGAGATAGAAAGCATCTGAAATTTGTGACATCATGGGAATTTGTGGTGTGTATTGCATTTGTCTAAAAAGAACCGAAGGCCATGGTAACAGATGCCAAAGGTACAGAACAAAGGCAGTGTAGTAGTACTAAGACTACATTCTGCAGAATTGGCCAGGTCATGTTTGGGGTGTTGTGCTAGTTTTTATGATTATAGTACAATTTTTTTATTGTGTAATATTTGGGACGTAAAAAAGAATACATGTGATATGTAAGTTATGAAGCAAAGAATAAGATAGATGTGTAAAGGCCTTAATCCCAGCTTAAGAACTAGAACTTTCTGAAGATCATAGAATCTGTATTTTCCTCCTGTACCCCAGAAGTAACCATTATCCACAATTTGTCATTTCCTTGCTTTTTCAAAAATAATTCCACCATGTTATGTGTGTATTTCTAAGCAATATATTATTTTTAAGTTGTTTTTGAGTTGTATTAAAATGGTATACTAGTAGAAGAATCAGTATTGTTAAAATGACCATACTACCCAAGGCAATCTACAGATTCAATGCAATCCCTATCAAAATACCAATGGCATTTTTCACAGAACTAGAACAACTAATTTTAAAATCTGTATGGAAACACAAAAGACGCCGAATGGCCAAAACGATCTTGAGAAAGAAGAACAGAGCTGGAGGAATTATACTCCCTGACTTTCATCAAAACATTATGATACTGGCACAAAAACAGACACATAGATCAATGGAACAGGATAGAAAACCCAGAAATAAACCCATGGCTTATGGTCAGTTAATTTACGACAAAGGAAGCAAGAATATACAGTGCAGAAAAGACAGTCTCTTCAATAAGTGGTGCTGGGAAAACTGAACAGCTACATGTGAAAGAATGAAATTAGAACATTCTCTAATACCATATACAAAAATTAAATTCAAAATGGATTAAAGACCTAAGTGTAAGACCAGATACTGTAAAACTCCTAGCGGAAAACAGGCAAAACACTCTTTGACATAAATTGAAGCAATATTTTTTGAATCTGTCTTAGAGTAATGGAAACAAAAATAAACAAATGGGATCTAATTAAACTTATAAGCTGTTGTAGAGTAAAGGAAACCATTATCAAAACTAAAAGACAACCTACTGAATGAGAGAGAATATTTGCAAATGATATGACCGATAAAGGATTCATACCCAACGTATATAAACAGCTCATACAGCTCGACAAATAGCCCACTTAAAAAATGGGCAGAAGAACTGAATTGGCATTTTTCCAAAGAGGAAATGCAGATGGCCAACAGGCACATGAAAATATGCTCAACGTTGCTAATCATCAGGGAAATGCAAATCAAAACCACAATGAGATATCACCTCACATCTGTCAGAATGGCCGTCATTAAAAAGTCTACAACTAACAGATGTTGGCAAGGATGAGGAGAAAAGGGAACTGTTGTACACTGTTGGTGGTAATGTGAATTGGTGCAGCCGCTGTGGAAAGCATTAAGGAGGTGTCTTAAAAAACTAAAAATAGAACTACCATATGACCCCGCAATTCTACTCCTGAGTATATATCCAGAAAAACCCAAAAACAGGGCTTCCCTGGTGGCGCAGTGGTTGAGAATCCGCCTGCCAATGCAGGGGACACGGGTTCGAGCCCTGGTCTGGGAAGATCCCACATGCCATGGAGCAGCTGGGCCCGTGGGCCACAATTGCTGAGCCTGCGCGTCTGGAGCCTGTGCTCCGCCACAAGAGAGACCGCGACAGTGAGAGGCCCGCACACCGCGATGAAGAGTGGCCCCCACTTGCCGCAACTAGAGAAAGCCCTCGCACAGAAACGAAGACCCAACACAGCCATAAATAAATAAATAAATAAATAAAATTAAAAAAAAAAAAAAGATACATGTAGCCTAATGTTCATAGCAGAACTATTTACAGTAGCCAAGACATGGAAACAGCCTAAGTGTCCATCAGCAGACGAATGGATAGAAGAGGTGGTACATATACACAATGGAGTACTGCTCAGCCATGAAGAGTGAAGCTTTGCCCTTTGCAGCTGCAGGGACGGACTTTGTGGGCATTGTGCCCAAGTGAAACAAGTCAGAGAGAGACAGTGCCATCACTGACAAGTGGAGTCTAAAAGATGCAGCAGACTAGTGAACGTAACAAAAAGAAGCAGACTCACAGACACAGGGAACAAACCAGGGGTTACCAGTTGGGGGGCGGGGGGAGAAAGGCAATATAGGGGAGGGGGAGGTACAAACTGTTGGGTGTAAGACAGGCACAGGGATGTACTGTACAACATGGGGAAGACAGCCAATATTTTGTAATAACTGTAAATGGAAAGTAACCTGTAAAAATTATATATAATAAAAAAAAAGTTTTAAATGGTGTAATACTGTATATAGCATTTTGCCACTTGCTTTTTTTTTTTGACTGCGTTGGGTCTTCGTTGTTGCCCGCGGGCTTTCTCTAGTTGCTGCGAGTGGGGGCTACTCTTCGTTGGCGGTGCACGGGCTTCTCATTGCGGTGGCCTCTCCTGTTGCGGAACACGGGCTCTAGGTGTGGGGGCTTCAGTAGTTGTGGCATGTGGGCTTCAGTAGTTGTGGCTTGCAGGCTCTAGAGCGCGGGCTCAGTAGTTGTGGCACACGGGCTTAGTTGCTCCACGGCATGTGGGATCTTCCCGGACCAGGGCTCGAACCCGTGTCCCCTGCATTGGCAGGCGGGTTCTTAATCACTGCACCACCAGGGAAGCCCCTTGCCACTTGCTTTTTACATTTAACGTTCTAAGATTCATGTATATCCATTGTTCTCAACCAGAGTTCCTCATCTGGACCGTAGAACACAGAAGATGATTTGAGTGCCCATTTTCTCATTCCTCCCAAGGCTGGGACACACGTAGCACCCTTTTAGGGTACGTCGGAGAGGGGCTGTCTCATTACATATAATGGATGCTTTAGGCTAGCCAGCAGGGCTTGATTCTCTACTGGAACCTGGTGGAGAAAGGCTGAATTGTAGCTCTAGGTAATTCTTTTTTTACTGATGTAGTATGTTCCATTTGTGAGCGTACTAAAGCTTATTCACATATTCTCCTATGATGGACATTTGGGTTGTTTATGGTACTTTTGATGTTATTGTTTTTGTGAACAAGCTGTGACCATCTTGTACCTTTCTCTGAGTGCACACGGTTAAATCCTTCTCTCAGTGTACATCTGAGTGGCGTTGCAGGGGACTGCTGCATTTTAGCGGGGACGTTGGTAAACTGGAGTGAGTACCGAGGAGGGCGATTGAGAATAGTTTAACCATATCATAACCAACCAACCGTTACTTATTTTTATTTTCTTAGGGATTGAAGAGGTTAATGACCATTTGCCAGAAGCACTTTCCTACAGATCCATCGAAATGTGTGGAGTACAATGCGCTGTGAGATCTGTGTGCGGCCTGTGGATATCACAAGGAACTTAAGCCTGGCGTGGACTTGTGGAATTGCCAACAGGCACGAGGGAAGAAGAAAAAGGAATTTCTGGTCTCTGAGTTCTGCCTAATGCAACTCTTGGTTTTAAGAACTGTGTTGGCTCTCATGTCACATCTGACTGCCAAGTGATTTTTGTGTCTTGCTTTTATTTTAAATAGTCGAAAAATTAAGTTCTAAAGACTTTTCCTCATAAGTTAAATGTGTAGACAACAGTCACGGGACAGGGTTTAAAATAACTTTTCCCCTCTAGAGCTGGAAGTTGCAGTTAGAGGATTAAAAAGGAACATTTGAGGATGGACTTAATTATTTCTGTAAAATATGGTAATTTTCACATTGCCTCTTATGAAGTGTTTATAGAAAAATATTTTTATATTTTCAACAAAAACATGGAACCATTTAATGAAACTTGATAGTGCTTAAATGTTGCTGAACTTTTGCCATCTTGCAATAGATTTGAATGTAAATGTTACTACTGTTACGTGTTATTTTTCTTGCATTTCAAAGCTTGCTTTTATCTTTTAAAGTGTGTAAATTTTAGTATTGGTCATCTCTTGGGACAGATACAATTAACAGGAAATAGAAGTTTGGAACACAAAGATGGTATATTAAACCAACAGAAGTTCAAATTCAGTAACCCCAGTGCATAAAGGTTCAAGGTGGGGAGATGGATTGTCAAGCCAGGAACGGGGATGTTTTGCTGCCGCTGGTTCTTCCTAGAATAGGACTGCCCACGAGCGCCATCCTCCCGAGACCGGTGGTGGACAGCTGCCCCAGCTCCATCCTGCCCAGCAGAAGAGGAGGATGCCAGGACTCTTGGCCGCTGCCCGAGACAGTAGGTCCTGGGTCTGATTTTGCACAAACGAGGACTTCTTTTTGCACAGTGTCACCCCCAGATAATTGTGACGAATCACTGCGCTTTAGAGGTTGAGAGGACTCAGTGGATAGAGGCAGGTGGGGATAGAAAGTGGCCTGAGTAGGTGGATTGGCACTGCCGGCTAGAGGTGGGAGTGCGGCTCCGAAGTCAGAACTAACTCGCCTCGGACTGCAGCTCCGCACCCGTGCACGGAAGGGTGTGAGTATGCACGTGCGACCATGAGCGAGTTACTTCATCTCTCCAAGCCTCAGCTTCCTTATCTGCAAATGGTGGGGATACTTGTACATACCTCATGGCATCACTGTTGTATTTAAGCAAAAGAAAACGCTTGGCACGCTGCCTGGCAAGTAAGAGCTCAGTAAATAACAGTTGTGTCCTTGTTGTTAGAGTGAAGACAAAGTAGCTTTCCCCAGCCTGCCGTCAGGGTCAGTGTGGGCTCACGTGACGAGAACAACGGTGGTGGCAGCAGCGTGCTAGCAGCGTCGGCAGTGCTAGTAGGAGCGTCTATTAAGCATTTACTGTGTCCAGGCTCTATAGCTGCTGTCACTTTGAGCCAGTTCTGAGTTTAGAAGGATCGAGAGTATGGTGGGGCTGGAGTCAGCTGCGCGGGTGCAGGTGGGCTCACAGTCACTTCTTCCGGCCCCCCTTGGGAAGCCTCGAAAGCCAGTTTCGGCCACTGGTGGGGTCTGTGGCTGTGCCTGGCCGATCGTGTCCGCTGGTCACGTGTGCGATGGTGGCTGAGGCCTGCTGTCCTGAATTGAATCAGGGTTCCTTGCCTACCTGCGAAGCCGTTTCTTCTTACTCAATTACAACCGAAGAGAGCTTACTAGAGCAAGTAAGAGACGGACGTTCATAAGATATGACAACAGTCTAGACTTCTCTTGTGTAGTCTTGTTGTATAGGACTTGTTTATAAATATTGTTGAACGAACACTCCCCAGGTCACTTCTTTTTAATTCCCAGTCAGCATGGTAGTCAGCTAATTTCGTGTTGTCTTCCCATTTGCTGTCAGTTAATATCCCACCACAAAGAAGAAACTGCATCATGTGGCACCAGTATCTTCTAAAACTGATCAGTGTGGATAGATGGTTGGAAAAAAGAGTTGTACTGTGTTCTACAGTGCTGTGAATGTTGGTCATTTTGGGCTTAGGTTGAAAGACGTAGATGTTGTGGAAAAGTCTTCCGTTTCCCTGAAGTGAAAGATCTTCAGAGGATTGCAGATATCATGAGGGTGTGTTAAAAAATGACCTCTCACAGTCTCCAAATCATGAAAGTTTTAGTTCACCAGATGCTACGTATTTCTATTTTTTAGCTATTTCTAAAACAATAAAGGCCTGTCTTTTAAAATCAGTCACAATCCTGAACTAAGTATATTTTTCCCTTTCTATCTCCCACCTGCTCAGACTCCTTTCCAAAGGAGTCGTGTCTTTCTGGATTCAAATTTAGTAAAACACTGGTTTTCCCTCAGAAGTAAATACTGCTTTTCTTAGGAGTGTTCTTGCCAACTGCAAAGACTGAGCAGTATTTTTCAGCACTGCAGCAGGGGGCTGCGGCCGTCTGGAGGTCATGGCTGTGATTCTGGCCTTTGGGGAAAACTAGGAAAAGAAGGCTGAGGCCAAAGACAATTGACACACAGCGGGGAGAGAGAAAGGATGGTCCTGATCTTGTAGGAAGGAGGAGGAGTCCCGAGAGACCAGAGCTAGGAAGGCAGCTGTCACTGGCAACAGCATTTAGGATACGCTGTGACTCTGAGCTCTCAGGAAGAATTTGGAGGAATAGAAAATAGGGTTGATAGCAGCGCGACTTCTTAAGTTTTTCCTTCTGGTGATCTCCTGACCCACTCTAGCCCTTTAGATTGTCCCGGGACTTGACACCAGTAAATACTGTAGAAATACAATTGTCTTTTTATATGAAAGAAAGTAAGCGTTTGGTAGCTTTGAACTTGGGGGATTCCTATCACTGGCTCCTTTTCAGCCCTGCAATAACCCCCTTTATTGCTTCTGGACCTGGAAGGGTAGTAGAACTAAGTGGGGCAGATTCAGTGAAAGGGGAGCTTGGGTTGAGATGCGGCCGTTTCCTTTGTGCAAATATCTCAAAGAGCATAACTTAGTGGGTCATGCCTCCCTCCTCCCCGTCCTCGCCCATGAAGCCCCTGGAGCCCCTGGAAGAATGTTTATCCCATAGAAATTCATGGTATGGAGTCACATTGGGAGGCTTGAACCGAAAGCACTTTCTCATGGCGGGTTTCTGTAAGAGTTTCCAGCTGTCGAGAGTGTCAGGAGCCAGCTCCAGTTCCCGGAGGGTCGCTGTGGGAACACCATCGCGGCAACTGGTTTCCATCACAGACTCTGCAGTTGGACTGGCTGAGTTACAACTACGCAGTAGTCCTGGAATGGTTAACAGTAACCTTAAAATCTTTTGAAATTTAAAAATAAGTTCTGGTGGTGTGGACCAACTGGGGGAATGCAGTGTGGGCGGCGGCAGCTGTGGTGTGAGCCGAGCCCATTCAAGATTCTGGAACCAGGCTCATTTAGAAACAAAGTTTTTTACGTTTACCAAAACAGTTTATTATGAAAGCATTGATTATTTACTTGTTTTTCCACAAACTCTTACACAGCTTGTCCAAACTAGTCCTTGTGTTGATGGTAATGATTACTCTGTTTAACTAGCCCACTTCCTTTTGTTTAGTCTCTCCTCTATGTCCTTAAGCACCAGCTTTGAAATAATTGTCAGCCTTCTCACAGCATTCAAGGTGAACCCATTACCTTGACCACGGAGGGCAGCTAAGAAGGTTCGAGCTGCTTTCTGAGCATCGTTGGTGATCACAGATGCAGTCACCGAGCTTCCTGCCACCACAATCCAGTCACTGGCGTAGACGGCTCTCCTTGCCCTCTGCACGCCCAGATTTTACAACTTGCCAAAACCAAATTGCCTTTGCTCTCCAACTGCCCTCCCCCTGAGGCTTAGGAGACATCATAAACCATGAGTGTTGTCGTCGGAGCCTGGTTTCGAGATTCTGCCATCCTGTGAAGTGGGAGGATTAAAGTTGTAGCTTTGAAACGTTTTGACCACAACTCACGACAATAACAAGTGCGTGGAGACCCAGTATTCCTTGCGTATATGCATATGTAACGGAAGCACTGACCATGCCACGTGCGGTACGTTCTTACGTTTTATTTTCTGTTGTGTTTCTTATTTTAAAAAAAAACATGCTGGTTGTGACCCTCGAAAGTGGCTCACAGCTCATTAATATGTTGTGACCAGCAGTTTGAAAACCACGGATTAAAAGGAGTTATAAGAGTTATGAAGGAAATGACCTGGTGGATAAATTCAGGGCAATAGGACTCTACTTCTTTTTTATTGTTTTAATTCAAAGAGAGAGAACACTTAGCTCTCAAGGTTAATGTGAAATTTAGCAGATGATAAAACCTCGAGTGCTTCAAATGTTAAATACTTTTGAAGTAATAATTCTTAGGTTTCAAATGAGGAGACTTGTCCATAGAAGAAGCACCAGGACAAGCCTCATATAATCCTTCTGTAAGAAATTTGGCAGTAAAGATAGATACAACCTTGGGCTGGCTGTACATTGTGTACAGCAAGAATAAATAAGATATTATAAAATAAATAAGAGGTTGTTTAAAAGCATGAGTTAGGATTGGGGCAGAGATACCAGGAGTCAGGTATTATTAATCAGTTACCCGTTGAGGGTTTGTTTAGCCCTTTGAAGACTATTTCCCAAGACTCAGGGCTAGATTACATTTCCTTTATTGTAAATTTTTTTATTGAAATGTAACATATACAGAAAAGTGCACAAATCAGAGGAGTACCATATCATAACTTTTTTCAAAGTGAACATCTCCCAAAGTAACTAGCATCCAAGTCAGGAAAGATAATGTTATTAATGCCCCAGAAATCTCTTCATGCCTCATTATAGTCAGAGCCATGGTCCTGATTTTCATCAGGACATGTTCATCACCCCAAAGAGAAACCTGGTACCCATTAGTTAGTCATTCCCTGAATGAGTTAGTTTGCTTGTTTTGTTTTGTTTTTTGAATTTTATTTTATTTATTTTTTATACAGCAGGTTCTTATTAGTTATCTATTTTATACATATTAGTGTATACATGTCAATCCCAATCTCCCAATTCATCCCACCACCACCCCCCCCACCCCGCCCCGCCACTTTCCCCCCTTGGTGTCCATACGTTTGTTCTCCACGTCTGTGTCTCGATTTCTGCCCTGCAAACTGGTTCATCTGTACCGTTTTTCTAGATTCCACATATATGCATTAATATACGATATTTGTTTTTCTCTTTCTGACTTACTTCACTCTGTATGACAGTCTCTAGGTCCATCCACGTCTCTACAAAGATCAATGGAACAGGATGGAAAGCCCAGAGATAAACCCACACACCTATGGCCAACTAATCTATGACAAAGGAGGCAAGAATATACAATGGAGAAAAGACAGTCTCTTCAGTAAGTGGTGCTGGGAAAACTGGACAGCTACATGGTAAAAGAATGAAATTAGAACATTCCCTAACACCATGCACAAAAATAAACTCAAAATGGATTAGAGACCTAAATGTAAGACTGGACACTATAAAACTCCTAGAGGAAAACATAGGAAGAACACTGTTTGACACAAATCACAGCAAGATCTTTTTTTTTTTTTTTTTTTTTTTTTTTTATTAATTAATTTTATTTTTGGCTGTGTTGGGTCTTCGTTTCTGTCTGAGGGCTTTCGCTAGTTGCGGCAAGCGGGGGCCACTCTTCATCGCGGTGCGCGGGCCTCTCACTATCGCGGCCTCTCGTTGCGGAGCATAGGCTCCAGACGCGCAGGCTCAGTAGTTGTGGCTCACGGGCCCAGCTGGTCCGCGGCATGTGGGATCCTCCCAGACCAGGGCTCGAACCCGTGTCCCCTGCATTGGCAGGCGGATTCTCAACCACTGCACCACCAGGGAAGCCCGCAAGATCTTTTTTGATCCACCTCCTAGAGTAATGGAAATAAAAACAAAAGTAAACAAATGGGACCTAATGAAACTTAAAAGCTTTTGCACAGCAAAGGAAACTGTAAACAAGATGCAAAGACAACCCTCAAGAGTGGGAGAAAATATTTGCAAATGAAGCAACTGACAAAGGATTAATCTCCAAAATATATACAAGCAGCTCATGCAGCTCAATATCAAAAAAACAACCCAAGCAAAAAATGGGCAGAAGACCCAAATAGACATTTCTCCAAAGAAGACATACAGATGGCCAAGAAGCACATGAAAAGCTGCTCAACATCACTAATTATTAGAGAAATGCAAATCAAAACTACAATGAGGTATCACCTCATACCAGTTAGAATGGCATCATCAGAATATCTACAAACAATAAGTGCTGGAGAGGGTGTGGAGAAAAGGGAAGCCTCTTGCACTGTTGGTGGGAATGTAAATTGATACAGCCACTATGGAGAACAGTATGGAGGTTCCTTAAAAAACTAAAAATAGAATTACCATATGACCCAGCAATCCCACTACTGGGCATATACCCTGAGAAAACCATAATTCAAAAAGACACATGCACCCCAGTGTTCATTGCAGCACTATTTACAATAGCCAGGTCATGGAAGCAACCTAAATGCCCATCAACAGACAAATGGATAAAGAGGATGTGGTACGTAGATACAATGGAATATTACTCAGCCATAAAAAGGAGTTTGCTTGTTTTTAATTTGCCCATTTATAGATGAGGTCAGTTATACGTGACTCCTTTTACATTTTATTTCTTTGTCTCAACTTACAGTTTCTGATATTCATCCTTGTGTGTCTGTGTGGTTCTTTCATTCTCACTGCTTTCTCCAGTTCTACTCTTGATAGACATTTGAGTTGTTTCCAGTTTGTGTATGAAGGTTGTACATGCACTTTTTGGTGAGTATAAATTTCTGTAGGGTATATACGAAGCTGAGAAATTTCTGGGGCACAGGATATGCATGTACTCAGAAGGTATCACTGCAGAGGTTTCCAAAGGGCTTGTGCCAGGTTACCATCCCACGTGCAGGATTTGAGGGGTCCAGGCGCCCCACATCCGAGCCTCCCCTGGTATGTGCTCTGTCATTTCCACTTCAGCTCTTCTGGGGGGGTTAACATGGCATCACATTGTGGGTTTAATTTGCATTTCGCTGAGGACAAGCAAAGTCGAGCATTTTTCATACATACTGAATGGCCATTGGATTTTATCTTTTGTGAAGTTTCTGTTCAAGATTTTATTTTTGTCCACTTTTTTCTGTTGACTTCCCAGCCTCTTTCTTACTGACTTATAGTTCTTTATATATTCTGGCTATGAGTCCTATGTTAGATATATATATATTACAAATACTTCTCCCGCCCTGTGGCTTGCCTTTATGCAGGGTTTTCTATGCATAGGGGAAATAATCTTGTAACTAGCTCAGGCATAACCTTTGTCAGCTATCTTTGCCAGATAGATTTTATAAAAATCAAATCATGTGAATCTTAAATAACATAATCTTTTCATAGTGGCATGCCTGAGTGTGGGATTTGAGAGAAGAGGAAATCGTGTGAGTTTTTGTATTTTTGTCAAACTTTGTAGTTTTATTAGATTACTGTTTCATTAAGACTTGGTTTGTATTTTTCTTCTTTAGGTCTGCAAGTTTATGGGCCGTATATGTGTGGTGTGGACACTGCCAGCTGCTTACCCTGTTTTCATTCTCCTCTCCTTTACCAACAGAGCCCTACTTTGTGCAGAGCTGCAGTGAGCACAGTAAAAGCTACTTGCTCTCCTGGGACCCTTTGAAGTTAGAGTTGGTTTTGTGACAGGTTCTACCAATAAATATGGATAGAAGTCTTTTGGGTGGGACTTCCAGGAAACCTACTGCTTTTCTTAAAAATAAAAAAAAAAAAGAGAGATAGACTTAGTTTGCCCTTTCTCTCTTCTTTCCTAAAAAGTGGTCATGATGCTTCAGTGCTTTGCAGCCATCCTGCAGTCTTGACAGTGGGAGACCCATGCTGAAGATGGTGGAGTCAGTTCTTTAATGGCATCGTGGGGGTCATTGTTCAAACCTTGAACCCCACTGTATTAGTCAGGGTTCTCCAGAGAAACAGACCTACAAGGAGATTGTATATATGGAATTGATTCCTTTGATTATGGAGGCTGAGAAGTCCCATGATCTGCTGTCTGCAAGCAGGAGAGCCAGTGGTGTAAATTCCAGTCTTGAATCCAAAGTCTGGAGATCCAGGAGAGCCTCTGGCAAGTCCCACTTTGAGGGAGGGAGAGGACCAGCGTTCCAGCTCCACGGTCAGGCAGAGAGAGCAGCTTCTCCCTCACCCCACCTCTTGTTCTCTTCAGGCCCTCGACAGATTGGATGAGGCCCATCCACACTGGAGAGCAATCTTTTACTCAGTTCACCGATTCAGATGTTCATCTCATCCAGAAACACCCTCACAGACACACCCAGAGTAACGTTTAACCAGACATCTGGGCACCCGGGTCGCGGTCAAGTTGACCCATAAAATTAACCATCACAGCTGCCTTCCTCTGGACCTCACGTTCTCTGAGGACAGTATTGGGTAAGCTCCTGCAGTTGTGTTTCCATATATTCTGTGGAATTCAGTCCCTAAGCAATATACACGTTACTCAGATTTCTCAGCTTTCAGAACCATTGAGGCGTGTAGCAAGTGTGTCCCAGTGCCCTGAGGTCCCGTCTACCCCACCGGGAACAAGACCTGACTCTGCCACGTCCACATCCTACTATGATACACGTAAGTGTAACAGTGTGTGCGGGAATGAGCTCTGGATATCGGCACCAGGTCATTTCAACTGCAGAAAAGCCATGAACCAAACGGACGTTAAAGGCAGTTCAGAGACAGCCAGGTTTCAGAGCAGACAGAGGTCTGGCCTGTGGTGGAGATTCTTGTCACTCCGTTGGACAGAGGCATCTAGCTCTTGTTCTCTTGTGTTACTGCCAAATCTCCATTAGACTTAGAAATGACTTTGAGAGGAATAAACTGAATACCTCTATGGATGTGAAAGGTGTTTGAGAAAATGCACGATTGTGCTTTCATCATTTGGGGGGAAAGTATCTTTTTTTTTTAAATTTATTTTTGGCTGTGTTGGGTCTTCGTTGCTGCACGCGGGCTTTCTCTAGTTGCAGCGAGCGGGGGCTACTCCTCGTTGTGCGCGGGCTTCTCATTGCGGTGGCTTTTCGTTGCAGAGCACAGGCTCTAGGCATGTGGGCTTCAGTAGTTGTGGCATGCGGGCTCAGTAGTTGTGGCTTGTGGGCTCTAGAGCGCAGGCTCAGTAGTTGTGGCTCACGGGCCTAGTTGCTCCGCAGCATGTGGGATCTTCCCGGACCAGGGCTGGAACCCGTGTCCCCTGCATTGGCAGGCGGATTCTTAACCACTGCGCCACCAGGGAAGTCCCGGGGGAAAGTATCTTGATACGCTTCCACCTGTTACTACCACGGTCCCTTCTAGAACAGTAACTCACATTACGCTAACGTGGGCCGAAAGGGTACATGTGTTTTTTGCAAAATTATAAAAAATTGTGTTTGCCTCTCCTGCGGCACCTGCCACACCCTGCTTCGGGATGAGACCCTGCAAACCACGTTTCTCCTTTGCTGACTGGCTTTTTGTTGGGTTCTACCGATGGTGGGGCGCACGGGAGGTGGGAACCCCGAGGAGGGAAGAAAGGGCCTGTTGCTCGATGTTTGCCTCCTGTCCCTGGCGGTGGTGGCCCAGCCGCGGGTCGCAGCCCAGCAGTGACAGTTCATTCTTGGAGGAGGAGGTCCTGGCTCGCAGGATTGCCACACTTTCATAGAACCAGCTCTGCCTCTCGAAAATCGCAGCGCCATCAGCCGGTGCCCCTTTCAGACCTTTGAATCCCGGCTCCGTGAGGTCCTGCCATGTCCCGAGGCACCGGTACCAGCTGTGCGGTGTCCACGCCTCAGAGGTCTGACTCCCAGCTCCGCGGGCGCCCCCTTCAGCTTCTGGGTCTTCAGAGTCCCTTGTCTCTGTTTCCCAGCCCTAAGGGTGCGGGCTGCTTCCCTTGGTTATCACCTCTGTCGCCTCTGCACTATCCTGTTCACAACCCTTGATATTCAACCCTTTCCGTTAAAATAAGTGGCGTGGTCTTGGCCTCCTGATTGAACAGGCAGCCGGATTCGCAGTTCCTGCGCGAGGGGGAGTGAGGCCGGGTCCTCTTCCGGCACCCCCAGCTCAGGTTGGCTTCCCACTGGCACGCGTGGCCTTTGCTCCTAGATCCTGGGATTCACCCCAAGCACGGAGAACTAAGGCGATGGAGAAGCGGGTATTTCACCTCCTGTGCGGGCGTGCAGTCCTGTCCTCGTGCCCCGTCTCCTCCATTCCCACCCTGCTCATCCTCAGTCTCTTCAAGACCTTCTGTCCACTCACTCCTCCGCTCGCTGCTACTTCATCGTCACCTTCTTGGCTTTGCTTTTCTGTGTAGTCCGTCTAGATCCCGTTGTCACCGCTTCACTCAATCACCAGGACCGTCTACTCTCCTGCCCTGTTGCCCTCCGGCCACACTGCACTACACAGCCCGGGCCCGGCATGTTCCATCTGTCCCCTCCCGCGCCCACCAGCAGGTGCCACTGGAGGGGGTGCACACGCCAAGTGTCCGGTGTCAGCTGGGCCCCAAGTGATGCCTGGAGGGCATTCTCCACCTCCTCTCCTCTCGGGGCTGTTCTCACCTGTGACTCTGCTCCAGCCCGACCCTGCCCTCCTTTCCTGTCTCACCTGGAGGGTGGCCTCACCTATCTTTTCTCACACCGGGCTGAGTATGGAGGCAAAGCTTCAGGTCTGTTTCCCACACTCACCACCTGTTCTTACCTTACTTGGAGGAGAAGGGGTTGCTCCTCCTGTCATGGGCTAGATCTTCCACTGACCAACCTTGCTTACCCAATACTGTCCTCATGACACATCTCCTAATGTGCCATGTAATTTGCTTTCATTTTCTCCCTCCTTCTACTCCCAGGAGAATATATATCTTCCGAGAGCAGGGATTTCACATCCATTTGGTTGACCATGAGGTGAGAAAGGAAGTCATCATGGTTGATTCCAAGGGTTTTGGCCTGAGCCCTGGAAGACTGGAGTTGCCTCTGACTCAGCTGAGGAAGGTCATTAATGGAGCAGGTTTGGAGGGAACGTCAGAAATTCAGCTCTGGACGTGTTAGCACGTTAGACATCCATGTGGAGCTGTTGAGTGGGCTGGAGGATTGGACCAGTTTTAGAGCTGAGGTCCAGGGTACAGGGAGAGACACAGGTGTCCTCAGCATAAGACACTTAAAACCATGGACAAGATGAGAGCTACAGGAAATGACTGTGGATGGTAAAGAGGAGGCCTTGAACTGAGCTCTGGGACACTCCAGCGCCCAGACCTCGGGCAGATGAAGAAAAACCATCAAGGAGGTTGGCGGGAGGAGCCCTGACTGTGATGAGGAAGAAAACCTGGAGGATGTGCTGCCCTGGGTTCAGGTGGCAAGAGTGTTTCCATGAAGGACGCCAGAGGGATCAGCTGTGCCCATTGCTACGGGTAAGTCACATAGCACGCGAACAGAGAATCAACCATCGGATTTGGCCTTGTGGGGAGGCATCCTTGACCTTGACAGGAGTGGTTTTGGTAGAGTGGGAGGAATGGAAGCATGATTGGAGGGGGTTTGATAGAAAATGGATGAATGAGTGAAAAACAAAAGGAACCTACTCTCTTGTGGGGATAAAAATGTATGGAGAGAAAAATGGGATTTTCTGATTTAAAAAAAAATCTTGGTGCAATTGCACACACACGGGCCCTATCAGCTAACCTGCTCGCTGTTTATACTCCTGAATTGCAGCCCAGGTCTTTCAGCTGTTACCTGAACAGATACTGCCTACGCTGGGGGTGTGATTTTGTGCAAGGCAGAGAGGTTATACCTCTGCACGTCCTTTCACCTTTTCTCTGCCATCCCTTTGACCAGGCAGCTCCTTGAACGAGAGACGAGCGAGAGATCCCATTTACACACTTGCTGACCTCTTATCCATGGGGCTCGTTTTACTCTCTGCCTTCTATCTGTTTAATGCTGGTGACCTCATTTCCCCTTATGTCATGGTCGTGTGCCTGTTTGTTTAGTCCACGAGAATGTAAGGTTTTGAGGACCTGGACCCATCACACAATATGGAGTGAATGACTGGCTTCAACAGCGGGCCCTTGCCTGCTTGCTGGCTCACATCAGGGGTTCTCTGATGTTCCTCTTTTTAGACAGAATTTCGTGTCTGAGCCTTTTTGAACTGGTATTCTGGGAGTAAGGAAGGAGAGGCCTGGCTATTTCTAGTGCTTTCTACAGCAATCAGGTATTTACTGTGTTCTCTAATAACCAAAATAATGACTGTTTGGAATTGCCTTGTTGACACAACGTAAGGGGAGTGCGTGTGTGTGCATGTGTGTGCTTGTGTGTGTGTGTGTGTGTGTGTGTGTATGGGTGGTGAAAGGTAGGAAGGAGTGGGAAAGAAACGGGAATGTCCCAGCGTCCTGTGGGCCAGCTGCTTTCACGTGATAGAGCTTAATAGGAGATAGATTTCTTTCCTGAGCGGCGACATATTTACATGGAAAAGGCTTAACGGAAGATCCTATTTGTTTGCAATCAGTGTTGATCACCTCGGTACAGAGGCCTTCGTTACTTTGCCAAGGACAGGCTTAGGAAGTATAAGATGCTGTCCTGATGGGCTTGCTTCCAGACGTGCTTCAAGTTCTCAATGGCGTGTTTCCATTTTTGGCAGGGGTTAACCCACACCGGTGGCAAATGCTTCAGCAAGGCTTTCCATCCCGGGATGCTCTTGGCTGCCAGATTTCTAGTTTCATGCAGTGTGGGTTAGGGGGCCAGGGATGTAGTTGCAGCAAAAGTTCCACTAAAGTAAGCCAGTCACCAATTTGCCCATCAGTGTGGGCTTTTTGTACCTGCAGGCCCAGCGGACTGTTGCTTTGGTGATAGGATTTAGAGGGTGGGTGACAGGAGTCTGAGCTGTGGTATGAACAGCAGTGGTGGTAAAGAGCCTGAGCTTCCTGCCTGTCTCCCCAGTTGGCCCTTTCTGTCCTACACAGAACCAGGGACCACAGGGAACAGAGACGAAGGATGACGACCTCCAGAGCCCAGACGCCCTCGGTGTTTCTTCCACGTGGCACTGCTCTGTGGGAACAGTACCCAGCCTAGCACATACTGCACACAGGTAACTATTTGTCATGAGCAGTGATACAAATACAAAAATAGCATCCTAACAAAGGCTGACCTCTCATCTCAAATCCTTTTTGTAGTAGGAGGAATACCTAAGAATATATTATCTTTGTATAATTAAAAAAGGAAACTAGAATAAGAGGGAATTAGCCTCTACTAAACAAACCAAGCCTGTCTACATCATGGAGTAAGCCACTGAGAATATCATCTATATAGACTGACTTTAAAAAAGGAGCCCGATGGGGCACAGGCAACTGAATGACAGATCCCCGGAGCATGCGTATTTATCACTTAGAAACAAACAGAATGTCCAAGAGGCAACTGAGATCTTTTCATTTTGAAAATGCTTTAATAAGTGTTGACAACACTGTTTTGCAAAATGTAAAGGTACTATACAAATTCTTAATACAAAAAGAATAAATTAAAAGCAGATTTCTTTTTAATTCTGCAACTTTGTCTACAACATACATCTTTGTCATTGATTACAGTTGAACAGAATCCAGTAAAATCATTTTACATGCTCTACAAGTCAGTTTCAGGAGCGACCTAATCCTTTCTTCCCCATTATTAAACTAGAGTCCATTTTACACGACTTGTAATAAACTATTGACATTAATGTATATGTAAAACTTTACACCTAGTTAATTAAGCAGTAACTGGTCATCTGATAGCACCTGGATGGGGTTTGCTATGTGTAGAACTAAACTAATACCGAATGAAAACAAATTGGAATTTGAACGGTTTCAACACTCACCTGCATATGATCAAATTAGAAAAACCCATCTGTCTCATAACAAAGTCTGACGTAGGTGTTTTCACCAGCCTTCTGGCTAAACAGGCAGTTTCTTATACGTATCCAAAGAATCCAGTAGGGGCTTTGTATCAGACCAGGGGTTTCATATTTCATCTTAATTTGCCTTAAAGAAATAGGGATACATAAAGAGCTTGCCAGTGCTTGTGTACAGTAACTATATCATTTCCCACCACACTCATCATTAACCACGTCAGTCTCAAAGGACCAGCACTTTTATGTACATCCTGTAGGAACTGAACGCAGCTCAACAGTAAAACCTGTTTTACTTAATCTCCGTCTTTACTACCAGACCATCATACTGTTTGCCTGAACTGTAATTCTGCCCCTCTATCCTGCCTCCATTCCTTTCTGCCCCCCGAATCCCACACCCAAGTGTTTAGAAAGAATTTTTGTCTCTCAGTCATTGTAACCCAACTGGGCTAAAAATTTGATCCGACTGACTTCAGACTTGATTTGTATCATCCGCAGTATGTAACCTGGTCACCTCGTCTATTTCCCTTTTGACTTTTCCTCTGGGACAGAGTTCAGTTTGATTATTCATGCATCTTCTTTTGGGAGAAAGAATCTGGCCTAATACAGAATGTTTCCGAATGGGGAAAGAAAAACCTGCTGTTTGTAGCTCTGAGCATCAAAATAAGAGCAACACCCCTGCCCGTGTCAATCCCCAGAATCGTTTAATATCATCATAACCAATTTTATTTGCCCTGCAGGGTTCACCCCTAAAGTGTTCTGTGAATATTAATCCCTTCCGCAAGCTGGCATCACCAACCCAGCAGTGCACAGAGCCAGGGAAGCCCGGCCCTGAGCCGTCCAGCCTGGCCCCAGCCTGCCGTGAGCCCGCAGGGGGAGCACCGTGGGTATTTCCTGATAGTTCATTTTAACCAATGCTAAGTGTCCGTTCTTACCCTCCTGGTCTGGTAGAGTCTGTTGTTTATTCTTGGATTGCCTATACATAAAAAACAAAGCTTTTTCTTGTTACGCTAAAGCTAACTTCAACTCTGCTTGCCCACAAATCTCCCCCACCCCAGCTCCTGTCTCTGGCTGTCCACTGCCTTTCCAGTAGGAAGTCATTACAAGTGAGAAAAGAAATTTCCCCCCCCGCCCCGCCACTTGCGCCCATAAGCACAGCATCCCACCTCTGTGGAGACCGTGTTTGTGCCATTTGAAATAACCCAACTACGAGTGCGCACTTGTTAGTATTATAAAACTATTTTTGAGGCCTCTGAAGATTGATGGCTCTCCAGTTGTGTATTAAGCATAGCTCAAAACACATGTAAACGTGCAGCTCCCACACACCTTTCTTCTCTCTTCCTTTTTTGGTACCTGCAGACCATCGTGACATATCAAGGTCGCTGATGATGTCGTAGGCATATGGGCCCTCTGGGAGCTGATACATTTTTTCAACCCTGCTCTGCCTGCCAGCTAGTAGACATGTGAGTACGGTCTTCCTACCTAAGGGCATAGTTGGGTTCCTGGAAGAAGTGACACGTTGGTAACCGGGTGCCATCGGATCTGAGCTCTTTGTCACACGAGTGCTAACAAACAGAAAATGGGCTACGACAGTTAAACACTTGAATGGATTGCAGTGTGCTTTTTCCCTTGGCTTCCCATAAGAAATCAAATGAAACACCTTGTGAGAAAAAAATAGGGTACACTTTTACTGGTTGTTTTAATGAGAGAGAACCACTTTTGGCAACCATCACCTTACGTTTCCTACAAATCCGCAAAGGAAAGCAGCTTTGTGTCTTGGGCTGAACCCCCCATGCAGGCCGGGGCTAAGCGGACACTCCGCTACTCCCCGTGGGTCTGTTCTCCTTGGGGTCCAGACTCGTGGAGATCCAAGTCAGCAGTGCCAGCCAGGGGTCCCCCGACGTGGCCATCACATGGGGTTAGTTTTCAGGCTCTCGATGGAGAGGGGTGAAGAGGGGCACCCGTCACAGATGGCTGACGTTCACGTGTGGGATGCAATAGCAGTGGAGGATTTAAAGGAGGTCTCATTGCAGAAAGAACGTCTTCCTCTTGGCCCCTCTTAATTTTTTGTGTGTTTTCAGTTTTTAATTTTTTAAAATCTTTGGCAGCATAACTGACTGTGATCCTTGGATGCATCTCTGACGTGTTCAGCTTCTGTTTCCGTTCTCCCTGCTCCCGCAACAGTCACTCCTCCCAGGAAGTAGTTCAGCTGTCCGCTGAATGTTCGCACGAGGCATCTTCGTCACCAAGGGCTTGGTGGGGCCTCCAGGGGGGCCCCAGCTTTCACAGTCTTTCTGGATCGCCCTGTACGTAAGTCCCCTCTCCTGGTCTCCACCAATGCCACTAGCCCACAGGAATCCAGGCCAGCCAGCTTCCCTGATGGTTCCCGGCCAGGGGGCTGTCGCAGCAGGGGGGAGCCACCAAGGTGCCGTTGAGGATTGGTGCCTGGCTCTCTGGGCAAGGGAGCCAGGGGACACACAGTGGGACCGGAACCTTCCAGAATGTCTCCCCAGTCAGGTTGTTGGAGGGTGAGGGGGACGCGGAAACAGGAGAAGAAAAGTGCTGAGGGCCGAAGCTGGTGCAGGGTGACACTGCGTCTGGGTAAGGCAAATGAGAGGCAGTGAGGTGATCTCAGAATGGCATCGAGGCGGCCAGATTGAGGCCGGCTGGCTCACACGAGGGTCCCGGGCTTGGCTTTTTCTTGCCCGTACCACTGGACATCAGCTAGTTCCGGATAGAGGGAGGAATCCAGGAAACAGCTATCGTTGTAGCTCCTGCAGGGAATCCAAGGACGAGAGGAGACGGTTAGGGGGGAATGCCACTTAGCAGTCTGCGTTCAGAAGTACGTGTTCACAGGGGGCTGATAAGGATCACTAGTCTTCCCTGTTCATAAGGAACCCAGGCCTGCGACAAGGCTGAGTGTACAGCCGGCTCGCGCCGACAGGAAAACAATCACACAGAGGGGACCTAAACCTTGCACAGCTGTGGAGGGAAACGGAGCTAACACTTACGCGGTGGTCCTCAGGCTCGGCTGCATGTGGGAATCACCAGGGAACCCCCAAAACACTCCTGTCCGGGCCCACCGTGGAGATGCTGGTTTAATCGGTCTGGGGTGTGCTTGAGTGTCAGGAGCTTTCACATCCCCCCACGTGACTCTCCCATGCAGCCAAGGCCCAGAACCCCTCTGGCTGGAGTCCGCAGGATTTTTTTTTTCTCAGAACAGTGGCTTGCTTTGTCCTCCCTGAGATCCCAGGTGTAACCAGCGTCCCCCAGATATTTATTCTGTCCCGGAAGCACATGTGAAATGGCAGGTTTCCCTGTAGGGAAACTGAGGTGATATTTTGAATGGAGTCTTACTGCTGTTTATTTGAAATAACATGTATTGTTGTGTGATTATCAAAAAAAGTATTGAAAATATATAGAAAAGCATATAGAAAAGACTTTGTAAAAAAATACTTGCAGCTGTGCGTCACGACGCAGGTTGGGTACAGTCGTCCCTTGGTATCTGCAGGGAATTGGGTCCAAGAGCCCCCCTGGATACCAAAGTCTGAGGATGCTCAAGTCCCTGATATAAACTGGTGCAGTACACTTGGCCCTTCGTATCTGTGGGTTCCTCATCAGTGGATCGGAGGGCCAGCCGACTGTATTTGTTGGAAAAAACCTGAGTACAAGTGGACCTGTGCAGCTCCAATCTGTGTCGTTCAAGGGTCAGCTGTGGTTTTTACATATCAAGAAGCAATCACACGGATATGCTGATGCCTATGGTCATTACTAGGCGTCATTATTAGGGAAACGGCCCCTCCCCACTGATCCTAAACTAGCTCTTTCAGGGCTAAAGATCACACTTCATCTCAGTGAATCTAGGAATGGGCTGGCATTTGCCCAGGAGGCGCCCAGATGCTGGCCCGAGGAGATGGGGTCCTACCTTCCTCTCCCGCCCTGCTGGCTGCACGCAGCCCCTGACGTGGGCGTGGCTGACCTCGGTGCCCCGTGCAGGAACAGCTGCAGAGCGGCCTGGGTTACCGCCTGTGCTCTTCCTTTGTTTAGAGCTTTTACTCCTGGTAACTTCTGAGTGTTCATTTGTGCTGATTCCTAAAGGGATGAAACCTGTAGGCCTTTAACCACAGCCTTCAGTTTTTGGAATAACATTCCTGTGAGGGACACGGGTCTGTGCCTCTGAGTTAGTAGGTGTGGGTTTGTTCAAGCTGGGTTTTCAAGTTTGACCTCCCCAGAGCACACGCCGTTTTGGGGGTAGAAATACCTATTTGGAAACAGCATCAGGACTTTGCATAAATGTCAGAAGATGATTTCCTCCCCTGCCGCTGATCTCCCCATGCCCTGCGCTACCGTTATGGCTGTGGACGGGTGGCAGGAAGAGACTCAAAGAAAAGCAGGTTTCAGGAGCGTCTTCAGCACAACCTCGTGAACCAGTTTATGACTGAGAACAAGCCATCATCACCGTTTTTCTGTTTGATTTGCTGATTTCTCTAGGAACCAGTGGATGAAGGCATTCTGGATTTCGTGAAGGTTTCTCATCTGGCTTTTAAAAAACCCATCAACGCTGGAAAACCCAAGGCCTCTGTGAGCATACCGTGGCCTTTAAAGAGAGTCCTGTGCCTGGAACCCCTGAAATATATACTGGGGTTAATACGCTTAAAGGTGGCTTCAGAAGCAAAGTAACATCAAGGCCCTAATTCCGGAACTGGCCCTGCCCGTCTATCACTGTCTTCCGGTGGTAAGTAGCTGATCCCATCCTACCCACCCTGCAAACTCTCTCTCCACCCTGATAAAACTGACCTGTGCCATCGTGCCTGAGGGATTGAGAGACTTTTCGTGGCAAAAGGTGGTTGGACCCCACGGTGGACGTACACTGTTCATCGGGGGGACAGTCTCTCCCTAACTCTGCGTCGTCCTGGTGGTGCTTTCCACCAGGGTGTCTGCCCTACCCTCACTGAGGGTGGCCACGTGGCCCGGGGGGGCCAGAGTCCTCTAACCCCAGTCACTGGTCAGAGACGGGCAAATGCCCGAGCAAGGCCAAGCAGCTTTCACACCACAGGGCTGTGCACTTCCTCCCGAGGATGTGACCGCCAGGAGCAGGAAGTAGAGGCAGGGATGGAAAGAGAACACGCCGGCTCCGTGTGTGCCCGCAGCCATGAGGCAGGTGCGATCGTGCAAATCCCACTAGTGTATGAAAGAACAGTAGAATCCAAATCGTGTTTCTGGAAGCTGGAATCAATTAAGGTTGCCTGCTCAGCTGTGGAGAAGACACTTAAGGTTTTTCATTCACCTGAGCTCCAAAGAGCCTTGCTTTTCTTTTTTCCTTCTGGTAAGAATTATCTCCCAGAAGTTTGCGTTTCTAAGAGCTGGCCTAGGTAAGAGTTCCTGGAGGAGACCAGGTGGAATATTCACAACTCAAAAGCACAGGAAAAGAATGGGAGTTCCTCCAAGAAAGACTTTACTTTCCTAAATCCAGTCTTTTACAATGTCTGCAAGCCTTTTGACATGAAGAAGGGATGTTTGGGGATTGATAAAAAAAAGGATAGGTGGGCTTTGAATTGCTTCTAGAGCTGCATTTCCGTTCTTGTAAAGACTAGGTTTGTAAGACAAGGACAGTTTCTAATTCCATAAGGAACTGGGTTGCAACTTGAATGAATGAAGCCAACAAGATCTTTAAACTCTGAACTTGTTTCTTTAACAGTGGTGGCAGCCATGGGATCCGGAGGAGACTTCTGATTTCAAGCTCCCTCCTTTTGGGTGACCTGTCCGACTTCATTCAGGACTTAGGCAAGGACAGATTGTCCTTCTGGTGAGTACTCTTTTGGTTTCTGAATTAGAATGCACTTGGTTCACATTCAAACGTGTAGTTTTCCCGAGAGCAAAACTAAAACAAAGATTGGAGGGCATGGGTCAAACACCTAACGAGAGACAACTGTCTCCAAAGCGCAAGGCCTCCCGGGTAAGGATACGGTGGTCACAGCCGAGCAAGGTTCACAATAGGTCACTGGCCACCTGCAGGAAAATTCCATGTAATGAGACCCCTGGTCACGGGCAAAGGCCGTCCACCAGGACAAACAAGTATCCTGTGAAAGGCAAACTGTCAAACAATACCCAAGTCCCAGCCCTAAGCTCACGCCTTAGGCTATCGAGGATTTTTTCTTTGTTCTAGGAAAAACTCCGAAAATGGGATCCCAGTCATCTAAATGCTTTAAGGGTGCCCCCCCGACCCCGCCCCGCCGGCCTTAGGAACCACCCCCAGCAGTTTTGTGTTAAAAAATTTTTTGGTCTGTCTGCACGCACGTGGACCAATCTTACTGAAGACAAACTAAAATGGCAATGGTCACCATGAGGAATGTTCCAATTAGCCAAGACTGTTCACTTCAGACGTGCACCCGAAAGCAAGGGCTCCCAAATCAAACAGGTGGAACGGGATACCTATTTTAACTGGCGTGAGGAAGCCTCCAAAAGGCTTCAAAATTCCCAAATAGCTTCACTGAAAGATTCATTGCAAAAGGATAATAAAACAATTAAGATGCGAGATACCCAAAATAAAAGACTGGAAGACTGTCTACTCTCCCCTCTCTCCACCTTGCCTCATTATACTCGTCCTCTGTCTGCACTGTCTCCCCACTTTGAAGAGACTGCATGACTGTAAACAAAAGCCCATCAAGTTGGTGGCCTTACGGACACTCCCATATCTGCCCTCAAAGAAGGACCCCCATTTGGGCTCTTCCAGGGCTGATGGGACTCCATGGATTCTCCTGTAACTGCTACCAGTTATTCCCTTCAACAGCCAAGGGGAAACTAAAATTAATGGAAAACCTTGCCAAATTCTGGTAGATTAGTGGAGCTATACTCTCTAAACCCCAGTTGTTCCAGAGCCTGCAGATGGGATCCTGGTAAATCTGGCAGAAGCTGGAAGGGGTGAGAATTCTGACCAGAGTCAGCTCTCCTGAACCTCTGTTTGCAGTGCCCAGTTGAGAGAGAAAGGTAAATGTTCATGTCCCTTCCTTTCCAAATCCAGACCCATTGGTTGATCTTTTCTCTCCCAGGGACAGCTGTTGCCTTCTCGTTTGTCTCGTTTTGTGTCCTGAGAACTTGGCTTGGCCACTGTCAGGTTGGGCAGCTATAACAGAAATGTAAGTTGCACCTTACATTTGTGGCTGAGGTCCTATCGATTAGTGCCAGCCCTCAGGGGAACTAAGTCTTTCCTTCTTTTGGTTATCTTTGGGAGTGGCTCTGGAGCTTGGGAGAGTGGTGTCCTTTGCACCCTCATTGGGAATGCCTCTTGCATCCATGGGGTCTTTCAATATGGCCAGGAATATTTACTGTTTGTCCCCCTGCCAAGATATTTAAAAGGATTGTTTAAGTAGCTCTATGGTCAGAAGTTGGCCAAACTGGAAGCTGATATACAGAGCCCGTTAGGAACTTTTTAAAGGCTTTGTCCCCCAAGTCAAAATGAAGCTATGTGCCCAGAGGGAAAGAAAAACATTCCAAAGACAAAGCTCTAAATCTAGAGCATAGGAATCTCTTGCATTCCATCTCAGTTGAAGATCTTCTCCCTGATCTAAAGAAGCAAATAGAAGATGATGCAGTTGGATGGGCTATGATGTCATTCACGTTGCAACCCAATTCCCCGCCTGTCCTTGTCTTACGGACCTAGTCTTTACACGAACAGAGATGCCGCTCTAGAGGCAGTTCAAAGCCCACCTATCGTTTCTGTCAATCCCCAGACATCCCTTCTTCATCTCAAAAGGCTTGCAGACATTGTAAAATACCTGGATTTTAAGAAAAGTCCTTCCTGGACGAACTTCCATTTTTTTTTCCCTGTGCCTTTGAGTTGTGAATGTTCTACCTGGTCTCCTCCAAGAATTCTTACCTAGGCCAGCTCTTAGAAACACAAACTTCAGGCAGGTAATTCTCGCCAGAAGGAAAAAAAGATGGGGAAGGCTGTTTGGAGCTTAGGTGAGTGAAAAATCTTAAGTGTCTTCTCCACAAATAGTAATGAAAAGCGTTAGCCGTCTGAGCAGGTAACCCTACCTTACTCCAACTTCCAGAAACAGGATTTGGATAAAACTGTTCTTCTATAAACTAGTAAGTTTTGCATTATTGTACCTGTCTCATGGCTAAAATTTTAAAACAAAAGCTTTATGATCTCTGCATCTGTCTGTATGTTTATCTATGTACGTTGTATATTTGTAATGGTTTTTCTACCACTGAGGGTATTGCCAAATTAATTTGCAAAAGAGCATATTTAATTGGCTTAAAGAAAAATAAGGCGATTATCAAATTAAGTATTCTAAAACTCTGAAATACAGAAACTTAACCACAAATGTTTTCAAGTTCGCATGATCTAGGAAAATCTTAGTAAATGAAAGCTAACTTAAGTTTGTTGGTTTAATTAAGTAGGTATGTTAAATATAATGCATATGTACAAACTTTTATTCTACCTGGGTTATTAGTCCAATCAAGTTCATGTTAATCTCTGTTACAAAATTTGTCACCAAGGAAGAGAACTTAAGATGTTGGCTAGCTGTTTAATGCCTCGAGAAATTTTCATGACTAATCTAAACAGAATTGTTAAGAACAAATGATCTGTACGTTTCTCACTGGGTAGAAGCTTTTTCCTGTTGATAAGCAACTGCCTCTTTTGTAGCAAAGAAATTACTTCAAAACATCTTCCCTATAGGGGGCACCCCCATCATTTTTGCATATGACTGAGGAACTCATTTTACTGGCCAGGTAATCCGAGAACTCTGGAGAGTCCTTCTTATGCTATACAGGCTGCATTCAGGACTAGGAGAAAAGACTAATGACATCATTAAAACCCAATTAGGAAAATTTCCTGAGACTTTGACCAAGGTGCTGTCACTGGTCCTTTTGCATCTAAGGTCCTTGCCTTTTGAAAAACCTAAGCTCACTCCCGATGAAACAGCATGGGTCCATGCATCTGCTTTAGTCTCCAAACTGTGACCCTCAAATTGCCCAACAGGACCTGTTAAAAAATTGCTAGTCATCTATTCTCTATTCCTCCTACAGGTTAAAAAGCTTATGCTGAACAAGATTACAGCCTGACACTGACACCCCTCATGACCTACTTCCTGGAGAATACATCCGCTGGAAAAGACCCCAACTAAAGGACTCCTGCTTTGCTCCTTGGAAAGGATCTTTTCTGGTACTGTTCGCCAGTTCCTGCACAGCTAAACTTGAAGGCATCCGGCCCACCTGAAAGGAGTAACAGGACCAGAATGAACCAGCAAAGCCACTGGTGATCTCGCACTTAAGATCTCCCAGCACCAGAAGCAGACGACATCAGACATAGACAGCTATCCCAAGACAACAGGCCAGGCCTGTATAACTTAACTTGATTTCCACCACTGTTCTCTTTACTGTGGAAATCACGATGGGGTAAGTTAACCAGACTCCTCCACTTATCTGTTTTCTCTCCGGGTTGCCCGTGTCTCCCAGGCAATTGCCAAGGGAGGTGACCTTTCAGACTCTGTATTTGTCATTTAAAACTCCGATCTGTCTGTAAGGTTGGAGACTCCCTGGTCCTTCCTGTAACCCGATTTTTCTTCTCTCATCCTTAGTGCCATCATAAGCAACAGCTGAAGTCCCTTCGATGTCAGCTACAGTGTTAAACTTTTGCAGCCCGGTTTCCCAGTGCCTTATTTTTACCTTTCTCTCATCATAACTCTCCTTGCCCAATTTGACACAAGTATCTTGTAAACCGTAGTACATTTGTGCCCCCCATGTTCTTATGGTTATCTAAATCAGATTTCAAAGGATTTGTCTCTTACCTCATGAGAGATGTTAAACTACTTAGGTTTATTGTTCAGTTACATGGGAAGCATTGCCAACTAAGTGATGATAAATCATCTTGGGTTATTTGTATTTTAATAACACTTAATTATTAATATAATTAAGTGTTCTAGAAATTGTGTGAAATTCCTAGAAATCTGATACGTCTTGGTATAATGTTATCAGTCATAATTCTTATTATCTTAAAATATTGTCTATCACAGAAGTAACCAAATTTCCTTGTCAATTCCATTATAATGAACTCTCATCAGATCTTTAGCAATGGGCATTTTTAAGTTCTTTTGTCATTTACAGATATTGTTTTACTCTGATGCTTTTGCAAAAGTGAGATTCGTGGCAAGGAACCTACCAAGAACTCTTGACCACCACATGGCTGCCAAATCACAAGGGGTCCAACCTTGGGTACGTATTTCACAACTGATGAAGGCTCCACCTGACCTCTGGTCCCGTGCAAAAGAGCTGGAGATCTCAAATCAGTCAAACCGACTAGCAAGAGAAGTAGCCACCGCTGAGATAGAGACTGCCTCCTCCCAAGATGTCAGATCAAGAACATGTCTTTCCATTCTTCCTTCCCTCTCTGACCATCCTTTTCCTAATTCTCACACTGTGAAGGTTTTTATGATTTCTTGCTGTCCATCTTTTTTGCTTTGCTCTGGCTTGGAAAGATAATGCCATTGTTCACATACGTAAGGCCGTTGCAAAGGGGGGTAAATCTAACCTCAAAGACTGTTTGAATTATCACGATGCCGGGGATTATGCTGTTCTGTCCATCACGAACTGCTCCCTGATTTCCAATGCCTCCGATTCTCTGGACCAACCTCAGCCAGCCCACCTTTCTGTTGTGTCCCACTCCCTAACCCTGGGGATCTGCTTCCTTGTCTCTGGTTAACACCCCGGGGAACCCTGCATCCAGGCTCTGTACAAAGAAAGGGACACAAGGCAAGGGAAACGAGACTAAAACCACCTGTGCTGTCTACAGACCCTTCAGGTGTACTGGCGTCCACGGCTGTCACCTTTTGGGGCCCGAGCCACAGACGGAAACAGGAATTACCGGGAAGCATTCAGTGGTTCAAAATCTGCTTCCTTTGGAGCAGCCCTACTCCGCCGGCCAGGAGCTGATGCAAATGAGGCCACGACCAGGAATCTCTCCTTACCTCTTGAAGATTCCAGAATCTGCTGGTAAAGCAACAGCTGCCCCATGAAAATCCCTAGACTCTCTGGCCAAAGTTGTTCTTGATAATAAGAGAAGCCTCTGGTTGATTATCCTTTTAGCTGAACAAGGAGATGTCTGTGCTGTGACCACCACCACTTGCTGCACCTGGATCAACACTTCTGGGGAAGGTGAGACCCAGCCACGCAAGATTACTGAACAAACCAGTCACATTCTTAGGCCAACAAACCAGCCAACGGGATCTTTCCTTGGGGATTATTCTGCTTATAATAGTCACGGCAGTCGCCGTAGTGTGCTGTATTCTCGCAAAAGCTTTAAATGCAGCTTTGCAGCCGCTAGCTACCAAGCAAATGATCTCCCTCAGAACAGAACGTCAGAAAAGGAACAAAGAGAATGACCGACTGAAAGACTGTGAACCCAATGCCGTGACCTGTGAAGACCACACAGAGATTCAGCAAAAAAAACGGTAAGAACTCCAAAGCCATAGCTGGGAGTAGCGCTAATGCCTTAAATTTTGATCACTTCTCTTAATTAGGCTCAGAGTCTGATGAAAAGGGGGAAATTGTTAAAAACAAGACAGCAGACCCAAAATGAAGTCGCTTAGGCTAGGTTCCATATCACCAAACCGAGACGTGACGTTATAGTTTCAGCTCCCCCAGAAAGGAATCTTTAACCAGTCAAATCGGGACTCGCCCATCAGCACGAGGGAGGGCGTCCGCCCGACAGACCCCTGCCGCCCCCTAACGGAGATCGAGTGGGCTACAGCCAACCCGCGTTTTCACCTGGTGTAACTCCCTCGTTCCTGCTCCTTTCTGCCTGCATGTCTTTCGTTTTGCACAGCTCCCCAGAGCTCCTTTCTATCTGCCGGACTGGCTGGCTGCCTGATTCATGAATCACTGAAATAAAGCCCGTAAGCTCTTTCAAATATGCTCAGTTGAATTTTTTTTAACACCATCATCTTCCTCTCAAAGGCTCAGCCCCTGTTTTCCGAATCCCCCATCTGCCAGCTCAGGGCACTTGCAGTAAAAATTGTTCCACGTCTCCCCGCTTTGGTTCAGGATCTTGTCCTACCCTACTTTTCAGGCTGAAGTCTCACTCTTTCACTACAGCAAAATGACACCCTCCTGTTCCCCAGACAGCCCTGCTTGTTTATGCATCTGTGCTGCTTTTGCCCTTGAACTGGCCTCCACCCTTCGAGCCCCCTCCTCGCACCCCGGGCCTTGGAAGGGATCCCTCTCCCCTTGGAAACCTTTTAGCATTTGTTTAAAGTCTCAGGGCATTTAATACGTAAGTGCTGCAAGAGACGTTTTTTGATTGAGTAAACTTACTTACCACTTTTTTTTTTTTTTAGCCACTTCTGAATGGTATCCTTTTTAGTTAACCCTTGAAATGCTCTCAATTTCAATACCTTGTCTCCCCCTGAGGAGAGGAACCAGACCAGGTGTTCATGTTTTTATGCCCGCTGTAGCAGGGCTTTGCAAATTCCAGCGTGCATTTGATTCACTCAGGGGTCCTGTTAAAATGCAGATTTGAATTCAGTATGTCCAAGAGTCTGCCTCCTAACAAGCTCCTGGGTGATGGTGAGGACGGTGCTCGCCTGTGGATCACGTTTTAGAAAGCAGGGCCCTAGGGCGCTTGGTAGAGTGCACGGCCGTCACTCAAGCACACTGGGATGAAATCGTGGGTGATCACGTGGCTCTGGACCAACTCAGTCTGCCCTTGGCGCCTGGAGATATAAACTGCACGATGCTGTTCTTTTCAACAAACATTGAACACTAAAACCCGTAAAAGCTTCTACAAGCATCTGCATGTACGAAGAGCCTGGGAAAGTCTAAAACATACTTTGTGGTCTTTTCTGGGAAGCAGCAGTGGGGATATCTAACAAACACACACCTGATGTAAAAACATACATATAAACATCGACTTCCACATGTATCTAGAAATAAGACATGAAAATAACGGCTTCCACACCACTCAGATGTTTCCTTCTGGAAATTATGATACATACGGGCAAAGGCAACACAGCTGCAGCACATCTGAGATCACAGACTCATGAGCAGTGAAGGGGGAAGGCTGTAAGAACGAAACATGCCCTTACGATACCTCTATTCATCAGTACTTTGGTGAGTTGGAGACTCAGACCCATCCATAATGGGCGAGTTTTCTGTTGCTTCTCTGAACAAAGGAAAGCAGAAGGAAGAGAAGAGAGGTCAGGTTAAAGAGAGGGGCTGACACAGACACGATTAGTAGCTTATTAATGCGTTGCAAAGCCCAGCTGACTATGCACCCAAGCGCTAGTGACACATAACACAGGCCTTGCGCAACTTTCAGCCCCCTCGCGGGCGTCAAAGACCTCTTTAGTTTTGTTAGGAAGGCAGCCAGGCTTTGGCACTTTTGACCCATTTCTTATTTTCTTATCACATCACAGAGAACAGTTCTTGTTCGTTAATGATAATTCAACTCAATCCAATAAAAGTTTAAGGACCAGAATTCCTTTTTGTTTCAAATTGGTCTCGAATCCTCACTAGCTGTGTGTGATCAAACATGGGCATGTTCCCAGATCCACTCCAAGGGAAAGGCAGGTGAGGGGTGCTCATAAGTTCCAAAGCCTGCTGTCAGTCAAGTAACAATCATGTATTTAGGTCAGGTGAGACTGGGTGTGATCCAGAAAATTTGGAGGAGCCAGAAAGACAGCCTGAAATCTGAAGGTCCTTATTCGGGGTGAGATGGGTTAGCCAGTGGAGGTACCATATACACAGAAGATCTGTCATTCTTTTATGAATCCACCTATCTATCTTTCTTCTTGAAATTCTTGGGCCCTAAGCCCTGCAGCAGCTGCCTGACCACACGAGCTAGAGGTGGGGTGTGGGTGGCACATAAGGTAGTGTTATAAGGGTGTGTAATAAGGACGGGGGTAGCTGCTGCCCTACAGACAGACCAGGCAGTGGGAGTGGACACAGAACACCGGCAGTTGGGACCGCAGGGTCTGTTAATTCGAGAGAGTAAGGGGCAGCGTGGGGTGGGTCGGTGAGGGATCGTCACACCTGAGTGCGTCAGAATCCCCTGGAGGGCTTGTTAACACACAGGCCGCCGGGCGCCACCCCGAGTTTCTGATTCAGTGGGTCACGGATGGGCCCGACAAGTGCATCTCTAACAAGACCGCAGGCGATGCTTATGCTGCTGGTCTGGGGTTCCACATTTTAAGAACCACTGGCTTGGTGGAAAAAGACGAGGCTTTGGTGTCGGCTCACAGAGTGCAGGGCTGAAATTCCAGCACCATCCAGCTGTGCGACATTGGGAAGACACTGATTTTCTCTGAGCCTCGTCTATAAAACAAAAAATCTGGGTACTTCCCTTGCAAGATTGCAGTGAGGATTATATGAGCTCAGATATGTTAGAAGAAGCTTCCAGCCTTTGAGTACACAGCAAGCAGTCAATAAATGTGAGCTCCCCTTCTGTCAAACACTAAGGCTGAATAAAGCCTGGTTTAAAATCGCTAGAGATAAATATGCAGCAACAAAAAATGTCTGCCAAGAACAGAGCCTGAAAGGTGGAGCCAGTTTGGGTCCTGTAGTTTCCCTCTGGTGTAACTCACAGCTGTCAAATTTTCCCAGACATCCCCACGGATGCCCCAGCAAACGAGAACCTGAATAAAGCTGGATAAAGGGACCTCTTATTCCTTTAGCCACTGGATAATGATAGAAGGGAGCATCCACTTAGAGGCCACGTCTTAGGAGCAACGGAAGAGGCAGGGATGGTGACGGGAGCAGGAAGCAGGTCACATGTACCTGCCGGACTCTTCTGTACATGAAAACATCCTAAGTGTCCATGAGATTTACTGTTCTATGTGGTGTTCTCTGCCTACATTTAAAGCTGAAAAAGGAGCTGAGTTTTGGTTTCATCATTTTACTGTGGGCCACCTCTTAGGGTCTCAAGGTACCCGACCCCCTTTGTTGTTGGTTCTGAACAAGGGCTTGGCCGGGACTGAGAGAGAATCTGAGCCTTCTGCTTTTTTTTTCCTTAAGAAGCATCCTGACACCAAGACAGTGGACACACTGCCAAGCATGCAAAGCAGCAGGCTGGGGCTCAGGCCGGGGGTGGGTGTGGGTGCGTTCTTGAATCTCTCCTTGGCTGGCCTGGGGTGATCGCAACCCAAGCCCAGCGCTGTCTGGAATTCTGGCCAAAGAAGCGCACTCGGCTCCCTCCACATTTTCGGGACCATCACCAACTTTGAAGGAGAGTAGAGAAAATTCACCCGAATAAAGGGACAGCGCCAGAAAGGAGGGGGTGGAAGGTAACAGCAGTGCCTGGGGCTTCTCCGGAGAGGAAGAAGTTTCCAGCGCTGTACATCATTCCCGGTTTCCCAGTACCTCACCCTTCTGCCGATAAGCCCTCTGTCACTAGGATCTTATACCTGCTATGCTCTAACTGACGAAGAACGCGGAGGATCACTGCAAACCAGGAAGGGAGGGTCGGAGGTCTGAAAGGGGAACTCACCCAGTCCGCCAGGTTAGGATGTGGTGAGGGCTGCCGGGGGGCGTCGCTCCAACTTCACTGGACGGCGTTGAGCTTCTCTGGCTTTGAGGTAAGGCAGCTGCGTGTAGGTGGCGCAGAAGAGACACAGGTCAGACACGGGGCAGTGAAGGAGCTTCTTTCCAGAGATTCTGCCTGTGACCCTGTGGCAGGGTCCCCGTGGGAAAACGTCCACCCCTCTCCCCACGTTTGGCCAATGACGTTTTCTCCCCTCAGCCGTGCAGCTCCATTCTGAGTCAAGCTCGCTTGGGGTCCTAGGTCCCCGCTTTGCCACTGGGAAGTGGCCACAGGGATGGCGACAGCCCCCACTGTCCTCGGAGGGGGACCTGGGCTGGCCTGGCACAGGGAGGACCTGTTTCTCTGGACACGGCGTTTCCAGATACGGCCCCAATGTTAAAGCTGTTCTTTATTACGAACAGAAAACCTCCAGAAAGGTTCTCTGAGCTTGTTGTCTCTGCCGTTTCAGGCTTATAATTTACCACGTTAGGACCCTTCAAATGGGGCAGGGCTTTTCAAAGCTCATCCAAATCTGACTATTCGGAGCTTACTGATGTGGGCAGGATTTTTTAGTTGGGAAAACTCAGTAGGAAGTAAATCCTACTTAAATGCATCCCTCTGCTTCCTTGGGAATGCAATCTTTTTCATTAGGATGCTTAGTCTAAAATATGTTCCAAAAGATTTACCGAATCTCTTTAGGTAAAGCAAATCTACTAGACAAGTGCTACAGTTTCGACAGAACATAAATACTCCTGACCTGTCCAACCTCAGCTTCTCCTAATAGGGTTACAGGGGACCATGGTCTTTAAATGATATACATAATACATTCATTCATTATTCTCAAAAATCCTCCTAGGAAGTTGATGGCATAATTCACTGGGCTGATTTTAACAGATGACAGAGGAATCTGGAGAAGGTTCTCGGGCCTTGAAGTCCACGGTTCTCTCACCCTTGCCTGAACCATATTTATTCCTGTCTCTGCAACTTGTCATTTGGCAATGACATAATAAACGAGTCACTGGGAATCGGGGGAGAGGACGCAGAAGCCCTGTGAGTTGGCACCCCCGGGCAGCCGGCCGGTCCTTCCTTTTCGCCCGCTTCTCCCCAGGCCCCAAGAATCTCCTTCAGTCCCCCAAAGAGGAACCCCCTCCCCCCAGTTTCTGTCTATAAGATCACTCTCCCTTCCCTGGATTTTTGCCTGCCCTTAGCTTTCTTTCCAGTCACAAGTCAAATCCTGACTTGGACTTCCTTTCATTTGCTGCTCTCATTTTATTCTGATACTTGAAAAACCATTTTTCATTATGTCTCAAGATCCTCTCCCACTTTCTTTCCTACAGTCAGTGTGGTGCGGTCGCTCTTTCTGTAATTGGCTTTTATCAGGCGATTCATGATCGGGCAGCATCCCATCTACCAACTAGAAAGGCGCTCCGATCAAGTCTCTCATCACCGCGCAATCTCCCCTCTTTGTGGGCGCTAAGATATATAAATGAGTTAGCGTCTGCTGGCGCTGAAAACCCCGCAGGGACGTGGAGACTGCTGGACAGACACTGGTTTTTTTTTTAAATCATCGTTATTCTTTCTTGGAGACGGAGTGGGAAGGGGATTAACTTAAGGGAGAGAACGGTTTCTTCCATTTTTCACTTGATTCGGTACTGCTCGATGCCCTGAGTACAAGCATATGCGGTAACCCTTCCTCTGATGATGAAAACTTTAAGATGTAACAACGGGGCATCAGAAGCACTTTACAAAAATTACTTTGATCAGAACATAACATCATTGAAACGGGATCTCGAGGAGCAGTCTCGAGTTTTCCGTGAAGTCACCAGGGCAAGTCACAGGCAGAGCTCGCCACTTCATTCTGCAGCCGGTCTGCGCCACCTGGGGGAGACACTGGCCAAATCTCAGGGCTTCAAGTGTTCCTCTCCCCTGCAAGGGTACCGCTCAGGTCTCTAACCCACTGCTGTCTCTCACCTACTACTGTCGCCCCCTTCACCAGGGTAAAGGCGCACCTTTGGATAAACCCTGAAAAGCACGGACTTCACCACTGCTTGGATCTCCGTCCTTACAAGGACAAGTGGCTGCAGGGATGGTTTGCACCCCGCTGGGCTGGTCTGGGGTTTAGGATGCGCTGCCCCACCCCTGCCCAGGTCTTCCTCACTCGGCAAAACCTAGGCTAGAGTGGGAGGGGTGAGGAAGGAGGGGAAGGAAGGTCTCACACATCTGACAGCTAGGTTTCTAGAATTAACCGTCTCTCCTGCCTGCCTGCTCTAAGAACACCTTCAATCCCCACCAGTTCACCTCCAGACCCACCAGGTGCGCGCCGCGCCGACCGCCCCCCCCGCCCCTCACCTGACGTGGCCTTGCACATCTGGGGCATCCTGGTGACCCTGCTGTGCGCCACGAAGGTGCTCTGGGAGGAGGCGCTGTACTGGGAGCCGCTGTCCGAGGAGGCGGAGCTGGCGTGCGACAGGCGGCTGTGCTCCTTGTGCGAGGCGCTCGAGCGCTGGTACCACTGGCGCAGCTCATCCGAGACGGCGGCGCGGCCCGCGCCCTTGTCGTGGGCGCCGCCGTCGCGGCCCAGCGACGGAGTCCGCAGGATCTGCGAGCGCGAGGGCGTCAGGCGGCCCGCGTCGCCCTCGTCGGCGCCGCGCCAGCTCTCCCGGAACAGGCCGCCGGCCGTGTACGAGTTGGAGGTCTTGAACTGCGCCTTGACGCTGTAGTGGCCCTCCTGGTCGCTCTCCAGGCTGCGCACCACCACGGGCGTGGCGCCGCCCTCCACGTACAGCGGGTACTCCTTGATGCGGTACTGCGAGCTGGGCTGGCTCTGGCTGTGCAGGTAGACGCCGTGGCTGTGGCCGTGGCCGTGGCCGCCGCCGCCGCCGCCGCCGCGCGCCGCCAGGTTGGGCATGCTGCCCGAGTTCGCCGCGCCCAGCGCGCCCGCCGCCCGCTGCCGCTGCCGCTGCCGCGCGCGCGCCTTGGACGGCGAGTCCTCGGCCAGCGTGGAGTAGTTGGCGTTCATCTGCGCCGGGTAGTAGTGCTCCGAGCTCGAGTGGCTGGTGCACGACGAGCAGTCGTCCATGGGGTCCGAGCCGTTGCTGCTGCGCGTGCGCGGCGTGTAGAAGTCGGGGCTCCCCGTGTCGTTCTCCGAGCCCAGGAGCTTGCCCTGGGACTCCAAGCTGGAGCTCCGGTGCCGGAAGTGCAGGGCGAGGCTGTGCAACCGCGTGGGGCTGAGGTCCACCGACCTGCGGGGAGACCACGGCGCGCTGGGTCGGGGGCGCCCGGGGGAGGGGCTGGCGGCTCGGCGATGCTCCGGTCGTCGGGCTCGGAGAGAGCGCGAGGCCGCAGGGCCCAGAGCCTCCCGCAAACGCGCATCTAGGAGAGCGCGTCTAAGGGCGGGGACCCTGGGGATCTAGGTGCTTCCCATCCCTCCCAGGTGAAGACCGGGCCGGGAGGGGACGCTGATCCCCGCCGTGATTTTCGATTCCGAATGGGCGATGGGGACAAAGTGCCCACGTAAGGGCTTCTGAAAAAAGTATGCCAATAGACAGGTCTTTTTTTTTTTTTTTTTTTAAGGTGGAAAGAGATTCTATAGACACCAGCGAACCAAGATCATCCCCGTTCTGGTATTATGTTAAGCCAGATGAAATGCCCATTTTTGTAGGTCAAGAAACAGCCCAGCAGAAGCAATCATATGGTTCCACCCAGTACTATTATGAGTACTGGACAGATTTCCATTCCCCCATGAACACTTGTCTAAAACAGAAGGTTGGTGGCACATGGAACCCTTAAAAATGACGGCTGCAAATACTTACCACTTCTTTGTTTACAATCCATTCTGCTTATTGGAGCCACACGATAAATATCCATCAATATGGGGGGGGGGGCAGAGTACAAGGACTGCACAGAAATTCACCATGGCTGGGTTGACCAAGTACAGGAAGAGGCGATTCCCAGGGCTGACTGTCACTCAGGGTAGACTGCGAAGTCCCCACTGTGTGGCCCTCCTTGACTCGGGCCTCGGTTTCCTCTCTGGTCCCACCCCGCTCCATCACTTTGTTCTGGCCACACCGGCCTCCTGGAACACGCTGAGTGCAGGCCTGTGTCTGGGGCCTTGACCCTGCTGTTCCCTGAATATCCTTAGAGCTTGCTACCCACCTCCATCCAGGTCTCTGCTCAAATGTCACCCTATTAGAGAAGCCTTCTCCAATGCTCTCCTTTAAATGGCTCTCCTTCACTCACTTGCCCTGTTCATTTTTCTTCTCAGTACTTGTCACCACTGGCTTATTTCTTTACTGTGACTCTCTTCCTACTAAAACGTCAGTCTGATGAGTGCACAGCGTGGTCTGTTTTGTCCACGGCTCTATGCCCAAGAATAGTACCTGGTACATATAGGCACTTGATAAATATCTGTTGCATGAATGAGTGAATGAGAATGAATGGACAAGAGACTCTTGCCTGGAGAGCTCAATCGTACCCTACATAAATGGTTCACCACTTACAGAATATCACACCATCTGTCCTTCGAGCTACGGTCCCTATGGACTTAGTTTTAGAGAAAATTGAGTGATGGCTTTGGTTTTGCCTCTTTTTAGGAAAGGAAGGTGTGATTCACTGAAGCCTCACGTTTGCCTGTTCCTTTTGCTCTTGAATGAATTTACACCTTGGGGCATTAAAGGAAGTCCAGGATACATGAGGACTGTCCAGTAGAAAGATACATGAGGACTGTCCAGTAAAGACCACCCCACCAGGGCAAGGTTGTCTGGTCCCGGTGCTCTTCCCTGCTAACCTGGGTAGCCGTTCCGGCCTCCACTTTTGTGGCTTAGGAAAGCTCCTTCCATGCCCACTGTCTCCAGGGGATTATCCGACCAACTACCCACTGGGCGTGGACAGTGGGATATAATGTGCCTCTTGGCTCCCACGGGCTTCCGGCTGCCAGCTCAGTTCTTGATTCTGCTTCCCTTAAAGAAGAACCTACCTCGCTGGTTCAGTCCTGACTCCAGCTCACGGCTTATCTGGGCCAGCGTGGGTCCAGCAATGCCAGATTTTACAAAGGCAGGTCTGGTCTAGGGAGGGAGATGGATGGACTCACCTCGTGGAATGCACGTAGTGGGGACTCCGGACTCGGAGGTCGGGTGTGGACGGCATGCTGCGCTGCGAGTTCCAGGGCGGGAGGCTGCGGATGGGGCTGGTCTGCAGGGAGCTGCCGCCCCCGCCCGCTTCAGCGCAGCTCCCCGTGCTGGGGAAGCGCTTGTGGCTACTGCAAAGCAGACGAGGCCACGCTGGTCACCGCCAGACACAGCTGCACCTTCCCGCAGGTCGCTGACTATGTATGGCCTTGGGCCTTCGATCTCGGTGTCGGGGAAGCTTGCCCGGGACTCCCCCAGAAGTGGGTGAGCCCTTCTCCCTGACGCCCAGGGCAACGTGCGATGAAGACCCTCACCAGCCTTCTCCGGGACAGGCAGTGTGACTGTTCTGCGAAGCCCCTGCCCTGAGCCACAGTTTCTAAGAGACAGATATTTACCTGTCTGGGTACCCACTGGGAGCTTTACAGGACATAATGAAAGGAAAGGAGAAAAACAGAACAGCAGTCCAGAAACGCCTTCCCAAACCCCTCTCTCCCACATCAGCTGAGTAACGAGCTGCTGATACACAGCTGAGATTACAGCTGTTCGGCTCCAGAATTCTCCCGGCTGATAGTTCAGGGTTCTGAGCCACTCTGGGATTCTTAACGAGTGGGCTCTCTCATTTGCCATTTCGGAGTACTGCTGCCTAAGATATCCTAATTAATTAATTCCCAGGGAATTTAACGACATTCAAGCCAGGGGCCAACACGTGGATTGGGAGCCCAGACCCTCGTTTCCCTAGGAAGGACGAATCTGCACCTCGAGCAGGTCAGCAGCAGAGGGCGCTGTGGCGCAGCCCTGCTGAAAGGCAGCCCCAGGGCCGCGCACCCAGGGCCGTGGGGATGGGTGACTTGCGGATGCTACTTAGGACAGCCCTGGGAGTCTGCCCAAGCGTGGACAGTGACCTCGTATGGCCTTCCCGGCCCAGCTCACCTGGAGTGACCGTGGGAGGAACGCTTCTTGACCTTCTCGTAAGGCTCATCTAAGGAGGACTCGCTCCACATTTTGGGCTTTATGGGCGATTTGTCATAGTCGTTGCGGTGATAGTGCATCTGCCTGAGTCCCTCCAGGGACTGGGGAGGGGGCGGCCGGTTGTGCGACGGTGGCCGAGGAGGGAGCCCTTTGTGAGGGGACTGTAAGGGGGACAGTGTGCTGGTGACCTGAGAGTCTTCTGCACGAAGAGGAAAGAGAGGAAGTGAGCAAGGGCCATCCTTCCCGCCCACCCCCCCGGACGCCGCCGCCCTACCCCACCTCCGCCCAGACGTCAGCCGTCAGCGGGCACGTGCTACAATTTCACTCTTGTACCCTCAGATCAGTAAGGAAAGAGCCCCTGGCAGGAGCAAGCCTGTGATGGGACTGGGGACCCACGTGAAGCAGTAATGCCCCTTGGGAGGTCCGGGGTCTGACACATGGGGAGGAAACTGATCACAGGCGCTGCATCAACATCAGCTGATGACAATCTATACCTGCCCCGTCACAGAGGGGTCTCCCTCAAACGTTCCCGTTTCCTCCCCTGCAGAGACTGGAGTCCACAGAGGCCACAGGCTGGATCTCTGATATTCAAATCACGCCCCCTGCTCCCCTGCAGGCCTGTCCTTTCCTCCCACCAGTGTAATGAATTAAAATATGACAATCTGATGGCAAAGAGCAGGGCCAAGACAACTGGGTAAATAAGCCACCAGCCTTTCCCCACATCAATGTCAGTGATTATTATCCTTGCGGTTATCATTATGGCTAGGAGCCACGCAGATCTTTCATGTTTTCTGTCTGAATCGCCACTTACCACTGCCCGCCTGAGGTTTCCCTAAAGCGCAAAAAAAGTAACTGCCACAGGACTTCCCTGGTGGCACAGTGATTAAGAATCCGCCTGCCAATGCAGGGGACACGGGTTCGAGCCCTGGTCCGGGAAGATCCCATATGCCGCAGAGCAATTAAGCCCGTGCACCACAACTACTGAGCCTGCGCTCTAGAGCCCGCGAGCCACAACAACTGAGCCTGCGTGCTGCAACTACCGAAGCCCGTGCGCCTAGAGCCTGTGCTCCGCAACAAGAGAAGCCACCGCAATGAGAAGTCCGCGCACCGAAACAAAGAGTAGCCGCGGCTTGCCACAACTAGAGAAAGCCTGTGCAGCAACGAAGACCCAAGTCAGCCAAAAATAAATATAATTAATTACTTAATTAAAAAAAAAAAGTAACTGCCACTTAATAGATTTCCACGTCATTAATGCCTTGACCTCCCCAGGTTGGGTTTAAATCCATGGGAACCTTCTCAGAGATGCTTCTGGGTTTGGCATCCCTTCTTCCCCGATGTGTGGTGGTGGTGGTGGTGGTGGTGGTGGTGATGGGCTGGGGGGAGGGGATGGGTCACTTCTGTTCTTGTAAGAATCTCCCAGGAGAAGATTCTGAGAATCACTAGGTTTTTAGAGGTCAATGGGAAAGAAGAAGACAGTTTCCTAGGCCTGGCCAGGAGTCTAAAGGGACGTCTCCCCTTCACTTTCACTGTTTCTCAGGAAGGGGCGAGGCTTGTTTGCTTCTGGCTACCCCCAGGCCCTGCTAGCAGGTTTCAATCTTTGTGACCCAAACCAACGGCCACCTCTTTCCTCCAGAAATTATAAATACTCCAAAGGAAACTATGCGTGGTGTTTAAATTGTCTGTTCAGGTAAAAATGTGGTTTTGGCAACTAAAAAAGTAGAACACCATTCACGATCACCTTAAATCTTACCTCCGGGCCACAGGACGTAATAAAATTCCAATAGACGTGTGTTTCTGTAGCTCCCACCCACTCTCAGCCAAACAGATGACCAATGGGAAATGAAAGAATCACAGGGAACCTGGCGCCATGTTGGTCTGGCTCCTGGCTTTCCCACTGGGCTGTCCCAGACTACACACAGCTTAATCCCAGTTCCGAGTTCTCAAGCAGGAAACAGACAACCTACCATCTTCTAGAACAAGGGCATCTGACAGGGAACTGTCTTCACTGGCAATATTTCCATCTGAGAAGACAAAAAGCAAAAGTCTATGAGGTGAGCACATCCCTTAGACAAAGCCCTATCTGTGAAAAAAGTGGGTTTCCCACCACCCCATACCCTCCTCTATCAGAAAACCACCCATGAAACACAATCAAAATGCTGTTGGGCATTTCTTTTGACAGTCCCTGTGGTGGGTCATGACTCACCCCCCATCCCTGACACTGCAATGTGCCCGGTCTTTGTTTCATTGGCAAAAACAATGCTCAGCAGTTTAATATCCAATATAAAGGCCACCTGGCCTGGCCAAGCCCCATCATCGTCCCAGCTCAGGGCGTGTTCTGACTCAACCCAAGGAAGTGAACTGCCGTTTGTTCTACACAAGTGAAACTAGGGCGAGGAGCTTGGTTTGGCTCATATGGCAGTAAATGGCTTCTCAATAAACTTCTTGAGTCATTAGCAGACAAAACAAGCTTCTAAATAAATACAGCTTCTCTCTCCAAAGCTTATTTTCATAGACACTATTCAATTAACCATGAGAACACACCCAGAGGGAGACAGAAAGATGATCCTCCCCCTTTAACAGCTGGGGAAACTGAGGGACGTCTAGGGGGGAGTGGTTTGTCTGAGGCTACGCTGCTCTCCTGGCTAAGTTAGCAAAAGGTCCCAGGTCTTTAGATTCCAAGCTTAAGGTTTTCTCTCTTCAAATAACAAACCAGGCTAAGGCGAGGAAGAAGAACATGAATCACTCCTCTAATTGAAGTGGGCTCGTCGTGTGATGAAACGTTATTTCAAGGAGGCAGCAAAATGGAGAAGGTACATCCTTGAGCGGTTAAAAACGAACGGCTACGGGCACAGATGGGACCAAGCTGGTCAGATAGCGATTTACAAACAGACTCTGCTGGCCGTCCTCACCGAATGGCCCTCACTGGGCAGGCCGGCAAACCACGCTCTTCTGTGGTCGACCAGCAGGACGTCCGTCCCTCCGGTGCCCTTCCCAGGCTCTGTCAGCCTTGCTGACGTTTCCACAGTACTGGGACCCCCCAAGTCCCTTCAAGGGGGCAGAAGGAGGTCCCAAGAGGCATTAGACAGAGGAGGGCTGGCTGAATGCAGCTCTGTTAGGGAAAGTGAAAAAGTCTTGGCCAGTGACAAAGGGACGAGGTGGAGAAGGATAGTTATTCCAAATTACCTAGAGCAAAAGGATTTTTCTTTATGATCTCTCTCACTTTGAACTAGGAATTCACTTTATTCATATCGCTTGATGAACTATGAACAATTAGGAGACACAGCCTTGACTAGCATCTTGGAGTCACCAGTAAATCATCCCTCCCCCAGGATGCCCACATTTTTAGGTTGCAGCAAAATATATCAATATATGTAACGGTGGTAAAATACGCATAATGTAAAATTTACCACTTTAGCCATTTTTACTGTACAGTTCAGGGGCAGTAAGTACATTCACATCGTTGTGCAGCTATCCCCACTGTCCACCTCCAGAACTTCTGTCATCTTCCCAAACTGAAACTCTGTCCCCATGAAGCAGTAACTCCCTGTTCCCCTCTCCCAGTGGCCCCTTGTAACCTCTCTTCTACTTTCTGTCTTCCTGGAGCAAAAATATTTTAAATGTGTATAAACTATGAAAGAAGACTTGATATATATTTTAAAGAATTTGGTAAACAATAAGCTGTATTCAGGGAACTATGTTAAACTATCCTGTAATAACCTATAAGCATCTGAAAAAGAATACACGTATCTATTCTTTTGTGAATCACTTTGCTGTACACCTGAAACTAACACAGCGTGATACAACACAACTATACTTCTATTAAAAGAAAAAGAATTTGCTGACTTAAAAAAAAAAAAAAGGATCATAATAGTTGGAGAGACTTGACGGTTGGTAGTGAATTCTGGGGTATTTCCTACTCGTGTTCACCGAATATAATCCCCACCCACTCCTAACCCCTCCTGATCAGAGTTTGGGGCTCTAGACCCCCAGAGGGGGGCAGTCCGGCCCTCCGTAGCTTAAGCGCTGGGACAGGAGCCCCTGGAGACAGAGGAGGACTGCGGGGATGCCGGCCTCAGGGTGCCTGAGCCACCCGGCTTTCCTTCCAGACCTGGGTAGGGTGACCAGGTCTCTGAGGACGCTGGAGCCTGGGCTGGCCCCGGGCTCAGCTCCCGGTGAGGGCTGAGAGGAGCGTTCTCCCAAGAGGCCATCAGGAGGGACAATGACCATCTGATTGGTGTAAATCCCCTTTCATCTCTGAATCTGAGTGCATGTTATTGCGCTCGTGGCTCTCAGGTCTCTCTAGTTTCATTTTATGGATGGAAAAATTAAGGCACAGGGTAGTTAAGCAGCTTGCCAGGTCGCTCAGGGGGTTGGGCTTTCGGTTCATGCCTTGGACGAAGACCCAGTCCTCTGAGGGTCGGTGGGGGAGGGCGGCGCCCACAGTGGGGAGTGGGCTTGGCACTGACCTTCGATGATCAGCGAGGCCCGCTGGGTGGGTTTCTTCCCAGACTTGACGCGGTTCTCGTTGATTGCGCTTTCAATCTCCTGCAGCTTCTTCAGTGCATTCAGGTAAGAGGTCTTCCTCTGCTTCTTCAGTTTCTTGCTGACGTTAGGGTCACTGGCCAGCCGGCGGGCAGCCTCCGTAATCTGGGACTGAATGGCAAACTCCCGCTCCAGGCGCTCCAGCTCGGCCTCCTGTGAGAAGGAGACCACACGTAGGGGGATGCCGAGCGGGTGACACCCGTCCTCCTGCGCCCGCGCCAGGCCAGCGAGCCTCCGTCCCTGGAGACACGCGTACAGGAAGCCAGCAGCCTCGGGCACCCACGCCAACCCGGCCCCGCCCCGCAGCGCCCCCTCCTCCGGTCCGAGGCAGCCAGGGCCCTGGACACGCCCACTTTTGAGACTCTCGGCCCCTGTTCCATCCTGGAGACACGCACCGTCCCTGAGAAGCTTCCTTGTTGCAGGCCTGGGGGTCACTGGGGTTCATTTCCAAGGTCTCCAGCAAGGCTCTCAAAGACCCAGCCTTCCTGGAGATCCAGAGCCCACCGGGTTGGTGTTTCCTTCCCATTTGGGGCAGAGGGGGCAGCGCTATTTTCAGAGTGGCCTCTGTCGTGCTTTGCTGGGGGTTTGCTACCAGGGGGCTCCCATGGGTGCCCCCCCTGCACACACGCCCTCTGCCTCTTGCATTTTGAGCCCTGCACGCTGGGCCTTACCCGCACTCACTCACGCCTCCTCTGGAAGCTCTTTCCGCAAGCTCCGGCCATCCGCTCACACCTGCCTCTACGTAAAACTTCCACTGGGTGACCAGCGGCCGCGCCCCAAGTGTGGACGGCCGGTGGTGGAGCCTGGTCCCCTGCCTCCTGGACCACTCTTGGGCACTCCTTCCTCTCCTGTGTGCCTCCCTCCCTCCCTCCCTCCTCTCTACCCCTCACTTTGGCCGAAAGGACCAGATGGATGAATGTTCCCTCAAAGGGAGTTTTGGACCCGGCAGAAATGCAGCTGTGGCTGCCAGAAGATGCCCGGTGGACCCAAAGGATGAAAGCAGGGCCAGCGTACTAGCTGTGGCTTCTCTGCGGCTCAGCTGGTGCCTTTTTCAAACACCGACCAGCGAGGCCAGGGGAGCCCAAGCACGCATCTTGCTCTGGGGGGATCCCCGGTCTGGCTAAAGCCCGAATGGAACGGATTTAACCGTGGAGGAGCAGGTCACCAAGTCTGCTGGAGCCAAGAGACCTTCCGAATTAAAGGCCGATACGAGAGCCTCGCCTCTCAGCCCCACGTGCCAGGCTGGGTGCCCCCATCAGGCACACAACTCTGAGCTGGACTTCACCTCCTCCTGAGCACCGAAGGGAGGGGGCCCAGGGGTGAGAGGGGAAGGTGAGGATTAAAGGAACTATCATTAACATTACGGGTCTAATAAACTCCCCAGTTCCTGCAAACGCCCGCTGCGTTTCTTCCCGGGAGAAGAGTGACGAGGTGGACTCCTGCCCAGGGCCTTGAGACAAACAAGTCACCAAGGACAAAGCCTCGCAGCTGCTCGCGGGCTGTCAGGGCAGCCCTGGCCCAAGACACCGACCCGGAGTTTTGTGGGAACCCCCGACAAACTCTTGCTACTTAAACCGAGCCCAGGACGAGGCCGGCAGCCCATCTGCGCAGATGGTTGCCTGCCGTGTGAACAAGGACGTCAAGGGCGTTCCCAGGAGAAACAGGCATTTCCCAGCGATGTCTGCAGAGGCAGGTGAGGAGGCAGGGATGCAGTGGGATTCTCAGGGAGCCTAAGTCATCTTTTACTGGAAAGTGTGAAGGAGGCACCACGAGTAGGTGTGATGGGACCTTGGGAAGAACAACGGGGTGCAGGTGGGTGGCACTCATTCATGCAGGGTCTCCCCTGGATCCTTTAGTGCAGGTGTCTGCCCAGCACAAGAGGACTGGAAGTTTCCAGGCAATTCGGATGACAGCTGGGTTTGAAAAATACTCCACCAGAGGGTTTCCTAAGTCCCACCGGCCCGCACCCCAGTTCTGACCCCGGTAAAGTCCCAGGCCCAGCCCCAGCCCAGCACACCTTCTCCGACACCTCCTCCTGTTTACTGAGCATCCAGCAGGTGTCAGCGCCGAGTTGAGTATTTTCCATGCACTGGCTCTCTTAATCCCAGCGACAGCCAGAGAAATGAGGGTTCCGAACTTCATTTTACAGAAGAGGAAAAGCACCTCCAGAGCTGGGTGAGGCATTCTGGCGCATCCACCAGTGCTCCCAGCACCCGGGGACGGGGCCCTGCTACCACAGATCTCAGGAGACCGAGCCACCCCTCCCACTGTCTCCAGGGCGCGTGCGTTCCCCTCTCAACTCAGCCCCATGCTCGCCCACTGCACGTGTCACGCGAGAACGTCGGTTCCCCTCGCTTTGTAAAAAGACTAAATACGCACAGAACTCCTGTCTCCACTGGCTTCGATTCCTGCCCTTTTAAGTCCTCTGCTCAATAGCATTGTAATGAGTAACTGTATTCGGAATAAATTTGGAAAGACATTTCCTGGATGTGCCCCTGGGGCCTGAGGTGTGCCTGGCCTTGAATTTCTCTTGGTTTGAGACTGGATCACTTATTAACCAGCTGGAGACCCAAGGCTCCCCTGCCCCCAGATCTGAACTCTCCAGTCCCAGCCCCCGCCGAGGTTTAGTCCAAAGAGGGTCAAGTGAGGGGTGCTTTGGGAAGGCGCAGTGTCTTGCTCACGCTCGGGCAGTGATTTTAGCAGCCGGGTGGAGTTAGGACCACCGAGGGCAGGCCCGACTGTCTTTCCCCGGCCAGCGGCATCGCTGCACCTGCTGGCGTGCCCTCAGTGTTCTTTCTTCTTTGGTCGTTTTCTGTCATAGATCAGACAGTACGCTTGGCTCTCAGTGACAAAGAGCTGGGAGAAGAACACATGAGTGTTACGGACTATTCTCCCATTAACTTTGCTGCTTGCGACAGGCCTGTTGACTTAGACACACAGCCTCCACAGAAATCCAAATGCTTACAGATTAACGCAAGGTGGCCAATCCAACCAATGGGAGCCACATACTGACCAAGCAGCTAACTTAAGAAAAGGTAAAAGGAGAGCAATTCAGGAGGAAAGAGGAAATGGCATCCGGTAGAACGGAAACATCCTTAATAGAATACCGAGGCGCCCTCACAAACGGGAACGTGAGGCGGGTGGAAGAGAATCCAGCCACAGAGAGAAGCACGTACCTCTCCTTTGGGCAGGATTTTCTGCTCGTCCAGTTTGAAGGCTGTCCCGATTCTTCTTCGAACAATGGGTGGCTCCTCTCCTGGATCCAGGGGATACTCCACGGGCAGTTTGCCCGTCAGCTCCTGCAGAAGTGTGACAGCACGAGGGGAGACGGAATCAGAGTGGGGTGCACGACCGGCTTCTAGGACATACACACGCACTTCAAAGCACAGGTTCAATGCACAGATTCGAAACCATAACCTTACGCAATACAATTTCATTTCTCCAAGAACGTAGGGGAATATAGTCCTTCCTTTCCAGAACAGAGGCACTTGGAAAAGATTTTCCCCAAAGTAAATTCCTGTCGGGGAAATAAAATCGCTACTGATTTTCATCATAAAAACCCGAATTTCATTCACTTGTTAATTTCACACGTGTCTGGCGTGTCTACTACGAACCTGTTGAGGCCACGCAGCCGGTAAGAGCAGAGGCAACATGAGATCTCTGGTCTTTCTGGCTCCAAACTCTGTGCTTATTTCACTGCACCAAATATCTGAGTTTAAAATGGGTCTTTCAAATGAGCTTTCTTAGGAAGCGTGGTATCTATATGGCAAATTCCAGAAAAGGGCATTATTATATAATTTAGAAACTGAGTATGAGTAATAATTATTCTACTCTGGCCAGATGCTCAAGGAACAGGCTGAGTTGAAAAGACATTAAATGTGTACAAATACGAGTTTCAGTCGAAACTGAAAATATAATCCATATTACTGACGAGGCCACTTAAAAAAAATCTGGTGTATGTGCGTTTGGGGCTCTGAAAATCTAACTGTTGTGAGTATAACGACAGTGAATTTAGTTGACAGACCACCGTGGTGACAATGGTCCCGGGCAATCGCTGAAAGGTCTGTGGGATGATTCAGGGTTAGAATTAGGCTTTCTATGAGCAGCTTATGTCTGGGCTCAATAGAGATCAAATCTGAGTCAGCAGCTAACCCACGTGGTAGAGTCCAGGCGTCCACTGCAAGGAGACACTTCCAGGGACCAGAAAACCCTGGGAGACCCACTGCCTGCCTCCAAGGGACCGGTGGCCCTTCCAGGCAGAGCCCAGCCCTGGTCTCTAGTCCCAAATCAACACAGAGGTTGCACAAAGACCCAAGGCAGGCTCTTCTCGGGAACTCCATCACCCATGCAGAAAGCTTCTGTGCCGGGCAGCCTCGTAAGGGCAGGAAAGCCCTGATCATCAGGTTCCACGGGCAGTCTGACCTTCTAACAGGAGGAGCGACATGGCTTCTCTGTGCCACTGCTGTGTGTACACATTGGGGTGTGTGTCTGTACACACTGGGGTATGTGTGTGTCGGGGGGGGGGTACACCTGGCATGTACAAGCACACCCACTCCCTGCGATCCTGGGCCTCTTTCCTCCTGAGTTCAGGCCACTGGGAAATGACCTCTTGGACTTTTTATTCCTCACTGTAAGCATTTCAGAGCACAGTGGCCAACTCTTTGAGTATGAAATGCTCTGCAATTTTCTTCCCTGTTTTCTTTCTTCTTTTTCTAAACGTGGTTCAAATGTCTCCCAAGTAGTTGTGTGTGTTTTCTGCAACATTTTATTTGCTTCCCTAAAAGTCTGCCTATAAATAACATATTGAGGATTTTATACTATTAGGACTTTCTTTACTTTGAAACTTATAAAAAGGAGGGAAAAGTTGTTAAAATGGCCATTGATTTATAACTCTAAAGAGCCTGTGGTTTTCTAACACAACATTGCAAATCAACTATAGTCTAATATAAAATAAAAATTTTTTTAAATCTATGAAAAATTTAAATGCTGTCTCTAAGTTTGTGAATTTAAGCTACTACAACGTAAAAGAAAAATTGAACAGCTGTATTAGTAATTAGTGCAAATTGAGAATCTGTATTGTCCCAGCGAGAGTACCAGGTCTCCCTAGAATAATGAAATAAAAACTTTAAAGAAGAAGAAGAACAAAAAAAGAGTCTTTGGTTTTAAAACAAAATATCTTTTTTAAAAATGAAGCTACTGATTTTCCACCATCTGCTTGGGGGTATTTGAGTCCAGGCCTTGATTCTCCATATTTAATCTGACATCACGTGTTAACGAGAGCTGCCTGGGGAAGGAGGAATTTAACACACTCTTGTGGAGGGCTCGGCCTGGTTCCCTTTCTCTTCTTATGTTGGTTATATTTTGCCAGATGCTCCCACAGCACCTCATTCTGGCTGCCCCACACCCCATGGGACAAAAAGTACTTCTGGATACCCTGAGCTGAGGGGGTGTGTGTGACACAGAAAGAGCAGGACAGAGTCAGGACAGAAGTTCTCCTGTCCCCTAACCTCAGAGGAGTCAGGACAATGTGGCCGGCTTCTCGTGAAGTTTCTTCTGCTGCTCAAGTTCTGTTTTCTGCTGTCCACATAGTAAGAAGCAGGAGCTCTGTTTTCCTTATTTTGCTTTTATTTTTACGAGAGGCACAGAGACCTTCACCAGACATGTTAACCTTGCCCGGACATGTTTCGCCAGTTTTCTGATGCTGATTCCCTGCTGGGTTTAGGGATGCTGCCTTTATTAAAAACACAACAAGGCTTTACAAATTATTAAATGCAGACACCCACACCCATGTTTTCTCAATCCTTCCAGCGTATTCTTTACAAAAAGATTGCTGATATTAACAGTATCTCAGAGCACATCCCCCAGCTGGGACAATTGCTTTCCCAATATTTGCAAAGGATTTGCGCTAATGTGGGTCTGCTTTGAGCCAGCTCCGGTTTGAATCAATCCAGAGCATAATTAAGCCAAATTGAACTGTAATATGATCTCATTCTGTGGCCCCTTGTTTCATTCTTCCTGGGGCAAGGCATTAGGATTGGGGGGAGGGGAGTAGGGCTCTTCAACTTAGTTTGGGAACCTCTTTCCACTTCCCTTTCTGAACTGTTGACCAACAGAGCTCCTTGTAATGTTATATACAGAACACTCTCTCTCCTGAGGGCTCCCACCCCATGGTGTCTGCGTGCAAGCACATGCACACGTGTGTGCATACACACATACGCACAATAACGCGAGATGCATTAAAAAAGCAAGTCTTGGGCTTCCCTGGTGGCACAATGGTTGAGAATCTGCTTGCCAATGCAGAGGACACGGGTTCGAGCCCTGGTCTGGGAAGATCCCACATGCCGCGGAGCAGCTAAGCCCGTGAGCCACGACTACTGAGCCTGCGCGTCTGGACAGCCATAAATAAAAAAATAAAAAATAATAAATAAAATTAAAAAAAAAAAAAGCAAGTCTTCAAACATGATAACAAGGAGTTGTGGAATAAGCAGAAGGTGGTGGAAATAGATGTTCAAATAAATAGAGACAGTGACCTGCCACAGTCTCTAAATCCCAATGAGACATGAGCCTTGTGTATATATACACTTGAGGAAGCATTGCTTTGCCTAAAATTAAAAGATTTTTTAGATGACTAGGCTAGGATTTCATTAACAAATAACTCATGTGGCCCAATATCCAAAAAACAAACGACCCAATCAAAAAATGGGCAGAAGACCTAAACAGACATTTCTCCAAAGAAGACATACAGATGGCCAAAAAGCACTTGAAAAGACACTCAACATCACAGAGAGAAATGCAAATCAAAACTACCATGAGAGGGGCTTCCCTGGTGGTGCAGTGGTTAAGAATCCGCCTGCCAATGCAGGGGACACACGCTCAATCCCTGGTCCGGGACGATCCCACATGCCGCGGAGCAACTAAGCCCGTGAGCCACAACTACTGAAGCCTGCGAGCTCTAAGGCCCGTGAGCCACAACTACTGGGCCCACACGCCACAACTACTGAAGCCCACACGCCTAGAGCCTGTGCTCTGCAACAAAAGAAACCACCGCAATGAGAAGCCCGCGCACCGCAACAAGGAGTAACCCCCGCTCGCTGCAACTAGAGAAAGCCCGCATGCAGCAACGAAGACCCAACACAGCCAAAAGTAAATAAATAAATTTATATTTAAAAAAAAAAACTACAATGAGATATCACCTCACACCGGTCAGAATGGCCATCATCAAAAAATCTACAAACAATAAATGCTGGAGAGGGTGTGAAGAATGTAATTCCTACTGTTGGTGGGAATGTAAATTGGTACAGCTACTATGGAGAACAGTATGGAGGTTCCTTAAAAAAATAAAAATAGAATTACCATACAATCTAGCAATCCCACGCCTGGGCATATATCCGGAGAAAAACTTGGTTCAAAAGTATACATGCACCCCAATGTTCACTGCAGCACTATTTACAATAGCCAGGACACAGAAGCAACCTAAATGTCCATGAACAGATGAATGGATAAAGAAAATGTGGTACATACATACAATGGACTATTACTCAGCCATTAAAAAGAATGAAATAATGCCATTTGCAGCAACATGGATGGACCTGGAGACTGTCATACTGAGTGAGATAAGTCAGACAGAGAAAGACAAGTATCATATATTGCTTATATGAGGAATCTAAAAAAAATAATACAAATGAACTTATTTACAAAACAGAAACAGACTCACAGACTTAGAGAATGGACTTATGGTTACCGGGGGGAAAGGCGTGGGAGACAGACTGGGAGTTTGGGTTGACATGCACACACTGCTATATTTAAACAGAAAAGCAAGAAGGACCTACTGTAAAAACAAACAAACAAACAACAACTAAAGGAAAAAAATGCATCATCCACCAAAAAAAAAAAAAAAAAGTGAAAGATTCACCAGATCATGAGTTTTGAAGGGGATTTTATATCAAGTGAAATCCTGATTTCCTTGTTGATCCCCAAAGGTGCTCCTCACTATGATTTCCAAAGATAAATCTGAAATACACTCAAGAGAAACAAAAGCCACCACAAGGATAAACTCAGGCACAAGATCTTAGGAAGCTGGCAAACCATTCCATCCAGCATGGGAACTATCATATGAGGAAATGCTTTATAAACTATGGGGCACCATGCAAATGTTGTTGTTTACAATTGTTATTATGACTGTTATTACTACTTGGCATTTGGCCCCTAGTGGGGTCCCTTTTGGGATTCTGCCAGGACCCACTTTCACTGCTGTCAGAGTGTTTTCATTATGGTCCAAGACTCCTGTTTCTGATGGGGCTCATCCCGGGGGCTGGGGGTCGTCAACAGAAGAGGGCTGGCTTCCCTCCTATGCCCTTTATGACGCCGACCCTTGCCTTTTATAAATACGTGAAGACAGATGAGGGCACAGACAACACAGAGTCCCACAGGACGAACCAGCCATGCTTACCGCTTCTCGTAGGCAGAGTCTCTTCAGCTCTTCCAGCCGCTGGCGAAGCGTTTCCTCCAGAGCTTCCTGCCTGGATTTCAAGGCTGCCAGCATGTCTTTCTTGGCCGACTGCGAGCTATCTGATTCCTGAGAACCTGTCAATTAACAGTGGGGTTACTAGGCCAGCTGACGAGGGGACGCACATCTGGACCACAAAGGAACTGAACCGGAGCCCACGCTGTGACTGTGGGATTTACCCCAGGAATCAAGAGAGTGTGAAATAAAACAGGTGCCCAGAGCTCCAAGGGTGAGGGGCGGATTCTCAGCACTTCGGGTAATTTACAGCTGGTCAGAAGGACCGGCGGGAAAATTTACACGCCTCTTCTTTGATTATCTTAAGATATGTCGCACACCCATTTCAATTTCACTAGCAAATTTTAATAGACTTTTTATGCCATGAAGGGGAAAGTAAAGTTTAAGCCAGCCATTTTAATACAAAGTTTTAATTTTTTCTATTTAAAAACGCTTGTTTTTGCTTAGTACAAAGATAACGCATGTTTATCATAAAAATTTTGAAAATGTAGACATGTATAAAAATAATCCATAAGCTAGTCACCCAGAGATAACCACTGTCTTGCATTTTCTTTTAGCCCTTTTACCTAAGCACATATATTTTAAAAATAAAATTAGATTTGTATTGTATTTTTTGAACTCGAGACTGTTAACATGAGCAAATTCCCTAATAAAAGTTATACATATTTTTATATGCAGCACAGAACTATCTGCTTGATGATTCAAATAGCAGACTGCTAGATAGGAAACCTTTGTGGAAGGCAAAAACTGTAAACCAAACAAAAGGAAAATATGCTGAAATGCCAACTGGAGAGATTTACGGTAGACCAGAGCATCATTTCTGGGCTGCAATGTTTGGATTCTGAAATAGGTTTCCTGCAGTGAAGCTATTATACCTTTTCTACCTGGATGGCTAGACAAGGCACCTTGACTCCCTAAGAAGGGAAAAGCTGCTTATTGCTTGCTTCTCGTGTCCATGGACAGCGGAAGTCTTAGAAATGGATGGGCATTACTGGGTGTGCCTTCAAGTGGCTCACATCACGCCATCTGCGACAGCATCAAACGACATCGAACACCTAGGTATCCATCTAATGGAAGATGGACAAGAGCTCTACAATGAAAAGTATAATACTCTGCTGAGAAAAACGAAAGACCTCAAACAAGAGAGAGATGTAGTCTGGTCATGGATTGGAAGCCAGACGTTGTAATGATGTCAATTCTTCAGGAACTAAATCAGAGAATCATTGCAATACCAGTAAAAATTCTAGCGGGATTTGTTGGAGGGAGGGGTAGGAATTGTATTTCCTTAGGAAACATTTCGGGACAATTCAGTGAATGAATGACAGATTTGACAATGATCCAATCAGAATTCCCAGAGTCGATTGTTCTGTTTCTTCCAGTGGTTAAAGAAGGCGTCTCAGAATCACAAGACTAGAAGGGACTTCTATGCTTTTGTATCAAAAACTCTGTGATGGGGACTTCCCTGGTGGTCCAGTGGTTAAGACTCTGCGCTCCCAACGTAGGGGGCCGGGGTTCGATCCCTGGTCAGGGAACTAGATCCCGCATGCCACGACTAAGAGCCTGCATGCCACAACTAAAGAGCCCGCATGCTGCAACGAAGATCCCCCAGGTGGCAACAAAGTTCCCGCATGCCGCAACTAAGACCTGGTGCAGCCAAATAAATAAATAAGTAATAATTAAAAAAAACAACAACCCTGTGATGCTCAAATCATCCCCATAAATATAAGATTTGACTCTTATTTAGGCTCTGAGCAGGAATCCCCATATTCCCTCAATTACCAGGCACCTAAGTTCTTATAACCCTAATCTTCAAGAATTCTCAGTGTTTAGGTACAATACATTTTGACTCATTCTAGCTTGAAATAGAGAATCTCCATCACTGCGGGAATGTACCATCTTTATGCCTCCACAGTAGCTAATAAATATTAGCTTGAATAAACAAACGAATAAATGTTGTCAATCGTATGGTTGGATGCTATAATTAAGTTGTATCTCATCTCCGTAAAGAAATCTAGTACCTGTAGGTTGTTTCTTTATAGAATCGACCTTCCAAACTTTTAATCATTTTTGTAGCTCTTTCCTGGATTTCGTCCTGCTTCAATCGCATGTTTCCAAATTCAATAGCAAACTCAAGCGAAAGCTTGACCCTCACGAAGGCTCCATTACCTCATGGTTCTCAGATACTAAATCCACATGGTGTCGTACTCATGTGACACATGGCTGGACATTATTGCAGGCTCCCCGTTTTGAAATGCTTCAGGTTTTCTACCCCCATAAGTCAATTACCCTGAGCTTATTAGTCCTGAACTATCTCCAGTCTACATTCATCTAATGTAACACAGCTAAATCATTTTGAATCTTAATCTTGTTCCCTGAGTCACAGTCACCAATCACAGGTGAAGACGCAGGAAAATTTAATGAGCTACGCTCTATTATTCCATCATCTAAAGAATTAATAAGAAGGTAAAATAATACTGGAAGGAAGTCAGACTTTAGATTTAAAAAACAGACCTGGGGAAACTTGGGTCCAAGAAGATGAAAGGATTTCTAGCACAAATGAAAAATTCACTGTTTTCCCTCTCACCCCTGCCTAACCTCTCACAATAGGAGATGATGATTTATGAAGTCAAATCTAAGAATGAACTATATTCAAGAATGGCAAAAATCACAACATTAAACTCCTGGTGGTAAAGCCCAGAATTTTTGGATGATCTGATCTCTAGTTATGGATTAGTTAAGCTTTGGTCTTGAGCTCATTAGCAGTACCTAAATTATGATTACTTATAATAATTAGCCTAAATACCAAACCCATATAAGACAGAGTGATGGCTCAAGAGGCCTTCTCCGTATCTGGCACCACTAATGCTGGCTGGCTCTGCTTCACACCTTTATTCTTGAAGTTGCTTCACGAGGAATATGGTGCCAGGTACCAAGTCAAGTCTTTGCAAAGTAAGTGAGTTGGCCTGGCTTAGACATGCAGAGTTCCATTTTCATCTAACCTGGATGGTGGGTAAAGTGTAAAACGATCTGGTTTTAATGCACTCTAAACCACTCACTAGACGGGTGACCTTGGACAAGTGACCTGCCCTCCTCAATCTGCTGTAAAGACTAATGAGATCACGCACATTCGGCATTTAGCTTGTACCTGTGACAGGTAAACCCCCCCGTATCTAGGGTGGACTTAACTTGAGTGAGTGCACATACCCACACAGGGACATTCCGGCTAGAATTAGAAAGACAGAAATGATTGAAATGACTTCCTCACCATTACTCAAGGAGCCATTTGCCAAAGAAGAGAAGCTCTGTGCAACACAGCTACCACTTGGGCTCCAAAGCTCATCTTTAGAAGGAGCAACAGAGGTCTAGGCACTGTTTTCAAATTTCGTTTCTTGAGCCCCTGGGTTTGCATTTATGCCTTTGGTGCGCCTGTGGATGAGGCTGGGACGGAGTCAAGGGGTTCGGCAGGCTCTGGGGCCCCCCACTCCACCCTCGAGCTAGGGCAGCTCTGCAGTGGGGTTCTTGTCACAATGCGTTTGAAAAAGAGGTTCCCGGTGCCTCTGTTTCTGTAAAGGAAATGCACCGTCTGGGCAAGCGTGCTGAGTGCTGAGAGCTGCTCTCTTTTGGAGCTTGTCGGATCTGAAGCTGTCGGGCGGTTACCTGCAACCAGGCCAATGTGGCAACCCTGGGGGGGGGCAGCCGAGTGCCCAGGGACGAGATGACCACACCAATAGCACAGAGCACTGACAGAAACTGAAGAGTATCAGAAGAAGGAGCCCCAAGTGCTCTGAGATGTTGATGCTGTCACCCTCTAGACATCCCCTGAACGGCACGCGTGACATCTGAAAGGAAGGCCAGCCAGAGAGGCAGAAATCGGGAGGCAGAGAGTCACTCTTCATCGTCCCAAGTGACAGAACAGAACGAATCCAGGGAGAAACGCAGTCAGAAGAGCCTCAGGGGCGCAGGGCAACGAGACTCTTGCAAACTAAAGGTTTGTGAGCACATCTAAAATGATTCTAGACACAGAAATAATTTCCAGTCGGCAGCTGCACTTGATGAACGGTATAGAAGCTCTCAGTTACTATGATTTGCCCATTTCCGGTTACGTGAACACACACATGCCTTTTCACAGGCAACCCCACGCCAAGGTTATACATTTAGCCCCTTAGAAATTAACAAGATGGAAATCCACTATCTCTGAGAGGAGCAGTGAAGGATAAAAGACACCTGGATTTCCAACACGTGTCAGCTGTTAATTGGTGTCAGATCTCGGGTTGTTAACCTCTCAGAGCCATGATGTCCCCAACTAGAAAATGACCAGTTAACTAACCCCCAAGATTCCTCCAAACTCGAAGAATCTAGCACTGAAATAAACAGCTTACTGAGGCAGTTCCCTCTCACCTCTAGCAGTCATTTGTGCAATTTTTACAAAAGGACCCTTACATACGGCGCCATCTTTCTCCTCTTTTCTTTCCCATCTCCGCCTCCAGAACAGACACGCATCCCTCCAACTCTGGTCCTTCTCCCAGCTATTGCTATAGTTTGCTTCAACTCAAAAGGAAATGTCTAATTATCAACCAGCACCTAAAGGACTGACCTCTGCATCTTATCAACAGGCCAAAGCAAATTATCTGTAAACCTGAATACTAAGTAAGAGTTTAATCTGAGCTTTGTTTGGGATTAATGAAGTACGAAGATGGATGGATGCTCTCTACCGAAGCCAGAAGAGTGAGATTTCAAAATGTAGAGAGTGACAGAGCAGTAGCCAAGTGCTAGTTGGAAAGGACTGTCCAAGCATAATCAACTGGTGCACGAACCCAAGGAAAAACAGGAGTGACTGGAATGCTTTTGAAAGATCTAAGTAGCGAATAAATACTTCGTTGTTGGTGGTGGTCAAACTTTCAAGTAGCACCAAGTTTGTAGGAAAGAGTGATGTGAATACACCTCGGGAAACGTCAACTGGTCTGGTAGCTTCCGGAGACTTCTGGTAGTAGTTTAGAGCTAACAAGTCAGGGCTTGTGTCCCAGCTCTGTGCCATACTAGTTGTGAGGACTCGGCAATGTCACATGACTGCTCTAAATCTGTTACCTCCCTTCTCATATGGGAATGAAAACAGGACTTCTGGGCTTCCCTGGTTGTTCAGTGGTTAAGAATCCACATGCCGGGCTTCCCTGGTGGCGCAGTGGTTGAGAATCTGCCTGCCAATGCAGGGGACACGGGTTCGAGCCCTAGTCTGGGAAGGTCCCACATGTCACGGAGGAACTAGGCCTGTGAGCCACAACTACTGAGCCTGTGCGTCTGGAGCCTGTGCTCCACAACAAGAGAGGCTGCGATAGTGAGAGGCCCACGCACCACGATGAAGAGTGGCCCCCACTCGCCGCAACTGGAGAAAGCCCTCACACAGAAACGAGGACCCAACACAGCCAAATAAATAAATAAAAACAAATAAATAAATAATAATTAAAAACAAAACAAAACAACAAAAAAAGAATCCATCTGCCAATGCAGGGGACACGGGTTCGAGCCCTGGTCCGGGAAGATCCCACAGGCTGCAGAGCAACTAAGCCCATGTGCCACAACTACTGAGCCTGCGCTCTAGAGCCCATGAGCCACAACTACTGAGCCCATGTGCTGCAACTACTGAAGCCCGCGTGCCTAGAGCCCGTGCTCCGCAACAAAAGAAGCCACCGCAATGAGAAGCCCACACATCGCAACGAAGAGTAGCCCCCGCTCGCCGCAACTAGAGAAAGCCCGCGCAGCAACAAAGGCCCAACGCAGCCAAAAAATAAATAAATAAATAAATAAATTTAAAAAACAGGACTTCTTCAAAAGTTGGGAGAATCAAATGAGATTGATTCGCATTGGCTTGCAAGATGCTTAGAACAGAACGTAATAGGCACTACATGACTATTTGTAGTTATTTGTATTCAGGAGTGTCCCCTGGCCTTTGTTAGGAGTTGGCACCCCAATTCTGGGGAGTCTCATAATGTAAAAGAGGAAGAACAGTGAATAGGCAAGAAGCTGGAAGGCTGGTGGAAGGTGCACATGCAGGAAACTCGGGAGAAGAAGGGAAGGGAGGGGATTTTTACAGAACTCCTGGTAGGAGCTTCCCACACGTTCTACTTCATTTCATCCTCACAGAAACATTATCCCCATTTTCATAGAAGAGGTCATTGGGAAGTTAGGAGGCAGAGCTGGGGTTCCAACTTGGCGGTTTGGTCTGCTGCATCCCCAGAATGGAAGCACCATGAGGGTAGGAACTGGGTCTGGCTGTAATAAACACGGTTACTGTGCCAGCCTATCTGCCTCTCCAGCCCAGACCCTTTCTGCGGGACCGCACGGAGGAACACGTAGGCAGAGAGGAGGAGCCCACGGGTCCTTCAGATGCGCCAAGGAAGCCACAGAAGTCTCTGAAGCACCTTGTGTGTGCAAGGTGGGGTGGGGGAGACAGGTAACTGGACGTGGGTCCAGCCCTCAGAGAGCCTGGGGTCCGGCCATGAAAAGCTGTCCAGTGGGAGGAAGGAGGAGATGAGCCACGCACTTGAAGGGGAGAGATGGCAGCTGCCACATCCCGAGGCCAATTAGGCAATTAACCTGCAGGGCTGATGAGGTCTGAGGAGGCTGAGTCGCCCTGTGGTCCGCTGCCAGGATGATCAGCGTCGGATTAGTTCTCTGGAAAACCTTTCACCCTGCTTACTGCTCAGTCAATATCTCTTTGAATGAACCCAGACTGAAAATGTCTTTTGTTTTTGGCTATCTGATGATCATTTTTCAATCCACATCCTTTATAGAAATAGGTCACTCCTCAGCTGGCTGGAGAGGAGGAGAAAAAGATCTGACCCCAAAGAAGACAATTCCAATCCAAACACAGCCGGGAGTGTTTGAATGATGCACTGAAGATCAGAAAGTCACTTTCAGTGGGTCTTTGGAAATCTCCCGAGTGAACTCCCGGATGCTAGGGATGTTGTTGGCGGAGATATTTCTGCCAACTCTGGAGAAACCGCCTCTTGGACTTTCTCGTGCTCCAGCTAGGGAACTCCAGATGTCGCCCAGTGGGCAGCTGGTGCCCTGGGGCAGGATGCGTGGGGAGGGCCAGCTCACACAAACGGCAGCTCCCCTCCCAGCCGGCAAACGTGGGGAAGGATGTCCTCATCGGGCTGAGATGGAGAACGTGCTCCAATCTTTCAAAAGACTCTGGGCTACTCTGCACCGGATATGAGAACGCATCCTCTTAAACAGAATGTTGTCAGGAACCGGGGCTCATCTGTTTTTACACAGATGGAATTCTGATGACCAGCCCCGCTGATCTCAGGAGACAGAAGGGGTTCTTTCCTCTCTGAAAGCAGGGGAAATTTGAAACAAACAGTACCCCAAAGAAGAAAGAAATCTGTTGTCCTAAAAGTAAGGGAAGGAAATGACAATCTGTCTGTTTAGACTTTTACGGAAAAAAAAAAAAAAAAGAAAGTAGGCATATTCCCAGCAGATCTACAAAAGCTGTTAAGGAAAAGTTTTGGCAGACACCCCAGGAATAAATACAAGGGAAAAGGTCTGAACCCTTTATGATGAAGAGATATTTATTTGCCTTACAAATCCTCAATTATGAATTCCTTACAGAAAAGATGTCCTAAGAGAACATGGGAAATAAAGCCACCTGGCAGATTTCAGGATAACTGTGTGTGATCTCTGGAGAGCGTCTCAGGGAATGAAATGTGATTTTTTCACATGAAAAGTGCACGCCTGGAGAACTTTTCATTAGGGTCGGATATTTTAAAAATAAAACAGTGCATGTAAAAGAGCAGTGAAATGGGAGCGCTTTGAAAATAAACACCATTTGGTGGCAGCGAAGAGTCTCTGGGACTCAGAAAAAAAAAAAAAGTGCTCAGTGGCACTTTCACCAAAGGGTGAAGGGTACAAAGATGATTAAAGAGAGAAAGGTTCGGGGTTGGGGGATAGGGAGGGAGGAAGAGAAGTGAACCACTGATTTAAAAAATTAGCAGCATCTGGTAAATTACCTAGTTGAAACTACTGTTATGAGTTAATTTATACAGTTTCCATTTCTTATACTGTGAAATAAGGGGGCTTATCCTTCTGGCTCCAAGATTCTGTGATTCGACTGTAATATTGAGAAGGCTGGTCTCAATAAATGGGAAGAGAGAGCAAAGGCTATGGGAGGGGACGGCAATATTTCTTTTTCAGTTTTTAAAATTCCATCAAAGTCGTTCACTTAGGTTACAGATTATCATTCTGCCCTGGTTTTCTTTAGCAGGCAAATATTCCTTTACACGAGAGGGTGTAACTATATCAGTATAAATGGCTTTATTAGGTTTGTTTTTACCCCCAGTGAGAGAGCAGAAAGGGACAACCATTCTGTCTTCTCACAATTTTGACTCAGGCCCGTCCTGCTCAAGCCACGGCCAGAAACATCCATTCCACAGAAAGAGATTTCGCAGCCCTCACCGGTTACACAGTCCCATATAAACACACCCTGGCAGAAGGCGAGCCCTCTGGCAGTGCTGCCGGCTAAGCCCATCTGCAGGGCACTGAGCCCGGGACCAACACGAAAGGCCCCTGGAATCCTGGGCATCATTAGACTTAAGAGACAGGCAGCCGATAACAGAACCTTTGAAAGGCTGGAGAGAAACAGAGGGAAGAGATAGAATGAGAGCCAAAAAGAAAGCATGAAAATGGCACTTCCCTGGCAGTCCAGTGGTTAAGACGCCATGCCTCTAATGCAGGGGGCGTGGGTTCCATCCCTGCTTGGGGAACTAGGATCCCACATGCTGGGCAGCAAAAAAACTGACAAAGTTCCATCGACAGACAAATGGATAAAGAAGATGTGGTACACATATACAATGGAATATTACTCAGCCATAAAAAGGAACGGAATTGGGTCATTTGTAGAGACATGGATGGATCTAGAGACTGTCATACAGAGTGAAGTAAGTCAGAAAGAGAAAAACAAATATCGTATGTTAACGCATATACATGGAATCTAGAAAAATGGTACAGATGAACCGGTTTGCAAGGCACAAGTAGAGACACAGATATAGAGAACAAACATATGGACACCAAGGGGGGAAAGTGGCGGGGGGTGGTGGTGGGATCAATTGGGAGCTTGGGATTGACATGTATACACTGATGTGTATAAAACAGGTAACTAATGAGAACCTGCTGTATAGCACAGGGAACCCCACGTTGCTGTACAGTAGAAACTAACACAACACTGTAAAACAACTATACCCCAATTTAAAAAAAATTGACATAAAATAATTGCAAAACATAAAGGAAATAAATTTGAATTGTAGGAATAAAATCTATATTTAAAAAAAAAAGGATGAAGATGAAAAGAAGAAGAAAAAAGCCCCCAAACATCATGTGATTGATACCAACTTCAGGCCGTGTATTTTAAGCTGAATACAGCCCTGACCACAAAGCTGGCAGACCCCTATCAGATCAGTTCTCTGGAAGGAGAGACAGCAAACAGCTGGCACCCTCGTTATTATGTTAGTTATTAATAAACTGCCCAACAATGGCAGGAAGTGCTGGCATTCAGAGAGGGCGAACGTGTGAAGAGTTGAGTCATGGACGTGGATGGGTCCCAGGCAGAGCAAGCCCTACACTCAGTACAACATGTTTTTCTCCAGAGCGGAAAGGGTCAGACAGAGCCGGGGGATCCCAGCAGACTGCAGGGTTTTGTTATATTTCGTTTTTTTTTTTTTAACCAAATATCCATCACCACATTCTTTGCAATCCTGCCCTTGACAATGAAGATGACTCAACTGCTGTATCATTAATCCCACAGCCCAATTCCTATTTATAGACACAACATGCCATTTTGTTTTTGGAGACAGTGGGTGGATTCTGGCCCTGTATTTCCATTCAAAAAGCCAGCATCAGTCTCATTGTTCTATTCCTCTAAGAAAGGATGTGCAGTAACATTTTTTTGTTTGGGGGCAGTTAATGCACAACCCACATGGGCCTGCAGAACACAGGGTGTCTCCTAAGCAAGTCTGTGCCATTTTCTTTAAATCAGCTGAGAGCAAAAACACATCTCCCTGAGCCCCTCCCCTCCTACTGAAACCAGAACTGTCCTGGGATGGCAAATTCCAGAAGCAACGCTGGGACAATCCTATACTTTTTCTCGCTTTCAGAGGAGCTATGGAAAGGCCGTGCATGTTCAGCATGCAGTTGTTTTGTTTTTTCTTTTGTCATTCCATTTTTTTCCCCTTTCCCATCTGTTTTTGAGATTTCAAGAAATGGGGGTAAGGAAGAGAGGAATAAACCCTTTAAAGTTCCCACAGAAAGGATTTCGGATGCTTTTTCTGAATTCTGAAATCATCATCATCACCAAATGTTTTGAATTCACAGTTGTCCTCTCAAACTCCATCTGAACCCTGGAAAATCTGGAGGCTCTCCTAGGGCACAGTGACTACATCGTCCCCTGCTTGTCACCACCCCGCCCCTCCCCCCCCGCAGTGGTCAGGCAACAGGCTGGCTGGTTACCCAGAGGTGCAGAGCTTGTGAGGAGACCAAGATGGGGGCGGGGGTGGGGCTCTGCCGGCCTGGAAGGGGGGCTGCGCCCTGAGCTGCCTCACCGTCCCTTCCTCCAGGGGATGCTCTGGGACAAGGGTCCTCACCTCCTTTCAAAGCCTGCCTGCCGGAGCCCCTTCACGAATGGATTTGGGACGCGGGTTCCATAACCTTCCTAGGGTCTGAATCTCATCCAGTGCAATTCTGGGAGGTGAGGGCTTGACCCCTTTTAATCCGACACAGCTCAGAAGGCTCAGCACCTCTAAGGGTCTCTACTAGGACTACAGGTCTCCCACGGGACAGCCCTGGGTGTTACCGCCGAAGAACTCAGAGGGTCTTGGCCCCGAGCCTTAGTAAATCATTTCAACTCTGCAGACCTTTTCTTTTTGAGATGTTAGCCCCTGGCTCAGGTCATTAATAAGTGTGGACTTCTGACTTCTTTAATGATATCAATAACATTTCTTTAGCATCTGAGACCTCAGATAGCTTTAAAATGACTGAAGTCCAGTACTTTGTAATGATGTACTCTTGTTAAATAGGAAAATCACCTTCAAAGTTACTAAGAGTTGGAAATATTTTATCTCTGTTTTACATCAGTAAATAGTATGCAAACTCTTTGAGGAGAGAAGCTGTAACTTTTTAAATGTTATGCATAGTCCCTAGCAAAGTTCGGGAGCTAGAAAAAAGGTTTATACAGTAGCAATATCACAGTGTGGTTACACGGCTCAGTTACGGCACAATTTGGGTACAGACAAGGGTGGAAGGATAAATGAAAGATAATGAGGAAGGATGGTATTTGCAGGAGGAGCCTGATCTGACAAGATTAACCTCTGAAGGTCTGATACCATCATGACAAAAGCGATACAGTACAATTTGAGGGAAAATGTTAGTGGCAGGTTTATGAAGGATCTTGGCAAGGAACGGGATCTTACCACACACTCTGGGAATGTAGAAGGGTCTTAAAATGCAGCACATGCAGGATTCTTACTAGTATCCTTCAAAATTTAATTTTAATAATCGTGTATCATTGACATCAGTCTTGGTGATGATTTTTTAAAATTTGACACCAAAAGTAAAAATAAGCAAATGGGACTACATCAAAGTAAAAAGCTTCTGCACAACAAAGGAAACCATCAACAAAAAGAAAAGGCAACCTACTGAATGGAAGAAAATATTTGCAAATCATATATCTGATAAAGGACTAACATCCAAAAAATATAAAGAACTTATACAACTCAACAACAAAAGACAAATCCAATTAAAAAATGGGCAGAGGATCTGAACAGACATTTTCCAAAGAAGACATACAAATGGCCAACAGGTACATGAAAAGATACCCAACATCAGCAGTCATCAGGGAAATGCAAATCAAAACCACAATGGGAAATCGCCTCACATCTGTTAGAATGGCTATCATCAAAAAGAACACAACAAATGTTGGCGAGGATGTGGAAAAAAGGGAACCCTCATACCCTGTTGGTGGGAATGTGAGTTGGTGCAGTCACTATGTCAAACAGTGTGGAGGTTCCTCAAAAAACTAATAATAGAGCTACCGTATGACCCAGCAATTTCACTTCTGGTTATTTATCTGAAGAAATGAAACAGTAACTGGAAAAGATATCTGCACCCTCACATTCATACCAGCATTATTCACAATAGCCATGACAAGGAAACAATCTCAGTGTCCACCAGTGGATGAATGCATAAAGAAATTGTAACTATAACACACACACAACGGAATATTATTCAGCCATAACAAAAAAAATGAAATCTTGCCATTTGCGATATAAATGGACCCCAAGGGCATTATGCTAAGTGAAGTATATCAGAGGAAGACAAATACCATTTGATCTCACTGATACATAGACTTTAAAAACAAACGAACTAAAACCAAAAAACCCTGAGCTCACAGATAAAAAGAACAGACTGGCGGGTGTCAGAGACAGGGGGTGAGGGTGGGTGAAATGGGTAAAGCGAGTCAAAAGGTACAAATTTCCAGTCAGTAAATAAATGAGTCATGGGGAAATCATGTAAAAAATTTAAAAAACCGTGTATGGAACAACTACTGAGTGTTAGGCACAGGGTTAGAGGTAGCAGAAAGAATTCTCAAGTGATCATCAGTTTCTCAAAATGCTTTTCAGGATTATTTATCAGACACCATCTTTTTTTTTTTAGCATTTGGCAGTAGGTGAAGGAGAGACAATAATTGATCCAATAGGGTAGTAGGTTATTTGTATCTTATTTCCTGAGTGAGAGGTAGATCATAGGGTCTGGAAAGTGTCATAAAAAGAGTACTTAGGGGCTTCCCTGGTGGCGCAGTGGTTGAGAATCTGCCTGCCAATGCAAGGGACATGGGTTCGAGCCCTGGTCTGGGAAGAGCCCACATGCCGCGGAGCGGCTGGGCCCGTGAGCCACAATTACTGAGCCTGCGCGTCTGGAGCCTGTGCTCCACAACAAGAGAGGCCGCGATAGTGAGAGGCCCGCGCACCGTGATGAAGAGTGGCCCCCACTTGCCGCAACTAGTGAAAGCCCTTGCACAGAAACGAAGACCCAACACAGCCTAAATAAATAAATTAATTAATATTAAAAAAAATGGAGTATCATTAATAATAACTAAGTATTAAATGCTTATTCTGAAAAAAAAAAAAAAGAGTACTTAGGGCTTCCCAGGTGGCGCAGTGGTTGAGAATCTGCCTGCCAATGCAGGGGACATGGGTTCGAGCCCTGGTCTGGGAAGATCCCACATGCCGCGGAGCAACTAAGCCCGTGAGCCACAACTACTGAGCCTGCACGTCTGGAGCCTGTGCTCCGCAACAAGAGAGGCCGCGATAGTGAGAGGCCCGCGCACCGCGATGAAGAGTGGCCCACGCTTGCCGCAACTAGAGAAAGCCCTCGCACAGAAACGAAGACCCAACACAGCCATAAATAAATAAATAATTTAAATAAATAAATCAATTTAAAAACCACTGCAGTTACTTCCTCTATCAAAAAAAAAAAAAAAAAAGAGTGCTTAAACCAAGGCCATCCCGAAAGAGGGACGCCCTCTCCTTCTGTGGGAACCCATCACTAAAAGGTGTTCTCCACACGCAGTCAGGCAGGACACACTAAAGGATGAAAAGCACGGGTGGGAGGCTAGCCTAGATTTCCATCTGGTAGGGGATGGGAAACTGTCCCGTCCAGGTGGGGCTGCAAGGTCTCATCTTCTCCTGCACATGAAAAGTCAGAGGGGCAGCAATCGCAGACCTGGTGGCAGTGACGGCCAGATCGACAGGTCCTAGAAGTTCCCCGAGTTGACTGATGGAACGCTTCCCGTGCAAGGTCTCTCCTTCCACTGACCCGCGGCCTTTCCTAAGTCGGAGCGGGGGGGAACCTCCCCACGGAGCCTCAGCGGTTAAGGACCGTTCTTCAGGACCTACCTTGCAGGGCTGGGCTGAGTCTGAAGTGCTCCCTGGCCTGGTCACGGGGCACGACTCACACCTCTCCGCCTCCTCCCCCGTCTGCCCAGCTTTCCTCTTGCTTAGCTGAGCAGCAGAAGGTGGGCAGGGAAAAGGCCGAGGGTCCCGGTCCTAAGGATGGAGCCACCGCAGAAGTGGGGCAGGCAAGGGGCCTCGGCGACCTCCATCGATGCCCGAACAGCTTTGCCCGGGGTCCTCGTCACTAAGTTATCAGACATGAAAAAATTGCTCTAATGTCCTGAGATAAAGATGCTTATATTAGGTGTGGGAGTGGACTCAGCAGGAAAGTTTTCTTTTGATTCATCTCCTAGCCCACGGGATTGATTATTAATGTCAAGCTGTTGGCGGTAACAGAGAGGAATTGCTTTCCAGTCTTGAAGATGCCTGGATCTCGGTATCTCATTTCTTTTCCTTTTTTTTTTTCTTTTTTGGCCGTGCCGCCAAAAAAACTGGGGATCCCGGTTCCCGCACCAGGGATGGAACCCGCACTCCCTGCAGTGGAAGCGCAGAGTCTTAACCACTGGACCACCAGGGAAGTCCCTGGATCTCATTTCTGATGGTTGAATGGTGTCAGTTCCGTGTTAGACGCTCTGGGGCTCCTGTTCACCACCTCCTCTCTACCTGCTATTACGTTTGCACCCTTGGCGGCTGCCAGAGACAAAGGTCCCGAGCACGTGGACCAGGACACAGATGTAAAAGTGGGGAGACCTAGGTTCCTTGATCTTGAGCTGCACACCCACCCCAGGCTTTTATCTCTTCTTCAGCAAGAAGAGTGGCTCTCAAAGTGTGGTCCCCAGACCAGCATCAACATCACCGGGGAACTTGTCAGAACTTGCTAGAAATGCTAATTCCCAGGCTCACCCCAGACCTACAGATCAGACACTCCGGGGCTGGAGCCCAGCTATCTGAGTTGGAACGAACCCTCCAAGGGGTTCCGATGCACTTGGAGGGCAGGGAACCCGTGAGCTGGAAGAATCTATTCTCCTGGGTATAACACGCCACATTCAGAACGGACGTAGATTTCCAAGGGGCTATGAAACCACAGCAGGGGTGCACCCCTCACTGAGGCTGAAGGAAGAGGCGGGCTCATCTGTGGCTGGATTAGGAGGACAGTGGACAGCTTAAATCCAGGCTCAGATCTGAGACTCTGGGCTTTAACGGGGGATAGGCATGTCTAGAGGACAATCGCAGGGCTGACTCTGGTCCTGCCCTTCATCATTCTGCAGGGCATAGGAAGAGGCTGGAAATCGAGGCAGGGGTCTTGGACTTTGAACGGCATTCTCTTCGCTACAGCACTGTCCACGGTCTTCACTGTAAACCTCTAAGCCTCAGAAACAATGATTACTTGGCCCATTGTATTGATGAAAACTTTTTAAGAATCCAGGACAGCGAGAGGTTTACTTTACGGTGAACCTTAACAGTGGTCTGGCAGAGGCAGAAACAACTTTGTAGAGCCTGAAACCTACATATAATTTTGGTGGCTCTATTTAAGAAAAAGAATGCAAAATGTGTTACGTTCACAGATTTTATAAAACGCCTGGCCCCGTGCACACATGACCTGGGTCCTCCCAGGACCTTAGAAAGGCCTGTCCATCTTCACCCTCGCCCTTCAGGTCTGAAGGTTTTCCCTGGCTCTGATTGGACTCCACCAGCCCCAGTTAGGCAGCTTTCGGCTTTCCCCACCCCCTCCTGTCTTTTTCCTTTTATTTTATTTTGTTACCGTCTGCAGTCACCACATGTACAGAGATGACCCTGGAAAATGAGGTAGGGCAAAGACTTCTTGTTCTACTCTCTGGCTCGGAGGCAAGGAAGTGTGTACTGGCTCCCAGAATAATCAGGCCTTGACCACGTGGCCTGGGGAGCGAACTGCATTGTACTTTTCTAACAGTTCCCGACAATTTTTGCCTCCCTCTCACTCCCTGCCCAACTCAAAACCGCTCCCCTTCCTGTCACCCCAGCCAATGGCATCCCTCCTCCTGAAGTCCAGCCCCATCTCAAACCTCGGGGCATTTCTGCCCCTCCCGACACCTCAAGACAAACGACCCAGGGCCCGGCAGAAACAGACGGCCATCAGATCCCCTGACCCTCCCTTTCAAAGCGCACCAGACCACACTCCGCGACAGGTCTCTCCCTTCCCAACGATCCAGGGTTTTCTGTACTTTGGAAAGCCTCGAGAAGTCCCCCGGGAACAGAATGTAGGTCACTCAGCAAGCACCACGACCCTGACCTTCAGCCCCTCCTCGTCTAATTCTCCTTGAGTGACACACAGGCAGCCCGCGCCTTCCGTCCTTGGAGCCGGCATCCCTGCCGCTCAGCCATCAGCACTGGGAAGGCTCTGGGGCTGCTCGAAGGCACTTCGGTGGCCTTCCCGCACCGTGAGGCTCTCCTGCCGCTTCTCCCCCTCCCCTGCTTCCACGCGGTCATACTCTTGGCCGTTTCCTCGGATCCCCGTTGGGCCGCAAACCTTGCTCAGGACGTGAGAGCCAGCGGCTCAGCCCCGCCTCCTCGGAGCACGCCCCCCACCCCGGGGGGGCCCCTCTCGGGGGTCCGCGGGGGACGCCGCCCACCTGAGGACAGCAGGCTGCCGCTGCTGCCGCTGATGATCTTGCCCTTGCTGCCCATGTTGGCCAGCTTGGACGTCTTCAGCGTCCCCGTCTCCGTCAGGTCGATGGCGATCTCGCTCAGGCTGCGGGCGGCATGGATCTTCGACTAGAGAGACCACCGGGTTGGACAGGTTAGACGGGGGACGCTCCCCTCCCAGCCAGGACACGCCGACGACAGCGATCCCTCGCTCGCCCTCTCGCCCGCCTGTCTTCCCGAGATCTAGCAAACGGCCTCACGGCCTGCGAACTGCCGCATTTTTCTGTGTCCCCAGGGCCCATGGCTCATCCCCTGAAGCTTCCCGGTGGGAGCAGATAAGGCTCCAGAGGTGACACGGCGAGGAATTGCGAAGCCTGTTATCCCACAGGCTGTATGTACAGGGCTTACAAGTGTGGACTTCGGAGTCAGACAGACCTCGGTGGAGTCCTGATTTGGGGAAGGACTTCACCTCACGGAGCCTCATTACTCCCAAGTATAAAACAGGGAAAGCACCACCTACCGCTCCAGGTTCTGTTAGGGTCAAACGAAGTAAGGCAAGTGAAGGCCTCCCTCCACCCCTCCCCTCCCCCTCTTCTTCCCTCCCTTCCGCCTCCTACATAGCTCTCAACGAACAGTAGCAATTTTACATGATTTTGTGCTTAAAAGAAGGAGGAAAAAAATAATTTTCAGCTTTGTGAATGATTTAAGAGATGTCTGAAGCAAATTTATGAAGTTCCAGTAAAGTCTAAGGTGGTTTAAGCTCTTAAATTATTAGGCACGGAGCCATGAAAACTTAGAGGGTTGGGAAGTGACCACACTGTCAGCCTGCAAGCGTGGTGTGTAAGCGTGGTGTGTAAGGGCTTCTGGCACAAATGCTCATCTGGATGCTCGGTTCCCACCAAGGGGGCACCTGACACGGTGCTTTGCTTCTATTTTGGTACCTAAACATATGAGCCAAAGTCTTCAGATTATGCTTAAAAGTCCACTCCATTTATTCTACAAATTAACTGGCCCACTTTGTCGAACAGTAACAGCAAGTTAGAGCAATTAGAAAAGGACTCTGCATTCACGATTACGTTCCTAAAATCAACTGTTTGCAGTGAAGCTTTCTGCTCTAGTTCCCACCTTGGGAGGTAGAGGTGGGTTTGCGTGTGCCCTGCGTGTGTTGGACGTTTTTTTTTTTTTTCCTTCTTCAAGAAATCAATTTGTGACAATGCTTCAGGAAGCGGCTTTCGCTGCACTGCGGACTTTTGGAAAACAACTATAAATCCTAGTATAACCTGTACATGTGCTAATCTTTCTGTGGCCACTGGTGATTAGGCAGGGATGCAAGGATGGAGCCAGCTGAGGGTCCCAACTGAGGTTCTGATGCGTGTTCACTGGTGTGAGACTAGGTCTGTCCGCCACACAGGAGAAGCCACGGAGGATGGGCAGACCAGTGCCCACTCCCTCTTATTCGCATCCTGAGCCCAGGTGCCCACAGTGGTCCAGCAGGGTCTGTCTGAACCCTGAGGCCTTGCCCTTCCTCTGGCCTCCGTGTTGATGCCAAAATTGGTGAAAGACAATGACTTCTGACCGCCAAGTACTTTCCTCACGTGAATGAGATGAGAGTCTGAGGGGCAGAGGAAATGCTGAGACTTTCTGCTTGTTTTGTTCACCGGGTCTGACCCATTTTCCTCCTTACCCTCTTCTATCTCACTGGTCCTTCCTTGACTGATGTCTCCTCTCTGACCTCAACTTTTGTCCCTGCCTTCAGAACCAGGCTGCCTTCCTGGGGTGAGGGCTTCCTTGCTCATAATATAATCCCAGCTGCCAGCCCCTCGCAGGGTTTTCTGGCTTGTAGCAGAAAGCAGGCGCGCCTCTGCTTCATTTTGACACAGTATATCAGTTGCATCCACCTGGCTGAGTTTTATCCTCTGAGCAAAGCACAGAAAGCACAATCCGTCACTTCCTTTCTTTCAGCACTATTCTTTTACCAAGGCCCAGGCTTTACCAAGAGAAGCCCACGCTTGCACTTATGCAAGAATAACTCATGAAGACACAGACCACTTCAGCCTGCTGAAGGACCTGGGCTCTGAAGTAAGAAAGATCTGGACTGAAATCTTGGCTCTTCCCAGTGAATCACAGTTTGACCTTGATTTTCAACCTCTCTGATACTGAGATCCCTGTTTGTAAAATGGAGCTGTTAAAACCCACACCACGGAGGTGTGATATCAGGACGAAATTAGATGCTAGACATCAAGGCCAGTGACACTGGAATAGGAATAGGATATAAATCAGGGCCTGGCAGGAATTTGCTAAGTGAGGTTCAACGAATGACTCAACTGGAGATTTTGGGGGAATCTCATTAATCTCATGGAAGACCTGTCCCCACCCCACCTCCAGCCCTGCCACACCAATCTCGGAGGCAGGAAACAAAATACAGAAAAGGGACAACAGATACACTTCCCAAGGGAGACTAGATTCTTAGAAGTTTTAGGAAATTACTGGCTTCTCTCTAGAATGGAAATATCACAATGACTGAATAGACCAGGTGGAGAGAGACCACTAAGAGGAGATGAATTGATGGGGAGATTCTCTCCTTATAAAGTCAAGTCTTTGTGCCCAAGCAAAAGAGTCTCCAAAGTTTTGGATGTTTTGCTCGGAGGGTCTTGCTGTACTAAGTATTATTATGGGTATTCTGTAAGCACGGTTTAATTGGCTCCTGACGTGCTTTCACTTGGCTTTTGATCTAGATGGAATGAAGAATAGCAGACTGGATCAGGAAAAAAAAAAAATAAAGATTAAGAAGAAGGAAAGATGTTTGGACTGGGGGCCAACTCAACAAGTCCTCAATCTGAATTCATAGGAACAGTGACTAAACAATTTAAGCTTTCAAGTATTTTCCTCCGAACTCTACAAGACATTCCTTGGCTCTGGGGTTCGTATGTTGGCAGGATCTAGCTGACAACATTTCTGATCTTTGGGGTCAGCGGATATAATTTACCAAATGTGACTGATGCCAGCACAGCCTCTCATTCTGAATGAGCTGCCAGAAAGGAACCAATACGGTCTCTTTCTGCCCTGTCTTTGGTGATGGAGGGAGGGTGGGTGGGCGGGCGGGCGGGCTTGTGTGTGTGTGTGTGTGTGTGTGTGTGTGTGTGTGTGTGTGTGTGAGAGAGAGAGAGAGAGAGAGAGAGAGAGAGAGAGAGAGAGAAAGAGAGAGAGAGAGAGAGAGAGAGAGAGAGAGAGAGAGAGAGAGAGAGAGAGAGAGAGGTACAAGGAGAGAGAGATTTTCTTAAGTGATTTACACTAGGACCCTGAAAGAAGAAAATAACCAAGTGCCAGGGGAAGGACACTAGACTTCTCAGCTACCCACCCCTGCTGGCTCCAACCACTAGATTGCACTTGTTTCTGGGGTTCATGAGCATCCCTCGGGAGGCCTGGGCTTTGCTGAAGCACTTCAGAGAAAGGAATGGTTGGCATGGCCTGATACAGTAGAGTGTGAAGCGATGGCCAGTATGCCAGCCAACACTGGCTGTTCAGAAATATTTGAAAACACTTCATTCCAGGCCTGCCAGCCATCACTCACCCCGAACCATCCTGCCCACTGGAGATGGGTCACATCACTGTTGTCCGAAGAACATTCCAGAAATGAAAGGTGTTGTAACACAATTCCTAAGGTGAATTTGATCATCTCTGATTTAATTTGGGGGAACTTTTAGAGAATTTAAACTTTACACACAGGTGTCGGCCAGGGAACAGTATGTTGGATTAGTAACGATAGTAGTGAGAGATAGCACACATCTCCTAAAGCAACTTCACCAACACTGTGTCACTGGACTGATCAGTGCTTCTGGTCAGGAATTTCCTTTGCTGTTCTCTAACTGTGGAAAGCAAGCAGGAGCGAGGAAAGACTTGCCCGGGGTCAGAGAACTGGAAGGCAGAGTCCTTGGACTTCCCTATGGGGTAACTTTTTCCTCACCAGTCACCACAGGCTGAGCAACCAGTTCCAACAAGAAATACATGGGCTCCGGAGCACTATGAACATTCAGAGCTTATCTGGGGAAAATTCTCCTGCTCCTGGGAGTAGGTGCATTTCCTTCAGTCCCCCAGGGGTGGCCGAGCTGAAAGTTCCCTATTGCTGTGAGCATTTGGTTTGGTCTCTTGAAAGACACTTCTTGTTAATAAGTGATCTTTGATAGTTACTTTTCGAGGTCTACTTGTTACATCAATGGGTTGACCTGTAAGCCTGCTGAATAAGGCTTCTCCAGCTGCAGAGTAAGACCATCTTTGAGAGCAGGGTTGCAGAGCCCTAAGAATGGGCCCCCTGCCTTACCCCATAGATCCTCTAATGTAAAAAGCCAGCACAGGGAGGAGGAGTTCTAACAGCTAATATACCATCCTTAGGGTGAGATAGGCTTTTTCTTTTCCCCATTCAAAATCAGTGTGTGTAGGGTCTGCCCGCAAGAGGAATTAGCAGTGGGGTTCAGGTGGGTTGCCAGACTCTCTACCCCTCATGACGCACTGCCAAACAATACGGAGGATGGAATCAATGTTCTCAGGTTTTGACCTCCAGCTCCTGCCACTGGAGGGCAAAACACTGACACCCAACCACTGTCTCAATCTAAAGCATGAGTCAAAAGATTCTGGCCCCGTTTCTTTGGATCTAATCGGGCCTCAAATTCCTGTGCCAATGCCCACCATCACCAGGAGCGATGTAGAATACTCTCATTATTCCTGGCAACAAAAAAATTCTGCCCTGTGCCCATTCACCCCACGAAAATGACCAAAACAGGGGGGGGAGGAAGAAGACTTAGGAGAAGAGAAAATGTGTTACAAAGGAGAACGTGACTCCTACATGGGAAAGGCTGTGATTGAAACTGAATTATGACTTGAGGGATTGTTTGCTTTCTTCCTGTCCTGTTTTCTTACTATCTTTCTCTTACCTCCCACTCAACCCCAACTCTCTCCCTTCCAATCCTCCCCCCAAGCCAGGGAAAGAGCAACTCCACTCAGAAGGAAAATAAGGCAAAAGAGGAAGCCACAAGCATCCAATCCAATAAATCTTGGGCCCAGTAAGCCCAGGGTCCTGCCACTTCCTCCCCTCTCTAGGACGCACGGGATGGGATAAAACCTCCCACAGGTGGTGGTACTGACTAGACCAGGGGCCAAGGTCGATCTCCCTCTGAAGCTCTGTATTCCACTCCCCACCTGGCCCAAGCCAGCAGGATCCTGAGAAAGGTGCAGAGCCCATCTTGATATGGCTCTTCACCTGAGGGGTAATGAATGGGAGTGGCTTGTGCGGGGAAGGCAAGGGTAGCACGGCAGACAAGCCTGGAGGAAGAGGGGGTAGAGGGTTGATATAAGCTGTGTGTGAACCAAGGAGACGTCATTTTCCCACCACGCCCATGTGTGTGTCTGAACTGGGGCTGGGTCAAACCTCCCTTGGAGGATGACTGTTTACTACGGCCTGAGGCTCCAGGTCTACCTTAGGGAAACAGACTCGTTGCCTTTTTAAAAATTATTATTATTATAATGTTTCCGGTTTTGCATTTTTAAGAAATGGAGTTGGCAGTTGGAAAAGCCTGGAGGGTTTTCACAGCAATTATCCTCAACAGTTAGGTGGTGTCTATTAGTTGCGAATGGTTCCTTTTTTTTTTTTTCCCTCAAAAGGAAAACAATATGCCACTGTTTACACACCCAAAAGGACTTGACTGCTTACTTCCAGGAGAGGCTCCTGAGGTTCAAAAGCATGGGGGGAATTCCTCAAAAGGGCCCTACTTGGCTGCAGCAAATGGTCTGAGTGGCTCTGACCGTGGTTGACCAAGTCGCTGAGGACATGTTATTCTCTTCAAGAGCTGATCTCAGGAGCTGCCTCCTATGGTCCTAAGAGGCCAGTCTCACCTGTGCACATCTCAGAGCAAGGGATGCAGGGCCTCCCCAGCCATCCAACTCCTAACCCCCCAGCTACAAGATCCAGACAAGGGCCCTCGTCTGCTCACAGCTCAGGGAAAGGTCTGGTCTTGTCAGAGGCCCTCCCAGTCCCAGGAAAGGGACTTACCTTACTCTGCTTTCTGTCCAGATAGAACTGGTGTTGGCTAATGGCCATAGCCCAGATGGACTTGATCAGTGCCGGACACGCGTACCACGTGTGCACTGCGATGCCGCTGTGTCCAAACGTCCTCCTCGTCACTGAAGCCCTGGGAGAGCAAGAATCAGAAGGGTCAAACACGTGTACAATGAGGGGCTATGATCCTCCGTCAACAGCTTCTACCGAGAACCCACCGGGTCCTAAAAGCTCTGGCATAAAGGTAACAGATTAGCACGCGTGCACGCACACACGGAACTGGCTGGCGGAGCCCATCTTTTCATTCTATTCTTTAAATAAGAGTTGATTCTATTTAAGGTACAGAACATGATGATTTGATGTACTGATACATATACACAGTGAAGTGATCACTGCAGTCAAGCTAAAGAACATTTCCTCTCCTCACACAGTTACCATCGTGTGTGCGTGTGTGTGATGAAAGCACCTGAAATCCACTCTTAGCCAACTTCCAGTATATAATACAGTGTTATTCACTACAGTCACCAGGCTGTACATTAAATCTCTAGGCTTATTCATCCTACATAACTAGCACTTTGTATACCCTTGGACCAGCATCTCTCTCCATTTCCCCTACTTCCGCATCCCTGGTAACTCTTGTTCTACTCTCTGCCTCTGTGACTCTTTTAGATTCCACCTATAAGTAAGATCATGCAGTTCTTGTCTTTCTGTGTCTGCTTTATTTCACTTCAAAATACCCTCCAGGTCCATCCATGTTGTTGTAAATGGCAGGATCTTCTTTTTTTTTGTTAAGGTTGAATGATATTCCGTTGTGAATATACACCACAATTTCTTTATCTGTTCATCCATCAATGGACACTTAGGTTGTTTCCATATCTTGGCTACCGTGAATCATGCTAATCTTTTGATTTACTGGCTCCTTAGGGTTCAGAATTTGGCTAAGCCTCTGCCTTGTCTGGAATCAGACGGGTCATTCTAGGTCACGGGACGGTCTTTTCTGGTCTTCAGCTCCTGGCACTGGGCCAAGACAAACTTCAGAGACAGGAAAAGCCTTTGACAATGTCCTTTATTAACCAGGCAAAGCTGCCTACGGTGAAGGATGAGTAAATTCTCTTCTAATTGCCACAGCATCTAAGGCAATCAGGGCTCCTTACATGACTCTCACGCCATCTTCCTCGAAAGTTGGTTATCAGTTTCAAATATATTCAGAGGGCAGGTGGGGTATAAAGAATCAGGAGAGGAAAGGCAGAAAGAAATGAGCCCGGCCAATGCCGACCGACTACCCATGTCCACATACACGTCTGTGTAGGAGATGTGGAGGACATATGCACGGAGCAGAGAGGCAGTCAGACCTTAAACTGAAGGTGGGAAAGAACGGTCCCAACATAATTCATCACATTAATGGAATCAAGGGGAAAAAGAGTTATATGATTATGTTCTCAGTGAAGTATACTTTATAGGATGGGTACATGATTTTGCAAGTGAAATCTGAGAATGTGTTTCCGTACATGTGTGTGCATGTGCATGTGTGTGCGTGCACACGTGTGTGTGTGTGCGTGTGTGTGTAGGGCAATGTGATGGGACAGTGGGGTGAGGTTTGGGGTATCTTACGTGCACATCAGAAGAACAATGTGTGTTCAAGATTGAGCTATCTCATTTGGATGAACCTTGGGGTAGTCAGGACTTGTGAATAATCACATTATTTTCATGGCAAGTTTTCCCTTGAAGATTAGAAGCTGCTCTGATCACCTTCCCCTGGGGGCTCAAGATTTAACAGTAGGTGTTCTCCAGACCAACTTTTAAGGAGGAATTCAAATCTGGTGGTTCGTTAATGCTATTGATTCTAAGCAGGGTGTTATTCTTCCCTTTGGTTGTAACTAAAGTTAAGAGAAAATGCCAGCTCACAAAGGAACACACAATTACAAATAATGGCAAAGGAGACAGCAAGAGAGTGAGGAGGAAACCCCCATGGTCTCTGCACGCGTAAAAAGAAACTGATCTGAATACTCGCTCTGGCTTCCGTGGCAATGGCTGATCCTGGGAGTAAATTCATTTTTTTTTTTCTCCCAGAAAAGGTGAATTGGAAAGGAAAAGTAACTTGAAATGTATTTCAGGGGCGGTAGTGAGAGCAGTGCCAGGCTAGGTGTGTTTTTCAGGTAAGGCGGGGGAGGGGAGGGAAGAGGCTGGCTGGTCTGGGAGTTCCCAGGAGCACCTAAATCAGATGCTCTCAAAGTGTTTCTCCTGCTTGATTATGAATTTATCTCTTCTCTACACTGCTTGCTTCAGGCTCTTCCCACCCCACCGACTCTCCTGCTTTGCCAAAACCTTAGAAACGGAATATTTGCCAAGCCCAGAGAACCGCAGAAACAACGCTGGGTATCGATTAGGACAGCGGTCCAGGAGAGCAAATCTGGAAGCATCTTCTGGGACAGTCGAGCCATGCCCTGCCCTCGCAGTGTCCCAGGACATCCATCTTCAGGACACGATTCTGCACCACACTTGCCATCCTATAAGTTTGGTCCTGGCTTCCTTCCTGGTTTGGGGGAGGGGATGACCCCTGAACCATCCCGACACAGTACAGTTGATTAGGTGACTCTTCTGTGTTCAAATAAACAAGGCAACAGCAGCAGGATGACAGGTTTAACTGGAGCAGAGCCAGGAGGCCGTAGAGGAATGCTTACTGCAGCGCCAGGTGGGGCTCTAACCCCCCCAGAAGACGGGGTTGGAGCTTTGGCTTGGCCACTAAACTAAGTAGCTAACCTGGAACAATCCCCTTTGCCTGCCCTGGTGAGCATTTGGAAAAGGTGCCTTTAAAGGCACTGTCAACCTGGGTTTCCACCGCTGCCATCAAGGAAGCCACGTCCCTGGCCTCTCCTTGTCCCCCTCGCCTCTCCCTGCGTGTCTCTAGGCTGACAGAGGACTACTTTCCTTGAGGGGACGCGCTCACGTTCTGTGGTCAGCCTGCCTCTGACTCCTGCGCTTCTCTCTCAGGCCCACCTGCCCGACATCTTTATCCCCCTGAGGGCCCACCTTGAGTTTTACATCCTTAGCTAAGATTTCTCCTTCGCAAGAAGCCTCCCCAGACCAGCCTGGCCACCTTCGGCATTTATAGGCTGTGCCATCTGGCACTTGGTACCCGCTGTCTGTGTATAGCATGGCGGTAAGTCACATGAGCTTTGGAGCCAGACTCCCTGGGTTCATATCCTGCCTTTACCCCTTAACTAGCTTTTTGTAACCTGGAGCCGGTTACTCTGCTTCTTCTGTGCCTGTTTCCCAAGTAGAACAGGAATACTAGTACCTACTTTCTGGGGGTTATAGCGAGGACCCAATGAGATAACTATCCAAGTGTTTAGAACAGTGACTGTGCATAGTAAACACTTAATAAACATCAAGTTCCTTCTTCCGTCTCTCCAACTGTGCTAGAAGTTCTTTCAGGGCTTCCTTCTATACCCCAGGACACGTAACTGTGCCTGGACATAGGAGTTACTCAACAAATGTGAGATTGATCACTTTCATTTAATAGGCTAAAAGCCCACATGATAGTAACATGAGGTTTGGACTGTTTCCAATATCCCTGGGTCTTGGGAAAGGGAAGGGAATGTAGTACTACATCACGAATAGGACAATAGACCCAGACACAGAAAGAACACGACGAGTACACACACACACACACACACACACACACACACACCCGCCGCCCACTCACTCCAGGATGCGTCCAAGGTGCCTCCGCATTAGCAGAATTCCCAGCAGAGCACAGGCCTGGAGAGTCCGGCTAGTCCTACGCTCAGCCTCTTAGACCATCCAATCTCCAGTCTTTATTTTGTCAATCATCCGCTTTCTGCATCTGACCCACTGTGGCAACATTCATTCTGGGGCATTACTTTCAGCATCCCTCGCCCCCCTGCCTGGCCTGAATCAATGCGTTCCTGCTCTGAAGAGACAGGGTCTCTGGATCCTGAGACCCTTCGTCACAGGACCCTGAAAAAACGCTGCACAGGCTGTTATACTGCCAACGCTCTCTATCATCACCTGACAACGAGACACGAATCTCTAAGATGTTCTCCGCTTGCCTGTTGCATAGTAACCATGGGGTGTCGGGGGGGGGGGGTGTTCTGTTTCACGCAGATTACGTGGCCAGGCAAGCGGCACAGCAGTCCTCCTGGGTTATCACTGGCTGCAGGAACGGACATCACCCCACAAGCCTCATCCTCTGATGGGGCAAAATCTTATTCTCATGCTGAGAACTTTCTGGGAGGCACCTCGGCTTGAGTGCCCAGAAGCCATGTGTGTGAGGGACTGATGCCAACAGCCCCTCTTTCCCGAACCAGGGCTGCTGGGGTACGGACAGCACCTAACAGCCACACCTTCTCCTCCACAGGGCCTCATCTTTCCACTGTCTTCCCAGGGCTACCTTCTTGTTCTAAGTCTGCTTTTGGACCTATCGAAAGCGATTTATCCTTGAGCGTTAGGTCTGTTTTTAGGGAATTTTGCTGCCGCTTCTGGGCTGCCTATAACTCTAGGACTAGCAGACAAAGAGAGGAAAAGCCACGGTACATGCTGCCCCGAGAACCTTCCACGCCGGGCTTGCTGCATTCCAAAATGGGACCCTATTGTTTGGCATTGGACTTGGAGAGCATTGACTTTGACCCGAGTGCCCCCTGGGATACAATGTGAGGTGGAGAGAAAAAGACTTGTATTTCTTTCACATCTACCCACCACGGCGAACACCCTAAAATCACAGCTCACGGAATGAAACAATTTAGCCCAACTCTTTCCGCCGTAGGTTCGTTCTGCTGCTGACTCTTCAACCTGACACGTTCTCAGGAGCTCTGACAAGCCATCCTTCAGACTCTCCTCTGGCAGAAACTTCCTAGAAGGACTCAGACCACCGCTCCCTTTAATTTGGTGATTGTTCTGAAGTGCTACAAATCTTTCCTAAAATGCCCCGGCTTGTAAAGACAACTCCACGCGTATGAGCAAGTAATACGTGTAGCCAGATGAGATGACCGTGGAACTGCTAATTTCACACACGCACGCGCGCACACACACACACACACACACACACACACGAACCCACTGTATTTCTCAACACATAGAACAAAAACAAAGCTCTGCTGTCTTATTTGAACTCTATTCTCCCGATCAACCATCCTCTTCCCCCCCAAAATTAACATGAACAGTGACAGCACAGAAACAGTAACATAAGTAATATGCCCGCGAGGCCACACGCTCCCAGAAGAAAAGGACTTGTCTAGCTTACCTGCGTGGGTCATGAACTTCCACAGAAAACTTCTTCTCTCTGAAATACAGGTTTTCCAACTGCCTCCATTGGAATATCTGGACAGAAAACAATGCAGTTGAAGTTCAAGAGTGGGCGGTTCACGGCTGTAGTCCTCCCTCTGCGGCTGAACTTACAGCTGGCAGTTTCCTTATCAAAGCTGAAACAGTAGTTGTTTGCACCTCCTGTGCCTCTTGCTTGACACACACACGCACACACGCACACACACACACACACACGCACGCTGCTCTTCAGTTCAAAACCCCAGCAATGTGGCCGTGGATTTTCCTGCAGGCTTCTCAACGGGAACAAAACAAGTTCTTTTCAACTGGTTCCCCGGCTCTGCTTGGCCTTTGTTGAATTCTCCAAGACAGTTCCCAGCTCTGCAGACTTTTCCCTCCAAGGAGAGGGGGAGGTGGGGGGAGAGGAGGGCGGGCTGGCGGGGGGAGGGACCAGTTAGCCATCTGCCTGCATGCGGAACCAAGCTTCCTCCCTCCAGGGCCGAACTGGGAAGGCGGTCACATTCCCAGCCTCCCCTCGGGGCTCTACTTCCTGCCCATGAATGTGTAAGAGCCCAGCTCGCCCTGGTGATCTGGGGCGCCTGGGGAAGCTTCCCCGACAAGGGCGGGGGGGTGCTGCTAGGACTCTATTTGGGGGCAGGCAACTCAAGATAACAATATGAGCCTGTCAAGCCCGGCTTCTTTCTGCAGCACAAAGAATATCAGGAGTCCTGGGGCTGGCAGGACTCCGCAGCCAGGAGCTTGCTGCGCTCAGGGAGGCAGAGAGCGAAATTAAGGCAGTTCTGAACAGTGGGAGCTAAACAGAGTTCCTGGCACTGCCTGATGGGCCCCTCTGGCCCTGGTGGACATTCCTCCTGGGACGAGTGCGCCTGTTAACTAAGATGTTTGGGAGTAATCAAGGCTGCAGCATTACTCGGGAAGGGGGTTCTTTCATTGGATGAAAAAGAAAGTTACTTAAACTCTCTGAGAAATGTCAAAAGAGGTTCAAGTTATGCCCGTAACATTCATAGTTATATTTGATGCATACTGTAGCCCCTTGTATAGACTGAGAATCTGAGTTTATTGAGCCCAAAGAAGGGTCAGAGTTTCATCCTGGGAGAGGCTGATTTCTCCCCTGATCCTCCCTTTCTTCACCCACTCGGTTAAGGCAAATGCTTTTTAGGGTCTCATCCGAGACCCAGCATCTTCTCAACGGGGGCCCCTGACCCTCTCTGATCTGCTCACATTTTCTCCTTAAAGATGACAATTTCTGTGTCCCAGCCACCCGACCCTGCTCTACCCAGGACACGGCTCCTCGCGGCTTGGCCAGAGGACTTCGCCCCTTTGTCAAACTGGGCTGGAATAAAAACTGTTTCTAGAATGGCTGCATGCTTCTCACAACCCGTTGTGCAGAATTTTACAATTATTTTGTCTGACTAATAGGGAGGAGGACATGTCTTTTTTCTGATTCCAGAGCTACCTCTTTTGTTCCCAGCTCAGAGTACATTTTGCTCTGAAGTCCAAGGAAAACTGTACTTCTTTTTCTCCTTTCAGGTCAGTTCCAAGGAAAGCAAGTCCTACACGAGCTCAGAGAGCCTTGTGTCAGATCACAGATGAAATGCCACCTGTGTAGTCGGTTACTTGAGTCCCAGGTCTGAGTCTTATGCTCTTATCTGATGCTCTGCTAAATCCCTCAGTGAAATGTGAAAATTTCCTCTCTGACCCCCCCCATTGTTAGATATATGCAGATGGTCCACCTGAACTTAGCTACAGACACAAAAGCACCGGAACTCACAGCTCCTTAACCTTATAACCTGGAGGTAGTACACAGAACAACGTGGCCAGACACATGCTCTGGACTCCGACTGCATCCGTTTGAATCCTGACTCCCCTATATCCAAACTGTGTGACCTTAGGCAAGTGACTGCATTTCCTTTAGCCTCAGTTTTCCCGTCTGTAAAATGGTAATAACGCTCCTCTAAGGTAGAGGCAACAGATCCTCGGCACGGTACCGGTACAAAGTAAATGCTCAATGAACTCGGATCTCAGTGCAATTCCTAGTTGTTCTTACTTCTCCCAAATCCTGGCAAATAAAGGAGATTAACTCCAGAACAACCGAAATAATTCTTGTTTTTTTTTTTTTTTAAACTCAAGCCCTGTTGTCAGGGTTTAAGACAATAAAGGTTGATGATCTGCATCCTGGAAATCTTCAAGGAAGTGTACAGATTTAGTGCCCTGCCCCCCCCCTTCCCTTTGAAGAGAGGGGTGAGTGGTAGATGGCTCGTCCCTGAGGGGGACCCGCAGCCCCTGTGCTGCACACACCTGCCCAGGACCCGCTTCACAGGTGTGTGACCTGAGGGCCCCGTGCTTGGTTTTAACGTTCTGCTGTCTCCATCTTGAAATTCTCAATAAGACTGATCAACGGGCCCTGCATTTTCATTCTGTTCCGGGCCTGCAGATTATGTCACTGGTCCTGACCGGTGCTAGTGCCACGGGCGCTGTCCTGGGCTGGGCAGCACTTGGGGGAAGGTGCATCTGATGGGCACACCTCCACAAGCTTTCTCTTTGTGGGTGTGCTTGCGAGCACCTCTCTTGGGCCTTGGGGCGGAAGCCCCCCCCCCACCTGGTGAAAAACCCCAAAGCCCAACACTCAGGGAGCGGGGGGGTTCCCTGGCAACTCCTCCCTCCCCGACTTTTTGCAAAACAGAATCCACGCCGGGCCTTCCCCGGAAGTGCTCCCCCATGCTGCTGGTGTGGAGAGCCGCATGTCTGCCAAGGACCGAAACAAAACCACCTGGGCTCTGTTGTGGCCCTCCCACCTGCTGCCCCTGCCCAGATTCCTGCTCTCTTGGCACTGAACCCTGACGGCCTGGCTCCTGGCGTCTCCCCAGGAGGATGGATGTACTGTCTCTAGACATTTCCAACAGCGGGTAGAGCAGTGGCTTTGCCTCATGTTTGCTCTAGGCAGGGTTTTTTTTTTTTTTTTCCCAAATGAAATATTGGGAAGGGAGGGAGGGAAGGAGGGCAGTTTCCCAGGACAGGAAGGTCCCAGGAACCCAAGAGGAGGTGCTCACGAGGGAACAATGGCCTTGTCCTTTCCCCCCCACTTCGGGGAGACAGGAGGTGTTGGGGAACAGGGGGATGAAGGCAGCTGGACGCCCCCACGCACCAAGGTGGGCTGATGGTGGGCACAGGGACCCCACCTACCACACCCTCCCCTCTGACGCTGGCAGAGTTGAACAACAAGCAGATAAAGAGCAGACGCTTGACCGGGCCTCCCTTTATGAACAGGGTACACTGGGCTCCCATGTGCTGGTTTGGGGACGGCCCCTGATCGTCTGTGTCACTTCAGGGGAGCCTCCCGGGCTCAGTGCAGCCATCATAATCCATCATCACCAGCTAAAGACACCCCATAAAGACTCGCCAGACACACAATGATGGTTACAACTGGGCTAGAGCCCTTAGGATTTTGCCTAATTTCTATGGCCAATTCTGCCCAAGGAGGTACCTAAAAGCTCAAACACACAGTCTATCAGTAATCAAAGGGCTTATTAATACCTATGAAAAAGGCCTTTCTAATGCACTTCATCTGGGCATCTTTAAAAAGCAGATGTCTCTTCTTTGATCTTTTAGCATCCCCCCAAGAAGACCAAGTGGGAAATTTTCTTCTTGGGGAAAACAAGGCCCAGAGAAATTAGAGGAAAATGCCTAAGGCCACACAGCAAGTCAGTGAAGGAACCAGAAATAGGAATCAAGGGCACCTGGCCCATTACTCTAACCTCTAACTTGCTCCTTTCCCCATAGGTCCCCCAATTAGTGGGAACAGCTCTTACTCACTAATGGATGGTTAACTTTATGAGTGGAATGATTTTTACAAACAAGCAGCAATGTGACTCTAGGTAGGAAGTATAAAGCCACATCTTTTCCGTCCTACACACTGGATTTTCTTTCCTTTACAGGCTGTAAACGATAATACATATCACTCCTTTCTTGTCTCAGAGACCTGGGTTCTTCTGGTTTTCCATACAGAGATGCCTCAGTATCCGTAGCTTTCCATCAGGGACTAACAAACAACAAGAATCATGATTAAGAACAGCCTTAATAATTTGGCCTTGCCTGGAAAACAAAAACATAGAGAAACCATCCAGAAGCGGTTTCATCGAGAGCGTGCCTGTCGCCACGGCTGGTCCTGGATGTGGATTCGTGGCTTCTGACCCAGATGTGTGATTCCCAAGTGATCACAGCCCCTCCACTTCCCCTTTCCGGGCCCCAATGTCATAATGTATAAAAGGGGAGATGGGAAACGTTTATCCACGGAAAGCAGACAAGAGTGGCTAATAAATAGAGCCTTTGAGCCCTGCACAGCAGGATGCACTAAAAACACTTAACGAGCAGGACCAGGTTACTGGGTCCTAGTAGCTGCTCTGCCAGATTCCCACATCCTGTGTACGCTGAAGGTCAGGGCCAAGGAGGACTCATGTCCTGTTCTTTCTCAGTGGGTGAAGGCACAGCGGGGACAGGCAGAGGGGCCTTGGATCCCTGAGACTTCCTCCACAGCCAGTGTTTACTGGGCGCTAGCACAGCACGTGGGGTGGTGGGTGAGCTCTCGGAACGACGCGGAAATAAAGGCTTGAGAGGAAGCCCGCTCTAGTGGCTCTGATTCTTGACCAGGACTTGGGGGAGCCTCGTCTTCCTCCTGTCTCTGAGGCTGAGTCACCAAGCCTCTTAATGACCTCTGAGTAACTTCCTGCTGCTTCTAGAGGGACCATTATACTGAATCCCGGCAGCCATCTGGCCAGTCCCCATCTCCCACAGATAAAGCAAGGCCGGGGTGGGGGGCAGAGGTTAAATAAGTAATTGATGCCGGGCCCACTCTTGGGACTTCTGTCTTGGGCTCTTTCTAACACACCAGGAGGACCCGACGATGAGCAAAAACAGAGTTGTTTCGAGCCGATGTTGAAGTGATCACTTCTCCAAAGGTTCTTGGCTGCCTGCCTTCCAAACACCAGCAAGGAGTTCTCTCGTAAGAAGAATCAGACTCACAGCCAGGAATAACCTCTGAACTCAGGATGAAACATACCAACTAAAAAAAACCCACTTCCTGATTTCATTTCTGCTCTGTTCACCCTCTAGAAGTAGGGCTGTCACTCACTCATCTCCAGGTGTATTTATGCACTTCGGCAAATAAAAATGAGCTGCCACACATCGTGAGGGATACAGGACAAAAGGAATCACTCAACCCCAACAGGATGGACTTGAATTAAAATGGGAGCACAACACAGAAACCCCAAGCCTGCACGTTCAGAGAATTTTATCAGGTGTCCCCTGATGAGGCTTTACTGTCACGCAAGAACTAATTCTAGGGAACAACAGAAGCAACGCTGTTTTTAGCGGGTTAACACCATATGTCAGAGGTTTGTATATCGGTTGCATGGGTATTCAATACATTTTACCTTATGCTCAGAAAAGAGAGAAACAAGGCCCTGGGGGTTTAGGTAACAACCAATCCCCAATCCTCTTCCAAATATTCAAGTTGTGACGTCTACTTTGCATGAACCTATGCTAATAGGACAGAGAAAGGACATGACGCCTCACATATGTTTATATGTGTAAGGCGCCTACAACCTAGTTGGGAGCATGCGACATACACAAAGCAGACTGTATCCACGATATAGGAACTAACTTCATGATGGAGTTTAAAACCATCTATAGCTTCAGGCTTTTAAAACTCTAGGGAGGCACCCCACCAGCTTATGAAGATAGGTCTCATGCTTCTGTTTCAGAATCAACATTCATGACCATCGCTGAGAGTCTCCTGGGTTTCGGCTCATTGTTTTTAGCGATGAGAACTCTGACTTGGAAATCAGGAGACCTCAGTGATAGTCCTGACTTTGTAAGTCACTCTTTATCTTGGCTTCCTTTTCCACATAAGGAGGGGCATGTCTGTGGGCATTCCTGCATCCTAAGCACGGGTTGAAGGTCAGCATTGTAAATCCTTGGAATGCCACCCTGCTACTCTTTATTTTTAAATTCCAAAGTAGCTTGTTTTAAACATTTCCTACTTATGGGAGACAGTACAGAATACCTTTGTCCCTCGGCATCCTCAGGAGCTTGGTTCCAGGACCTTCCTCGAATACTAAAATCTGAGGATGCTCAAGTCCCTTATATAAAATGGAGTGTTGTTTGCATATACCCCACACGCAACCTCCCATACACTTTCAATCATCCCTAGGTTACTTACAATACCGAATACAATGTAAATGCTATGTAAATAGTTGCTGGCACGCAGCAAATTCAAGTTTTGCTTTTTGGAACTTTCTGGAATTTAAAAATTATTTCTGAATATTTTCGATTTGCAGTTGGTTGAATCCACAGATGTGGAACCCGCAGATAAAGGAGCAGATTGTTCTCCTGATTAAAAGCACGGTTTTCCAAGTCACACTGTCTGCCACTTGCTGGCTGTGTATTCTTGGCAATGAAATTTCTTCGTGTCTTTCTTTTCTCGTCTTTGAAATACAACTCCAAACAACACCGGTCTTACTTTCGCGGGGCTGCTGTATTGATGAACTAATACATACGAAGTGCTTCAAGTGGAGTCCGGTATTCAGTTAGCACTCAAATAGCAGCCGTCATGCTCTCTTCCTGCCGTCGTTCACACGCTACTCTTCACGAAAAAAAAAGTTCTGATTACTTTGAACACGTAGCCCAAAGCACAGGTTTGTGCATTTTTTTTTTTTTTTTAAAAGATGGCTAATATGGTGCCATGGGCATTTTAAAAAAATGTTTTTTGTTCCTTGGATTTTTCACGATGCAAGTGTAAGCCTAACCCAGCTTCTCCTTCATCCACTGGAGTTGGTGTTTGACGCATTCTCTTCGGATTCTTTGCTTCCAATCCTTCTCCAGTCAATTCCTGGGTCCACCACAATTTTGACCAGAGTCAGTTTGGACCACTTTCCTGCTATGACGTTTTTTGGCCACTCGCCTTGTGGGAACTTAGTGCCCTGACAAGGGATCAAACCGGTGCCCCCTGCAGTGGAAGCACGGAGTCCTAACCGCTGGACCACCAGGGAAGTCGCCCTGCTATGACTTCTCATCTCACAACATTCGCCCAGAGAGGAAAGTACCCTCCTGTGATACAGCTCAGCAGTACCCTGAATGGGCCAGACTGGGATCCAAATCAGAGCCTCCAAGACAGGCAATATATGTCCAAAGATTATTAGCTCGCAAAGTGAGCCTACCAGGGTCCTCAGGACCTGCGTTGAAGGAGGGCTCCGTGGCTTCCACTGTCTTCCAAGAGGACCACGTAACCCAGCAAAGAAAACAACAGCTAATTTTTCTGCACAGCCAGACCTAATGGAATCAAGATGTTCTTCCGGCCGGCTGCCTACTCCTCAGTGTCAGACCACAGGAGCTCTCAATTGATTGGTTAACTCAGTGACAGATGCCCAGAGCGCTGGGCCTTGACCCTTTAATGGATGGCCTCTTTTTAACCCATCAAAAACCTTTTAGCTTCCTTTGGCTTCAGAGTCGTTACTAGGGGAAGACAGAGGGAAAGAAGATCCACAGATATTTAACAGGCCTCCGGAGAAAACAGGCCATTTTATTTGTCCCCACTGGACGTAATTTCCTTTTAATTTTCTCCCTAGGGGGGTATCTCTCTGTATCATTTTCTTGTGTGTATTTTGGCTTTTCTTGGGGAAGAACCTGACCATAAAGCTTTGGCAAATGTAAAATCTTTCAAGAGAAGCTGAAAGTGTTTTTCCTTTCTTATCCTTGGCCTCCTGATGGAATTTTCTTCCCTCCTCTGTGTGCCTCTGGGGGATGGATGCGAGTTAGTATCCAAAGGGAGAAAGAAGCTGGCCAGGGATTCACGTTACCTGAGTCCAGCTTTGGTTTTTCTAGCAATGAGCATGGTGGCCCAGTTTGGTGTGGCTTCACTTCTCTGGGCTCCAGCCTTTTCTTTAAAAAAAAAAAAAACTTCAAGGCTAATCACACCTGTGAAGACTTCAGTGAATGGGATGCTTCAAAGAGGGAATTAGTCTGAGAAGTAGTTGGTCCATCTTGGGTGGGCAATTATCATGGGCCATTCCACTTGCAATGGCAAAGATCTCTTCCTGGATTGCTGTAAGGGTTTTTGTTTTGACTACTTTGGAGGACAGACTTTGGGGAAACCTGTATTTTTCTATATTTTTCTTGCGGGGGGAGAGGAGTTGGCAGTTATCAGTTGTCTTACACCTGGCGGCCCTGCCCAGAGGTGCGGCATCACAGTGAGACCCTGATGGGGGCTGGCTGAAGCTGTGAGAGATGGGGTAGAATGCAGAAGAATGGACTGGCAACGAGCACTACATAAATAAAGGTAAACAATCGTAACTAAACCCCTGCTTAATCAAGCTTAAAAAAAAAAAAAAAAAGAAATGACAATACTCTGTTACACTGTGTTATCTGGGAAACAAAAGTTAAAAAAAAAATTTGTCAACTAGCAAGGGCTCTATGGGGATAATTATTTAAAAGCAGCTTGTGTGCACTTTAAACTACCCAGTGCTTCAAGGGTTGGCTCATCCTCTTGGGGAGGGGAAGGCCTTGCAGATCCTGGTTGCTGTGGGTACCAGGAGAGGGGCAGACCACTGCTGCGGAGACGGCAGGTGTGAACCCCAGGCTCTCCTGGTTGGAAAGTGTCTCAGGGGGTGTGGAGGACGGAGAGGCACGGGGCCAGGGCTGGGAGGCTTGCTCGGCGAGTCACACTGCTGCCGAGACCACGTGCGCTCTAGCCGGCTGCTCTGTGATGGTGGCCGCAGCCAACAGGAGCAGGGAGGCCGGTGTTAAGCCGCCATCTCTGCAGCTGGCACCCTGGTTGACTTTGGTCATCTCTCTCTCTCTCTCTCTCTCTCTCGGGTTCCTCTTACTAAGCAGTGCTGTATCTGCTCCACCTTTTAGCCTTCCCAGAAAGAAGAAACATGAGGGGATGTTTTCTTAGAGGTAAGGACAGAAATTCTAGAATTTCTGTCTTCCCAGGAGGACTGCTCCTATTTCAAGCTCTGCCCTTGTTCCATTTTCCTAGAGGAATCCTGAAGTGGGCAGGTCAATGTGGGGAAGTGTGAATTTGGGGGAGAAGGGGTGAGGGCAGAGGAGGAAATGGGTACTTCTCAGCAGCCTGCCCTGAACCACTTTCTTTCCATGACTGCTGTCCCCAACCCCCCCCCAACCCCGCCCCGACTTAACAGCCCTAACCTGGGCTAGTTCTCCCAGAGATTCATGTACTACCCTCTGCCAAGCAATTTGCATCCTGTGTCACAAACGTCTTTTTTACTCAGTTATCTTTCCTACCCGACTCCAGGCTTGTTGAGGGTATTTTCCTGGCACCTAGCACAATGCCTGGGGCATATTAGACATTCAGTAATTGTTGAGTGACTAAGTGAATGAATGAAAAGCTCTGTGAGGTAGGTATTATGGAAACCAAAGTTCAGAGAGGTTAAGTTACTTTCTCCAAGTCACACAGATGATAAATGGTGGCAGATGGTACTTGAACCCCTAGGTGCTCAAAATTCAGGTAACTTCCGTGCCATGAGGAACCACCAGGCCTTGAACCTGCATCTCTTGTTAATACATTTCTAAGCTGCACAGGATATGGCAACAGGGAAGTGGCAGTGAGGGCCAGCCTGAGAGCTGCAACCCAGGAACCACAGCCCTTCTTTCTTCTGGTAGTTCTGTCTGAATTCAACTCTCCTCCGAAGTGAATGGGGGAAGTTACGGTCTCCAGGAGCTCAGGGGCTCGAGCTGGCATCCTAGTACAGACCTGGAGTGACTCTTCATGCCATTCTGCTTAGAAACTGCCTCGATTGGCTGAGGGCTCTTTGACAGGCATCATCCGGCAGGAGTGAGAGCTTGACACCGTTCTGGCTGTGCTAGGGTTTAGTATTAAATAGGTTCACACTTCAGGAAGATCAGTTCAGCCCGGGTTTCCCCTCTGAATCATGCTCATTAAAAAAAAAAATCTCACAGAGCTCCCTAAGTATCGTATAGCTCAGCAGAAACAAGCTGAGATTCCCTGAGACAAAGCAAAGGTGACTGGATTCAACAAGCAGGGTTTCTCAGCCTAACATTTCCTGCTTCTAAGCAGGAAAAGGCATCCAGATGAACTGGAATAGTTCAGTGGTCTGTGTCTTCTTGCAATTCACTTTCGACATATAGTTCCTAGTAGCAATTTGGGTACTTTCGCTCCAAGAGACAAAAAATAAAATCAAGAGACAGTCTAGATGGACTGGGGGGGAAATTTTATGCTTTTCCCCCAATCAACAAATCTAAGCTGTAAAAAGCTCTCATGCCTCCCTCCTCCCTCCCTTTCTTTACAGACGTCTGGCCTTTCACGTGGAGCTTTCTCCAACCCTTCCTTATAGGAGCAACACTATCCTATCTCTGAGGCCACTACACACATATACATGGAGATGACCTCAAAATTAGTGGTAGCTTCCAACAAGCTAGTAGATATTCTGCTCTGGCTGCTTTTGTTCATGTAACCAGTATTTATTATCTACCATGGGTCAGGCACTGCGCTACCAGCAGGCATGCAATAGAGAAAAAACAGACAAAAGTCTCTGCACATTTTTGTGAGGGGCCAGGTAGGCAAATAAGAGAACTATACAGTGAGGATGTTAGAGGGTAGCAGGTTCTGAGGAGGCTAGGACAGGGGTTGTCACTGTTTATAAAGCGGTCAGGGAAGCCTTCACCGAAGTGACAGCTGAGTGGATACCAGAAGGAAACTGGGGCAAAGCCGTACACCCATGTGAGGGAACACAGGAAGTGCAAAAACCCAAGGCACCATTTGTGTGTGTGTGTGTGTGTGTGTGTTTGCTATGTTAGTGCAGAAAATGCTGAAGTTAACAGGGAATGATGGAATCTTATTTAGCCATAAAGAGGAATGAAGTTCCGATTCATGCTACAACATGGATGAACCTTGAATACGTTATTCTACATCAAAGAAGCCAAGCAGAAAAGGCCGCAAATTCTATGATTCCATTTATACTAAACGTCTGGAATAGGCAAAGACCAGAGAGAAAAGCAGGTTCGTGGGGCTTGGGGAGAAATGGGGAGTAGTCAAGAGCTCCCTTGAGGCCCTTCCACTGTTTTGACTGGTAAATCCTACTCTGCATTAACCATAAATCAGAAGATGCTCTTTGGTTAAAACTCAGTAAAACTAATTACTTAAAAGGAGCCAGCAGTCCAGGCTAAAGCCCCCTCATCCCAGGGCCGCCCCTTCTCCATAAGCAGCCCCCCACTCCCCCTGGTCGGATGGTCCTCCTATAGAGCTCTCCTCTCGGGTCCCCTGGGGTGGGCTCTGCAGGTGCCAACTGACCTCCAGCCTGACCGCTGTGGGCTGTCATGGCCGAGGCACCTCTGGGGGGTGTTATCCACCACCGCCATGTGAGCAATCTGGCCAGGGACCGGGTTTCATATGGTTTTTCAACCCTCACAGCTCCAAGTATCAGCTCAATATGTATCAGTAAAGATATATACGTGTGCACGCCCATGCACAGGCCATTCACTCAGCTGTGACTCCTGAGCCTTGTTACAGGCAGGGCTGGGGGCTGGTTTACGGTCCGGGAGGCCTGGAGAGACGGGCATCTGGAGCTCCCCTGGCTCTTTGACCTCCTAATAAAAGGCCAGAACAGGGGCACCCATCACAAGGAGGCTGGGTCTGCCCATGGACCACACTCAATGCCCGTGTACACTTTCCAGAAAGATTCTCAGGATTGACGAGGAATCTTTCAAATCCCCATGAAGCATCAGAAACACCTGTTGCGAATGCCAGAAAGACCTGGGTGCCGGGATGGTCTACAGGTTCACTGGCCAGGTCTCTCTGGGGTTGCCCCAGTTCTTAACTCAGTACAGTTGGTCAGGAGTTATGCCATCGGTGGGTGATGCCACCACGGCACAGCCAGAGCCATAGGATATGACAGTGATGTACTGGCCTAGACTTTAGGATGATCGATCTCATTAAAGTGAGTAGTGAGCAGACCACCCAGTAAGACAGGCAAAAACCAAACAAACAAAAGGGCCAAGAGCCCGTTTCACGGGTCACCACCCTGGTTCGAGAGGCCACCATGTGCCCTGGTTTGCTTGGGGCAGCCCGGGTTTGCCTGACGCTGGGGTGTCATCATTAACCAGTGCCCTCTTCCATTCTCAAAAGTGTCCTGGTTTGGATATTAAAACCCTATGGTCACAAAAATAAATATACTCTATGATTCCAGTTATATGAGATCTCTAGAGGAATCAAATCCATAGAGAGGGAAGTAGAATGCTGGTTGCCGGGTGCTAGGGCTGGGGAATCATTGTTTCACGGAGACAGCTTCAGTTTTGCACAAAGAAAACGTTCTGGAGACGGGTTGCACAACAGTGGGAATATACCTAATACTTAACCACTAACCAGTGGTTCCAATGGTAAATTTTATGTTATGCATACTTTATCACAAAATTTTTTTTTTTTTTTTACATTTAAAAAACATTACTGTTTACGTGACTCTGAAACCTCTCACCCTCCATTGGGGTATGAAGTGTTTAGGAAGGTGGAAACTGAGGGAGGATTTGAGAGGGAGAGAGGTGTGCTGTCAGCTTTCCTGACCCAGAGGGGGGGGACGTGGAGGATACCTTCTGCAAACCTAGTGAGAAAAGGTTCACTAGGGTGGCCTGGAGAGCTTGCCAGGTGTCTCCTGAAGTTAAGGGCCACCTAAGACTGTCCCTGGCTCCTGCTGACATCTAAGTCACGAGAAGTGGGCTGCTAGCTGCCCTCCGAGGAGCTGACGGGGAGATTGAGGCAGTCCAGCTGGGAGAGGGGGCAGGATTTAACTTTAGACCAAGTTTGGAACTTTGGTTGTTATCAAGGACCGGACACTCTCATTTCTTAACAAAATTAACTTTGCTGCTTAAAGCGACTGCATGACTCTGTATTACCTGGGAGTGATCAGAGAAATCACGGGCTGCCTGCGTTTCCCTCTAGGGAAGAACGCTTTTAAAAGAACGGTGGGAGATAGGAGAAATGTGCCTTTTTGAGTCCCAGGTGGTCGATGTTCTTGTTAACCTGGCCAAGTCTTTGGTTTTTAAGCCAGAGAAAACCCATCAACTCTTAAGCTACGACTGGCTCAGGGCTCACTGGTGTGGGCGGGGATTCTGGAGGCGCCTCTACTCAGGACGGAGATCCAGCAACAGCACTGGGTTTTGATTTGCATCTGCAGATTGCACCCAAGGTCAATGGGGCGCCCCGAGTAGTGGGAGTCTGTTTCTGTGAGTTATTTAGAAGCTCGTCAGTCTCAAGGGGGCCGCTGGCCTGGCTGCGCGGGTGTTTATTTGCATGTGATAAATACAGACTGTTGAGTTTGACCCCTACTCTCCGTCCCAATCCACGTGGCTGTTTATGGCCATCCTAGTGCTGTCACACGAGGAAGAGCCCCGGGAGACCTCACACCCCACACAAGGGACAGAGGCCCCAGCTGGTGGGGGGTGGGGGGGCTGGGAGACTATTTTTGGTTGTCTGGTCAGATCTAGCTGGCACTTTGGCTAACGCGAACAACAGTCAAAGACAGACAGGGATTTACCCACTTAGAAACTGGCATTTTCTCCCTCTACCATTTTCTTCCAGGAAAATGTTGCTTTTCCTTTTATGAAGGACTCCCTTCTGGCTTTACAATGAGCTTGCCCCTTGCTTCATTCCTCTCCCGTTTCTCCTTTCCTGCTTCTCTCAACCTCAAGATTCCCCATCACCTGTATCATTGCCTTGTTGATGAGGAAACAGGCCCACGGACGCGACTCAGCTTGCAGACCCGGAGCTAAAACTGAGGGGGCTTGACCACCAGGCCAGATATCTTCCCACCAGATATAACAGTAGGAGGTGGGCACAGGAACAGAGCACCCAAAGGGTGATGCCAGGTCTGGAGATTAACCCTTGCACCCAGAGAACATTTGGGTGAGTTCTTCAGAGTAGAGTGTACCCCCTCTAAGAGCTACCTCCAAGCATGTCAGCCCAGGAGAGAGCTGGACCTGCCTCTCTTAAAGGGAGAGTTGCATTTCTCTCCTCCCGTACCTCCACGGAGAAATGACGCTCACGTTATAGCTTCTAAGGATTATCCACCTGGATGGAGGCATGCTTTTATTTTCTGCTCACGGGCATCGTTTTCAAAAGGGACAGTCTGATACCAGCACGAGTATTATGGAGACAGTTTCAACAAGGATACAAGTAGGTGTCCTTGGAGGGGTGGCTTACTGAGGACCAGGCTTGGAAACGGCCTCCAGAAGAACCTGTGGGAACCAAGGGACCCTGGGTTCCCAGATCCAATGACCAAGGGAAAAAAAAAAAAAAATCAATCCTCTTAACAAAGGGATTCTGTTTGCTCTTCGCGGTGATCCTGCCTCTTGTCTTCAGCGTAAAAGAGACTGTAACGGTATTTGCTATGTCAAGGGCAACAGCGCTTTTATCTTGGGGAACAGGCAACTCTTTGAGATGTAAACATATTCAAGACGAAGATAACTAGACTATTACTCCTGTTTTAGAGTCTCTACTTCACCGACATAAAAACAGAGGCACAGAGGGGTTAAACAAGTTGTTTATCACAACTCTGAATACCCTGGGAGTGAATGAATAGCCCTCAAATTCCTCCTTGGTTGAGATTTTGAGATTTATTTTGGGCCTTTAAATGGATATGGAGGCCACTGGCTTATAAAACATCTTTTTTTAAAGGCATAACTGTTACAAGAAGGAATTTGATTTAAACTCAGACTACAATATCTTAACAACAAAACAACAAGGTAGGATCACAAAGAAAGTTCCCGTTACCTGTGTGTGGAGCAATGATCCTCGAACCCTGTAGCCTGTCTTCAAATCGCCTCAAGGGCTTGTGAGAACACACACTGCCGAGTCCCAGCCTCTGAATTTCTGAGTCTGGAAGTCTCAGGTGGGGACCTGGAGTTTGCAGGTCTAACGTGCTCCCAGGTCATGTAGCGGCTGCTGGTCTGAGGGCCACGCTGGGGGAACCACTCCAGGAAAAGCTCCTGCATCGGCCAGCCTCTCCTTCAGGACTGAAGGATTTATCCTCTCTCCGGGAATTGCCCTCAGCTGTAGAGAGCCATCTTGCCCAAGGTCACAACCCCACGCCTGTGGCTCACCTGTATCTAATGATTGGTTGATGCTGGGCTAAGGCGATGGGTCTGATGATTGACGGCCCATTGTTGCAGCTTCACGGCTTTCCCTAAGGTTGTATCCCAGCTCAGCTTCTCCCTCTGCCGGGTCCTGTCTCCTTCCCTTTGCTCATTGCTGTTGATTCCAGACCACTTCCCAATACACTTCCTGTGCGAGAATCCCTAACTCTGCTTCCCAGGGGATGCAACACTCGGAGCGGAGTCCCTTAAAGTCACCTCCTTGGCAAGACCACCCCTGACCATCCCCCTCTTCCTTACTGATTGGTTGTCTCTTCGTAGAATTCAATACTCTCACACTCTACATTACAGATTTACCTAATGCGATCGTTTGACCGTCTTTGCCACTAGACTCTAAGCTCTTTGAGGGCAGGGACCCGTCTCTTTTGTTCACTGTAACACCTGCAGGGCCTCAAGCAGGGCCTGGCTTACGATAGGCACTTGGTAATTCTCCTACGGGGTCCAGTTTATTGGAGAGGATTTCACATTCAACACCTTCTACTGGAGCTGGTCTAAAGCTCTAGCTCAGCACTTTCAGGGGACGGCAATTCTTGGATGGGAGGAGAGACTGGGGTTCCCGTTCCAAAGAGAGAGAACTCAGCCATGCCTAATACACGTGCTTTGAGGAGAGGATGTCTATTGTCTACTGATGCTTTCAGAAGAGCGTCTCAATCTTCCTAGAATACAACTGCTTTTTTCTTTCTTGGGGAGTTATTTTAAGATGGCAGACGCTGGTGACTCTCTCTGCCCCCCTCCCCTGCCCTGCACCCTAGCGTCCCTCCGGCAGGCCTGCCCCTCAGCTCTGAGGCTGGCCCCCCTTGATGACCCATGGCCAGGGCCTGTCACCCACAGGCATGGAACCCTTCCTGGCCCGCTCAGCGCTGAGTGAGGTCTGAAGGAGGCCACAGAGAAGCCCTTCGTTCGATCTGACGATGAAAAAGCAAAGGCTGCAAAACGCTAGGAATGCTAAAAGTAGTCCGTGGAGCTCTTCCTCCCCGGAGAGCCTAGGGTGCGGTTTCCCAGGGGAATACAGATAACGGAATGAGGGAGGCACCCACCCAGGGCCTGCCGAGGCAGAGGGCCCGGCAGCCCGACGATGAGTCAAGTGCATCCAAACAGAAGCTGAAAAATAAGTTGGCAAAGCACTTAATGGCGTGCTTATCACGCTGAATAATTCAGCAGGCTGACTGCGCTGGGAGTCGGTTCACAGATAATGGAGTATTTCCTGTAAATATTATTTTCTCTTCCTGTTTCATCATCTCATCCAGTTCAAAAATCTTTACTAATCTGGGGAAGTGACAGCAATGCATCAATTCTCTGAGCTAATGCCCCCAATTCTGAAATACTCTTAGGAAGCATAGGAAGCTACATTGGCTGCTCTGGGGAAAGGGGCGACCATTTACTCTGGTTCCTTCTCCTAATGTCTCAGAGGGGAGCCCTCTGTGCACCTAACGGTGCACCTAAGTGAACATAAAAGCGCTCCTAATTGCACATCAAATAAATAAGTAAATGCTGTCTGCTGAATACGTAACAAGGACCAGCACTACCATCCTTCCCCCCATGGAGAGATTTCATTAAATATAGGCTGGCGAATGGGCTGCAGCTGTAGATGATGATTTACAGATATCGAATACGCCTTCTAGGGAGGTTTTTTTGGAGTTACGTGTTTCACACTGTTCGTTCTTTAATGCGTATATTCTCTGACACAGCCTGCAGGACAGATCTTCATCCTAACTCTTCCTGGCACCCCATTCGGAAAGCATTTTCTGTTGTAAATGATAACGTTTTCTCATGATTCGACGGCTGGTCTGGCCACAGGTTTGGAAAGTGCAAATTCCAGCGGGCGGACAGAGAAGGCAGCTCAGCTTGGCACTGCTGGGGGTTGAGTCTTGAGTGTGGGAGAGGCTAATCGCCCAAAGCCTTTGGTCCTGGTGCTACAAAGAAGAGGCAGATTGTCCCAGAGATCAGAGCTTTCGGACTTTTCCAGGCTCTGATCTAAGGAATGCAAGGTCCTCCTCTAAAAGAGGGAGCCCTTTGTGATCGATTACGTCCAGCTTTATTTATCTCTGCCCCAGCTGATCCCGGTTCTGCAGGAGTTAATAAGCAATGCCTTTTCAGTACATATCATTTGATTTTCACTCAGATGTTCTCAGGGAAGAAGAAACACTCTTGCTTGTACTAACACAACTCTCTGAGACTGACGAGCCAGCAGCTCTGCGGCGTGTCCCCACTGATGGTCACTTTACGTAGCTGGCATTTGCTCTTTTTTGATGCTTGGTTGTCTTTCCTTGGCCATAAGTGCAACCTAAGACGAAGCTTGGGATTTACTTCAAGTTCCCAAATGCTGGTCTGACAATGTTTCATGATTCCCTGAAGCCAACAGGACAGTACCTGGTGGAATAAAGGACCTCTCACCTGCGAAGAGCTCCGTTCCTACACACGCAAACACACGCTAAAAGGGAATGTGGTACATAGGAGAAAACAGGGTAAGATCATCTATGTAGCTGCAAGGTTTTTCTTTCTTTTTTTCACCACTGTGACCCTCTTTGCACGTTTCTCACCATTGCTAAACCCAGACAGACATGTAAATACTGCCATTCCTGTACTCTTGATACCTCACTCACAAACGGTGCCTAAAATTATCACCCCAGAATCATGGGGAAGAAGAGAGGCATGTTTTGCAGTGTGATCAGTATTTTAGTAGGAACAAGAGTGCAGAAATGGGGAGGCAGGCAGAGTGAGAGGGAAAACATCACTGGGTGAAGGAGGGAAATAGGAGGATTTAGTGAGAGTTGATAGGGGGATAGTTAATAACATAAAAATTCTGCAATCTGTCCTTGGATACGGTTTGGGATTCTGTCTGATCTTTTAAAAGAGCTCATCTACACAAGCAAGGGCCACTATCCTGGTGTATGTGGATGTACTGTATATTTTAACTGTTTTTAGTCCTATGTGTGGGTTTTTTAGGGATTTGGGGGGCTATTCTTGCACACATCATTCCAAAATACTTCTGAAATTGGCCTTGAGCTTCTGAACATACACAAAAGCCAAAACGCCCTCTTTGGGTGTCCACACGTGTCTTGCTGTTCCTGACACATGTGCCCTGAGGGCAAAGAAGCTGTCTTTTTTTTTTTTCTCTAACATCAGCAGCTTGCATTTTCGGCTGTGCTTCTGCAAGGCCAGGCGTCTGTTTAGAAGATCCAGGTAGCAGATAGGGGCGCGTGATTGGGAGGGGCCTAGGATGTTCTCCCTACTCCGTGGGTGAGGGACCCTGTGCTTTACTCCATCCCCCCCAAAGCCCCCAGGGCTTCAGAGTGAGGATTAAGCAGTTTAGGGTAGACTCTGCCACCAGCGTGGCAAACTGCACGCCACCCGGGGAACTTGGAACAGCTACGGTGCCGCCCGTTTCTGGGCAGTCATCAGCTACCCACCCCTCCTTTTCTGGTGGCCCATGTGGAAGCACTTGAGCGCAGTCTCGTAGGAGGCTGAGCGCCGCTTGCTGTGTGCATTATCTGCTGAAGCTCTGCAGCTGTGGATGCCAGACAAGGCCTCCAGGCCCTCCGAAGGCGAGGGAGTCGCTCGCCCTGCCCCTGCCTCTGCTTGAATGTTGGCTCTCAGCATGGTGGTACCATGTGACACAGCTGCTGTAACTGGGTCAGAGTGTCAGGGAGGCCTGTGCCTGGGCCGGAGGTGCAGCTGTTGCTACAAAAGGGCCTTCAGGTGCCCAGAACTGGGCGTCACTCCCAGTTTCCCGAGCACTGCCGGGGTCCCGGGTGCCAAGCTCTGCCTGGCCCCTTTTGCGGGGGTGTGGTGCCACCTGGAGGGTCACCCATCACTCGGGGCCGGCCCAGACTTGAGCCCTGTCCCCAACTCCTCGAGTGCAGAGGCCCTGCCGGACGCACCTGCTGCGCCCGGCTGACCCTCCCCGAGTCTGAGTTCGGAAAGGAGGCCCGCGGCGGTGGTTCCCAACTCTGGCCGCACGTCGGAATCAGCTGGGAGGCTTTCTAAACGGTCAGCGGCCGGGTCAGAGATGGCGGAGGGTGGGGCCAGGGGAGACTGGGGCATCTCTTCATCCTGACGGTTTCACGTGAGTTTCTGATTTTTAGCTGAAGACAGACTGGGGCACTCGTATGTGCTGTGCACCAGTGGTCACTACCACGTGCCCGCGTCTCTTTAGGTTCACAGGTCCGGAGCCAGGGAGTGTGCCCTGTGCATTCCGGGACTCACAGGTGCCTTCCACGAAACAGAGATGGCCTTTTTATGAAGGTGATGACACTGGCTGTGAGCAGTAGGAAGAGACACCCTGCATCCTTCCCCCTGCAGCTGGGACCTCTCATCTACGGCTCAGGCGAAGTCTTTAGGGCCCATGGCAGGTCTCAGCAGAGGCGGATTCCCCTCGGGCTAATGAAACTTTGGGTCTCTTCCCCTCGTGGGCCCCTCCCCTCCCCTCCCCCCGTCCTTCCTTCCTTCCTTTCTTCTGCGCTAGGCGGCTTGTGGGATCTTAGTACCCCGACCAGGGATCGAACCCCGGCCCTGGGCAGTGAAAGCTCTATGTCCTAACCACTGGACCACCAGGGAATTCCCGTCATAGGCTTTTCAAAGGCCTGTTCTTAATTTTATACGTAGATTGCACATTCATTTCCTAAAGACGGCTCCCCAAGTTACAGAAGGGCCAGGGTGTCCTGGTCCCGGCCCTGCCCTTCTGCCTCACAGGGGATGTCACGATGGGGAACTGAAAGCCACTCACAGCTACTGTCATTTTTCCAGCGTGCCGAGTGCCTCTCCCGTTCCTCTCTCTGTTCAGTCTCTGGTTCGAAATTCTTGATACTGTCGAGCTCCAACTGAATACCCGCTGCCTATCTGCCACCACTACCCTGGATGTCCCATCGGCCCAAAACTCGGCATGTCCTAAACTGAACTTCTCTCCCCTTCTCTTATATCCCAGGCTTTGGTCAATCGAGAAGTTGTTCTAGATTCTCCTCCTGCTCCAACGTCCACCCTGTCGCCTCCCGCCATGGATCAGTCACGTCACCTTCTAAACATCTCACTTCCAATTCCCCTTCTCTATCCCGGGCACGGAGAGCCACCCCCAAAGCCACGCCACCAGCTCTGGCCTACACTAATGTAACGATGTCCCGGTTGGCAAGTCTTGCCCTGTATCACTCCACTCAACCTCCACCAGGTGCCAGGATGATGTTTCTCTGACTACGAAGGTCTCATGTGGTCACTCCTCTGTCTCAAAGATGAAACCCTCTCAGCAAACCCCCAGGATTCTGTTTGCTGGGGCCCTATCAGCCTCCCCTCTGGCTCCTCTCCCGCTACGTTCCGGCCCCGGCGGTGCTGTGTGCTTCTCCATCATGCCACGCTGCTCTCCTTCATGGCGCTTTCAGGCACCCCTGTGTGCCTCCTCACCCCATTCATCCATCTGCAAAACCTCTGTCCCCCCTTTAAGACTCAGCTCCTACTTTGCTGCCTGTGAAGACGTTTCTCCTTAAGCCCAGCTGATGACTCTCTCCTTTAATTCCCCACCAACCCTCACACAGACCTCTCTTATCTGTAAGACGCAATTACCACACCCCTCTCCCTGATGTCCTGCGCAGGTCCTGAAGACCTGATGTGTGTCTCCATTATCTCAGCACCTGGTGGTCTGCCTTGCATATAACAGGTATGCAATAAACATTTTTGAATGAATGACTAATGACTCTGATGGCTTGGTTGTCCCTCAATTAGCAATAGACTTGAGAATCCCAACTACTTCCTTAGAGGCCACAGAAGCGTACGTTATTTTAAATAACTCAGTTTGAATAGAGGCAATATCCGGAATAAATGTGTTGACCTTTTAACATTTTTAATCCACTGACCTTCATAAATTCAACCAATGAGAGTAAATTCTCTTATTCAAAGGCTGATTATTCACATGTTGCTCTTCCTACTTTTCCATATTTTGAAGTCCGTTTTGGAGTCTGACAAGAATAGTTACAATTTATTGAGCCCTTGCGCTGTGTCACACCCTGCGTTTTACATATATCACACACATCAAGCACTACCTCATTATCTCTCAAATCTTCATTAGCACCTCAATTAGAGAAACAAAGCGAGCTTAAACATATTAATAAATTAAACTGAACACATACCGATACTTGTAAGCACGTTTTTCAAATACATTCAGAGGGAGAGAAGAATTCAACTGTGGGATTTTAATGAACTCCACTGTAGACCCCAATCGTCCAAGCTGGCCTTGGTCTCCACCAGTGTGGGCTATCAAGAGCTGGATACATTGTAACCAGGACTGGGTTAAAAGGTCTAGGAGTATCCGTGGCTCTTGGGAGCAGAAAAAAATGGCCAAGCAAGTTGGAGAGAGGGGACAGTGGATGGAAGAAGAAGGAAGGAGTAAAGAGAGAAGAAAAAGCACAGAAACTTACAAAGGTCATAAGGGAAAGAGGCAGAGAGGAAACAGAAAGAGTGTGGAAGAAGTACAGACCCAGTGACTGAGAAAAACAAAGAGGGAAAAAATAAGAATGCAGAGTCCAAATCACGTCCTACAGCAGGGAACTGGAGGGGTTTTGGAAACAGTCACGAAACAATGGTCCCCGAAACGGCCAGGTTCCTACGGAACTGTCCCCAAGGAAGCATCCCTCCATCATATGCTCCAGATCTTTTCATAGAACTTAACTGACTGACTGATCAATTGAGTGAAAATCCTCCTCAACACAGGGCCATTTTTTTTTCTATCAATTTAATAAAGAAACTGGTTAAAGGCAGATGTTAACTGGATAGACTACAATAAGCTCGGATGTGTAGTGTGGATTTCAATCCTGTTCGTGGATAAAGAAGCTTGGAAAGCATTATGCAATAACATAATGAACCTATATTGCTTTCTCCCTCCGAAAGCAAGTGTGGTTTTGATAAACTTTTAATATGTATTTCAGGGTCTGAACCGCATACCGTCTCCCCATTTTTCTCTGCCGGAGGAGTTGAATGACAGCTCTCACCTCAGAGATATTTTTCCATTATAATTTTTCAATTTGTTCTGGTCTAAAAAATGTGTGGAAACAAAAACAGAGAAAATTCAAGCCCTGTGTCCTCTTCAAACATTCTGTTTTGGCTTCACTGTGAGTTTGCAGACTCCTTTCTGCTTCCCTCTCTTTTTTGGCAAATGACCTTATTTCTTCCAGATTTCTGATCACTTCTAATATGCCAGAAAATATTTACTGGATTTGCAGGAAAGCCTCTCATGCTTCTTTAGTTTTCACCTCTTTTGGGCCTACAATCTCTTCTTTTAGTTCCCCTCCTCCAAAAAACAAAAAACAAAAAAACAAAAACAAACCTTTGGGAAAACTCAGATTAGCCTCGGGATTCAAGAGAGATGTTCTCAAGCACACAGCACCCCAGGAAACGAAGGAACAGGACAGTCTCTCAAAGTCCTCTGGTCCATCTGCCCTGGGTGAGCTGATCTAGTCTTCTTACCTTAAATAATTTTAACAGCTTCCGTTTCCTTAGTGATGGGGAGGAAAAATATTTCCCCAGGGAACGCAGGCTGGATGACTGCAGAGGAGTTTGCATATACCCAAAATTAGCAGGAGACCAGGGGGAGCCCAGAGGCCCTGAGGCTGCACAGGGTAACATGTTTAGTCACTTCTCTGCCTGTTTCTCCCTCCACCTGAGTGCCATCCTCCCACAAAGGAGAGCACGCTTACCTTCCTGGGCTTGACTTTATCGTGGTAGTCATACTGGAAGATGCCTTTGTAGCTCAGTCCCAGCCACCACGGTATCCCCTGCTTGTCCTAGGACATCAAAAGGAGTACGGGTAAGCATGGGACCAGACAAGAAGACAAGAACCAAGAGATCTCCTGGTTCACCTGAAGACAAAGGGAAATGCAAATTCCTTGAAGTGGACGGAGCCCACCTCTCTGTGCCTTACCTTAATGGGTGTGCCCTGTCATCAAAGGATGCTCAGTAAAGTGACTTAGACAGTGCCCTGGGTTGGGGACCCAGCTCTGCTCCTAACCAGCTGGGGTCCTTTCCCCCTTTCTGAGTAAGAAGTGGACGCCTTGTTCTTTGTTCTCCTTCTAAGACTTTAGGTTTTCCGAGCTGGGCCCCTCACCTACTAACAGGGAAAATCTGAGAGACGCTGAACATTCTAACAGAATGACCTTCTGAGCCGAGAAACTGTCATCGACTGTCAGAGCTGGAAGGAACCATAGAGACTACGGAAGCTGACTCCTCTAAAAATTTTGTCTTAAAACATTTTATTTTTTTAGTGCCGTTTTAGGTTCACAGCAAAATTGAGAGGAAGGTACAGGAGTTTCCCATGTACTCCCATCCCTACACATGTGTAGCCTCCCCCGTGAAGAACATCCTGCACCAGAGTGGTACCTTTGCTGCAAATGAGGAACCTACACTCACCCGTCTTAATCACCCGAAGTCCATAGTTTACCTCAGGGTCCACTCTTGCTGTTGTACATTCTACGCGTTTGGACAAACGTATAAGGGCATGTATCCATCATATACGTAGTGTTACATAGAGTATTTTCATGGCTCTAAAAATCCTCTGTGCTCTGCCTATTCATCCCAGCTTCTGGCAACCAGTTTTGCCTTTTCCAGGATGTCATAGAGTTGGAATCATACAATGTGCAGCCTTTCCAGATTGGCTTCTTTCACTTAGTAATATGCGTTTAAGACTCCTCTAATTTTATTTTTTTAATTTTGTAGCTCATACATGCATATTTATTTTATTCCTACCAGAACAGTGGAAATGCTCTCAAAACTAGCTCAAGTTTTCTATATCACTTTTTTCCCCTATTTGAATAAATTTATTTATTTATTTATTTTAAAAGTTTTATTGGAGTAGAGTTGATTTACAATGTTGTGTTAGTTTTCGGGGTACAGCAAAGTGAATCAGTTATACATATACATATATCCACTTTTTTTTTTTTTTTTGTAGCTTCTTTTCCCATATAGGCCATTACAGAGGATTGAGCAGAGTTCCCTGTGCTATACAGCAGGTTCTTATTAAGGACTCCTCTAATTTTATAGACAAAGAAATCATGCAAAGGTTGCGTCCTACTCTACTCAAGACCCTCCCCTTCCCCCCAGCAGGCCAATGGCAGTGCAGGGTAGGCAGGTGCTCATAAGGTGTGTATCCTGTTCACCTCATGAAGACAGTGGCTACCTGGCAGGACTGCGGAAGCAAAATCGAAGCTCAGACACTCTGGGAACTGAATTAAAAACACCGATACCATCTTTATTCCTCTAACAGAGACCTCTGGCTCCCCAGATTGTAAGTTGTAAATCTACATTCAAGACTGTTAATTAGAAGCTCCCAAATGCTAGGAGTTGACAGTGGGCATATCAAACAGCCTTTCCCTGGATTTGTCCTAATTGCCACATGCGTGAATGATCTAACATACCCCATGGTGGATGTCTTGAAAACTCACAATTGGCTTCAGCATTTTCAAATATATGTGGGGCAAGAGTTAGTTCAAGGTAAGCACAAAGGTAAAGGGCAAAAGAAATACATTTTGAATTTTTACAAAAGTTTCTTTAAAGGTATAAAACCCCTGTCTCTGGAAAGTGCCCGGGTGACTGCAATGGTTTCAGAGAACAGAACAAGAGGAGAGATGAAGGCGACTGCAATTTCAGTTTGTCGAGGTAAGAGCTCTCATCACACCGTGAAATGTGGCATTGTGAAATTTACAAGGCCACCAAACAGTGAGCCTTGATATAGTTAATTAGGCTCTTTCTCCAAATAGATAGGAGAGCAATCACTCACGTCTGGAGATTCCAAGAGCCAAACACACAGGCACACTTGGCACTTGGAAAATCGCAAGGTCTGCTTCTGGCCTCTAACAAGCTGCAAAGGAGCATATTTCTAAAGTTTGATTGGAAGGCAGAAAGCATGCACATCAGAGGTTGCCTTTCTGTCAAGTTCTAGGGCTGAGGAGGAAATGGAACACAGGTTTAAGCAAGTAAAAGACCAGATGAGGTTTTATCTCAAAGCCTTCCCATCTAGCTGTATCAAGCCATCTCAACAGTCTTCCAGCATCTAAAAAACTTCTGTGGGCTAGCTGAAGAAGCAAATTTCATAATCTCTATTTTAATTACGAGCGACGGAGGTGAGGTCAAGCTAAGAACAAACAGCAAATCAGAGAATGGAATGGAGTCGGGGATTCTCGAGTTCCTGGCTCCCATTCCTGAATGCAGACCCCTTTGCTAAACATCACCGTAGAATATCTCCACAACTGAGGGAGAGACTCGCAGTTTGATTTCTGTGACATGCCTCTTGTAATAACGTCAGGACTACTGCCGGACCCTTCTGTTTCCTTTTTGGTAGCAAGATGGCAAAATGGACATGGGCTCCAAACTCTCATTAGCAGTGTAAGAGTTGAACCCTGGCAGCCAGAAAGGGGGATTCTGAGCCTCTTTTCATGATCAATTCCATTTCCTTTTGGGGAGCTGACTGCCCACTGGCTTCAGTGGCCACATCCCAGGGCACAGCCAGCTGTACAGGGGGTAAGTCTCCTTAGAGGATCCATCCTTCTCATGTGGGACAGAAGATAGCCCAGGAGGCCAGGTCACACTTCTCATGACAGACTATAGCTTAGGCTTAAGCAGGGCAGGGATGGCTGTGATGGTCCTATGAGGTCTGTGCATCATGGTGAAGAGGGATGAAGAGCTTCCATTGGTGGGAAGGGTGTTGGAAGGACATCAGGAAGAACTGAACCACTGCAGGCTCTGATAGATCCTGGGCTGAGCTGCTGGGTGGGACTGCAGTCCCCATACATGCCTCATAACTGAGCTCCACAAATATCATTCTGATATTTGTTCCCACCACGGAAATGTGTACATCCAACTACTCAATTCAATTCTCAATAATGGTACTTGGTAAATATTTACTGGGTATCTACTAAGTGCCAGGCACTACACTGGGTTCTGGGAAAATATAACAGAGTGCAACAGTCTTTGCCATCAAAAGGCTGCAGTTTAGAGGAAGATACAGGACATTATGTTAAAATGTGTACCAAGGACGTGCAAAGTGCCGTGCAAACTGCCGTGGGCGACACAACAATGAATGAAACACGGTGTATGTTTTGGTCTAAAGGAATTAAAAATATAGTCGGGGGCTTCCCTGGTGGCACAGTGGTTAAGAATCCGTCTGCCAATGCGGGGGACACGGGTTCGAGCCCTGGTCCGGGAAGATCCCACATGCCGCAGAGCAACTAAACCCGTATGCCACAACTACTGAGCCCGTGCGTCACAACTACTGAGCCCGCACGCCACAACTACTGAAGCCCGCGCACCTAGAGCCCGTGCTCTGCAACAAGAGAAGCCACCACAATGAGAAGCCCGCACACCGCAACAAAGAGTAGCCCCTGCTCACCGCAACTAGAGAAAGCCCACGCGGCAACGAAGACCCAATGCAGCCAAAACTAAACAAATTAAAAAATAAATAAATAAATAAAACTTCACCTGAAAATATTTTTAAAATATATATAGTTGGGTGGAAACACGGGGAAGGAAACTGGTGGAAAAGCATGGAATCTCGGGTTGGTTGGTGGGACCGTCTTGAGTTCAAAGTGTTTTCTGCTCTTTTTGTCTGGACTTTGGGCAATGACTTTGATAAACTTCACATTGGGGTAAACGAAGGAAAGGAAGTTATCCTTTTTCAGGATAGAAAAGGGCGTGTGAGGGCATCATTACCTATTATTTCGAAGAGGAGATCCCAGCCTGGGACATTATGGATAAAACGCAAGAGAATTTAGAAGGGGGCCTGTGTTACATTGGACTTGCCATTGCCCATAGTCTTCTTTAAGAAGACAGAGCCTGTCGATTTGTCAGACCATAGTCCCACTTCTCCTATTAAGTTGCCTACGTGGCATTTGACCACCAAGAAAAACACTGTTGATTCTGCTTAAAGTTTTTGTTCTTTGCGCTTAGATGGAATTTTCCTACTGAGAGGCTCTGCAGTCCTATCTCCAGGATTCTTCTGAGAATGAAGAAGTAAGCATTTACCACACCCACTTCACAAAAAGGCAAGTGAGTTTTGGAGAGAACCCGAATCAAGTCTCACTACACTAGGGGGGGACGTGCCATTGTCCCAACGCCCCCTAGCATGCGATCTTCCTGTCCAAGTCCTCCCCACTCCCCAAAAAATCTTCAGTAAGGTTAAAAAGAAAAAAAAATGAGAACATTTTTTTTTAAGGGCATGGTGGCAACATTCACCAAATGAGTTCACTTACCTTCACTGCGTAATAGTGAACCCCGTAGGTTGGGAGAGACTCCACGATGCTCATGTAGCTGGGAAGACAACACAACACACACACCTGGTTATTCGGCAGAACTGGTATCATATACATATTGGTGTGTGTGTGCACGTGATAAAGTTCTCAGAGTAATCATTTCCGTGAAAAATACATGGAACCACCCGCCCCCGGAGCTACGTCTCTCCCAGCAGAACTGAACAACCCTGACATCCACTATGTGAACACACACACACGGCCTCAGCAGCACTGTGGGTTGGGGGGCGCTTACTTGACGATGGCTTGGCCTCTGGTCTGGCCGTTCAGTTTCTTGTAGTGCTCGATGACCCGGTCCTCGCTAGAACGAGAGGAAAGGAGCCTCTGTCTCAGTCCCCAGGGCGACGGCCCCGCTCCCCGCTCACGGAGAGATCTGTGAGCCCCAGCATCCTCATGAGAAGCTCCAAGGAGCCAAGAGCTCCTGGAGAAATGACTTGTCCTGAAAGTAGCATGTCCGAACGCAGCCCAAGTGAGACGCCTAGGGCGAAGGATGTGCCCAAACCTTCTGTTTTCCTCTCAGAGGACTCGTGTTCTCTTTGTCTTGGGCTTATCATCAGTAAAAGGAGAGCCCGGGGTTTGCGGCTTGGCTCCTTGTAAGAAATGATACTGTGGGAGCAGAGGACGAAGTGGGGAGCATGCGTGCCAGCGGTGGTGGGGGGGGGACACGGGACAGAGGACAGGGAGAGGGCTACTGGCCGTAGGTCCGCGTGAACGCTCCGGCCGACCTCCCTCGGGTCCTCCTCCCCCTCCTGAGCTCCCGGGGCCTCCGGGGTGGGGCAGGCAGGCGTGGACTCTTGACAGGACGCCCACGGCCTCCCCACCCCGAGTTAGCAGGCAGGGTTGAGGGCGTCCAAGGAGGATGGGAAAGTTCTGGAATCTGGGGCCGGTTAACACAGACCGTGAAGCAATAAAAGGCCCAGAGGAGCGCTGGCGAGATAAGAAGGAGGCAGAAATCAGAGGGCCACCCTGGAACCTTCTGAAACCTTAGTTCTAACACAGCAAGAGGCCAGCTCGCTCCTTGAGGGGCAATGCAGGCCACACCCTCCTGTGACGGGGCGGACGGCAGCAGGGGCCCCTCTGGGAAGTGACCCCGTGCCCCGCTGCCTTTGCAGGCTCAGGAGCAACCTTGGGAATCACAGGGGAAGCACATCCCACCTGCTGGAGGGTCAAGGCCAAAGGCCTGGCCTCTGGGACCGGGCCGCACGGCCTTCCTCCTCACGCCTCTGCCTCACGTTCCTCCCCACTGGCCCGGGGACTCCGTGACAAGGAGGCGACCCCAGGGATGAACCCTCGAGACCTCCTTGGTTGACCTTTACGAGCTATTATTCATTTAGTACCCCGGAACTGATCAAAAGCCTTCTTTCACCCCCCTCTTTCTTTGCCAGCGAGGCCACCTCTGGGGGGGGGGTCACACATTCTATGTGTTCATCACCTAGTACTTGGGGCTCATTTAGTTATCTTCTCGTTACTCTCCCAATCGTCCATGAATCTCTCTTCACTGTAGTGTTCTGAAATTTGACGCACGTAAGGCTGGCCCCTCACAGGAACGTGTCTTCTCTAATGCCCCGGATGGGGAATGGCTGCCTACGAGGGGCCTCGGTCTAGTTGAGGGTCGCGTCTATGGGGTCCGGGCACCTCTGTTCAGAGGGGGCAGCTGCAGCCGGGTTTCTCCTCGGCTCCCACACACCACGGAAGTTCTACGCGGAGGGGGACAAAGCCCTCTCCTGACAGAGAATTCTCCAGAAGCGTCCTCTCTGGGGTCGACACCAGCCTCCCAGAGCATCAGAGTCGTGTCAGGACGTTCTGGGGTTACCCTTCCAGCTTCCTCCCTAGCCAGCCACTGAATCAACAGCCGGGTGGCCACACGACGTGGCATCTGGGGAGGTGGACTCCTAGGCCCGGGGTCCAGCCACGCAGCATAGCTACAGGCCTGCTTCCTTGGTTCAGAGCTGCAGAGAGGGTCCCTGGGCGGAGGAGGGGAGACAGAACTTAACACAGTGCCGTGGCTGTGAACATGAGCACGGCGTCGGGAAAAACACCAGCGGTGTCAGCTATACCGGCAGGCAGCTGTTCAGCTGTTCACAAACTGACTGGTCTGAGCCTGGGCGGTCTCACCGTGCCTGACAGCTGTGGGGATTGGTCACCCTGCCTCGCCTGGTTCCTCCTGCTGTCTGAGACCCACCGCGAGGCCACGGTATCTTCCTTCTTCCTCGGCTTTTCCCACGTCTTCTGCCCCAGTGGAAACTCCACGGGCTGGTGTGTGACAAGAGCCGCCTGAGACCCACTCCGCCCCCGGTCCCGCTCCTGCCCCTCTCCAGGCTTTGACAGATGACTCACACGCACCAACTACCCCAGGTGCTCGGCGCGGACTAAACGGGATTATCATCAGAGACCCGTGAGGCAGAGGAAACGGGATCCCAAAGCACGTTTGGAGGACACGGTGTCACATGAAGGAAAAAGACAAATGACCAAGGCTGACCGTGCCCCAGGCATGGGATGGCTGGTCCATCTCTGCAGACAAGGAGCCCTGAAACAAGGCGATGGCCACAGGGCTCCCTGTCTCGGAGGAGCCGTCGGCCTGTGACGGGAAGACGTCCCCTCACACCTGGAATGGGCGGTATGAGTGGTCCCGCATTTGCAGCAGAGGCGCTCCAGAGAACCCAGCTCGGGGCCCTGATGCTGCCTTGTTCTGTGGCCCTGGGCACTTTGTGCCCCGGCTGCCTCCCCGATAGAGAGATCACGTGGGGTGAGAAGTCCAAGCTTGTTGACGCTTGGGGGAAACGAGCAGAAAGGATTATGACGTGATGACTCAGCATCACTATGCGCCGTTCCCCTACTTCCTGATGGCATTCTGTGCCTTTTTATCTCCTCTCTTAATTACAGCCTGAATTTGGTCGATAGGGTTAGTCCCATTTTAGAGATGGGAAATCGAGGCAGCAGAGAAGTCACACGAGCTTCCTAGACTATCATTACCCCACAGTTCAGAGGCTTGGCTGGGATTCTAAACCCCACTGCTTTTGCTCACTAGGCTGTAATGCCTTCCCTGACTAGTGGTGGATGGGCTCCCAGTGGCTTCTTTTGGCCTGAAGGTTGTCCACTGCATCTGTGAATGTGTGTGTGCGTGTGTATACTTTTTTTTTTAAGCAATGCATCATCAGAATGGTTCATGCTACTGGCTTGTTTGTGCATAAGCTGAGCTGTAGAGCAGCTGAGGGTACCTGCTTCAGAAACATCCCTCCCTCGGTCCTGCCATCCTCCCAGTGCATTTAGACAGTGACACGGGCACCTCTGGGTCCAAATGAGGCCCGGGGAAAGCGCTGGCCTGGTCACAGAGATAGAGGGCTGTTCTGGCAGGACAGCTACGGATGTAGATTTGGATGAAGCTCTTCATAACGGCAAAAGAGAAAGCATAAGCGTGAAGGAAGGAGTCTCTGTATTGGTGATAATGTTTGCATACAGAGCAGACTGTGGAGGTAACAGAAGAAAATCCAGAGAGAGAAAGAGGAGAGGAAAGGAGGTGTTCATAGCTCGGAAATGAGCACAGGGTGTAAAAAACGTTTGGAAACAAACACATGAGATAATTCAGGGAGGGATTAGGCTGAAAGCAACTCTGATTCCAGACAACCCAGCAACACTACAGCCCCCGCTGGCAAATACATTTCACCAGGTAGGATCTACCAGCTTCTCGAGTTACTTCCTTGCATCTCGAGCTCCTTCACCACTGGTTTCCTGAAAATGAACCGATGGGAGGATAGAGAAGGTAAGGCCCAGGGAGCATAAGGAATTGGGGAGAGGCCAATCGGGTTCCACGAACAAGGGAACAGGAGTGCCATCTGGGGGTGTTCATATGTGCACGCCGCCAGGTTGGAAGTCTGGAAATTGACACGTGCAAAGTCTTTGCACGTTAAACCAATTTTGTTCTTCGGGGGCAAATTAGAAGGATCTAAAGCCACTATTTATGGACACCTGTGTTACCAAAAAAAAGAATGGCAACAAAACAGTTCAGAGAGATGAAACTGGGGATGCCAGTGCACGGGTGGGAGCTCTCAGCCTCAGGGTTCAGCTCTTTTGTTTCCCGTCCAGCTGCCCCATCACTTGGTCTCTTGGCAAGAAATGAGTTACGTACTGGAGTTTCATCCTGCTAATGCCCTCTGCAGCAAGACGCACCCCATCCCAGCCAAAGGAATCCCTTAAAGCCACCCGGATGACTGAATAACTAGTCTGTCGACTGGAAAGGTGTCTGGACAAGATGAAATGTTAGTAAACTGGCAACTTCATAAAGCATATTACAGAAGTGCTTAAAAGTCATATGTTATAATTCAATAAGACTGACTTGTTCTGCAATTTTTGTTTTATCTTATTATTGTTTTTTAAATAAAAGCCGTTACAGTGCTTTTTGTCAAGGAGTCAGAAGGACGACTGGGGGAGCGGCATTTTGCTTTCAAAGGACAGTGGTCAGGGCTCGCTAGCCCAGCAGTATTTCAACACACTGCTTGGCAATGCAAACCCCGCTCCACTGTGACCCGAACCACAACCTGGGAACCGTTCAAGTGCGCGATTCATTCAGAATCAGTAATTTAGGGCCCGACAGATGAACTGTGGTGTAATGTTACACGGAAGCTAAATCAGGAGATATTAAACATTGTGGGAAAAGAAAAGAATCAATCTCTCTCCTCTGCAAAGAAAAAACCCCTGTCCTGCTCCCACATCTCAAAACCCCACACATCCTGTCATCAAATGACAAGGATTCCAAAGCGAAACCCTAGCAGCTCACGAAAGAATCTCCAAGGAGGCAAAGCATCCAGAGGGAAATTTTAGAAGGTTTTTTTTGTTTTTCTGTTTTTTAAAGAAAGAAAATAGGGAAAAGAGGTCTCCCACATTTCATGTTATTTAAATAAATGCAGAAAACAGTTTCATGAAGACTCAAGCCACTCGATACAGTTTGGAGTCGCTGTCTGATTGGGGTGCAGGCGGACCCGTGGTGGCGGGGAGGATGGACAGTCGCCCAGAGCCCCCTGCATCCCTAGAAGGGGCTCCGTCCTGGAGGGGGGATGCCTGGGGCATGCAGAGAAAGGGGGCTTACCAGTAAGCCAGGGAGGGGTGCTCCTTCAGAGCCTGCGTGGGAAGTGCTGGCAGTTTCTTCAAGTCCGTCCTCACCACTTCGTTGCTGGAAGACAGGGCAGACAGACAGACAGCGCGGCAGAGACATGATCAGACTCGGAGAAAGCCACAGCACCACGCGAGGCGACCCGGCCCAGTCTTGTCCTCAGACCCCGCATCTGTCCCCCTTTAGTGAAGAGTGGTGCTTTCTTTGTACTTATTTACTTAACAGAGATGCAAAAGAACACACAGCACACAGAGCCCAGCGGCCTTTCCTTGTAGAGGGCAGGGCCGGGCAGAGCCGTCTCGGATGCCTGCGGGTTCTTTTCAAGCCCTGCATGCCAAGGGGGCACGGAGGAGTGTCCCCGGGCAGCAGGAATGTGGGCAGAAGGGTCACCACTTTCCCCACGGGGGGACCTTAGGGAGGTCTTGAGGGCCCCGCTGTGGGCTTTGAGAATGGACAGCTCGATTGTTTTCTCCTTAAGCTGTTTCCCTCACTAACCCACACAGGCCAGTTTTCTTTGCCTGGACTGACCACATGCTAGAAACTGTTGTCCAAAATATGACAAATGAATAACATTTGTTTTTAAAAAAATTTTTTTTGATTGAAGTATAGTTGATTTACAATGTTGTGTTAGTTTCAGGTGTACAGCAAAATGATTCAGTTACATATATATATATTTTTTTCCCACATTCTTTTCCCTTATAGGTTATTGCAAAATATTGAGTAGAGTTCCTTGTGCTATACAGTAGGTCCTTGTTGGTTATCTATTTTGTATATAGTAGTGTGTATCCGTTAATCCCCAGCTCCTAATTTATCCGCCCCCCTTCCCCTTTGGTAACCATAACTTTGTTTTCTATGTCTGTGGGTCTATTTCTGTTTTGTATATAAGTTCATTTGTCATTTGCTTTTGACAAGATCCAGAAACGACTTAGAAAGTGTGAAGTGGATTATCAGGCACTAGGAGGAGGTCTTATGCGTCCGGTCCCTGGACCAGAAATTCTTCCTTCCCTTCAGACTCGCATGGTCTCAGGTTTGGGAGGTACTTTAAATTCCCCTAATTTAACCAGGGGGCTTCAGAGGCTTGACTCCCCTGTGGGCGCTCAGCAGACCCGCACCCGTGTTGGGACAGGGACGTCTGGGCGTTGGTCCCCACTGTCTACCTCCAGAGCCAATCAGCATGGGCGCTCAGCAGACCCGCACCCCTGCTGGGACAGGGACGTCTGGGCGTTGGCCCCCACTGTCTACCTCCAGAGCCAATCAGCATGGGCACTCAGCAGACCCGCACCCCTGCTGGGACAGGGACATCTGGGCGTTGGCCCCCACTGTCTACCTCCAAAGCCAATCAGCAGCATCCACTTGGGATGGCTCTGCTGTGTAAAGGTGTCTCCCTATACTGGTCCACCAGAGCGCCTCCTGGCCCTTGCTGGGGAGCAGAGGTCACCCCGTGAAGCCTGCATGTACACACAGTTCTAACCTAGGCTATGGGAGCAGCTTCTGTTCTGCTTATGCAAATCAAGGCAAATATCGACCACCGGGACCTTGGGCAGTAGCATCTAAAAAGCAATGAGATAGGAGCTCACAGGTAAATACAAAGGAAGGAGGGAACACCACAGTCACATGCCTTTCCGTGGGCCCCCGCCCAGCCAGAAACACTGCCTCCAGCTAGGAATCAGCAGCTACCCTTTGGATGCCAAGTGCCAGTGGGCAAAACCATTTCCATACTTCAAGTTCATGTACCTGGTGACAAAGAAACACGTGGATGTGACCTTATAGCTGCTCCCAGAAAGGGTGTTTTTCAAGTGGACTAAGAAACAGTGACAGTGAAGTTTGTGAATCTTGGCTTTGGACAACCAACCGGAAGGAAAATCTCAACTTGTAACTGTTGAAATCAATAAATCTAAGTCCTTGAACGGTTATCACATAGGTGGCAAGGATTTATTGATTAATAATCAATAAGTTGAATGTATTTATGGAGCCCCTGCTATAGGGATATATAAAAAAAGGATAAGCCATAGTCCTCATTCAAAAGGTGCTCACAATTCAGTGCAGGGAGTGAGAGGTGCGAATAAAAAGAGAACTGACTACATGGGCAGTACTGGATCATGTCAATTCAAACAACAAACTAAAAAGTTTGCAGGAAAGGAAGGCCCCTGTGGGCTCTGTTTTAAAAGCAGACTTTGGGGCAGGGCCCACATGGAGAAAAGGACAGGAATCTTATTTTTCTTCTCAGTGGAATACAGTAGAGTATGGAGGCCAGGAACTGAAGAGATCAATTAGAACGGGTGGTATGGAAGGGTTAAGCAGACCAAATAAATGGCAGATTAGGCATAGGATTTTGAGGACCTTCCATGCCAGGCTGGTAGAGTTCAAGTTTAGCCAGGAGGCAAGGGTCAGCACTGGAGCTTTTCAAACAGGTCACCTCCTTGTGTTTAGGAAAATTCAATTCCCAAGCAGAGTTTGGAATTTTTACTTGCATGTTATTAAGGCATAAAGGAATACTCAGGTCCCCAAACACCCAAGAGCCTACAGTGATGAGTTTCTGGGTCTTATCTTCCCTGTTTATTAACTTTAAGCTCCCTGAGAACAGGGATTTGTTTCATGGACCCATCAGTGCCTAGGGTGGCACCTTATGGGTTGAACGTTTATTGAATGGAACTGTGAGAAAGACAATTAAGCTGAAGCACGAGTGTGGGTTTAACTCACACTCATCACATCTAAAGTATATTTGGGGAAGGAAGGAACGAAAAGAGGAAGAGATTGTCTTACCCACTAAACACTCATTTGTTGGCAAACAAACGTCCCTGATGAGAGTCCCAGGTCTGACTTCCTGGCTGGAGCTGCAGTGGCTTTTTTGTAGCGCTCCCCCAGGGCCAGGTGACACAGACAAATACAACAAGAAATCACGAAGGCGTGAAGCCCATCCAAATCCATTACATTCTGGAAGGGATCCAGGGCTCTTAAACCGTCCCAAAGGACAACTATGTAGAAATGTCCTATTTGCCTTTCTGCTGTCTGTAAACATCTGTAATGACTTAGAGGGGGCCAGCCCTGTCAGATGATCTGGCCATACCCTGGCTGCAAATCACAAAGCTGCCTTAATAGGAGACCTGGTCACTCTATCTCCAGAGACTTGGGAAGCTGAAACTGAAAGAATGTGCTAGAAGTTCCTAGCTTCCTCTCTCAAGATCTTCTACTTGGACATTTCCCCCAGAGTCAGGACACATGATAAATGCCAACCTATAAAATACCCTAAAACAGTTCCTTGTTCCAAACAGCGGTCAGTTTCCATTTCTAGCAAAAGAAAAAAGGTCTCTTGGAAAGTCACTTGCTAAACTGAGAGTAAAACTGAAGTCTTCTTATTTTTAATATTAACCAGATTTTATTCACAACTTTTAGGTAGTGATTAATGCTGCCAGCAAAAAAATTGGTCTCTCAATGAAGTGTTAGCCTTTGATTTGGGTTTTTTTGCTTTTTTTTTGTTTTTTGTTTTTTAAGATGATGGATCGTGGTTCTACTGTCCACCCTGCTCATAAAACATGGGAAGTTTAAATGATCTACTGTGGAAAACTAAGGTTTCTAGCAATATGCGTCAACTGGGGGATCTGTCACAATTAACAACAAGAACAAGTTTAACCAAGACACCACAGAGTGAAGAAAGCAAAAATGAAATTTGATAGGACGATTAGCAAAACCCACAAGGTGCTTGTTTTCCTTTAAAAAAATGACAAAATGCTTTTTCAGAAGATTCCCTTTGGGTTAAATGAGATGTCCATAACTTGCAGGACAAACTTGGGGCAGACAGAACTGGCTTCGTGTGGAAGAATTCTTCCTGAAACCAGTGGTTTTGAGGTGTCCTGGTACTAAAACACTAGAGCACTAAAGCCAGAAAGTTACACTAGTGTCACAAAAAAGGACTAACACGAAACTCAGAGACAATAACATGATGCTAGTGTCCTACTAACTCCTCCGTATTTCATGAGTGTATCATGAAGGTCAAGTTCTCCAGGGAGAGGGACTTCATAAGTTAAAAAGAGTATTACGGGTCCTCATTATCCGCAATTACAAAATCTGAAAATCTCTAAGATATAAAGCCTTCTAACCAACTTGGTGGTGAACCTAATGCTTGACCTTTCTCTCTCTCTTCCACTTGGTGTGAATATCCATAATCTGGTGCAGAAGCGTGAACAGACTGGATTCCAGGAGCTGCCTCAGACGCTGCCGTGGGTGTTACGGAATACTCCGCATTTCCCATCTAAACCCCACAAAGTTCTGGGTTCAGAAACACTGGGACCCTAAAGTTTCAGAGATGCATTGTGGATCTGTACTACTTTATTCAATGGTACAATATATCTAGAAAACTCTGAGACAGATGAATAAGGAGAGCTGTAGATTTTCTCTTCTTTGCTTATCTTAATAACCATGCAGGAAACAATTTCTCTCCTTCCCTTCCCTTCTTCCTCCTTTTTTTTTTTTTTTTTTAACCAAGTTGAACTTCAGGTTCAAGCAAAGAAAATGGGGACACTTGGCTATCTCCTCCCTATCACATACTCTCCTTCAGGGGTACAGGGAGGCTCACAGAACTGGTGGCTGAGGATGACACTTGTGGGGGTTCTCTTGTAGTTGTGTGACCATTTGCAGACACCAGGGAAGCACCTGCGGGTCCCTCTGAGATTTTTCCAGCAGAGGATTCTGGATTCTGGGCATGTATCATGGATAAATATGCCACACTAATTTGCCACCTGTATGGAGGGGCAAAATTACCAACATTTATGAATTATGTGCCTTTATTTCTGATGGTAATGGCTACTTTATCTAAGTAAAGATTTCTTTCTTGATTAGTGAGTTTGGTTTTCTAGGATGACAGGAAACCTTTTTTGGGTTTCTCACACAGTTGTAAACTTGTAAAAATTCAAAACAAATTTTTTTATAAGCCTACAATTTGAGACTATAATTTTACTCAAAAAGCTGTTTAATTTTCTATGTTATCCTTTTGAGTCAAAATCTTAACTCTGAAAAACTGACATAATGTCATAGCCGTGAACCTTTTTGTTATTACCAAGGTCAACTCAAAATATGATATAGATATTAAAGAAATGCTTAGCAAACGAGACAAGCTGTCATAATACAAAATTTCCTCCTTTACTGTATATCTAAACAATTCCCATAGGATTGGAAGAATATCATCCTGCAAAATACCCTATCTGAATACTTTTCTATGCTTGGAAACTGTGAATTACACACTTGAAAAGCTCAGTAAAATGGACTTTTGTGCACAAAACAAAGCTTTCTGTAATAACATTTCCACTTGAACATTTTGTTTCAAAATTTCAGATTCTGTTCCTTTCAAAAGGTCTTGCTGGCATGAAAGATTCCAGCTGCTTCTCCCTCTAAGTCCTTTAGAAGTCATGGGAAAATATCACACACCCCATTCTCTCTCTCTCTCTTTTTTTTTTTTTTTTTTTTGATAAAATAACATACGAGAATTATATAAATTTAAATTCTTCCCACAAAAACTCTCCTTTGGGCTGCATGTATTTCAAGCTTAACAGATGACTTTTTTTCTAGTCATTTTCCAATAGGGAAATTTGCAAGTTTGGGTATTAAAGATACTATTAGGTTATGTAAGTTGTATTCCAAATGTTGACTCTTCCAAACACAGCTGTCTGAGTATTTTTTTTTTTTTTTTACTAATTATCTAAAAGTCTCAGCAAATCGATTTCTCTTAGTATATGATCCTATCAGCTGTTTTCTTTCAAGAGGCCAATTAAAACATTGTAGGAAAATACACCCCAAATGATCAAATGCTCTAATACTGCTTTAACCCTGAGCCCGCTATGACTTGCAGTAGTAAAACCACTTAGGTAAGTGCAAAGTAATGATGTTAGTAGACTCAGAATTGTGATTTATAGACCACTGCCTGAGATTAATCAACTTTCAACGCTGTCTCTTAGCAGGGCAAGAAAATAATGTTGTCATCTTTTTAAAGATAGTAATCTGTACAAATGTTTATGTTACCAAAAAAAGTCTTTTAGAAGAAAATCAGCCCTTTATCTTCTTTTCCCGTTGATCTTCTAAAATTCTTCCTTTAACCTATGACTGCCTAAAAGGCATCATCTAGTCTGACAAAAAAACAAAACGAAACAACGAAAGCCTACAAATAGGGAATTTTCAGATACCAGTAAGCCAAGTTTCATTTGCAGTAATTCACAAATGCTCTTAAAAAAGGCAGACGAGATTTCATACAAAGAACAAAAAAATCAAGAGGGTACTTTTTTTTTTTCCCACAGAAATTTCATTTTACCTTTCTGGCTTAGTGAACACATGGTCCCATGGTTTACAGAAGAGGAAATATTAAAAGGTCTTCACTTTTTTTTTTTTTTTTTTTTTTTGCTTCTAGCTGCTCTTCTAGAGACCTAAGACCAGGCAGTCCGTGGAAGCTGAAAGGAATTTTTCAGGACAAATAAATACTCCAACTCCTTTTCTAAAACGGAGGTAAAACTCAATTTCCCTGCTACTCATTTCTATTGATGGAGTAACGTGTTGCTCTATTTCTAAAGCATTATTATTATTATTATTATTATTATTATTATTATTATTATTATTATTATTATTAAGAAGCAGAATTGGAACCCTGTAGGTTGATAAATCAGGGTCACAGTAAGACTCTTACTGACCCTGGCACTCTGATAAGCAGATATTCTCCCACTGGCACCAGCCTTTAACTTTGTAAGGATGTCACAGAAACTGACCCCTCTGTATTCAATCACAGCGTTGCTTTTTTGACGTTGGTTGCTGTGTTTCCTTGGAACAGACAACCTGCAGATGGAGGGCAGCCTTCCATCACCTCTAAAGCACATGATGAGCTTTGCCTAACAGGTAAGCAAAATGTGACCCACAGAACTTTACATGGGATTTCCTTAATATCAGCCCTTTTCAGGTGCTGTTTGCTTACTGGTCCTTATAAGTCTTTTAATGATCAGCATCAATACATCCGGTTCTCTGTAACAAAGATATTTCCAGGTCCCAATAGACGGCCTGGAGTAACCGAGCTTTACCAGTCTGGTTTCAATAAATCTTGTTAGCAAAAAATTCTACAGAACAGATGTTTTTTTACTAGTCCTTGTTAATCTGTGGATGATTGTTTATATCAAAGGCAGTGTGATTTGGGAATGTATTTATGTGCTTCAGCATAAAGTATTTTTAATCAATTCACCGATTTGGTAAAATGTTGTTTAAAATGATTTTTTTCCCTCCTTTTTTTTTTGGTGGCCCCCTTTCAGAAAGGCTGACAGAAAGTAAAAAGTGAGGCTATTCTCAAAATCAGAGTATGAAGATTAGCCACTAGGGTTTTCAGTTGAGGTCCCCTTAGGGGAAAAAAGCAAAAAAATCAAATTCTTTAAGTAATACCTTGCTTAGTGCAGTGTATTAATAAGTCTTCTATTACATTAAATTAGAATGTAACTATACAGTTTGAATGTCCTGTTCAGTTGACTAAATTAGGTGTTCCCTGAACTGACCTTTTTAAAGACGAGAGTATTATTTTTCTATGGTAACCGAATGTTTAAAATAATTTTTTTTAAACATCTTTATTGGAGTATAATTGCTCTACAATGTTGTGTTAGTTTCTGCTGTATAACAAAGTGAATCAGGTATACATATACATATATCCCCATATCCCCTTCCCACTTGCGTCTCCCTCCCACCCTCCTTATTCCACCCCTCTAGGTGGACACAAAGCACCGAGCTGATCTCTCTGTGCTATGCAGCTGCTTCCCACTAGCTATCTATTTTACAAGGAATTTTTTTTTTAATAAGAAAAATCAGTGCTCGGCACTTAAACCACTGCAGAGTCTGTGATGAATAAAGTATGTATAAATCCTAGAAAATGTGTATTAGCTGACTAATGCTCAGGAGTGATTATCAAAGGAGAACTTTTTGTTTCTAAAACTGTGTTGACCCTTTTCAACCTAATACTTGCTTATATAGCTGCCATGATGAACAGTTCTTAGGCTATTCAATTGTTTTTAAACAGAAATGCCAACTCCACTGATTTCCTCATTGTTGATGGACATTTTTTTTTTTTTACATACATATGTACCAGGAAATGAAATACGATCACTACATGCTGTGCTAAGGAAAATAATACAAGGGAAAAAATATTTTTAGATAAGACGATTTCCTCAACCTTTCACGATACCTTACAAATTTGTCTATGCTAGAATATGAACATGGGTGACATACATTTCTTCCTATCATGGACAATACTTCCTATCTATACCGCACTCATTTTCTTTCAGCAACACTGAACCCAAGATTTCATTGTCAAGCTCAATAAGACAAGGAAGTGAACATTTCCATTAACTGGAAAGAAAAGGGGGTTACATAAGAATAATCCTTCAAGCTCAATAAGACAAGGAAGTGAACATTTCCATTAACTGGAAAGAAAAGGGGGTTACGTAAGAATAAGCCTTCAGGGGTCTGCTGAGCAAAAGAGTCCAAAAGGAGAAACAGAACAGCTTGTGAGTTTCATGAGAAAGAGTAGTTACGGCTCTGGGTTGACCTTACATAGTTCTCGTTCTATTAAAGTAATATCAGCACTTTCGACTTCTCCTTTTTGTAAAAAGAACCCTTTTCCTCTGGTACATCAAGGAACTTGCTCCCATAATATGTAGATTTTTTTTGGCCCAACTGAGTGGCTTGCGGGATCTTAGTTCCCTGACCAGGGATTGAACCCAGGCCACAGCAGTGAAAGTGCCGAGTCCTAACCACTGGACCACCAGGGAATGCCCATAATATATAGATTTTTAATACTCATTCCACATAAATGTAATCTGCATGTATTCACTGAAATGTAAACATACAGGATAACAGCATCCTGGGCAAAGAAGCTTTTTAGGAAGGTAGAGATTCAGGATCGTCAGGCTATGAAAGAGTTACTTTGCCTTTTGTGTGCGACCATTAATTTCAAAGGTTATTTGATCCTCTAGATTCTAGAAGATCTCAGAATTAAGCCCTGGACCACGTGCTATATAAAACGCTTCCCCGGTGCTCTGTGTGTTCTAAGTTGACATCTTACGTTATGAATGCTGCTCAGGAAAATGTACTGTATTTACAGGGTATGTATATAAGTCAAAGCCATTCAGTTAAATACAATTAAGGTTGTAGAGTCCGGCATTCGTTAATAGAGCAAAAACAACTTTCTACAATACTAAACTATGAGAACGGGACATCTAAAATGCCTGATGTTTGGCCACCAAACCAAATGTGGTCCACTTCAACGTTATGGGGATTTTCCCAGATGTGGATGGGAAGAGGTAAAATCAAGGAATTCTGGATTACTTCTCTTGTTCCGAAACTCCGGGCCACTCAAGCATACTAACCGTGGGCTTGTACAGAGAACGGTGTTTATCAGGGAATCCCAACTTCTGTGACGTGAGTTTTACGCTGGGAGATAAACTGACCTTTTGGATAAGGTGTCTGACCTCTCCCCTCCCCTGACAGCTATTTCTCACCCCAGACAGCTGCTGTTATAAACAAACTGCGAGGGAACACTTTGACAAATGAAGCCAAACCGGGATCCTTTGTTTCTCTGCAGCCAACAAGCTGGGATTCCACAAGCTCATGAGGGGGCCGTGAGTTACGGGAAGCCAGGCCTGCCCTTCCTCCCCGCCGACCATCCCTGTAGCCCCACGTTCCCAGGGTCTGCGGGGCCAGATGACGCTGTCCCCAGCTCACATTCCATCCTGTCAGGGGACTCTCAAAAATAAATAATATTTACAGCGGAGTTCAGAGCCCGTGAAAGAAAAGGCGGGGAAAAGTATCTTCAGAGTAAGTAGACCAGACAATGGAATCCACTGGATCTGTGGTTATTAAACCATTTTTTCATGGGACTTCAGAGCCCTTTGTAAATAGATATGAACCTGCACTTACCAAGAGCCTCAAGTCCAATACCAAATGAAAGGCATAAAAAACTAACAAAGGAAAAACAGAACAAAGTATAGTTTCTAGATCCTGAAAATGCTGCATTCGGTCAACAGTTACTGGCTACCTACAAGGTCTCCTGCTAAGGCTATAAATAAACCTTCATCGCCCCCCCAAAAAAAGGACTACCTCTGTTTCATAGCAAGAACTTGGGAAACCTAAATAAAAGGGGCCTGGAGGCCTCCTTCTACAAATAATCAAACTGAGCTGAAGGGACTATATTTTAGGGTCAGGGGTCAGCCCACTACAACCCACTGGCCAACCCTGCTTGTTTTTATGTGGCCTGTGAGCTAAGAATGGTTGGGAAAAAAATCTTAAGAAAAAAGTCTTAAATGGTTGGGGAAAAAAAAAATCAAAAGAAGAAGAATATTTTGTGGTACAGGAAAATGTATATGACATTCAAATTTCTGAATTTATAAATAAAGTTTTATTGGAACACCGACATACTCATTTGCTTACCTACTGTCTCTGGCTGCTTTTGCACTTAGAAAGGGAGGGGTGAGTAGTTGCAACAGAGACTGGGTGGCCTGCAAAACCCAAGTATTTACTGTCTGGTTCTTTACAGAAAGTGTTTGCTGACCCTTGTTTTAGATCGTCAAAGAATTTTTTTGGTTTTGCTGAGATATCTGAGTGAGAAAATATACCTCCGCCTTTGCTAGAAAGCCTTAGAAATGCATGGGGAGCAGAGAGAAGGCAGCTAAGACCTGAAAAACCACTCAGCATGAAGTTGAGAAAGCTGGACAAGTAGAGGTAGACCACCAGGTGAAGTAGTTTAGGCTGCATTTGCAGATCAGATCCCCCAAAGCATGAGAAAACACCCAAGTTCCTTCACGGAGCAGAGGTATAATCTGCATTTCTTTTTCATACCAACTCTGCTAATTTCCTAATGATGGGCCAGGATCCCACGCCCTGATGCTGTTCTTGTACATGTGGTTGAGTCTTCATATCTCTAGACCTTGATTCTAAAGAATGAGCTATACTGGACTTCCCTCAGGGGAGTTCAATAAAACAGAATCCCAGGAATGATGTCTGTCTCTAAGCAGACAGTCCTGTTGGTGGATGGTTACAACCCCTACTCTGTCTCCAGTAATGATCAGGAGAGACTGGCAATTCAGCCCTACTGGTCAACGGCCCACGCTTAATGAAATGAATGACGAGATTGAAGTTTGTGGATCGACAGGGTTATTAAAGCAGGGCACATTTTTTCCCGTGGTTAAGTCTGTTTATGTTCTCTCCCTAACATAACATCTGGAAAAGGAAAGACAGTAGAAGTGGGATATTTATATTGTAACACTTTCATGAAAGACATCTTCCTGCGGGCTAGGATTTTGTACCTTCAGGGTTGGAACTAAAACAGAGGAAAAAAAAGATGTGTGCGTCCATGGGGTTATCTCTAGTCAAATTCATACCACAATGATAATTCAAGGCTCCACAAAGACACCTGGGCAACCTGACACACCTCAATACAATGGCCATGTGTGACAGTGGGTTCTAATCTCAGCCTTTTAGTAACTTTCATTTGGTACAGAATATCCCCCTATTACTACGCTTTCTCTGCCTGATGTATCTATTTCCATTGACAAGTTGGGAATTGGATTTCAACATTAAGATATAATATTAATAAATTGCCCGTCTACGAAGAAAAGACAGAATAGTTTCTTTTAATAGAGATGCAACAGAATACTTTTTTAAGCCAAAAACTTTTGTAAACTCACCTAGAAAAGTCTCCCTTTGCTTCCTGTAGAAGAAGAAAATTCAACATCAGTGACGCATTCTGATCCCCCGTTACAGATTTTAAAATACATTGTAATGAAGTCCTCTACTGAATCAGTCTGACTGACTGCTGTTTCGTCCTATCAGCTATAGTATAATTAAGGAAGGACACGTGTATTTACTGCTTGAATATGAGACAATTAAACTTTAGAAAGTTATATACAAAGAAAGTGATTCATAATGACAAAGGGAAAGTTTCCACTTCTAAGCCCTGATCTAACTTTTTCCAGTTTAAAGATTCTGAACCTGGATGTCTGTCTGGATAGCACTGTCTATGTGTCTATGTCTTGTGTTATTTGTTGTTTTATCTTGTATTGTGGGCTTTTGGAGGCAGGGACCATGGAATCTGTAATGCATTAGCATAACGCCTGGAACATAGTAGTTGCTCACTAAATCTTGCTGAAGGAATACATTAATGACATCATTTTAGTTCATCTTGCCAGTGTTTCTAATATTCCGTATGCCTCTTTTTCGCATAAGCTAAGGATCTTTTCCTTGTCTTTCATGACAGTCATTCTCCTGGCAATTAATTCCTGATTTTTACTTGGCTTTCTCCAGTGACCTGAAGAAAAGGGGGTCACTGGATGGTCTCAGTTTCCCCCAATCTCAGGTTATACACACAATTTTCCTTTGCAGAGATATACAGTCTTAAAATTTTGGAGAAGAACAGAGAATAGAGAAGACTCTATTTGCTGCCATGGTGTAGTTTCCCCAGTAGCTCTTTCCTGCTTGTGGCTAAAAATAATTAAGAAGTCAAACAGCTAGTGGATATAACAATTGCCATGCATGATAAGTCTTATTCCTCTTTCTTCTGTGTATGGCCCTGGCATACAAAGACGAGGGGGAGACGACTTACCTGTAAAATATACGAGGCTAATTCAAACACCACTTCACTGTCAACATCAATCAGCTCCTGAAAGGAAAACCAAGGAAGATAAGTTTGGTCCTTTAGTGATGATTTCTTTATGATCTCTCCCCAAAGAGGATGGGTATTTCTTTTCTAAGGTGTTCCCTAAAATCTCAAGCACTCATAGAATATCTTCTCTGAATTACTTGGACCTGAATGCTCCCTGACATGCTTTTTACAGCTCTTAGAATGAATCCAGTGGTCCTGGGTCTACACAGTTGCCTCCAGGGCTTCATCTTTGTCTTCATGAGAAATTAAGGGATGCGCCAGTCCCTGGCTTTTTACAAATCTGTCAACCTGATTAATCAGTGGAGTAAGGTTACTTGATAACCACATGCATTTTTCTTTCTAAGCTCTACTTCAGAACCAGGAATAAGGCTTTATTGAAGAAAAGGTTACAGTGGGATTGTGATTCTTTTAAAATTAAATAAAATGAAAAATATAATTCCCCAGTTGCACTAGCCACATCTCTTTCATGTACTCAATACTTCAAGGTAGCTGTTGGCTACCATGATGTCAGAGCACATGCAGGGCACTTCGCTCATTGTAGAAAGTTCTACTGGTCCGCACTGTTAGAGAATCCAAGTTTAAAAATACTGTGTTCTCTAGTTCTTCCCCCAAATATTTAATCGTGATCTATGAACATGGTCTTAAAAGGACATCAGCCTCTTGTAGGTTTTTAAAAAATCCTGTGTATATATATTTCAAAATGTATATCGTCCACATCTCCTTTTATCTAACAGCTTGATTGAGGTATAATAGATACAGAAAGAAATTGCACACTTAATATATATAATGTGTTAGTTCAGACATATGCAAACACCTGTGATACCATCACCATGTTCAAGGTAATAAACATCTATCACCTCCAAAAGTTTCCTTGTGTCCCTCTGTGTGTTCTTCTCGGGGGGAGGTAAGAACACTTAATGTGAGATCTACCCTCCTAACAAGATTTTAAGTGCACAACACTGTATTTGATCTACAGTTCAGATCTTAAAGACAAAGGGAAACCTGGAGTCCACCAGCACGCAAGAATAATAACCAAATTCATTGATGTTGTACTTCTGTTATCAAGTACAAGTAGAAATGCCTACCTTTCTTTTCTCTCCTTAATACCACTAGATCCTACAGTGAGTGACTGGAGCACAAGAAATTAGAGCTAGCACCGACTTAGACCTCAGCTAGCCCAGCCACCCGCTTTCATTGAGAACAGAAACCAAAAACCATCAAGGGACCCCCCAAAAGTCACAAGGCTTTAGTGGCTGTGATGGGGCTGGAAAGCACCCCCAACTTCTGGTCCAGCGTCTGACCTTCTGGAAGCCGTGCTCTCCCCCAAACCAATCAGGTCACAGTCTCAGCCAACATGGTCTCAGGACCACATGTGGCATCAAAGTTAGCCAAAACAAGGGTTACTTTTTTTTCGAAGTATAAACCAAACTCTGATTCACAGATTTTCTAATTATTTTTGTGTGATCCAGAAGTGGCCCCTGTAATTCAAAACAATGCATTGAAGCAAGCCTGTGTATTTCGAGGGAAGGATATCCTGCAGGCTCTTTCGAGCTTAGGAATTTCAAATATGGATAATAATGTTTGCCACCGAACCACCTTGGAGCGCGGGCTGAGAGAACTAACGAGAGACATGGAAGGATTGGGGACAATAATTCTTTATGCTTAACCAGCTGAAGGAGCTTTACGGACACTGTAATTGATACAGACTGTCAGTGCTGGAGTGTGCAGGAATGCTTGGAATTGCAGTCCTGGGATTACCAGGTCCCATCAGAATGTAAATCATTTAACAGTGGACAAATGATTTAACAGAAACACCGTACAGGGTTTCCACAATGGATCATTTCTACTCGCACTATGTGCCTTTCCATTCCCACCAATCGACTTCCTGAAGTCGCTGGTGTGTACTTGTCAGCGTACTCCGTCAAACATTTACACTGAGGTTGCAGGCAACGGTCAACGGTGGCTAATAGTTAACGTCCCAGGAGAGGCCAACTCAAAACCAACCATCGGGAACAACCCTGTTAAGTGTGAACATTGTTTTTAGCTCATTACTTGACTCATCTGCTAAAGGGAAACGTCTATACCTTTGGGAAGGGGGGCAGGAGTGGGGAAGGCGGAGGGCGGTCGTTTTCTATTTGATTTGATTTTACACAGTCCATTCTGCAGTTCCAGGAGAGACTGTCAGACGCTAATCGCATGGCAGCATTAACTGTAATGTACCAATATTCAGAATCAAGCTACCAAAGATGCCCATTTAAACATCGAACCTGATTTATACGAGTTCTCTCTCACCGACCGTATGTGTCCTCAGGGTAAGTGGGAACTAGTGCCTCTAACTGGGGTGAGTTTCCACCTTCTCTGACCTTGACCATCTCCCAGTGAAGATATTAAAAACAATGAGAGCCAGAACGTGACCGGTAAGAGGGAAAAGGATTGAAGAATGAGGTGGCCCAAACATCCCTACTCTTGCAAAATCTGATGGGAAAGAGAGCTGCAGTATTCCTTCTCACCGTTTCCATTTAGTATTTATTGAGTTCAAGAATCATGGCATCATCTGTCCTCAGAGGAATCAGTACAGAGTCTAAATGGTGTTTATAAGACCCAATCTAGGAACGGGGATGGGGGCGGGGGAAGAGATGCTCCTAATGGCGAAGAAAACACTTCCCTACCTCGCAGTCTCTGCCTGATTCCCTGATGTCTCCTGTTTACAATACCTTCCCCCTTTTATACCTCGTCCTCCCGGGTGATTTTATCCCATGCGATGGAACAGAGCTCTAGACTTCCTGCCCACACCACACACCTCCCGTTGTACCTCAAACCCTGAGAGCTGAGTCCCCGTGGGGAGGAGTGGACAGATGTTTCCAGGGATCCGCCTACCATATAACATTCCAAAGATCACTCCACCTTTTTCTCATCTGGCTTCTCTCAAATGCAGAGGTGGCTATTTTCAAGTGTTTCTGCTCAAGCAGAGCAAATAAACTGAACAAGATCACAAAGAGTGTATGCAAAAATCCCTTACTTTCCTGGGGCACTGGGTTTTCCCCCGACCGAGGATGAAATGGAGAAGGACGGGGAGTAGAAGGCCCTTCAAGGAAGACGTACGGGTGTTTCCCATCTGGCATCACCCACAGGCTGGACGTGGGACACTCCTCTGTGCCCCCAGTGCTCTGAGAGCCATTTGAGGAGGGGTGTCGGCAGGGCTGTCTGCTGAGCTGGAGTCTTCCTTGGGAATCTAGGGTGGTCTGGCTGGCATGGAGTCATTTTCTCCTGAGACTCACTGGTAACAGGGGGATGCTGATGGAAGGGAAAGTGATGTCACGGAGTTCACGTGTCCTCTGGACATCTGTTTTACTTACTACTGAATCATGTGTGCCACTTTCTCTGATCTTTTGCCACGTGGTATGGATAGACAAAACGTGACTCTCTGCAGTGTGTGTGTGTGTGTGTGTGTGTGTGTTCAGACAGGGCTGGGGAGGATGGCACTCTGCATTGTTCTACAAGTTGCTGAAGGAGGAGGCCTGAGGTCATATATCGGCAGCCTCACAGTTAACAATATGCTCAAAAAGATTTCCATTTGAGGGTCTCTGAATGTTCCAGAGAGGTCCCATGAGAATCCCCAGTGACAGGTGTAAGGACGGCCTCCAAAAGTTCTGAGAGCTGGAGGAACTCGTCACGACCCCCTCGCTCCAAGGGCCTTGGTGGTGGTCTGCAGACTCAACTGAGAAGCTTAATGAAAAGCCTTCCTCCTTGGCCAGGAATGAGAGAAATTCCAGCTTTCATGGAAGATTCATGAGAGCTTTATAACAGGAAAGACGATGAGCAACCACATGGTAGGTTGAAAAGATTTCAATGAGAACGACCTTTGCCAAGTCCAAGCAGAACGACCTTCAGGGCTGCCCGATGGTTTTCCTGGTAAATCCTCACCCACTGTAACCATCTTTCTTTGTACCCACAAAACGCCTGAAGAGGATGGTTTCTTGCCATCCTCTTGAAGACTATTTCTACTCCAGGGCATTGAATAAATACATCCCTGGACCTCTTTGAGTTTCATTTTCCTCGTCAGTAGAATGGGGAGAACAATTTCTTTTCCAATTATTGTATTGAGTCTGGTGAGGCGGAAATGTAGAGGTGATTTGGAAACTCTGAGACTCACTACAAATATCGGGTCTGCATTATTTATTTTCACTTACTGGTATTTCTGAATCATCTGAACTCCACAATTTTGTCTGTTCTTCAGCATTTTATAGCATTTATTGCAATCTTTTTTATTTTTTTTACACTTTATTTTATTTTTTAAAAGACTTTATTGGGCTATAGTTGATTTACAATGTTGTGTTAACTTCTGCTGTACAGAAGTTATACATATACATATATCCACTCTTTTTTAGATTCTTTTCCCATATAGGTCATTACAGAGTATTGAATAGAGTTCCCTGTGCTATACAGTAGGTCCTTGTTGCTTATCTATTTTATATATAGTAGTGTGTATATGTCAATCCCAATCTCCCAATTTATTCCTCCCCCCTTTTTTCCCCCCGGTAACCATAAGTTTCTTTTCTATGTATGTGACTTTATTTGTTTTGTAAATAAGTTTGTTTGTATCATTATTTTAGATTCCACAGATAAGTGATATCATATGGTATTCATCTTTGTCTGATTTACTTCACTTAGTATGATAATCTCTAGGTCCATCCATGTTGCTGCACATGGCATTATTTCATTCTTTTTTATGGCTGAGTAATATTCCATTGTATACACGTACCACATCTTCTTTATCCATTCATCTGTCGATGGACATTTAGGTTGCTTCCATGTCTTGGCTATTGTAAATAGTGCTGCAATGAACACAGGGGTGCATGTATCTTTTTTTTTTTTTTTGGCTGCGTTAGGTCGGTCTTCGCTGCTGCACGCGGGCTCTCTCTAGTTGTGGCGAGTGGGGGCTACTCTTTGTTGCAGTGCACAGGCTTCTCATTGAGGTGGCTTCTCTTGTTGCGGAGCATGGGCTCTAGGCACACAGGCTGTGGTAGTTGTGGCTTGCGGGCTCTAGAGCACAGGCTCAGTAGTTGCGGTGCACAGGCTTAGCTGCTCCGCGGCATGTGGGATCTTCCCAGACCAGGGCTTGAACCCGTGTCCCCTGCACTGGCAGGCAGATTTCTAACCACTGTGCCAGTAGGGAAGTCCATGTATCTTTTTGAATTAGAGTTTTCTCTGGATATATGCCCAAGAGTGGGATTGCTGGATCATACGGTAGTTCTATTTTTAGTTTTTTAAGGAACCTCCATACTGTTCTCCATAATGGTTGTTGGACTCTTTAGTAAGACTTTTTTAAAGAGGTGGGCAGCATTGTGTGTGTGTCTACGTGTGTGTGTATCGGTCACCACGTATACCATCCCAGTGGGTCCTGACACCCACATTCAGCCTCGTTGAGCCCATGTGACGCCCTGTCTCACTGCACAACCTACAGTGGCTACGGGAAGGTGCCCCCAGGCCATCAGGGGCTGAGGAGCAGGATGAGACTGATGTGATCTTGCACAATTCCTCTCTGAGCCCTTTGCCGGTTTTTCATCAGTCAAGTCCCTTCATGTTTCTCTGGGGCACATGTTTGTCTGGGGCACTCTCTCTCTCGGTGGCCCGGGTATTTCTCCCACTGTCCACTGCATAGAGTCCATTTCACGATCCTGAGGACTCTCTCCTGTAGAGGCCATGGGCACAGCCCAGATCATGGGTCTGCATATGTTTATTTCTAGAGGGTTGAAGATGGAAGTCCCTCTCTGTCCTCCTCCCCTTCCTCTCTGTCACGTGAGCACACACACCAAGCTGGCAATCCTCCACCTAAGAGATAAGGACCAGGATTCTGTGAGTCTGAGACAAATGTTTATGTTGGTTCCTTTGTCCTGTGGGACTTGATTCTGGGCTTTTGTTTCTCTCATCTTCAGATGAGATATCCTCTGCTCATTAGCAAATCTCTTGGAAGACCTTGGATAAAGATTGCTTATTTTAATTTCAGCAAGAGTGATGGTATTTAGACCAAAGCAGCAAACTTGGCCCAGGGATGACTGTTTGAACTTCAATCACATGTGACGCTCTTAGTTCAATGGGGATGTCTAGGCACAGAAGGCTGGACAAGACCCCCCCAGCGCACAGAAAGGAGGAATTTTAAGTTTGTTTGTTTTTCTGACATGATCTGCTCTCAGTGGGTACATGTAGGCTCCAAACTTGGTAATTTCCTAGGAAATATGCAAATCCTTTCTCCCTGGGATTGGAAACGAAGCCATTAAAAACAATTTACTGAGCATTGACTATGCGCCTTGTTTAGTGAGAGGTCAGTGGAAGGTGATCGTCAAAATTCACTCAGAAAAATGCTGGTGCCAACTTCTCCTCCAACCCAGGAGACATATTTCTGTGCATCTTCAGATGGTGACCATGGGCCCTGTTTCTTAGGTTATCATTTCGGACAAGATAAATTTTGAGATCAAGCATTTAAATGTGACGGATGTATATAAAGAGTGGATGGTCAACCCCTTCCGTTCAAACATGAGATTCATAACAGGGCAGCTAGTTATTTTGACCAGTCCCTCACTTCACCCAACTTAAATCATCTAAAGATCAAATTGCTCCTCTGAGGAACTGAATAGCAGTGGAAGGTCCTTCAGCATGGGGGCCTCTTTTCTGTCATTCATTCATTCATTCATTCATTCATTTATGGCTCCATTGGGTCTTCGTTGCTGTGCGCGGCCTTTCTCTAGTTGTGGCGCTACTCTTGGTTGCGGTGCGTGGGCTTCTCATTGCTGTGGCTTCTGTTGTTGCGGAGCATGGGCTCTAGGCACGCGGGCTTCAGTAGTTGTGGCGCGCGGGCTTAGTTGCTCCTCGGCATGTGGGATCGTCCTGGACCAGGGCTCGAACCCCTGTCCCCTGCATTGGCAGGCGGATTCTTAACCACTGCACCACCAGGGAAGTCCCGGGAGCCTCTTTTCTTATCTCTCAGAAGGTACGCCTCTGAAGATGACTGGAAGCTGGATTTCAGAATTCTATGTTTCCCTTATAACTTTAAGATCTATCATCTAAGGGAATCCTTCTTTTTAAAAATTAAAAAAAACATTTTGACGTTTTATGACCTAGCACTTATTGTCCGCAGAGCTCTTGAAAATTATTGTGGTGCCTAATTTTGACAGCAAGCTCACTTTGCCGGTGGAGAAGTCCGAGCAGGCAGGAGTCAGTCCTGAAGGCGGTGGAAGTGCTGAGATTAGGGTCCACGCCCACCCCAGCACCCCCTCCAGCGTAGCAAGTCCACTGCCTCCCACGGGGCTGACTGATGGGCCTTCTCCAGTTGACAGAGGAAGCCACATCCCAAGAGAGAAACGGCCAGATGGAAAACTTGGCAGGAGAGCTCTGCTTTCCCATGTCGCTTCCCAGGAAGCACACATCATCCCAGGCTCACTTCCCATAGGAGTTTTCCTCGGAACTAGACACACATTTCTCAATGAGTTTCATCCATCCCTTGGTCATAAGTTTCCTTTCCATCACCCACCCGTCCCCTGAATGAGTCGAAACACAACAGAAATGTTGGTGAAGGCAGCGGCCACGTGGGGTGTCGACGACCCCTTTTGATACCTCCTCCTGCTCCACTTAAAGGAGACGAGTAGAGTCCGGCTCGTTCCTGACCAGATTCTAACTTTCTGCATCTTGGACAGATTATGACTGTAATTTCCCGCTCTTTTGGTAGAAAATAGGGGGATTGTCAAGCAAGGAGAAGTGAGAGAGAAATCCACTGCACTTCTGCTTTCTGTCTCCTGGTGAAGAGTGGAAAGTGAGAGCTGGCATTCGTGGTTTGGGGAAAATGACAAAACAAATGAACAAAGCAAAACACCTTTCCTCGCTTTTGTGCTGTTGAAGAGATCAGAGGTCTGCTCTCTGGAGAAGATGATGCGTAGGAAGCTAGGATGAAGTAGACCGAGAGCTCAGGGATTAAAAAGGGGGCTTACACCCCAATGGAGGTCACTCCATCCCCAAGACCCTGAAGTGGGAGGAGACATCCCAGGAGGGAAGTAAAACATTACATCCTCTGGAGACAACGAAGAGCCACGAGAAAAGACACCAAGCACTGATACTTGGGGTTCCCACTGAAAGAAACAGCTTGCCACTGGGACACTCCACAGGGACAGCCACAGAGGACCACCCCCACCTGGGCACTTGGAGCTTTTGAGTGCTTCACTCTTAAATACGGATGGAAAGCCTCCTACATGAAAGACAGAGACCAAAATAAATAAACAGAAAAAAAAGAACTGGAAAGAAACACAAAGGAAACAGAACATGCATGATAATTAATATTACTGGAGTGATAAGAGGATATTAGGCTCAAAGACAATAATAGGATTACATGTATATAAAGAAAAATCAGATAATATGAAGGAAGTCTGAGAAATTCAAAACATGATGGCAAAGGTTAAAAAGTCAATAGAGGAGATTAAAGATAATATTGAGGAAATCTTCTAGAAAGTAGAACAAAATGACAAAGATGGAAAATAGGAGAAACCAGATATCGAAGCAGGAGGCTGTGCCCGGCATCTGATTAACAGGAGCTCCAGAAGGAGAGCACAGAGGAAACAGAGAGACATCACTAAAGAAACAATACAAAAAACCTCCCAGAACTGAAGAATACGAATGTCCAGACTGTAAGTGCCCACTGAATACACAACATAGTGGGCTTACAAAGACCTACTTTAGGGCGCACCATCCTGCAACTTCAGATGAAGAGAAATAAAGAAGAAATCCTAAAAGGTCCCGTAGGTGGTCACGGAGGTGGGGAGAGCCCACATACAGTGTAGGGACTACAGACTTCACCAGAGCAACTCTCAAAGACTCTGAGGCAACACCTTTGACATTCCGAGAGAAGTCATTCTGTATTTCCACATCCAGTCAAACTATTAACCAGATATAAAAGTAGAGCAAAGGCTTTTTCAGATATGCAAGGACCCAAACAGTTTACTTCTCATATACGGTTTCTCTGGATTACTGCAGGATGTTCTCCAGTGAAACAGTGGTGTAAAACAAAACACAGGAAGACTCGGGATCCAGGAAGCAAAGCACCCAGTCCAGAGCTGGGGGTGAAGGGAAGACGGGGCAGGAAAGGGGCACCTTGGGCTGAGGTCTATGAATGAGGCCATGTCCAGACAGGAACAGAAGGACAGAGGACTCTAAAAGGGAGGTGCCTGGAAAAACAACAAAGGCAGCAGCAACAAAAACCAAGCTAAAGAGAGGAATGGATGAATTATCTGATGCATATGCAAATTAACGTCGGTAGACATTTGGGAATCTGTAGCTTTTGGAAAAAAAATGATGGGTACATAGAAACTAAAACAGGTAACAGCAAGGCAATTATTATTACCTTTAGGTAAAATAACTGGTTGTCTAAAAAAGGAATCACAACCTTAGGAGGCTACTTGGATTAGTCATAATAATGTAATGCTGATGGGTATGGCTTTTGCCCAGAACTGTGCTATCACCATACTGGGAAAATGGGAAAAGGAAAGTGTGGGTGGTTGCATAGGAGACCTCAATCCTCACCTACCTTACGAGGAATTCAGTACATCAAAAATGGATAAATCAAGGAATAACACCCTGTGCCCATTATTTAGAAACAGAGAGAGGCAAATACCAGAAGAAACAGCTAAAATTGCTGGAAGTGGCAGGAGTTGCGGGGGGGGGGGGGCAGGGAGGGGTGAGGTGGGCTCTTTTTCATAAACAGCCTCCTAGAGCCATGTGGCTTCTAAACCATGGCATATATTACTTAGATAAAAATAAATGTGAATGCGTTAAAAAAAAGCGAATAAAATAAGGACTTGGAGGAAGCAGGAATAAACAGCTTATGGTATCTGAACAACTTAGATTCTAGTACGTTGTAGGAATCGCTCCCCAAGACACAGGGAGGGTGCTGGGTCAGCTGGTATCAGCATCACCTACCGGTTACGTGTCTGGCACCACTCTCAGGTCCATCGAGGCCTCCAAAGTGCCAGAGGGCAGTGTGGGCAGCACACAGAAAATCGCAGCCAAGATGAACTCAGATCTGATTCCAAGTAAGCAATTCTATCTCAGCGGGAGCTAATAACGTGCCTGGCTGGGTGCTAACCACCTTCACGTCTATCTCGCTTCATCTCCCCAGGAAGGTGGTGGGTTGGGTCTTTTAATATCCTTGCTCAACCGAAGAAGAAAATTAAGCTTGGAGACGTCACAGAAGGTGTCCACATTTATTGCAGTTGCTAAGAGGCAGAGGTAGGAAGGGAACCCAAGTCTGTGTGGAGTCTAAACCCCTAATCACAATCATTCTGCTCCAGGGCCTTCCGCCATCTTTACATATTTACAACTGTGCCAAGCCTGTTCCACCACTTCTGGTTCCTTGTCTTTCACTAAGTTACTAAATCTCTCCAGCATCGGTTTCCTCCCTCAGTAAAGATGACGATTCCATCCCACTCATGAGCCTCAAAAAATGTAAGATAAGTGAAACAATTTTTATAGACTCTAAGTGTCAACTTATGCAAATGAAAATATTATTTTGATGATGGGAAGGAGACGGGTGGCCTTGTGACACGATTCTGTCTCCTATGTAACCTTCAGAAGAGCCATCTCGGGCTCACTGACGCGACTCACTAAGCTCCAGGACAGACGCTGAGAAGAGACAGCTGGGGTTCTAGAAGGGCACACACCACCCAGGTCAGCAGGCAGGCTGATGGCTGTGGGCACCTGGACCCTCAATGTGGCTGGCTCCGAATGCATCACCTCTTTAGTTCTGGGGATTTCTTTTTTTAAATTTCCCATTAATCCCAGAGTCCTCTGTGATCATTATGTTCAGAAGCACTGAAATTTTCACCTTCAGCTTAGCATCTGTGACTAGACTGAACTGAACAACTCCAAGAAAAACCATGTCTGCTCCCTTAACCCAGGGGTCTGTATAAGCACAGTTTGGGGCAACTTTTTACTTGCTGGGGTTGAGGGCGATTTCACCCCGTCAGCGACTTCCCAGGCATTTATTGCCCAAGTCTGCCCCCTGGTGGACAGTCCTCACTTTTTATTCCTGAATTCTTCCAAAGTGCTTTCACATGGATTAAACAAACACCATCAGAGACGCTTGCCACCTATGAGGTACGTAAGACTGGTGTTATTATTTCCACTTTATAATGAGAAAATGAGGGTTTAGAGAGAGGAAGACATTTGCAAGTCCCTGGAACTACATGCAGCGTCTTTGTTCTTCCATTCAGCAACACCCCCAAATACTGTAATCTGAGCGCTCTGGGCTTGAGCCCAGGTTAAGTCTTGGTTCAGCAGCTGTCACCAAGCGAGGTTCTTTCACAGAACTGAATTTGACCACTACCACGCCCTCCATGATTTTGAACATTTGCATTCAGTGGAACTATTCTGTGCAGTGATGTGCTGAAGAACTTCCAGAAGGAAAAGTGATGGCCGACAGACCGCTTCACCTGTGTGTGTGCTTTAATGTGTAGTCAGTTGTTGCAATCCCTCCAAACCAGGTTTAGTTAAACAGGAAAATACAGGCAGCGGGATGTCCTCTGAATACAGCCATTGACCATGTTACAACAGGTGTACTTGGCTTTGAAGCTCTCTAAGGAGAGTCTGCCCTCCAGGGCACAGGGCAGCCCAGTGGGTGAGATCTGTGATCTGGAATCAGGCTGCCAACTTCAGCCCTGACTGACTCTGCCATTCAGCAGATATGCAGCCCCGGGTGAATCTCGTAACCACCCTGCGCCTCCCCTTTTTCACAGGGAAAACTAAGATAAAGAATAGTCTTCATCTCAGAGATGGTGCAAACATGCAGCCACGCAACTTACAGAAAGCACTCAGCACCAAGCCCGCCACGGCGCCATGGGCGTTACGTATCAGCCGTCCTTCTCCCTGGTCATCAATGAGCTGACCTAAGGCTGCACTCCTGACAGGAGGGGGCGTGTTGGGGGGCGGGTGCAGAGTGGGTGTTTACTTTAAATACATTCTCCTAGTTATGGGTCTCAACCCAGGGCGGGGAGCGGTATTCTGCAAGCCCCTCTCCCCTGGGACGGGGTGTGTGTTGGATTCTGTGGGCGTTTTGGGTTATCCAATGAAAGGAAACACTACAAGCATATAGGGGAACTGGATGCAAGGGACTGTCCCACTCAATTAAGAACTGTTCCTTGAATAGACGTGTCCGTGAAGAAGATGTACAAATGGCCAAAGAGCATACGAAAAGATGCTCAACATCTCTAATCGTCAGGGAAAAGCAAACCAAAACCACAATGAGATACCGCCTAATACCACTAGGATGGCTATCATTTATTTACTTATTTTTTGGCTGCACTGTGCAACTTGCAGGATCATAATTCCCCGACCAGGGATTGAACCAGTGCCCTCAGCAGTGACAGCACAGAGTCCTAACCACTGGACTGCCAGGGAATTCCTAGGCTGGCTGTTATTTAAAAACAAAAACAAAAAAAACCTCAGAAAATAACAAGTGTGGGTAAGGATGTGCAGAATGGAACCTTTCCACACTGCTGGTGGGAATATAAAATGGTGCAGTCGTTATGGAAAGCAGGATGGCAGCTCCTCAGAAAATGAAAAAGAAAATTACCATATGATCCAGCCATCCCACTTCTGAGTATTCACCCAAAACAACTGAAAGCAGGGACTTGAACAGATATTTATAAACCCACGTTCACAGCAGCATTATTCACTACAGCCAAAAGGTGGAAGCTACGCAAGTGTCCATTGACTGGTGGATGAATAAACAAAACGTGGTAACTGCATACAATGGAATATTAGCCATAAAAAGGAAGGAGATTCTGACACCAGCTACAACATGGATGAACCTTGAGGACATTATGCTAAGTCAAGTAAGCCAGTCAAAACAGGACAAATACCGCGTGATTCCACTCACATGAGGTACCCAGAGTAGTCAAGTTCATAAAGACAGAAAATAGAATAGAGGTTGCCAGGGGCTGGCGGTGGGGAGAATGGGGAGTTACTGTTTAAGGGGTACAGAGTTTCAGTTCTCTATGATGAAGAGTTCTGTGGATGGATGTGATGATGGCTGTAAAACAAGGTAAACGTACTTAATACCACTGAACTGTACACTTATCAATGGAGACCATGGTAACTTTTATCACAGTAAAAAAACTGTCCCACCCCATAGAGAACAGACTTGTGGCTGCCAAGGGGGAGGGGGGTGGGGGAGGGGGTGGGGGAGGGGTGGAGTAAGAGCTTGGGATTATCGGATGCAAACCAGTATCCATAGGACGGATAAACAACAAGGTCCTACTGTACAGCACAAGGCACTATATTCAGTATCCTGGGATACACCATCATGGAAAAGAATATGAAAAAGAATGTATATATATGTATAACTGAATCACTTTGCTGTATAGCAAAAATTAACACATTGTAAATCAACTATACTTCAATAAAAAAAAATAAAAAATTGTCTCACCCTAAGTGCCAATAGCATCCTTTTGAGAGATACTTCCAGAACATCCAAAAATGATCAAATATACATGCATTTGGTTATAAGAGGTTCATTTATAATTGTGAGACCTAGTGCATCTGTCACATTGCTCTGGGTTTCCCTCTTTTGGCCACAGTTGCCAAGTTCAGGAGACCCCTAAAATCAAGCTAAGGAACACCTCCAGGGAGCTACAACACAGTGACGGGATTGGAAGTAGTCACGTTATGAACACCCGATAGCTTTAGCTCCATGGAGTTCTCATTTATTTATAGTCATTAATTTATAAATTACTTCTACTAATCAATAAAATCGCATTAGAGGCAGCAAGTTGGGATTCCCAGCTTCAAAGGAGACTTTCAGATTTCAACGGAAAACTCTGAACAGGAAGAAGTTGTTCTTACCTTGTAGATACAGGACTTGGCATTCAGGAAGAAGAGCTCTATGGTGGCATTGTCCTTTAGGTATGAGATGCTCTCTATATAGAACCTGGAAGAGAAAAACTGCCAGTGAACTACAGAAGCATCAACCAATCAGGCAGAAAATCAAGTGTTCTCCAAGTTACACGATTTGACCTGAGGATAAGGACTCCCAATCCAACAGGAACAAAAGAAAAAGGCATCATCTATTGCTTCCACCATTCCTTTTTGGGAGAAAACAGTGCTTTTCAAGTTCGTTTACCGTGGGTTAGGACCATCATGACTGACAGTCCTTCTCATAGCAAAGAGCCGGCCTGCCATCAACCTCTAAGAGTAAACTTGAACTTGACCATTTACTTCCTTTTTCATTACCTGCTTTCCAATTTTTTTATAATGTCATTTGTTTCCACTGCATTACTTTTTGTCCTAATCACTGTTGAGCTGGAGTTTTAAAAGATAATTTCTTCTGCTTAATCGAAAAAAGGGCCCTATTTCTCCTTGAGATGGTTACAACAGATCTTCGTGAAGATGGCAAGGTGGGCTTTGACGTCTGCACATCCAGAGAGCTGTGGCTGGTGGTCTTAAAGCCGTGATATTCATGCACATGAAGCCAAATGAGAATTGGATTTTTTATCCAGATGAAACTTACGGATTTTTTTCAAGACAACACATGCTGAAATTATTTAAGTTTACATTCAGTGATCCTTTACACATCGACTGTGGAGTTTATTCAATTCCTTAATTAGGTACGGCACCTGTACTTGTCTAAGGATCAGCTGCACTGAGGGAGCTGTGATGAGAGGGGAGAAGGAAATGATTGGCACGCAGAGCCTTGGAGGGGAAGAGATTCTGAGTGGGGTGGCAACCCCTGGAGGGCACTGGGTACCTGCCTCATGGGAACTGGGGGCCCCAAGAGGGGGCAGGAGGTGAAATGAGAAGAAACAAGTGCTATGATCGTCCAAAACAGCGTTACGATGTGATGGAAAGAATCCTGGGGAGGAAGCCGAGAGGCCAGTGATCTGGGCCCAGCGCTGTGTGACTCAGGGCAAGTCCCATAACCTTGCTGGGCTTCTGCTTGCCAGTCTGTAAAAGACAGCAGGATGTGGTCAGCAGTTCCTCACCTAAGAAGTCTGCTGCTTTCAAATACTGGAACCTAACTCAGATGAAAACAACAACAACGACAGCAAAACCAACACACCAACACTGGGAGGCAAACAAAATGTGTGTGTAGGCTTGGGCAAGCCCGTGGCCCCCCAGTTTGCAGCCTCTTGTCTACAGACTAAGTAAACAACCTCTTTGACCATTTTACAGATGTGTGCAGAGGCTGTCGTGATGAATACAACACAGATTCATTTACATTTGTAATTGAATCCAGAGTAACTTCAGAGATTAGTAGATATTTTCAATCCACAGATATTAGTCTGACAATTACCATCATGGAGGGTCTACAAAATTTCTGGAAATTACAATATAGTCTTTATTCATGCAAAGCCTGGGAATGAGTTGGCTGGTTGATCTCTACCATCACCCCCTTCCCTACCAAAAAAAAAAAAAAAAAAAAAAAAGCACCTGCCCCCGGCTTTTGGAGCAAGTATTCTAGGTCATGGAGGTATCCATAAAGGGTCTGAGGTGATCTCAGAGGGACTGTAAAGCTGTACTACTTTCACTCCCCTAATAATGGAGACGTGAAATATAGTAGCAAATTCTACATCTCAAAGCAAAACACAGTTTTCCCTTGGTATCCACAGGGGATTGGTTCCAGGACCCACCCCTCCCCCAGGATATCAAAATCCTCAGATGCTCAAGTCCCTGATATGAAATGGTGCAGTAGGGCTTCCCTGGTGGTCCAGTGGTTAAGAATCCACCTGCCAATGCAGGGGACACGGGTTCGAGCCCTGGTCCGGGAAGATCCCACATGCTGCAGAGCAACTAACCCTGTGCACCACAACTACTGAGCCTGCGCTCTAGAGCCCGCGAGCCACAACTACTGAGCCCGCGCGCCTAGAAATCGTGCTCCGCAACAAGAGAAGCCACCGCAATGAGAAGCCCGTGCACCACAACGAAGAGTAGCCCCCGCTCACTGCAACTAGAGAAAGCCCGCGTGAAGCAACGAAGACCCAACGCAGCCAAAAATAAATAAATTAAAACAAACAAAGTTTAAAAAAGTAAATTAAATGGTGCAATACAGTCAGTACATATCCGCGGGTTTCACATCTGATCTGTGGATATGGAGAACCGACTGTAAGTTAAATTTGATGTAATTAAAAAGTCTACATCCGTTGTAAAGTTTTTGGCAAGGGGTAGTCAGAATAGCAAAATTAGAAGGAGGGAAGGAAGGCAGACAGATGGAAGGGAAGGGAAAGGAAGCAGAGGAGGGGAGGGGGAAAGGGTGACAAGAGGCTCAGGATGGGGCTCTGGGTGGGTCAGAGCAAAGCCAGCTCAGCTGGGCGACCTGCAGGCGTGGCCTATTGCACGTCAATCTTGCTTCTGTGCCTGTGTCCGAGCTATTCCTCTCACTTCCAGAACCATCCTCCTGCACACCCCAGCTCACTCCTGCTCCCTTCAGCCTCACTCAGGGTCACCACAGGTTTTCGCTGACTCTGCGGACGGTCCCCACAGAAGACCTCCTCTCCTGGGCTCCGGTGACTCCCTCTGCTTATTGTGTGGCCCCGTGGCCCCGTGGTCCCGTGATTTTCTGTTCCCTGAGATGCCTTCTTAGCAGGCTGCTAACTCCTTGAGGCCTGGGACCAAATCTCATTCATTTTTGCATCCCCAGCACTAATCCAGAGCCTGGCACCAACATTTAACGTTCTATGAATGAAAGACGCTTTCAACTGTTCTGCCCTCCACACACCGTTGGTGGGAGTTCTTACTGGACAGTGAAATGGGCGATGAAGACAATGCAGGAGGGAGAAAAAATAATAAATGATTTCCCAGACCATTTGTGATTGGGGGTCTTATACTCCACACCCAGCCCCGGTCCCTCTGCCCCTTCCTTCACCGTGAACATGGAAAGCTGCTCACGCAGGGTTGCTGATGACTTTCAGCCCTAGAGCCAGAAGAACAGCAGAGGCTGCTAGAGTTTGCCAGTCAGTGACCTTGGCTCTGGAATAATAATTCTGAGTCTAAAGCTGTTGGGTCTGAAATAACTCAATTTTTTCAAAGCCGTGCCTTACATCTTGATCCCATTTGCTTCAATTCTTGAGAATTAAGGAGCGAAGACATTCTGCCCCCCTGCCCCCCATTTTCTCCTCAACAGCATATTAAGAAAAAAAAGTAATACTTCCCTTTCCAACTCTCTTAATAATGGAAAACTGAAGCGAGATGGCAAATTCTATGCCTTTTGAGACAGTATTTGTTCCCTGGCTGCACAAGAGACAGGAAGGTGGAGGAAATAACAAGCATATTCTGAGATGGACGGGAAAAAAAATCACCTCCTTTTGAAAGAAACTGGAAAGCAGTTTCCTGTTAACCTTTATCACCAAGAAACAGCCTGGGAAATCCTGTGAGTTCCAGGCATGTCATATTATTGTTCTGTAACCCTGGATATTTAATTCATCCCGAACTTTCCATCTGCGCTAGGGAGCAAGTGAGTAAAAAGTGCCCAGAGAAAAACAGACCTCAGACGTCTCAATCCCACACCGAGGCCCAGCGCACACTACCGGAGAAGACACTTCTAGGGAAATGGGGAGGGTTGACGGTGTGTGTTCAAAGTCTTGATGCCAGTTCTGTTTCTTTGGATTTTCCTGAGAGCCTGGTCAAAGGTCCTCCCTTTGGGCAGTAGGTGGCGATGTTGCATTTGCTTACCTACCAGCGCAGCGGGCTTCCTCAAAGACCCGGTTCACAAAGAAAATTCCAGGTCTCTGGGTAAACCTAAGGAAATGAATGATGTCTCGTAGGTTCAGAGGGTCTGTGTGGACAATTCCAAGTCCGATTCTGTATTAACTATGTGTTTTGGATGCTTTGACATCTGGGGCCTTGCTGACCCTGGAGGGATGGCCCCTCCCAGGCTTAGCCAATTCCTAAAGATGGTAACGGATTCACCTGTGAGCACACCTTTTGCAGGCAGACCAGCCAATCCAGCGCCCACATACACTTCCTCGCCTCCCCTATGGGGATTTCACATTCCAGGCCGCTATCCACCTGCCTTAATCATCCCAGGGCCAGCAGCTGGATAACTTGGGACAGTTGTAACATGCCCCAAAGCCTGCTGAAATTATTCAAGCTAGCCAATTCTAAGCATGCTTACCCTGCCTCACCCATTCTTTCCTGCAGAAACCACAATAAAGGCTGGTGCCCACAGGTCCCTCACTCCCTCTGCCTCCTGGCCGAGCCTGGTGCTTCCCCATGTGGCCCTGCCTGGCATGGGGTACCCCCTCCTCTTGGGAACCGAGTAGCAATCTCTCTTTTCAATGGCAGTCATCTCCTGATCTGTTGGCCCCAAGTACCTGAATACTAATAAAACCTACAATTTAAAACAGGCTCTTCAGCATATTTAGTAGGACTGAATCTTTTTTTTTTTTTTTTTTGGCCATGCCGCACAGCTTGTGGGATCTTAGTTCCCTGAATGGGGATTGAACCCGGGCCCTGAGCAGTGAAAGCGTGCAACCCTAACCACTGGACTGCCAGGGAATTCCCAGTAGGACTGAATCTTAGGGCTTCTTCTTTCTTTCTTTCTTTTTTTTAATACTTATTTATTTATTTGGCTATGCTGGGTCTTAGTTGTGGCATGCAGGATCTTTAGTTGAGGCATGTGGGATCTTTAGTTGTGGCACGTGGGATCTTTAGTTGTGGCATGCAGGTTCTTTTAGTTGCAGCATGTGGGCTCTTAGTTGTGGCATGTGGGATCTAGTTCCCTGACCAGGGATCGAACCTGGGTCCCCTGCATTGGGAGCACGGAATCTTAACCACTGGACCACCAGGGAAGTCCCTTAGGGCTTCTTTTTGAGTCAAAGGAAACGGTGCTCCAGGCCAAGGGCAAAGCTGGCTCAGTACCATGACTGATGCCACACCCAACCTGACCCAGATGATGCTAATCTGAGGATATATTATCAGAAGGTCTAAGTAGGAATAAATATGTGCTATGCTACTACATGTTTGAGCATATTAAACACTGAAGGCTCTGAAGCCTTGGGGAGTCCGGTCCCCTTTAACGTGTAGAAGTCTCAGGGGGCTACAGACTGAACACCATCCAGCAAGACGACATCAGCTAGGTTTCCTCCACTGGGCCCCCTCGCTCCTCCTCCTCCCTCTCACATCCACCCCTTGGCACTTGGGAATCACTGACTATTTACAGCAAGTGTTAATTAAATGGCCCAGTGATTTCATTTTGTAATGAACACAAATGTCACATTTGGAAGGCCTGCTTTTGGTAGCAAAAAGGAGCGATCGTAATGAGAAGGATAATTAATACTGCTGTGAGTTTCTGCGGCCAAGTATCTCTGATGTTGAGAATTTCCACAGTGCTGCAAATCCTAACTGGGACACCCAGTTGAGATCTAGCAAGTTCTGGTTAGCAGGCACCTCGTTTTAGATCCATGCCATCATTGTTACCATGAGTGACAGGAAACAGCACTTGCTGTCTTAATCAGCCAGGAAAGACACCAACAGTCAGGTCATGAACTCAATTGTAAAATCCCCTCTCCCAGATTAAAGCTTCCTGGCATCTCCTCTCTTTCTTTTTTTTTTTTTTTTCTTTTCTGTAGCTCACTTTTGTTTATTGTTTGTGAAATTCTAAGTTTGAGGAGACATATCTAATGTCTATTTATTTTCCTACAAACAGTGTCGATGACCAGAGCTCCAAGGACATGGCTGGAGAATACACAATGAAAGGAACAGCCCAGACATGGAGGAATCGTCCTGAGCATAAACTTGTATCTACAAAAAAAAAAAAAAAAAGGACAGAGGGGCTCCCTTGGGTGGGTAGGCATATTTTCCTTCTATTTTTTCTCGACCTATTTCTTAAGCTTGCCTGGTGGACACTACCAGAGGGTCATTGTTCTCAGTTTGGGGAGCTTGCCTCACAGCATTAAACAAGGGTCTTGTCGTTGAGTTCGATCTTGGTCATACACCGATCACTGGGCTGCTTGTAACGGATGTGTGTGAGGGGGCAGGAAGTGGGGAGAGATGAGGCTGGACGGACATGCACAAGCCAGGTCACAAGGGACATGCGGAGGGCGGCCTTAGCATGATCATGGAAAGCCAGGAACACCATGAGTAGGGGATCAGATCAGAATTCTAGAAAGGTGCTCAGTGGCAACACATAGGATAGAATGGAAGGGGCCAAGACCAGAAGCAGAGATGAACAAGGAGATTTCAGGACCAGGAGAGGCTTATGAAGGCCCTAATTATAGCCAGGGAGGGTGTGCATGGAAAGTAAGGGATGGAGCTCTTAAAGACATGAAAACAAGAGGAGTTCATGCATAAGAGGCCAGAGAAGGGAGCAGGTGGGAGACAGCAGATGACGTCAAAGCCGACTTTCAAGTTCCTGGCTTGGGGGGCTGCATGGGTGGTGGTGTCCATCGCAGAGATAAGCAGGTGTCAGGGAAAGAAGAGCGAGTTGGGGGCAGAAAGATGATGACATTATTTGATTCAGACAGGGGAGGGCAGAGAAGCGCCTGTGGAATTTGGTGCCCAGAGACCTCCAGTGACCATGGGGGTGATGGGACCAGAAGCTGGACCCCCAGAGACTGAGGGATCAATAGGACATGGGAAAGGGGGCAGCAAGTCCATCCTTCTGAACCTTTGCTGTGAACAGAAGCGGGAACAGGGGTGGTAGCTGTAGGAGGAGACAAGTCAGGGAGGGTATTTTCTTTTGTGAGGGTGGGAGCACCATGGAGGGGCGTGGAGGGGAGGGGTCAGTGGAGAAGCAGCTTAAGATAGAGAAAAAGGGCGGGGACACTAGAGGGAGAGAGCTCCCTGAGGTGGTGGGAGGGGCTGGAACTGGAGGGCAGGTGGACCCACCAGCCACGGAAGACGGGATGAGGGGTGTGTGTGTGTGTGTGTGTGTGTAAGAGACAGACAGAGACCTTGGAAGCTGGGGATGGTGCTTGTTCACCTGTTCACTTCTCTCTTCCTACCTCTTCAAATGGTACCTACAATATAGCAAGTGCCAATGAATATCCGTGAATCAACAACCGAATCCATCGATAATGGTGAGTACGTAACATGGAGTTCACAAGTGAGAAAGCTGTTGACACCTCACAGTTGAAATGAGAGTGGCTTTTGGCTCTTAAGGCCCAGCAGTGACGCAGCTCAGGGTGACAAAAAGGGGCTGGTGGGACTGAGGAGTGTTCTTTGTAGAAGAGGAGAGAGCACAGGGCAGGGCAGAACGCTTCCCCACTGGACGTCCCCCTTGTCAGCAGATGGCAAGTCTTTCTCAAGTGGGACTAACAGCACACATCTCAGCTTCTGGAAACGCCTGCTTTCCCACTGAGGATGCCCCTTCCTCCACCAAGGTGGTTTCCAATAGGGCCGCCAAGCTTTGGGACTACAGGTTGCTTTGTCCCCCGCAGGGGGCGCTCTGTCACGGTGCTGAGTTGGGTAGCTCCAGAGCAGCGAGGTCAGGCCTGGGAGGGCTGCTCTCCACGACACCTCTTGCCCAGAGGTGGGGGCTTCTGTCCTTTGCAGATGGACGCTGGTGCTGCAGGTGTGGCCAAGCGTGGAGCCGAGATGGGCCAAGGTCAGCGACCTCAACTCGGGTCCTCTGGCCCTACCGCACAGGCAGCAACGGCAGGCTCTCTGGTTAGCAATCCTGATGTCACTTTTCACTTGTGAGACGGAGGTCTCGTGGTGTAAGGGGTGGGGCCCCACCACTGGGGTCAGATCTGGCTGAACCTATACAATAACTTACCAGCCATGCCTGGGGGCAGAATCTACCTAAACATCTTGGCCCTCCATCTCCTTATCTTGATTAGGAAAAATAACACCTGTTTCAAGGATTGTTGTGAAGATAATTCATCCGTAATAATGGACAGTTCCCTCTTCTCTGACCTTTTTCCTTTTTAGGTAATTATTAAGACCCTGATGCCACTGTGACCATTCCTGGTCATTTGACTGATGAGAATTGCAGGGATCAAGTCCCTGTGAGGCTAAATAACGGGTCCGTGAAGGCAGGTTCTTAGCCCTCCTTCCTGTCATTCTGAGACTGTCCTGAAGCCAGCTTCACACCCTCCAAGGAGGAAATGCTTATTTCCTGGCTTAGAGGATGAAGCAAAATTCTGTGAGTTCCAATTCACGTTATTTAATATATTTGGGTCTTATTTTTCCTAATTGGTTGAATGGAGGCCATAATTCTGCCCTCACTCTCACAGATGTTTTGAATATGCATCGCAGCGGAAGAATATATAAATGCCAAGTAACAAGCTATGCTGGGTGGCAGCCCAAACGTAGATCCTCGGTGACACAGGGTTAAGATGTCCGCTCCATGAATTCTTAAATCTTGGCTTAAGGCAGCTGATCTTTTCCACGGTCTCTTTTATCAGGTGGTTCTATTTTGCTTTTATTCTCCTATGTAACTGTACACGTGTTATATAGATGTAACATATAGATGTTTAAAGGGAAGGAGAAAGGCGATGAGGGGCTGGAGAGCCAGCCTGCTTCAGGGATGCACGGGTGATGGACAGCTGGGTTCTTGTTTAGAAAGGTCAGTGTGTACGCACAGGGAAAGAGCCCAGCTGGTCAGAAGCTCTTTTAGAGACTCCCGCATATTCCAAGGTCTGGGTCTTTTATGAAGATAATTTGTCGTACCACTCGGTTGTAGAAAATAGCCTATAGGCATCCTCAGAAAGGCACCAAGTTATAAATTGGGAATTCTTCCCAGGCTGAAAATCAAGGTAAAAGTGCGGAATTCACCCCTGTGGGAGAACCTGCTTCCTCTCTGGGAGAAGACAAATTATCAGTATTTTGATACCATGCTGTTCAGCCGGCTGCAAAGTGGGGACTCGGGCGAGCGGGGGTTCCGGGAACCAGGATCCTTCGTGGCCAGTGCCAGGGAGACACCCACGCCGGGAGGCGGTCGTAAAAATTTAGGTGACAGAAGATGAGGGCCTGAGTTCACGTAATAAAGAGGAGAAGGCAGGGCGGAGAGAGATTTCGTAAGTAGCAGCAGAGAATTAATGCCCGTACGAATTTGAGGGAGAGGAAAGGGGGACAGATTTTAAGATTTAAGCCTATATAACTGAATGGATAACGACATCAGATTTGATGGGACCACAGGTTTGGGGAGGTGGGGGGTGGCTGGGAAGATGATGAATTTGGCTTTGGACCCGTTGAGTTTGATGTATGCAGGTGGCCAAGAGGTCACTGGAAATAGAAACCTGGGGCTCTCCAGAAAGATCCGCTTGCAGGATGAGCTAGAGAAAGCTCTGCCTTGTATTTCTGTAAGATGTCCATCCCTAAATGTGAATTCGGAGAGTTTTTCCTAATGAGCATTTGGGGAGGCGCCTGCTTTGGCCAACTAGGAAAACGCATGTCCCTGGGTCTTCAGTCACCCCGTCCCCAGTTCTACTGTTAGGCTGGATCTACCTTGGCAGTTCTCTGTGTATCTGGTTCCATGGAGAGACGTTGGCTTGGAGTGATCTGGACCCATCTGCACGCAGAACCTCGGCCACAAACACTTCAACCCAGCAATCTCACGGCGTTCCAGGCTTTTCTCCAAGGCTTGCTCCCCAAACCCACAAATAACTCAACTCATAACAGACACTTGAAAAAAAAACAGCTAATATGCAACCAGCCCAGTGTTTTCTCTTCTTGGCTAATGTTCGCAAAAAGCATCACGAAGGAGGGGGGCCTGATCCATGGCAAGTGTACGCACCCATCTCCCACTGCGGGTTAATGACCTGCTTAAATGCAACCGTGTCTCCCTTGATGCCGCCACCCCTCCCGGCGCTACTGTTCCTCTTGGCTGTATAGGATGACTTTTCCATTTATCTGAGAAAAAGGAGCCGCCATTAAAGAGAAGATGACACTGAAATCATGCCCATCAGGGATGGAAATGGCGAAGATTAGCTCTGCTATGTTTGCAGCTGTTAAACAAATCAAAAAGGGATTAAATGCAAGTTTAAATTTACTCAGCCAGCTGAGATAATGACACATACTCCCGCCTGTGAAAGGGACCCTTTACCTCTGATTTTTGCCTTTCGCTGTATCAGGACGGCTACGCTTAAAACTGTGTTCTTGGCTGTGCTTTTTAGGAGGAACTGAATTGTGAAGCATTGGTGTCCTGCTGTTGAATTTCTGTTCCCATTTTTTAAAAGTGCTGGGTCTATGCATTGAGTGGAAGGGTTAGACATGTGAACCCAAGTACCTCTGCAGCTGTGTAGACAGAAACAGCCTGATGGCTCCCCAGACGGGGTGCTCAGGGAGCCGCCAGATCTGGGGGCTCAGATCCTGGCTTTGCTATGCGCGATTTGTACTTTGCCCTTGAACCCATGACATGATCCCCCTCTGGCTTCACACAACCTTCTGCAAACCCAAGTGGTCAGCCTGGTTGACTTCATAAGACTATTGCAGATATGAACTCTAAGAATCGTACAGTTACCTGCAGTCACGAAATAAAACTTCTTACAGTACGTTAATGAACAGAAAGTGACTATCGTTTCTGATATATTATTACACCATAGCCTCCCTTAGTGGGAAATGCGTTAATCTGTGGTTTTCTGCTGGGTTTCAACTATTCCTATCTGGGATAAAACAGGCAAGTTTCAAGATGCCAAGCAGCACTTGTGACAGAAGGAAAGAATACGCAGACTTTTGCTATGTAGCTTCGAAGGCCGCCAAAAGAAACCACGGATTTGTGTTATTCTCAGAGACTTAGTTTCCTTTGAGATATATGCCCTCCTTCCCCCGCAAAAAAGCAAAAGAAAAAGGGTTTATTTTCATTCCACACAAGCATCCTATTGTCAGAGCACAAACACGTGTGTCCACGCACACATGCCGACATGCCTTACACACTCACGCCCTGTGTTTACATCTGCTGGGAATGAAGCTATACCACAACCTCTATTCCTGGCAGTGAACCAAGACAAACTTGACTTCCCTTTTCTTGGATCGCTCTACCCTCCCAGACTTTTCTGACAAAAGAGGGGGAAAAAAAAAAAAAAAGCGAAAGGATGGATACCCAATGTACATACCTGACACAAAAGTATAAAACCACTGGTCCCGACTTTTTGGGGAAGTCGTGTTCCAAGACTCTTCGATCTAGTTGAAGCCAGTTTAAGTGTCCCCTGAGGAAAAGAGAGACCAGTGGGTTAGGGCTTTGGGTTTTGCCGGAGTTTCTTGGGATGAAGGTATATGTGCTGCAAAACATGCCGGACCACAGATAAACGTGGCCCTCTGCCTCACTCTTAAGTGCTCAGTATTTGCAGAACCCAAGGGAATTATCGGGGGAATACTGCGTCAGCGGGAGATAGTGCATGACAGTCAAAGTCGGGGGTTTGAGATCCCCAGTCCATTTCCTCAATGGCACTAGAATGAAAAGGCAATCATACTCTCTTTCTTGTCCTGAATTCCCTAACCACCACACTCCTGACTGCCTTTTCTCCTGAAGGCCTCCAAACACACTTCAGAAACATGTTAGCAATCTTCACAACATCTTGCTGGAAGCAGATGGGGTGCAAAGTGAATCAGAGACAGTTTCTTTAAAAATGAAGTGTACACCGACCATACCACCCAGCCACTCCACTCCTAGGTATTTACCCAAGAGAAATGAAAGCAGGCGTCCACGCAAAGACTTTTACACACAGATGTTCACTTTATTTGTAACAGCTCCAAACGTGAAACAACCCAAATTTTCACCAACGGGGGAATGGACCAATTATGATTGAGTTATAGAATGGAATACTACCCAGTGATAAAGACAATGAGCTATTAATACACACAGCAACAAAGATGAATCTCAAGATAATTATGCTGAACGAAAGAAGCCCGACAATAGAGAGTACAGACTGTATGATTCCATTTATAGAAACCTTTAGAAAGTACAAACTAATCTGCAGTGACAGAAAGCAGATTGGTGGTTGCCTGGGGGTGGGTGACAGGGGGGAATCACAGGGAGGACGAGGAAACTTTTGGTTGGGATGGAGATGTTCATTATCTTGGTGGTGGTGATGGTTTCATGGGTGTAGACGTATGTCAATACTTACGAAATTGTACACTTTATGTAGTTTATTGCATGTCAACTTTACCTATTAAAGCTATTTTAAAGTGAACCACAGAAATATCTGATGATATATAAATGGGGTCACTTCTGCATTTATTTCTTCCTTCCCTCCCTCTCTCCCTGCCTCCTTCCATAAATATTAATTGACCACCTTCTTCAAATAAGGGTCTGGAGATGTAGCAGTAAGTGAAATCAACACAGTCCCTATTCCCCTGATGCGTATATTCTTGTTAGGAGACAGACACTCAGCAACTATTCCCACAATTATGTAATTACTAATAGTATTAGGACGATGAGTTACGAGAACCTGTAAGAACCTGATCTAGTCCTGAGGTCTGAGAAGTACTGCTTGACGTCTGATTAAGATTTGAAGAATGACAAGAGGAAAGCAAAGAGGAAGGGGAAACCACTTTCCAAACAGCGGGGCCAGCATGTGCAAATGCCCTGAGGTGGGAAGAAATCTTGGTGTCATGAGAGTAGAAAGGGATGAGGCTGGAGAGTGGTGACCAAGGCCTTGGAGTCAAGTTGAGGAGGTTGGTCTTTGAAGAGCAAGGCAGGATCACAGAACAAGTAGGAGCAGAGCAATCTACCCTTGTCCTTTTCCTCTCCTCTCCTTCCCCAATCTCGGTCCATCATCCTGGAGGTCTCAGAGTCCTATAACCGCTTTGACTTAGTAAGCTCATGCCAAACAGACACAACTGCACAACATTTCCTCAGGGCCTGATGCTGAGTAACACTGATGTTTATAACGTAGATACCTGTGTGAAAGGCTGGCGCTTATTAAACAAAAGCTGTTGCATCACTGTATTAAAAACGTTTGCTCCTCTAAGCCTCCAAAAAATGAAAGCTAGAGAACACTCCAGAGGCTTCCATCTCCCTTTTGAGATGTCATTCAAACTGCACCTTTTGCACAAAAAAGCAAATCCTTTCTTCAATTAAGCCTACACCTGTGGCTCTAGGGGTGAGGATGAGAGCTGCTTTGGAAGAGTGTCCGCCTGAGGAACCTGGCCTCTTTCTCCAAGAATTTTCACCTAGACAAAAATTTTTTTCTATTAACTTTATGTTTCATGCTTGGTGACTCTTCTCTGAGTATAGTAAGGGTAAAAAAAAGAATGAAAAAAGAAGTTTTCTAAGCAAAACGACTGGACCAACATCTTCCAGAAAGGCGGGATAAATTCTCGTCCAATGGGACATGGGATCTGGAAACAGAAGGCCTGGAGGCCACTGTTGTCTCTGGTCACACCTGAATGCCGACAATGCCCCTCGGGGATCATGTTGTTTCAAACCTCTGCACCTTAGCTCATGCTGTTCCCTCTGCCTAAAATGCCTTTCCTCTCTTTCACAGCACAGCGAAGTCTGGCCCATCCTTCAAGACCCAGCTCTCCTATGTCTCCTCCAGAAATCCTTCCCCGACACCCCTTCCCTCACACCACACACCAGCCTGGGCTGTGCGTCCTCCTCTGGACTCACACGGCACCCATCCCAGGCACACCTCTGCTGCTGCACTTCCCGAAGTCTACGGAACTTACTCTGTGTACACACTTTTCCTCAACAGACTTTTTATATCTGAAAAGCACAGAGAGATCTATCCTATAAGGTGACAGCATGTGCATTTTTGATTAATTGGAAGGTAAGACAAACGACCTCATTATTGGGGAGTAATAAGCCATAGCCCCTGCTTTCCAGCCTCTGAAAATGTCCCAAATCTCCTAGGATTCTCTCTCTGTGCTCAGCCTCTTGCAAACACGCCATATGCACACTCACCCCAGGACTTTGATCATGCGGTTTCTCCTCATTGGAACAGTCTCTCCATCCTCTTTATCTGAATGATAGCCATTGTTCAAGGCTGAGTTCAAGTCTTACTTTTAGTGAAGTCTTCCTTGATTGCCTACGTCTGGGGTTTCTTTCAAACATCTCCAGAGCTTCTGGTTTGTGTCATCTGCAAGGCACTTAGCACTGCCTTGTGCAATTAGTTATTTAAAAAACATGACCTGTCTCTCCATCTAAGTTGTAAGTTTTCAACATTAAACAAACAAAAAAAATCATCCCCAGATCTTAGCACAGCAGTTGGCAAATACTACGGACTCGAAAGTACTTGCTCACTGATCGGATAACTACCTCCAAAAGCAGCTGATTTGTGCCCTGATCTTAATTTATAAAAGTGACTGAGTGACAACACAGAGAGGTCAATGCCACTGAAGGGAAAGTTTAATGTTCCTCACAGTTTCCTGGAAATGAGAGGCACCTACACCACGCAGGGCCATGAGGAGAAGCACCAGTGTTGGTCATAAGGCAGAAAGGAATATGGGGAAGACATAGGCCAGAGACTTTTTTAGGGTTTTTGTGGACAAGGCAGGGGGAACAGCTTAGGATTGGCTAGTCTGAACAATCCTGGTGGACCCTGAGGCATAAGAGCTGTCCCTGGTTCTCTGGTAACTGGCCCCCCGGGTGATTAAGGACAGGGAGAATGTTGGCTTGGGATGTGAGAGTTACATAAAGGAAGTGATTCAGAGTGTGGCCTCAGGGTCACAGGGGGGATGGAAACAACGTTGGCTGTTAGTTTGGCCCTGTAATGAATGAGGCCAAATAAATACAGAATATGCAAAAACTCGGAACAGAAATCCATTCAATGACCATGCAGATTTAAATTTTAATCTTTTGCCTGGCAATAATTCTTGATAAAGAGTCTGGCGAGATAACCTCTTAAGGATCCTCTCAAGAAAGACAGACTAGAATGGGGCACAGTGGTTTTCCTCTGGTCCCAAACTCAAGGAATAAGGAGGAACCGAGAGATGGAATGTTTTACCTGTGCTCTCAAGATCAGTCAATGGGCCAGGCTTGAGAAATCCTCACCCCACCCCAAGGGCACAGCATTTCTGACCACTCAGACCACTGGGGGTTTGACTTGGCTTCTGGGGGCCGTAATTCACTTGGTGGAGAACCTGAAAATGGGGACCTTTTGCTTGAAGAGACACAGACATGCACAGCACTTGGATACCGCTCTACTGGGTTTGCTCACTGCCCATCTTCTTCATCCACGTTATCAGAGGACAAATAGGTAGATGGAGCCCCCCTCCCTAGGTAATTTCATTCCCTACACTCAACTTTTTAAAACAACAGCACTCTAGGGACGAATTCCTTGGTTCCCAGCCATATATTAGTTTAGCACTGATCAAGCCATGAAATGACTAGAAAGTGAGAAAATGGTCAAAAAACAAGGAGGCCAGAACTCCCCCTAAAGCGAATAGTTGGCCTTGGAAGAAAAATGAATTTCCTTCCCCCATGTGCCCTACTTGGATTCCTCAACCCCAGTTCTGTGAGGGATGGCATCACACACACACACACACACACACACACACACACACAGAGGCAGGGTTCCAATATCTGCGGGGAGGTGGGCTTCCTGCACCTGGAGTCCCGGGACCCTCAGGTGGAAGGAAGTCACTCCTTCCATCTTATGTGCCTGTAAAAAAATCTCTCCACTGAAGGTGCTACAAAGGGAAGGACTGAGGGACCAGTGACCCACCCCAGGTCCCTCAGGATAACTGCCCAATATTTAGGCAAAAGCTAAGAGATGGATTAAAAACCCCAGTTCTGAGGCCACCACTTTCCAACTTGTTAAAATATTTTCTGCTGATTGCGTTGGGTTCAAAGTCACATTTCCTACACCCAACAGTATCAAGGATTCCTCGCTGTCTGGGATTTTTTTCTTTCATATGTAACACCTCACGTTCCTGACATCAGGTCTCTTCCTCAAACCTCTTTTTTCTTTTTTTTTTTTCCTTTAAGCTAGGGTGGGATGGGAAGCAAAGAGTAAAAGAAGCATTTTCTCTATACAGTTTAACTAAGAGATCCCCGATAGCTTGGATTTCATTATCTCATTGATTTTTCATTTGAGAATGCACATCAGTGCATTTGCCGATAACAAAGCAAAAAAAAAAAAACCAAAAAAAAAACAGTCCCAGCAGACCCTCAGGGTATTTTTGTTATTGCTTGACTGATAACTATCTTTAAAGCTGAGCGAGATAACACCCCCCATTTGGTTTATGGTGGCAATAGGTCAAACTGTTAGGTCAGTAATAAATATGCAGTTGCTTCGAGGCAACAGAAATTGGATGCATTTATTTAACAGATTGCTTTTAGCTTCTACATATAATACAGATAGATTTTTGGTCCAAGCATTGGCACCTTCAATAGAGATGGCCTTAAGGAGAGCTTTCTTCGCAGAAAGTCACTGGAGGGTGGAGGTGTGTGATAAGTCTATCTGAACCCATCACTTTTTGGACCCCAGGGTAGAATGAGACTCTGTACCTTCAGAGGTTTTTATTGTAGACAGCTGATTCGTATGGAATGAGTTTCCAAAGAAAGTCTAAACAAGAGATGAAATTCTTACAGATGTCACTGGATGGAGAGAGGGGGTGGGGAGTTCTTCAAAAGGAAGAAGATATTGCTCTTCAGTGTCTTTGAATCAGAAGTACGTGTGCTCAGCAAGGACAGCTCAGGGATACTGATTTAGCTAGAATCCCTCAAATAATGGCTTTCAAGTATTGATATGTTGAGTGTATGAGTGAGAGAGAGAGAGCCTGCAAGAGAGATGCACGCACACAGATAAAGGTAAGGAATGTACTGGCGAGCCCAGATGACTAAATCATGGGCTCTTTTGTCCATCTGAATTTATGCCTTTAATTTTTTATTATACGGAGGAATTGTTTGCTCCACTATGTCCTCTGAAGGCTATCCCAAATTTTCTTTTCTAGTACCTTCTACACTCTATCTTAATATTTACCTCCTAAACTAAAAATACAAGCTCTCCAAGGGGTCAAAGGCCAGTTACTTCTGTATCTCCAGGCTTAACAGTGGATGCTAAATAAACATTTGCTAAGAAGTGAATACATTGGCCTCAGATAAGCCCCACAGATCAATATTGCTGTTGGTGCCATGACTGCCCTCCACGTATAGACACCGCTCCTGCCTTAACTAAACCATCTCCATATTCGATGAGAATTCACCTCGTCCAGGATCCGAGTGCCCCCGTACCACTCGCTTTGGGAAGGAAAAGGTCAGGAGAAAGCCAGGATCACTAAGGTCCCCTCCGGTTGCCTCATTCTTTTTTACTTCGCTTAGCTGCACACAGGAAGAGTTCTGCTAAAGCCCCTTTCCAGTTACTGAACAGAAGTTTCTGTTGTTTTCCGCAGCATCTGAGGGTCTACGCAGGCCGCCTCCGAGGGGGTAACGAAGGCTGAATGCTGCGTTCCCAGAAGCAGCTATTACAACCGAGGCTGTAGCCACTGATTTTCTCCTTAGTCTCATGGTGCAGAGCATTTAATGAATGGAAATCCCAAACCTATTTCTAAATAAATGACATGCCCAGGGCTGCATCTTGTGGACGTTTCTTCTGCAATTGGAAAACTGCTTTTCTACTTTATTTTTTAAATTGTACATTAGCTTATGACTGGGAAATGCTCATCAACTAGACCCTTTCCAGATGTCTCAGTCAATGCCAGTCCTGGGATGCAGGACCCAAGAACACTGTAGGACAGCGGATTCTCCCCATTGTCCTGGCATTGGGTCTACGGATGTATTTCCAGTGTGTTGGGGGCATTTTGGACCTTAATTATCCAGATAAATCACACTCCCTAAACAGTACCTATCCACGACTCAATTAATTAAGACATAGTATGTTGCTAAAAAAAAAAAAGCCTTAATTGGTTCTTAAACTTAGATTCTGTCTTCAGAGTATCTGTGAACCCTCTAAAACTTAAGCACTAATTATTTTGTTTGTAAACATTTGTGGAGGTGAGGGAATGTAACTGAAATTTCACAGGGGTCTGTGATTAAATAAGAGGTTAAGAACTGCTCATTTTCTTAATTGGTAGGTGAAAATACATTCTAACTGTATGTGGCTTTGAAAATGTGCAATAATGGCTAACTGAGTTTCTTAACCTTTTCCCTCAACTTCCTAAGTACTTCTTAAAGTATTTTTACATGGATACTCATTTACAGCCTTTGATAAACAATCCTTAACATTTACAAGAAGAGATTCAAATTTAAATATTTTACATAATCATGACCTCAGCTTGGGGTGTGTTTGACAACTTCTGCTGAATAGTCTAAAAGTTGTTTAGTTATTGCTTTTGATGATGGGATTCTCTGTCAACAATTATTTTTTAATTTTAAAAATTAAAAACTTGGGTGTTACAGGTGTTTGCATATGTCAATATTATATAAGAACCTAAATGGGAAAAGAATTTGAAAAAGAATAGATATATCTATACATGTAAATGAATCACCTTGCTGTACACCTGAAACTAACACAACATTGTAAGTCAACTATAGTCCAATATAAAATTTAAAAAAAATTAAAAACTTGGGTGTTACAGGTGTTTGTCTATGTCTAAACTCCTTGAATTGCACACTTTAAATATGTATAGCTTAGTATGTCAATTACACCTCAATATAGTTTTTTGTAAAGACACCAAAACAGAGGAAATAAAAATTATGACTGAGACTAGATCATATAACCAAGAATAGGGCTTTATGGATTTAAATTGTACAATCAATCAGAACCATAAGTTCTGAAAAAAAAAAATCAACTTGGTTGTTGAAACAGCAGTGGAAATATTTTGAAAATAACATGTAAAAATAACTTTCCTTAAATGATGGACACCAATGTTTGATAAATGAAAATCTTGATTACTCTATTTGCACTCAAGGAAACATTAAATCTGAACTTCTGAGTTGGTTTGCAAACAGGTTTCCAGAGTCTGGAGTTGGGGAGAGTTTATAACTTTGCAGGTTCCCGGTATGTGTCTTGATGGGTCCCAAACATTCAAAGTTTGAGTGAACTCAGCTTCTCTTCCTGCATCTGGAGGGAGGGAGCAGAGGTAATTTACACCAACATTACCCTTTCTCTAGAACAGGGGTTTTCAAACTTGGCTGCATCTGAGAATCATTTGGGGAGCTTTCAAAAATCTTGATGCTCAGGCCACACTCAGACCAATTAAATCAGAATTTCTGAGGGTAGGGCCCAGGCACCGGCATTTTATAAGGTGTCCTAGGTGACTTCGATGTGGAGTCAAGGTCGAGGATCATGTCTGTAGCAAAACATTAATAATTATTTTAAGATCAAATTTATACTAGGCTCTTACTTGGCCTCAGAATGTTTTAAAGACCACCAAAATGTCATTGTGTGCATGTATCACCACAATTCAGATATTCACAGATAATCATCTACAGACACACCTCAGAGATATTGGGGGTTTGCTTCCAGACCACCGAAATAAAGTGAATGTCGCAATAAAGTGACTCACGCTAATTTTTTGGTCTCCTAGTGCACATAAAAGTTATGTTTACACTATCCTGTAGTCTATTAAGTGTGCAATAGCATTATGTCTAAAAAAACAAGGTACATACCTTAATTAAATATACTTTATGGCTAGAAAGCGCTAACTATCATCTGAGCCTTCCGTAAGTTGTAATCTTTTTGCAAAAGTGACACCAAAGATCACTGATCACAGAAAACCATAACAAATACAGTAATAATGAAAAAGTTTGAAGTATTGTGAGAATTACCAAAACGTGACACAGAGACACGAAATGAGCAAATGATGTTAGAAAAATGGCACCAACAGACTTGCTCGATGCAGGTTTGCCACACGCCTTCAATTTGTAAAAAACACAGTATCTGTGAAGTACAATAAAGGAAAGCATAATAAAATGAGGTATGCCTGTATATATCTTTTTATTTGTGCAGAATTATTAAAAATAAAAGGGGCTAAATGCACTTGAATCCAGGAATAGAAAAAGACATTCATGGGAAACTGATGAAATTTGAATAAAGTCTGTAGTTCAGTTATTAATATAGTACCAATGTTAATTTCTTAGTTTTGATAATTATCACATGGTGTGTAGGATATTAACATTAGGGGAAACTGGGTGAGGGGTATAGGAGAACTCTCTGTACTATCTTTGTTCTGTAAATCTAATTATTTCAAAATTAAAAGTTTTAAAAATTGAATTAAGAAAAAGAAGGCGGAGCTAGTATTAATCCCACACAATTGTTGATTAACTAACAATAGGAAACATCTCTGGGCACTGAGTCTTGCATTGTGGCCTTGGACACACTATTAATGAATACAACTTAGGGGTGAGGACACCCCTACTTAGAGAATCTTGCAATTTTGTCTATATTCTGCTCTATATTTCTTTTCTCCAGGCCTGTCCAGAGCCTACAAAATGTCATCAACAGCAGTTCATATTGAAAGACTCACTGACCTAGGACACATATGGCCTACGTGTCATATATTCTACTATTAGGAATGATAACACTGCTGGGAATACCTAACACTGGTGCAGTATTTTATAGTTTATAGCACTTTCTAAGTTAGTCTTGTTTTGATTTGCATTAGGAAAAAAGGCAAATGCATGGAGTACACCATGGGTCGCAATAAAGGATGAAAGTTCCATGCATTTTATTATAAAATATGCAGCATAGCACCTGCAGAAATCACACGCGCACGCACACACACACACACACAACACAATACACATGCACAATTTGAAAACACAGTTATTAAATGATCTTGTGTTAGTGTCTAGTGGTGCCCAGTGTCAGGGCTGGGGGGCGGGGCCGCAGGGCAAGCCTAGTGGTTACTGCCCTGTGATCACCACCCTAGACCAAGCCTCCCCCCACCCCAGGCACTGTTCCGTGGTGACAGCTTTCATTCATTCCTTTCCCAGCAGGAAAAGGAGAAAAGGTCCGATGACCAAAGAGGCCACCAGCCAATGCCTTTGGCCCCAGGTGTTGTCAGCCCATGACTGACTACGTCCTGAGTCACGGCCATCCCGTCTCCTCTTTGTTCTGTCTCCTCATCCTAGTCCCTTGGAGGCCCGGTTCCTGATTTCCTCGGGGTCCCTGACACTCACCATTTCCCGGTGAGTCAGGCCCATCTGCCACCTCTTTTCCAGGAACCGTCTGCCAGCTGCAAAGCCCTGTCCGCTGATCTCGGCTGGCCGCCTGCCACTCCTACAGTCCCCAGAGGAACGCCCCCGCCCAGGCTCGGGGTGAAGAGGTTGGTGGTGGCCACTCTTCCCCTGGATGGTGCCAGAAGATGGCTCATATCCTCCCCATCACCGCCCCACAGAGGGCCCTCCAGCTGCCAGTTCCACCAGGCCAGAGGGAGGGACCCTCCCCTCCAGCCTGGACTCTCTCTCTCTGCCCTCCACCCCCGACACACACAAGCCTTCCCTGCCGGCCCAGGGAACCAGAAGCACCAAGAAAGACCCGGAGCACACAGGCTCCATTCGATGGGACAGGCGGACGGTGCTGTGTGGTTTTCCTGCTTGCGTCTCTCCCGGGAGAAGAGCCACTTTCTCCCTGACGTTCACGTCCTTCTGGCTGGTGCCATCAGGGCTGTGGTCTAAAACCTTCAGCAAGCGGACTTCTTGCTCCTTGGCCCAGGACAACAAGCTCATTCTCTGACTCTTGTTTACTCAAAAGCGAAGTCTAATTGGGACTCCTCTCGAGTTCACTGGCTCTCTTAGAAGAGGAAACGTACTTGGGAAATGTGAACAATGTGATGCATTGAAACTGTGGTTTCTTTCTAATTAGTGAAAAACCGTCTGAGTGGCGATCGAGGGGGTTTACAGTGATTCTCAGGAGAAAGGGTAGAAAACATCTGCGTTTGTGGAAGTAGTTATTCTCGACGCGTGTTTGTCTTAAAGCACGTTTTCAAATTTCTCTGCCAGCTCCTTCCCATCCCAGCCCTCCGGTTCACAGACCCGGTTACTGGATCCCACCCGCAGGCACAGAGAACCTTCTAGACCAGAAGCAACCACTCCTGCCTTCCTTCTGGCTCCGTTCCCTGAGGCTCCAGGGCCAGGGCGTAACCTGTTCCTTCCAGCTTTCTTTTTTTTTTAAATTTAATTTGTTTTTGGCTGCACCACGTGGCATGCGGGATCTTAGTTCCCTGACCAGGGATTGAACCAGCGCCCCCTGCAGTGGAAGCACGGAGTCTTAACCGCTGGACCCTGGCTTTCTTGAGGCAGGTGTGACTCTGCTCCCAACGCTGCTCCCCAATCACATCGCCACCTGAAAGGTTGCTAATTTAGAGGGTGATGACCTGTCCAGTTTGCCCACGACAGTACCGATTTACACCCCCTTTTACTCACAGGGTCCCGATTTAGATCATAAATGCTACGGCCACCCCGTCCACGTGCAGCTCCCGGAGGGTCCTCATGCAGATACACCTGGTCATCTCTCCTACTGACCAACGGGGATGCCCCCTGCCCTTGCTCTGAGCCCATGCTGCCTTGATGGTTCCATCTGATTGATGGGGCATAGCCTCCCTGAGCTGTCTTGTCCAGCCGCTAACCGAAGCCTGATCTGTTAGTATTGTAGCAAGTCACCTCTGTAACTCTGAGGATTTGGAGGAGTGTATGTGCATGCGTGTGTATGTGTACACACAGAGGAAAGAAAACTGTGAAACACTTGCTTAGAACAGCTTATTTTTATCCAGGAATCTGTGCAGGTGTTCACTGCAGTCTTTTGCGAACAGTTTATTAAGAAGGAAATTGAAATTTTAGTAAAGATATTCCTTCCTTGTGTTGCAAAACACCGCTGTATAGAGCCAAACGGTAAGATCACTGAACGCAAATGTACTTTTCAACAGATGAACAATCTGAATTTTCGAATTTTATATTCTATTTCAGCGTTGACAGTGAAACTGCACATATACTTTTCATATTGAATTTATCATTGCATTGACTTCCTGTTATTGTTATTCCAACACTGGAGAGAAATGTTTCATTTCCAGAAGTTTTCATTTAACTCTAATAGAAAACAAACCCAGACAAATCCACTTTTTTAAAAATAAACATTTCGGTTCTGAACACGTACCGGCTTGATTATAAGAACTGGTTTACCTCATAATTTCATAATATGAGCATCACCCTAATTATATCCTTTGGCCGTTCCAGGCATGATCACAAGGCCTTTGAAATTCAGATGATGAACTTGGACTGACCCTGAACCACAAGACCCAAGTGGCCTGCAGCTGCCTTCACCGTGGACAGCTGAGCTGGTACGACTTCAGGTTCTGTATTTTCCCTTCAGGTTCTCCAAGCACATGGGGCACTTACGTCTCATCTGTGAAGGCGATTCCAAAGTATTCCTTCTCCTTCAGATTGAAGTGAGATGCCACGAGGTCAAGCAGCTCCTTGGCCAAAAGCTTGGGCTGGAGGGAGAACAAAATGGAAAAAGGGTAAGTGATGAGAGATTAGTCTTCCTAAAACATGCAATCTCAGGTTTACCTAATTTTTTGGAAGGAATGTCCCAAAGCTCAAGAACATCCATACAAATGATTTTTATAAAACCCAAAGGAGTAGACAATGAGGACAGGGCCATCAATGGACTGAGACCTTGTTTCCTGGTAGTTTCTTCTATCAGCAAATGGTACTTGCTCACCAACACAGCTGTCAAACCCTGTGGCTTCCTTCCCCACACAGGAGAACATTTTACAGTGAATTGACAGGAAGATGTCTTCTTAAAAATATATATGTACACATATATATGTAGTAAATATATGTTATGACATATATCAAATATATATTGTATAACATATGTTATATAATACTATAATATATTAATACTATAATTACTATGTTGTAGAATATGATTATATATATATTTCAAATGCACTTATATAGTATTTGCTACGTGCCAGGCCCTGTTCTAAGCACTTTACAAACACCAGCTTCTTTAACCCTCATCACAACCCTGTGAGATGGTTCTATTATTAACTCCATTGTATGGGGAGGAAACAGGTGCCCAGAGATTGAGCATCTCTGTGTAAGTGCTGGGGCTGTGATTTGAGTCCTGGCTCCAGAGACTGCCCTCGACCACTCTATATGCTCCCATAATTTAAAATCCAAACAACAGAAGTACCTCCCTGCAAGAAATGTTAACATTAAGGCCAAAGGGCCTTGGGAATAGTATTTAAGAATAAACTGAAACTTTGCCTTTCCAAAGGAGAACAGTTTTACCCAAGAATGTTTTTTTTTTTTTTTAATAAATTTATTTATTTATTTATTTTTGGCTACATTGGGTCTTCGTTGCTGTGCACGGGCTCCCTCCATTTGCGGCGAGCGGGGGCTACTCTTTGTTGTGCATGTGTTCTCATTGCGGTGGCTTCTCTCATTGTGGAGCACAGGCTCTAGGGTCATGAGCTTCAGTAGTTGCAGCATGCGGGCTCAGTAGCTGTGGCACACGGGCTCAGTAGTTGTGGCTTGCGGCTCTAGAGCGCAGCCTCGGTAGTTGTGGCGCACAGGCTTAGTAGCTCCACGGCATGTGGGATCATCCCGGACCAGGGCTCAAACCCATGTCCCCTGCACTGGCAGGCAGACTCCCAACCACTGCGCCACCAGGGAAGTCCCCCCAAGAATGTTTTTATCATGAACTCTTTCCTAAAATTTTCTGCCAATCCAAAGGAGTGTGCCGGAGCCTTAGATGTGAAATCACTGTGGCTGTTTGTATTGTCAATACATCAATCACTCTGGTCTATCACTGTTGAGATGACCACAGACCACCAGGCTCAGAGGTCAGGGAGGAGGGAAACGCTGATGCGCTGATGATGGAGACACGGGGCCAAAAGGGAACAGTTATTTCTAAATTGCCTCCCAGTTCAGGTATTTGTGATGCACTGCCTTTACAATGACTGTTCTGTTCCACGCATACTCCAAGCTCAGAGCAGAAACAGATTCGAGAAGAGAAAATGTGTGTGTGTGTGTACATGTGTGTGCACTGATGCACATTAGGATACCCTTCCTGCGTATATTTCCTGTTCTGGTCGTTACTCTGTTGCTTTTCTCTATTAAGAGGGTGGATAAGACAATAAATCAAGAGTTATATGACAGTTTTAGAACTACCATATGATCCAGCAATTCCATTTCTGGGTATTTATCTGAAAGAAATAAAAACACTAACTTGGGGGCTTCCCTGGTGGCGCAGTGGTTAAGAATCCGCCTGCCAATGTAGGGGACACGGGTTCGAGCCCTGGTCTGGGAAGATCCTACGTGCCGCGGAGCAACTAAGCGCGTGTGCCACAACTACTGAGCCTGTGCTCTAGAGCCCACGAGCCACAACTACTGAAGTCCGTGCACCTAGAGCCCGTGCTCCGCAACAAGAGAAGCCACAGCAATGAGAAGCACACGCACCACAAGGGAGAGTAGCCCCCGCTCGCCGCAACTAGAGAAAGCCCGCGCAGAGCAACAAAGACCCAATGCAGCCAAAAATAAAATAAATAAAATACATAAATTAAAAGAAAAACAAACACTAACTCGAAAAGAAGTGCACCCTCATACTCACTGCAGCACTGTTTACAAAAGTCTAGACATGGAAGCAATCTAAGTGTCCATCAATGGATGAATGGATAAAGAAAATGTGGTATACATACACAATGGAATATTATTCAGCCATAAAAAAGAAGGAAATCTTATCATTCACAACAACATGGATAGACCTTGAGTGTACTTTGCTAAGTGAAATAAGTCAGACAGAGAAAGACAAACACTGTATGGTCTTACTTATACGTGGAATCTAAAAAATAAAATTAAAAAATACCTCATAGATACAGAGAACAAACTGGTGGTTGCCAGAGGAGGGGGTAGGGGTGGGTGAAATGGGTGAAGGTGGCAAAAAAAAAAAAAGAGAGAGAGTTACATCACAGTTTAGTTTCTTATTTCACTTTTTTTTGGTGCCACTATGGACTATACTGTGTCCCCTCCTCCCAAATTCATGTGTTGAAGACTTAACCTCCAGTGTGATGGTATTTGGAGGGTGAGGCCTTTGAGGGGTAATTAGGGTTAGATGAGGTCATGCGGGCAGGCCCTCATGATGGGATTAGTGCCCTTATAAGAAGAGATCCCAGAGAGCTTGCTTGCTCTTTCTCTCCACCAGGTGAGGACACAGTGAGAAGGCTGCCATCTGCAAGTCAGGAAGAGAGCCCTCATAGAGCCCGACCAGGCTGGCACCCAGACCTCGAACTTGCAGCCTCCAGAACTGTGAGAAAATCAGTGTCTTCTTTTTTTTTTTTTTGGTTGCACTGTGCAGCACGTGGGATCTTGGTTCCCTGACCAGAGACTGAACCCATACCCCCTGCAGAGGAAGCATGGAGTCCTAAACACTGGACAGCCAGGGAAGTCCCCCAAATCAGTGTCTTTTGTTTAAGCCCCCCAGTCTGTGGTATTTTGTAATGGCAGCCCAGGCAGACTAAGACAGGTGTACTTCCTTTTAATTCAACAAACATTTACTGTCTAATATGTATAGGGCACTAGCCAATCCTACAGGAGATACAAAAATGCACAGCACATAGTACTTGTCAATAGGACCTTAAACTTTCATCAGGGCATAGAGTAAGAGCTAGGGTTCATTTTAAAAAGCCAAAGCAGATGGTTCCCTCTTTGCTGCCTCATCCTGAGCTCCCAGGATGGCAGCCTCCGGGCCTCAATCACCATCAATTTACCAACGAAAACTGCCAGAAATGATGGGAGTGGGTTTGAAGCGAGGGCAGAGCTTCCTCCCCCTAGAAGACATGAATAAATCAACAGGAAAATCCATCTTGATAAATCAATGTCATCTAATATTCTATACTACCATTCACACTAAAATGTGAAAAAGTGAAAAAGTAACCGTTAGGGAATTCAAGACTGTATGTAAGACCCTCCTTCATAAATACCACAGGGGAAGGCAGGAGAATAATCGTGGCACATCTCAGAGCATCACTGATAAATGGCAAAGTATCAATCCAAGGTGAGGGGGCTCTTGAAGCCTCAGACTGTGTTTGCTATGGGATGCTGCAGGTCATGTTGCTGGCATCACCTCCATCCCCATAAGGTGCCTGGCTGCCCAGATACAACGCATTTAATGTAGAGGTTGTGACCAAACGTAAGGTAACATGGCTGATTTTTACACTGTGATGTACTGTAACTTATCCATCCAAATGTCTGCGTTCCTTTCACAGCAGTCACAGCATTTCTATAATCTGCTATTTCTTTAAACATTTTGATAATCTTTGGGGTTTGCCTTTGAAGCTTGTATCACATGTATAAAAGCATCCTCACTGGTGATAAGTCTTCTTGTACTCAGAATGGACTTGATTTTTTTCACAAGTCACGTGAAGTCAAGTCTGGTGAATGGTGACAGAGGTGGCGGAGGTGAGGAGCACATTGGATCAAGTTGGTTTTATAAAATGAGGTATGACTATAAAGTCATTATTTGTGGGCTCTTAGGGGTGATGGTGAGGTTTCCAGCCTAAACTTGGAAATGACAGAATAAGATTTCCTTCTCTTTGAGAGTTAAACTTGAAAGACAACATCCCAGTGGAATTGACCAGTGATACATACATTTACCCAGAAAGAGAAAAGAATTGTTGTTAGGGTCGGAATAATAGTATATCTATAACATGACTAAATATAGTAATTGTTCCATAGAAGGGGCTGGGTGAATGACCGGTGTGTGTGGGGTGGCGGATGGAGGGGAGTCTGGGAAAAGGAAACGAGCTGGGGAAACAAATGCAGTCTTAGCCAATAGGCCTTAAATATTTGAGTCCCAGCGGTAAGGCTTCTTCTCTGGCAGACATGGAGGCATGAGGAGGCATGACCTTAGCCAGTCATTTGAAACACTCAAATTACCTATTTAACTCCCCTTCCTCCAATCTCATAGCTTCCAAAGAACTTATTGAGGTGTGATTGCCCTGTCCTACATACGCTGCTGAGCAGTCTCCTACATGACTGCATTATCTTCTAAACTAAGAGACTGTCATTCCCCTGCCAGTGATGATGCTGAGACTTGGCGACATCAGGCAGGCTGTCTCACAGCAAAGCCAGGCTTCCAACTGAAGTCAGACTGGCCTCACAGGTCACATGTACTACCCTTCTGCCACCCCACTTCTACTGACTCTACCTCCTGGGTGAGAGGTCAAGGATCATGAGCCCTGAGGGCCCTATCTGGGTGAGGGTTATATTGCTCACTTGAAACCAGAACACTGACATTTTCTACATCAATACTGATTTATACATCAGGTACTTTGAACTTGGTTAATGTGAGTCTTCCCCCGAGGATGAACAATCGGGTTTCTGCACTGCAGAGCTAGGGGACTGACTTGACATGCTGAAAAATTCACCAGAATAATGGATGGCACCTTAGGAGCCTTGTTGACACTGACTTTTGGTTTCTCCATGGTGACACATCCCTATGATTTAGCCTGTCACCGCAATCCTTTTTTACATTGGAATTTCTACAGTAAAAAACCAAATTTTCTTGGGGACGCATACACTGAACGCAGCTAAAAGGAACTGAGCAATAGCAGCATCCCTCAAATAAACTTTATCATCTCAGCCTAACTCTTTTCAAGGATAGGATCCGTTTGGATGCATATCTTTGGTCAAAAAATTAAAAAAGGTGGGCTTGCCTGGTGGCGTAGTGGTTGGGAATCCGCCTGCCGATTCAGGGGACACGGGTTCGAGCCCTGGTCTGGGAGGATCCCACATGCCGCGGAGCAGCTGGGCCCGTGAGCAACAACTACTGAGCCTGCGCTCTAGAGCCTGCGAGCCACAACTACTGAGCCCGTGTGCCACAACTACTGAAGCCCGCGTGCCTGGAGCCCAGGCTCTGCAACAAGAGAAGCCACTGCAATAAGAAGCCCGTAAACTGCAATGAAGAGTGGCCCCCGCTCTCCACAACTACAGAAAGCCCGCACACAGCAACGAAGACCCAACACAGACAAAAATAAATAAATAAATTTATAAAAAAATAAAATAAAATAAACAAATAAAAAAAATAAAAAAAGGTTAGTCCCATTACTTCATACAACAGTAATTATAGATCCTAAGCACCACCCTCAATAAAGAAAAGCCTACATTAATTACCCACAATATATACATGGGGAAATAAAGGCATTGAAGGGGGAGGTAACAGATGCCAGAAGATGTTGAGGTTAGAACTCCTGAATCTCAAGTCCCATTAAAAGGCACACTCTTTCTTCCGCTGTCATGGTGACTGGCAATGCCCCAGCAAGTAGCTGCTCCATCAATGACAGAGAGCTCTCCCATCCCCCTGATGGACGTGTAGCATGAGTGAGAAATAAACCTCGTTGTTAAGTAACCTTGACATTGGCGGTTGTTTGTCATCACAGCATAACCTAATCTATCCTGATTGGTTCAGGCACCAAAACTTTAATTCCCTGTATGGTAGGTTTAAAACCATTTAAGGCATCAGCCTGTGATTTCCTGATCTTGCAAACTAAGACAATATCCCACCTTGACGCGATGGTGATTAATGAACTACATTTCTTAAACTCATTTGGCGAACGTTGCTGGGTAGAAAGCTTTATGCTGTTATGTACTTTGAAGGGATGTTTACAGAATCTGCTGATTACAATCTGCTGATTACAATCTGCCAATTACTTTGTTGTAAACATTTGCGGAGCTTTGCAGGATCGGGCTGGGAGTGAGGGCAGAAAGGCAGCCTGTAGCCCAGTCAAGTTCTACAGGACAAACCGGGCCGGGGCCTCAGTGCCGATGTGAGCAAGGCAAGCCCTGCGCGTCTTGGGTTAGAAACAGCCTGTGCTGGGTCATTGGTGCCATCCTGGCCCTCCGAGGTCACGACGGAGATCAGCTAGGTGGTTTGTGACCACCTAGAGGGGTGGGATAGGGAGGGTGGGAGGGAGGGAGACGCAAGAGGGAGGAGATATGGGGATGTATGTATATGTACAGCTGATTCACTTTGTTATAAAGTAGAAACTAACAAACCATTGTAAAGCAATTATACTCCAATAAAGACGTTAAAAAAAAAAAAAAAGACTGACTTTCTCTCAGCCTGTAATGAACTTTGTTCACTCAACAGCTTTTCTTATTTTCTTTTTCTATCTCAGATTCTTTTTCCACTGTGTCCTTCTAAGCTTTTATTCCTCCTTATATCTGACAAATAGAATCTCTTTATAAACGTCTGACTCTACCACACAGATCTAAGTTCCCAAGGGCTCTGAACTGTTCCAGTGGGAAGCCGTGCACATACCAGCATGTACAGGGTTCTGGAACGGGCCCCGTCTATGCTGCCTTCCGAGGTGGGACATGATTGGATTGTGATGATCAAAAGAACACTTTGCACGAATGTATGGCTGTACAGTGCTCTGGGCACATCCCTTCGCCGATGACCCTTCTAGTGAACTCGTGAGCTGTCCAGGCAGGCTGGGGAGAGCCATCAGCTGACCAGGTGGTACCCAAGCTCCTCTCCAGTTTCCCACAGAATATTTTTATTATCACTCACATATTCTACTTTCCACTTAACATGGATCCATCCCACAGAGATGCTCTTGGACAAACTGTATAACTTCTCAGAGTCTCAGCGTTCCCCTCTATAAAGTGATAAACTTATTATTAAATTTAGTTTCTTCCTTCTCCAAAACCTTCCCAACCTTCTCAAGGGTCTAGTCACTCATTCTAAAAAACTTTGCAACCATTCTGGATCCCCCCTGGATCTCTTAAATCTGTCAGTTAACATAGCCATCTTTCTTATATAATCTCTGGCAAGTCACTGGAGCTCTCTGTACCTCAGTTTCCTCGGCTGCAAAATGGGGATGAGGACCACGCCACATCACAGGGCTGCTATGAGGATTTAATGAATTAATATTGACCTGCATAAGGTGCTTAGAGCAAGTGTCTGGCACAAAGCGAATGTTCTATGTGTTCATTATTATTTCAGACCCTCATTATCTCACCTATGAATTATTATAATAATCTCCTAAATGGTATCAAGTTATATATGTCAGTCTGATATTTAAGGCCACTCTTTGAATCTAGTTCCTATCCAACCTCACTTTTGCCCGATTCCCTCCAAAAGTACTCATTTTTGTCCAATCTATTTGTATCAGAGTGAAGAAAACACCAATCTCGTTTCTATTTCCAAAACTTTGCCCACAACATCCTCTCCCCGCCCATCTGAATTTCATCTTGCTCAAGGCCCACTTCTTCCAGGAAGGCGTCCCTGATCATCCTACCTCCAAACAGTCTCTTTCTCCTCTGAACTCCTATAGCATTTACCACAGGGACTTGGTTCACGCTTGGCACGCATGCTCTTGTGTTGTGATAAATTTATTTTAATTAAAACATTTTTACAAGTATGGTAAAACACACAACATAAAATTGACCATCTTAAGCACTTTTAAGTACACAGTTCAGTATTGTTAAGTATATTCACATTGTTGTGCAACCAATCTCTAGAATATTTCCTCTTGCAAAATAGAAACTCTGTACCCATTAAACAACAACTCCCCATTCCCCTTCCCTCCAGCCCCTGGCAACCACCATTCTGCTTTTTTTTCCCTATGAATTTGACTATTCCAGGTACCTCATCTAAGTGCAATTATACAGTGTTTGTCTTTTTGTGACTGGCTTATTTCATTTAGCATAACATCCTCACGGTTCATTCACATTGTAGCAGGTGTCAGAATTTCCTTCCTTTTTAGGGCTGAGTAATATTCCACTGTGTGGATAAACCACATTTTGTTTATTTATTGATCCATCAATGGACACCTGGGTTGCTTTCCTGTTTTGGCTTTTGTGAATAATGCTGCTATGAATGTGGTGAATTTTTGTGACATGACTTGCTGTGTCCTGTAATGGGCTGAATGGTTGCCCCCAAAAAGTTCTGTCCACATCCTAAATGCTGGAGCCTGTGAACATGACCTCCCATTACAAAAATGTGATTATGATCTTTGAGAGGAAAAGCGTCTCCTGCACTATCCAGGTGGACCTCAAGTGCAATCACATGGATCCTTCTAAGAGAGAGACTGGGGGAGTTTTGACAGAGACAGACACACACTAGAGGACCGTGTGAAGACAGAGGCAGAGATGGGAGCGATGAAGCTGCATGTCAGGGAAGGCTGGCAACCACCAGAAACCAGAAGAGGCTAAGAATGGATTTTCCCCTCAAGCTTCCAGAGGAAGCTTGGCTCTGCTGACAGCTTGATTTTGACTTCTGCCTTCCAGAACTGTGAGAGAATATGTTTCTGTTATTTTAAGCCCCCAAGTTTGTGGTGATTTGTCACGGCAGCCTCAGGAAACGAATACACACCCTCAGGCAGAAGCCCCGCAGTGCCTGGCAGGTCCTAATAGCAGGAAACCCCAAATCTGCTGGTTGTTTGAGACATAAAATGGGATCTCAGCAGAAAGCCCTTTACTAGTATTTGCACTTTCTCTTTATAATGCCATTGACTTTCTGGGCAAGGAAGCCACATACGCAAGTCCAGGTGGAGGAGCCTTTGTATCAGAACTGACCCTGGGTCAGTCACTGGCAGCGTGGGCTTCAACTCAGTGACTTCTCCCCTCAAGCCCTTTCTTGTCATCCGCCACTCCCTTGGGGGCAGCTCACAGATTCAAAATCAATGGAATGGCCACTTCTGAATTGCATTAAAAAAAATTAAAACATCACACGGCTCCCATCTGTGGTCTGGGAGGAATCACGGCCCAAAGACTGACCCTCTCACCTCTCCCTCCTCCCCAAGGCTGATCTGGACAATTCGCTTCTGGCTGCAGGGCCCACAGGGACCGCCAGGCTGCCGGGGACAGCTCCGCAGCTGGGCCACACCCTCCTGCTCCAATGGCACCGCCAGCCCCATCCCAGGAAAGGGTGATTCCCGGGCCCCGGAGGAGTGGCCGCGTCAGTGGAGGTGGCAGAGAGTCCAGTGCTGAGAGCGGGGAAGAAAGCGTGGTCAGCGTGCCCTTTCTCTCCAACCTTTCTGAAAACCGAGAGGGAGAGAGGGGGGTGAAGGGGGGCAGCTCGGAATCAACGATGCCTGAGCCTGCGGCCTCTTAGAAGCCCTGCCTGTTATTGTGTTTCCCAGAGCAGCTGGGAGCCTGGCTCCCGCCCTCCCTTCCCCCCTCCCCCTCCCCCTCCCCCTGGGGGCTCCGCATTAAGCAGCCGAGCGCTCATTGGCTGTTCGTTCGTCCTGGGGAGGGGGCGCCGGTGATCGAGAGAAAGCGTGAGGTCATCGCGCACACAGACGCGGGTCTGGCCGCGCTCCCCCTCCCCGTCACCCGCTTGACGCTCCGGCTGATTAGCTGGGGAGGCTGGCTTCCTTCCTACCGCGTCTGAGCAGCCCCTGGGTTCCGTGGCTGGGGGCAAACGGGGCACTGCTTCCTTTACGTAGGGTTATTTGCTCTTCTGGGCTCCCAGGCGCCTGGGATAGGCAGGGGTGGGGGGCGTGTAAAGCTCAGTGGGTCCTGCCAGAGGGAGCATCTCTCCATCTGGGAGGTCCCCATCCAGTAAGAACCCCAGCTCGTTAGTGGACAGAAGACGAATGCTTTACCTCCGGCTCAGGAGGGACCAGCAGCAGAGCATCTCAGCCAAGCTGGCTCCAGACACAGCCAATACTAACGGTTTCCGTTTACTGGGTGCAGCCTCTGTCCCAGCGCAGAACTGAGTCAATCCTTACCCAGCAGGCAGATGCCAGGATTACCCCCATTGGATACAGAAGGAGCCAAAGCACAGAGAAAGCAGTAACTTGCCAAAGGCACACAGCTAGTAACCCGCAGATTTAACTCAACAGTCAGGTGGGTATAAGTCACCTAGGGACGCTGGATCATATAAAGAGCCAGAGAGACTGGTTACCCAACCCACTTAACTGACAGGGCAGGAAACTAAGGTTCAAGGGGTCGAGAAGCCGGTCCACGGACAAGGGAGGTCACCTTAGTGACCGGCACATGTGGGGATGGGACCCAAGCGCCTGACCAGTCCTTTGCTAGACCATTTAAGTAGGCGGTTTCAGAAAAGGCTGCAACGATCTGAAACAGGAAGGAAAGAAAACCAAAGGGCGTCAATCACATGTGGGTCCTGGCAGGCAAAAAGCAGTCACTGCACACATTATGCTAAGGTCCAGGTTTCCTGGCTCCTCCCCAGCTTTCCCTCCTGCGTCTGCTGCCCCTCTGGCCCCAGCACCATCATATTCTACAGGCCTCCCTCTGCCAGGTTCTGGGCTCCATGCTTCACTTATACGATCTTATTTCATCTTCAAAGCAAAGCAACCCTGCGACGTTGTACCGATGAGGACACTGGGGCTTAGAACAGCTACTGTGCTCAAGGTCACAACCCCCCAAGGGCACAGGGCAGACGAGGGGCTTGAGTCTGGGACTGACTCTAAAGCTTTGGTTTTAAATGCCGGGTACAGATCCAGCAAGTCACAAACAGCACAGACAGGAGGGGTCTGAAGCTGCTTTTTCTAAGCGCAATGGAATTCTGCCAGACAATATGTTCCTGGAGGGCAGGGATCAGGTTTGATCAATATCTGTAGCCCGGCCCCCGGAGCACCGTGCCTGACACACAGGTTTTTTTAATTGGTAGATGGGGATAGACTGAAGGGTCATTGTTTGATTGTTACACCAGCCTAGCAGGAAAGCTGACCACAGGGAGGATGAAACCCACATGCCCTCTCAAGGCTGGTTGGAAGCACAGAGCTGCTAGGCAGAGATTGTGGTACCCCATGGAGAAGGATGGGTCCAGATGCCATATGCCCAGATGCAAAAGAGCCCCTGGGTTTCAATGGGGTCACATACCTCCAGGCACCCACGAAGGAGGCTGTGACATATACTCTGGGAAAGTTACTTGTACACCCAGGAAAAGATGTGTTGTGTCTGTATTCCTTTCAACAGACTCTGCCCTTTAACCCAGCATCAGGGACTAACCTTGCTTGTTTCCCAGTTGCTCGTCCCCGCCCTCTGTACTATTCCTATGTATTATTCTTTATATGATACTAATTTATTCCCTTGTTCTCATCCTCTTATTTCCACATGGTTTCTTCCACATTTTGCTAAGATTCACCCTGGTCCCAGCATGGGGGAAAGTTGGGGTTGAAATCAGTCTGGGAAGCCGAGTCTTTCTCATCCATGCATTTGAATGATGCCCAATGGGAAGGCTTTGACAGGCGCACATAATTATTACTCCTCCAGAAATGCAAAGTGCTTCTGCCAGCTGGCTGGGGAGCCTGCTTTATTCAGGATCTGCTCCCCTTGGGACTCCGGGCGGGCGGGCAGGTGTTCATTAGGGAGCGCCTGCTCATTAACATAGTAACCCCCAGACTCCAGCCTGCTCGGGGCAATGTCACAAGGACTGCTCGTCCAGGGTGGCTCCCCTCGGCAGCCTCTCCGCATTCATGAAATGATAACGGTTTCAGTGAGGCAAAAACACAAAAAGATGTGCGGTACTCAACTTGCCTTTACCAAGGTCAGGCTGACAAGTCTGCAGCCGCAATTCGGAGACACTTGAAGAAAATACGGGGGATGCTAAGGGTCTTGGAATTCATCGTCCACAGTCGTTGTGTCTACCCCTTCTATTATTTTTTCTTTAACTCAAAGCCTGCCCTGCATTCTGGGTTATGACCCTATCTTGTTCTACAGTGAGTAGTAAATTACTATTTTGGATGTAAACCACCCATACATTCACTGGGAGGTGAATCCTGGAGTAAATTCCCCAGGATCAAACCGGCCAACTGGTCACCTTTCCAGTGGGACAAATGGCACCCAGACCAATTCCAACTTGAGGTCTTCACGACATTGCACACTGAATCATTCCCTTTGCCTGATGTTCAGGGAAGAGTGAAGAAGGGCATCATCCCAGAGCGCAGGACATCGGAGTTTTGCAATTAGCTCTGTGTGGTCCATAGGAAGCCACGGAATCTTAGGCAAGGCTCAACCATTCCAATCAGTTGTGTAGTCAGCGGTAGCTAGGACCTCTTAGGAGTTTCATTAGTAGAGGGATGATACGGCAATAGGGCAGAGAGGAAGGGTTAGGGTAGAGCCATTTTCCGGGACAGGTAGGCTGATTGCTACCTTTCATGTAATATACAGAAGGGTGGCACCTACTGTCCTTTGCCAAGGGCACAGCTGGTGTTCAAAGAATATGGCTTCCTCACCCACATACCGGAAACAGAAAGCTTGCCTTCCAGTATGAGGATGGGGAGAGCGGGGAGTTGTGAGGCATTAAAAAAAAAAAAAAAAATATATATATATATATATATATATATATATATATATATATATATATATATATATATATATATATATGGCTGTGATTGATCCATCTATATATGCTGTGATGGATCTTAAAACGTAAGCACCCCTTTCATGCAATCGGGGCAGTGGATTTGAAGTCAGACCACAGGGCTTGGAAACCCAATTCTATTCCATGTATAAATAAAGCATTTATTTTCACTTTGAAACATTGGGACAATAACATCTACTTCATGGCTTGCTGTGAGAAGTCAATACATGATCATTTATAAAGTACCGGGTGCACGAAAGATGCTGAATAAAGGCAGATTCCCCTTTTCTCCTTCTGTCAGTAACTGACTCCCCATACAAATGACTTATCCTCTCATCACTTTGACAAGGACCTGCTCTGATCGCAATCTAAATCCTCTTTTGAGTGAACTGTCATATCCTTTATCCCAGGAACCATGAATAAATCATCGCTAGGCAGTCAGGAGAACAGAAAGCAGACGACTTCCCTCGGAAGTGAACTTGTTTGGGTAGACATGCCCTAAATAGCACCCCGTCTCTGCTCCCAGTGTCTGCTCACTGATGCTCGCCTCCATTCACTCGACTGGTTTACTTTCTCATATCGGTCCCTGCCTCCTGCTTCTTTAGGGTTAAAACGACGTTTACTGGCCAGAAGAGAAAGAAGTCTCTCTCCTGCTCCAGGGATGTATGGAGACACGGCGCTGGCTTTCTGATGTTTGGAAGTTCCCCAAGTCTCCTCCCTGCGGACCCTTCCCCCATCGCTCTTGCAAATTGCTGGCAGGTAGATGCTAGAGAGAGACAGTGCGCGCTGCCCGATGATGATGTCATTTTCAATATAATTAAAAAGGCACTCTCGCCGGGGTGGGAGAGAGATGAGAAAGTGCACAGGCACTGGTGTCCCAGGAAACGAAGGAGGGGAGGTCAACTTTTGGCTGAGAAATATTTATTCCTGAAGAGCCATTTCACTGAAGTCAGACAACAAGGCAAAAAGCACTGCAGCCCCTCCCACGTGCCGTGCTAATTAAGTGGATGAGAACAGATGATGTGCCGCGGGGTCCAAAGAAAAATTGTGCGCTTGTAATACCCTCATTCTCAGATCGAAAATATTATTTTATTATTTGCCTACATTCACCCCCCCCCCCAGCCCCCCATTTCCAGAAGATTCGGAGGAGGCTTACAAAATTTTAAATGGTATATAATAGGGGGATTAAAACATGAAATAAGACAGAGTCCATTGAAGATGCTCAAACACATGAAATAAACGAGTTCCTGTTGCTGACTACGTTACACTGTCTTTGTCAACGGACCCAAGAAGCAGGCTGAGTTAACACGCGCAGGCAAGCCTTTTCCTGGGAGTACATCCAAGAAGGAATTTATCGTTTGGTTCCACACGTGAGGGACAGCAGACAGCATGTCTTCAACATGGTCCCTGGGAAGGACAGAAATGCAGCTCCCATGAACCGTTTCGTAGTTTAGCCCCTATGCACCACCCTCTCCGCTTGCAGCAGGTTTTAAAGCTGTCTCCTGAAGCCCGAAGGGATATTCTGGGAGAGGCCTTATGTTAGATGTATTTACATAAGTGAATTTGGCCAGAAATTTTGGAGGCGCTATTTTATTAGGTTCTTAACACATGCTCACGTCAGCCATTAGGCAGCTTGGCACTGACGTCTTGTCTTGATTCTGAAGCCAAGCCACAGAAGAAATAGGCAGTCAGTCCCAATTCTGGCGAAGTGCACCGGCCTCCTTGCAGACTGTTAAGGCGAGAGGCAACATCCGAAACATCACGCTGGGAAAAAGCAAAGCCAGGTGAGCTGAGTCAAGTGCCCTCGGACCCGGGCGGGATGGAGTGGAGGTGCTGGTACAGGCAGCCAGGAGGTGGGGAACGGTCTGGATCTGCATCTCCTCTTGGGCAGGTCTGCAAGCCCACCCTGACGAGACCCCCCAAGCCAGGTGGATGGGTGGGAGAGTGGGAGGGAGCTTCCACCTGTGTCTGGGGGCCCTGTTCTTTCCCTTACTGCCGGGCTCTTCCACTGCACATCTGCTCCTGTGGCCTCTGGGCCCCTTCCTCTTTCTCTGCTGCCCCCAACTACCTTTTTTGCTTTGGCTGCTAGGTGTGGCATGTGGGATCTTAGCTCCCCGACCAGGGATCAAACCTGTGCCCTCTGCAGTGGAAGTGCGGAGTCTTAACCACTGGACCCCCAGGGAAGTCCCCCCAACTACCTTTTTAATTCAAGACCCTGCACGTAGTCCCTCTGCAGAGAGAGCTGCCTTGACCTCACACCCTCTCTCCGGTTCCCACCCAGGCTGCCCCAGCAGCGCCACGTGAGTCATGCACACGGGGTCCATCAGCCTCCCCGGATGCTCTGGTCCCATGACATACGCATCTGTGCTCAGAGTCTATTCCTCCTCAAGAATGACCATGTCTGGGGAGCAGGATCACCGGTATCTTTGTTTCCATAGAGCCTGAGCCAGATGGTCAATGTCCAGTGACGGCCCGGGTTGATCAATGAATGAGTGGATGGATGAATCCGTCCATCAATCAGTGAAGAGTGAGGTGGAGGAATGATCGGAGCAAGGGAAGCCTTCATACTGATAAACACCAGTGTCCCCCTGAGTTCCATTCCCAGGTCCAGGTCCTTCTCAGTCTTCACACGGGCCTTGAGTGAGCTCGTCTCTCCTCGTTCTAGGTCCCACCAGACTCAAGTGCCTTCCAAAGCCAGCAAGGACGTCTGCCTCAGGAGGCGTCAGGGAGCCATCCCTCAGCTGCCGGGATCTCTGTACGTGTTCAGCGACACTGTTCCAGAGGAGGGTCCGGCTGGGGGCTCACGTCTTCTCTCGGTGTGTTATCCTGTGAGCCCCAACTGAGGAAGTGGGGGGGGGGCTGTCAGTGGGGATAAAGGAAAGCCAGGACAAAGGTGTGCACCCCAGCCTTTGCCCTCGTCACCTGCCTGTCTCTTCCAGTCAAAAATCATTTCATCGGGCTTCCCTGGTGGCACAGTGGTTGGGAGTCTGCGTGCCAATGCAGGGGACACGGGTTCAAGCCCTGGTCTGGGAAGATCCCACATGCCGCGGAGCAACTAGGCCCGTGAGCCACAACTACTGAGCCTGCGCGTCTGGAGCCTGTGCTCGGCAACAAGAGAGGCCGCGATAGTGAGAGGCCCGCGCACCGCGATGAAGAGTGGCCCCCGCTTGCCGCAACTAGAGAAAGCCCTCGCACAGAAACGAAGACCCAACACAGCCATAAATAAATAAATAAATAAATAGATAAATAAATATTAAAAAAAAAAAAAATCATTTCATCAAAATAAACCCGGGGCGCCTGGCAGGGCCATCTGCGACACTGAATTGTTAGACTTGCAGGGAGATGATTCACACGCAGCGCCGAAGACCCTCCGCGCCCCGCCCGAGCGTGGCTGGTGTTTGCGCCAGGCGATGGGGGGCTTGACCTGGGGCCTTTGCAGACTCCCTTCACCCACTCTCTCTCTTAAGGCCCTCCATTTCCCTTTGTAGAGTCGGGTCAGTACGCTTTACATTCTTAATAGCGTGTCAGTCTGGAGAGAGAAATCATCGCAGGCTGTGACCCCGTGGCAGCGGTGTCACTGGTTGCTAGGCAGGGTGTCCTTTGGGGAGGGAGCTGTCACTCCTGGTCCCCCTTTCCTCCACTTGTGCGACAAAGGGTCAGACCCTGGCCCAGGTCACAGGCACAAAAGAGATTTTGTTCTGTGCTGCTGCCTTGCCAGGCCTCTCTGAAGGCTTCCTATCGAAGAAGTCAAGGATTCAAGATGGCAGTAACGTTACAATGAGCAGGGGAAAAAATAATGAAAATAAGACGGATTCCCTCGCAGAGCTTCGCCAAAGTCAGGGTGTAGGAGGAAGAGCCCTGGGCCGAGAGCAGAGATCCTTGGTCTTGTACTGACTCTCCTGGCCGCGGGGTTCTTGGTTCTCGGTGCAGAGAAGTTGGGAGACGTAGCCAACTTCCAACTGCTCCGTTTCACCTGTGCCCACCCCCGCAGAGCCAGCACAAGGCTCCCCATGAATGCAACCCCAGCACGGCCACTGAACCCTCCATAAGAGGCTAAAAGGAAAGTCTGACCCTCTACGTTCATGTTCAATGTCATCCAGAGAGCGTGTGTGTGTGTGTGTATACGGCACACATGTGTGCTCAGTATCGTAACTTCTGATTTTTAAAAATTACTCCAGACCTAAGTCTTCCCACAAGACACTTCTCAGTTGGACAAAGAGGCACAGAGAGAGAAGTGGGACCCTCACTTCCAGTCTCTGCTGCGTTTTCAGGACAAAGTCTTCTGGTCCCCAAGTAGCACTCCTCTGGATGAGGTCCACTTCACAGGCTGCCCTCTGGAGACCTGGGCTTCTAACTGCGGCCTTAAGAACCCAGAATCATTGTCAGGAAAAAGGCTTTGAAGTCACAGACCTGGATTGGACCATGGCTCACAAACTGCTGTGGGGTCATGGCCAAGGAGCTTAATTTCCCAGAGAAATCAGTCTTTTTCTGTAAAATGGGTGTAATTCCACTGACCTTATGAATGTTGTGAAGATGAAATGAGAGTATGTGTAAAATGTAATTCAGTTTCTTTTTAAATTTATTTTTATTCTTATTTTATTTATTTATTTTTGGCTGTGTTGGGTCTTCGTTGCTGCATGCGGCTTTCTCTAGTTGAGGTGAGCAGGGGCCACTCTTCGTTGCGGCGCGCAGGCTTCTCATTGCGGTGGCTTCTCTTGTTGCAGAGCATGGGCTCTAGGCCGCGGGCTTCAGTAGTTGTGGCATGTGGGCTCAGTAGTTGTGGCTCGCAGGCTTAGTTGCTGCGTGGCATGTGGGATCTTCCCAGACCAGGGATCAAACCCGTGTCCCCTGCATTGGCAGGCGGATTCTTAACCACTGCGCCACCAGGGAAGCCCCTGTAATTCAGTTTTTGACGTATGATTATTACTTCATGCTTGTTAATTTCTTTGCCACTTTCTCTACAACTCCTCCTCCACACCCCCACCTCCATCAACATCCTCGTCTCATGTTGCCTTCCTTGGGGAGGACCTCCTGTGAGGCGTCATCACTGGGGACATCCTGGCCTTCACTGGGGGCGGGGCTGAGTTACTCTGGGATGAGCCTCAATCCGGGTTGACTCATCCATCCGTCAGAACTCATCAAGCCCAATCCCTCAGGACCGTTTTAGCAGAGCCAGAGAAAGATCTCTTGGCACTTCATCTTCAGGACTTTCACTTTCTTAGTCAGAGAGTGGAGGGAAAAATGAAACAGAGCAAAAGCAAAAATTAAACCCACTCTAATGCGTGTGAGGTGGGCTGTGGTGATACCTTAGATCAGGAGGACCAATTTGCCCCATGTGGGTCCCTGGAGATTGAACCTAATGCTGCGTTTGCTGCATACACTGACTACAGTCGGCCCTCTGTGTCTGCAGGGGATCAGTTCCAGGACCCCCAGAGGAGACCGAAATCTGTGGATGCTCAAGTCCCTTAGTCGGTCCTACGGATCCGTGGGTTCCGCATCTGTGGAGTCAACAACCAGGATCATGTACTATATTTACGACCCGTGGCTGGTTGAATCGGCGGATGCAGCACCACGGATAGGGAGGGCCAACTGTACTGTCTTTGAGCATCTCTTACAAGATACATTCTAGGCTGACTTTTCAAACTACTTGATTGAGGTGCCCTCCTGGTGCACCAACAGCAACAGTGAAATCAAGGACTCTCCACTGTGCTCTAAAAATGCGTTCCTCCAAACGGGAGGTTCTAGAATGGGAAGCAGGAGGTCTGCGCAGAAACGTCGGCTGGGATGTTCTACGTTAGCAATAAGCAGCCCTGGCGGCATGTGAGGACCACCTGGGAAGTCAAAGAAGCCAGTGCGGCCTGAGTCCCACCCTAAAGAGGTGGGGCTTAATTGATCTGAGGGGGAGGCCCAGGAATCATTGATTCTAACTGATTCTAGCTGGGACGGAGCTGCTCTGAAGGAAGCAGCAGTGTGTTGGGGGCGAGATTCTTTGTGATGTTATCAGAATTCCGACAACTTGTAGTTTATAGGCTGCCTTCCCATAGATGTTTCCCCTGGATGCCGGGCGGTATTTATGGAGCAACCATCGTGTGCTGGGCAGTGCGCAAGGTGTGAGGGTCCACGACGGGGAGCCACAGTCCCCGACCTGAAGGAGCTCACGGCGAAGCAGCCACAACTACACATGGTTCACCTGCCCCACGCCACGGGGTTCAGAGCCCTGATTCAGAAGCCATTCACCATCTATGGGGTCTCAGGCAAGTTAAATGAACCTCTCAACGAAAAAACAGTATCTCATCCACGTGTTGTGAGGATTAGAGGCCTTAGAACAGGTAAAGCTTTAGAACGGTGCCCGGCATCTAGTCAGGTGTTCAGTAATATACACGTCATTGCAGTTAATCTTCTCGACAACCTTATGAAGCAAGTACTATTGTTAACATTATTCCTACAGGAAAGGTCACACGGCTATTACGCGCCATAGCTGGGCTTCAAACTCAGGCGGTCTGACTCTAGACCCTCTGCACTGAACCATGAGACCATAACTCCCCACTTCTGATGCTGCTTGTGGGGAAGAAAGAATTAAACAAAACCCCAAAACCAACCCACTACATGTAATACAATATGCAAGGGTTATAACAGAAGCAGGGCCTGGCATGACTCAATCAAACTTGGACGAATGGTAACACATCTGAAGGTGCGTAAGACCCACAGAGGGTGGACCTTGAAGGAAGATAATAGATCTTTGGGCCTCGTCACAAAGTTGGGATTTGATTCTATAGGCTAAGGGGGGTTATGTGATCAGATGTGACCGTTACAGTCAGGAACTGAAGAAAAAGGTAAAGCCCCCCCGTATGTCTGGAGAGACCAAGGCGAGACAGATCACCCCAGATCACACAGCTAGCAAGGGGGAGAGTCCGAATTTAAACTGGGGGTGGACCGCCTGCTGAGTTGCCTTAAGTGCAGAGAGATATCACTGCCTGTCCACGGGAAATGCTTAAACATCTCTACTTCCATTCGGAAGAGAAACTGTAATTTCATGCCCTTTAGGCTACCCTAAATGTCCGGGCATTCTGCCTGGGTGATCAGTAGGCTGGGTGGTATCCTACAGCCAAGGTCTGAACATGCAGCCAGGAGCAGAACATTCCAGAAAAGCCAGAGGGCACCACCCTGAGCAGGTCTGTCCAGGAATCTTCTGTGCTTCCCGGAGGGACAGTGAGTGTGGGCGGAAGAGGCACAAAAAGGGAGCAGCCTCTGACCCTGGCTGCAGGGACCTCCCCGCTTCTGGAAGCTCCTCCTGGCTACTCTCCTTCCCCGGGAATTGTTGAGTTGCAGGGGTGGCAGTGTGTCATCTGCGTTTCCCATCTTTCTCCAGGGAGCACCTCAGGGCAGCGGGCTGACTCTGGCCTCCTTCACGGGGCAGGTCTAAGGAAAGATGGTCTGAACCCTCCCCATGGGGTCTCAGAGCCTCTGAAGAACTCTCCCCTCCTCCTCTCCTCCTGAGTATCCAGTGGGTCAGGGAACGCTAAGCAGGGTTACTCTTTAATCCCATTTGTGCTTGTGAAAGCGTGTTTTACAGGTGGTGTTAAGCTCCTCTATTTCTTTCTCCTAAAGAGGCTATGATGTGAAATTCTATGAGGAGGGAATTAGCAAAGACATTAAGAATTCCCTCACTAAGAAGGTTTTTCCAGGTCCTACTGTACAGCACAGGGAACTATATTCAATATCCTGTGATAAACCATGATGGAAAAGAATATGGAAAAGAATATATATATATATATATCTAAGTCACTTTGCTGTACAGCAGAAGTTAACAACATTGTAAATCAACTATACTTCAATCAAATTATTTTTTTTAAAGAAGGTTTTGACCACCAACATGCTTTCCAAGAAGGTGGCAAGGTATCAAGGGCAGTTTTTTTTTTAAATTGTGGTAAAACATACGTAATACAAAATTTGCCATCTTAACCATTTTTAAGTGTATAGTTCAGTAGCATTGAGGACATTTGCTTTGTTATGCAACCAATCCCCAGAACTCTTTTCATTTTGCAAAACTGAAACTCTAGCCCCGTGAAACAAGGCATCAAGTATATTTTGAAGGCAAGGGTTATTTTCAAAATTGAGTGGGTATGGCCTCAAAAGAGGGAAGGAGAAGAAGTACATAAACTTACAGGTCTTTAACACCTTTAACACCTTTAATTCAGAATTCTATCATTTATCGCATTTCTATTGCCTGATCTTTCACTCTGGTGTTTCGTGAATACAACGTATTAAAAATGTAAGATACAAAGATAATAAACATGAAAGTCTAGTTGTACAGAAAACACACTAATTCCCTAAGAATCCAACCTTAAGAGTATCTTTGTTTGTAGCCCCACCATAACTTTTCCAACAAGGGATACACACATTTCATACTGTTTAAACTGAATCTGAAATCTATGGAACTTAAAAAAAATTCTATTTCAAAAGAGCAGTCCTGAAAGGAAACTCTTAGTGATTTGAGACGCCGCTTAGGTCCTCGTGGCCTGAACTGGGGTGTGTGTCCTCTATGTGTCACTCAAAGCAGCATGCTCTGTTCTCCATGCATTACAGATGCCATTTACATTTCATTTTTAATCAACACAGGACTGTGCAAAAGGTCTGCCTCTCAACTTATCTTTACTCGTTTCTTTTTTTTAATATGTTTTTAATATTTATTTTATTTATTATTATTTATTTTTGGCTGTGTTGGGTCCTCATTGCTGCGCGCGGGTTTTCTCTAGTTGCGGTGAGCGGGGGCTACTCTTCATTGTGGTGCACGGCCTTCTCATTGCGGTGGCTTCTCTTGTTGTGGAGCATGGGCTCCAGGAGCATAGGCTTCAGTAGTTGTGGCGTGAGGGCTCAGTAGTTGTGGCTCACGGGCTCTAGAGCAGAGGCTTAGTAGTTGTGGCGCAAGGGCCCAGTTGCTCCGCGGCATGTGGGATCTTCCCGGACCAGGGCTCAAACCCATGTCCCCTGCATTGGCAGGTGGATTCCCAACCACCGCGCCACCAGGGAAGCCCTACCCGTTTCTTTCTGAATAAATCACAACTGTGACGTTGAACAGCAAGCCACAGGAACAAACTTAGAATCTCCGCGGAGCCAGGACACAGCATGACACAGAACAGGAAGGGCACATGGCATGCTGGGTATTGGGCCAGGTTAGATACATCATTTGGATTAAGTTTGTTTACAAAGCTCTCGACCATAAGCAAAGCTATACGGCCTGTTCATGTACTGCACTCAACCATGAGGAAAGATGCCCATGACCTTAAGCTTGGAGCACGACCTTTTGCATTTGGATTGCAAATAATTGCCTTTGTGTGGAAGTCAGAGGCATAAATAAGAGGGGCATGTCTGAAATGAAACTTTCATAACTCAACATTTTAAAAGTAACAGAACCCTGGGCATCTTTACTTCTTTTGGTTTCTTGTCTACACACTGGGAAGATGACAGGGAACTTTCTCAGGAGCTGAAGGCCTGATACACACCCTAGCCCTCGCCACTGGTGCCCTCCTTCAGCATTTGTTGCAGGTTCACTTCCTGTTGAAACGCCCCATTCCTGAGACTCTTTCTGCCCAGTCTTCCTGCCTTGGAGCAGATAAAGAAGTGAAACCCTCCGCGCATGCTGAGTGTGCCCTAGAAATTAGTGTGCCCAGTTTCCAGTCCCCACCAGCTTGCCAAGGCCAGGACAGCACGCTGTGTTGCATTCATGACCCAGAATACCCCAGCTTAGAGTCTGGGGGTAAAGACGTGGAGAAGTAAAAAAAAATGCTTGCCTTCCTTTTTACAGAACCCTTAAAATTCTTTATGTGGTTTTCAGAGAGCCCAAGAGCATCCCGTGACAAGCTGATGGCCGGGCCATCCAGGGACCACATTATGGAGTCTCATGACCAACAACAGCTTCATCAGGAAGGGATACTGAGTATCTGGGGGTCTCTGGTGGGCTCAGGAAAGATGCACTTGTTGGCTGTGCTTACAGACGTAGCTAGACTTTTTGATGGTTTTACAGATGTATGCACACACCAAAACGATCAAACTGTACACTTTAAATATATGCAGTTTGATGTATGTCAATTATGTCTCAATAAAGCTGTTAAAGATACTTAGAAACTTTTATTTTTTATTTTAAAAAGAAAGATGGCACATGATTCAAACAGTAAAAGGCATCCACAGTGAAAAGTATGTAAAAGGAAGTCCCTCCCCCCAGCGCCGGCCCCCAGGGAGTTTTTAGACAGATGATCTGGTCACACACAGAAGTGGGTTCACAAGCTAAGCCCACAGTGGACACACATAACGAGGAAGGAAGTTCTCTTTTTTTTTTTTTTTTTTTTTTTTATAAGTATGTCTCAAATACTGCATGGGACATACTTTTTTTTTTTTTTAGAAATTCATTTTCTTTTTATTTATTTATTTATTTATTTATGACTGTGTTGAGTCTTCGTTTCTGTGCGAGGGCTTTCTCTAGTTGCGGCAAGTGGGGACCACTCTTCATCGCGGTGCGCGGGCCTCTCACCATCGCGGCCTCTCTTGTTGCAGAGCACAGGCTCCAGACGCGCAGGCTCAGTAATTGTGGCTCACGGGCCCAGTTGCTCCGTGGCATGTGGGATCTTCCCAGACCAGGGCTCGAACCCGTGTCCCCTGCATTGGCAGGCAGATTCTCAACCACTGCGCCACCAGGGAAGCCCGGAAGGAAGTTCTCTTACCTGAGGACACGTAAGCTAGTCTGAAAAATACCAACTGTGGCAGGAGAGCCAGTTCTCTTAAGAAACCAGTCTCTGGACACAAATTAGTTTAATCTTCCCTAAAATATAACTCTGCCTGCAAACATGAGCTCAATCCCCTGTCCTCTTCTCCAGGAAGAAAAAAAATGGGGAGGAATCAAACTCCTTACCCCCAAGCCTCCTCTGAGCTCCTCTAAGCATTAATGTTTGAATCGTCACAGGGAACCAGGATTTGAAAGCCTAACATTAGAAAGAAAGCGTTTGAACAGACTGACGTCATCCGTCAGGGCATATGGAAGACTAAATTGACATGCCTGAAATTTCTGGTCCAGAGAATAGTCTTCAGGGTTACAAAGGACATCAATAGAAAAAGGAATGAGGCCCATGTATGACATACTTCCAGGAAGGCTATGAAAAGGGGGTGATTTAAAGGTGTTGGAGAGACAGCCAAGTGGCTTTTTAAGCCAACAGGGCTAACATTTCTCCTCTTGGCTACACAGATCTCACTCTTATCTCTAGAATTCTTCTCTGTTGAGTTTCTTCCTTAGTCCCATTTGGGCAAAGGGACACTCAGACAACCAGATCCTTCCCTGTGAAGGCCATGTACACAGTCAAGTGATCACCACACCACCATCTGCCCAAGACCAAAAAGTCCGGCTGCCAAAGGAGGGCCTGAGACAGAGGTCATCACAGCGGACTAGAAAGAAATATACTTTTCTTTCCTTCTTTTAAGTTTAATTTTTACTTTATATTATAGTTGATTTACAATATTGTGTTAGTTTCAGGTATACAGCAAAGTGATTCAGTTATACATATATCTATTCTTTTTCAGATTCTTTTCTCGTATAGGTTATTACAGAATGTCGAGTAGAGTTCCCTGTGCTATATACAGTAGTTGATTATCTATTTTATATGTAGTAGTGCATATATGTTAATCCCAAACTCCTAATTTCTCCCTCCCCCAACCTTTCCCCTTTGGTAACCATAAGTCTGTTCGTCTGTTTCTGTTTTGTAAATAAGTTCATTTTTACCATTTTTTAGATTCTACATGTAAGGGATATCATATGACATTGGTCTTTCTCTGTCTGACCTACTTCACTCAGTGTGATCATCTCTAGGTCCATCCATGCTGCTGCAAATGCTTTTCTTTCCTTTTCAAAATACCTTCATTCAGCACGACAGCATACAGAATGGTTAAGAGAGGGCTCTGATATCCAACGAACTGGGGTCTGAGCCCAGTTCCTTCACTCCTGGAGCTGTGCAAACTTCAGCAATTTATTCAAGTCTTTGTGACTTGTTTCCTCAACCGTAGAGTGGAGATAAGAACAGTTTCTCCCAGAGTTGTCATGAAAATCGGCCAAAGCATACAAATATATTTAGAAGTGTGCATGGCATGTAGGTATTCACGATTGTTATATATTTTTAGGTACTTTTTAAAATATACAGTTACATACTCTTTATATATCCTTATTATTTTTATTCACTGATTCAACGAATATCTAGAGAGCAAGGACGATGGGCCTGGCATTACGTAGCTCAGCACGGAATTTTGTCTTTAAGGAATGGACATCATTCTTTCTTGGAAGGAACTCTCAGGACATTCATCCAACACTGTGGTGGCACCAGGTTCCTAAAGCACTCAAAACATTCTTGTCATCTTGTCATGATCTTGGTAGCTTTCCCGAGAAGGAAAAAGAGGTGGTACAGAAATCAGTACTCTTTGTTAGGGAAACTGAGGCACAGAAAGGCTGAGTGGCTTGCTCAGAGCTGTCCCACTGGCCCCCGGTGGGGCTGAGACAGGACGCGTCCAGACATGGAGTCTGCTGTAGCATTTTGCAGAGTGTTGTGATGTAGACCCCGGTCCTTTTGGACCTCACTAAGCTGGACCACCCAAAAGGAGTTTATGGTCTAAGATGGAGGGACTTTCATGGGGAGGGAGGCCTTGGAAGACTAGCTGACCAGGTGCCTTCACTGTAGGCTTCCTCAATGGTTTTAACAGGCAAATGCGCCCATATCTCAGATGGAAATGTACTGTGAGGCATTTCCCAAACTTCCTTGACACGGGACCCTCCCCTCATGGAGAACCTTCTGGGCTTCGTGTTCCAGGGAGCACATTTTGGGGAATGTTGGTTCAGAGAATGGTTTCCTTAGAAGGGTGACTTTTTGAGAAAACCATCCCAAATTAGAAATACAAGTTTAAACCAACCAAACTGCCTCCTTTCTCTCTCCCTGAATATGGTCACTAAGCTGGAAACTTCTCTCAAAGCACACTGGGCCGAGGCCAGCAAGGTTCAAGGGCCCCGACACACTCAGGTTCTGGAGTCCCAGCTGGGCTCTGAATCACCACTTCTCCCATGACACGGGCCAAGAAGTCAAGAATTCCAGCCAAGACTCCTGACCTTGTTCAATGAAACTGTTTAGAGCTTTCCATGGATCATAGAAAGTCAGCGGTGGGGGACATACAACTGTTACAAAGGATCAGAGGGTCATATTTTCAGCCACAGTCTGTTGGAACGAGCAGCTTCTGAGTTTTTATCCTCTTGGGCAATATGATTCTTCAAAGTTAATCTTACCTCTGTGCTGGCATCATATAGATGCTCAGCCGGGGCTCCAACTCTGATGGTATAACTGTGCACTCACCAACAAGAAACTCAAAAGTGAGCTGCTTGCATGACCTCCTGCTTCCTTCTCATCAAAGCCCAATTCCACTCCTCTTCTGCAAGGTGACCATCAATCCACATGACTCCGCTTACACCGAACCCCTGGGCATCTTCCGTTCACTCCCTCCCTCTCTTCCTTCTGTTTCATGTTCTGACAACATGAGAACAGCCAGGAATCTGTCTCTGGCCTCCATGGTAACCTACCCAGTGAACACCTTTCAAGAGGGTGGAGAAGCAAAGCAGGCTTAACTCCCACAGAAATCATCCCTCCTGTGAAAGACATGGCATAACTTTTCTTCTGTAGTCATTCCTCTATTCCAAACGTCATGGGAAAGAGACTCTGAATTCCAGTACTCCATTTACAGTCTCCTTTTGGAAATTCATTTCTTCCTGATGCACTCCTTGGTTTAATGCATCACTTACCCTCTGAATTGTTTTCTATGTATCTGACTGCACTGGCATGATATTCTTTAGATTGTAAGCTCCTGGGAGGTGGGGACATTGCCTATTTCCCATTATTATCTGGTCTAAAAATACTGACCATGACCATGACATTGAAGAAAAGCCAGCTGATGAAGAATAAGATAAACACAATGATGGACATAACTTTAGGGCATGGCTTGAAGAATCGCCATTTCTGAAGACATTTTGAGGAAGTCACCTCAAAATGATAAAGTATTTAGTCATCTAACTGAACAAAAGATGAAGGAAATTATATTTATGAGGAAATACTTTTTGAATGACCCTCCTCGGTAATCATCTCAGCCAACAGGATTCCTGCCATAAAATGCCCACTATGATGATTCTGAGGAAGTCTGTAGAGGTTTTCACTGAGGTCCTGGTTCATTTGGTTTTAGGACACAATTAGCATTCTCCTCTCTTTTCTTTCTTCTTTAAGCTTTTTGAACACTGAGAACTTTTTTAAAAATTCATTTTATTGAAGTATAGTTGATTTACAATGTTGTATTAATTTCCACTGTACAGAAAAGTGATTCAGTTATACATATACATGTGTATAACATATATATATTCTTTTTCATATTCTTTTCCATTATGGTTTATCAAGGATATTGAATATAGTGCCGTGTGCTATACAGTAGGACCTTGTTGTGTATCCATTCTATATATAATAGTTTGCATCTGCTAATCCCAAACTCCCACTCCTTCTCTCCCTCACCACCCCCGCCCCTTGGCAACCACAAGTCTGTTCTCTATGTCTGTGAGTCTGTTTCTGTTTCACAGATAAGTTCATTTGTGTCTTATTTTAGATTCCACATATAAGTGATATCATACGGTATTTGTCTTTTTCTTTCTTACTTCGCTTAGAATGATAATCTCCAGGTTCATTCGTGTTGCTGCAAATGGCATTATTTCACTCTTTTTTATGGCTGAGTAATATTCCAGGGTATATATGTATATACACACACATCTTTATCCATTCATCTGTCGATGGACATTTAGGTTGCTGAACACTGAGAATTTAAGATTAAGCCTCATGTACTTTTCCAGAATGCCTTGTGGTCATGTCAAAGATGGCTGCTTCAGTGGTCATCCAACCCAGACTCACATCACTGCTCAATGCACACAGTCACCTGGATCAGGAGAGGAAGGGGCCTTACCAGCTGACACCCAGGTTTCATGGTGATTGAGATTAGGAAGTAGTGGACACCTACCACCAGAGCGCTGACTTGGGTCTGAGCTGGCATGTGCTGACCCAGCTCTGACTCCCTCTGGAAAGCACTGAGACTGAGGGCAACAGCTGCCTTCAGAGCCAGAACCAAGAGAAGCAGCCCCATGACACACCCACTCCCCAGGGGGGAGAAACCAGAGACTCCCCCCAGGCAGCATGCCAGGGCGACCCTATAAAAACAATGACGGTGAGAGGCCCACGTTCCCTAGGACACCAGTGGTGAGCGGCTCTGCACACCTTTCTGCCTCACAACCGCCCTTCGAAGGATGGATCGTCATCCACTTTTATTTTCTTTTACTTACTTTCTTGAAAAAAAAAAAAGGCAGATTTAGATGCTAAGACTTAAAGTGGTCATTTGCTCAAGATTACTCTTATGGACTGAGCTGTGTCCCCCCGCCCCCCCACAAATGCATATGCTGAAGCCCTCACCCCCTGTGGCTGTGTTTGGAGATAGGGTCTTTAAAGAGGTAATTAAATTTGAGTGAGATCATAAAGGTGGGACCCTAATCCAATAGGACTGGTGACCTTTTAAGAACAGGGACATGCACCAGGGATGTGTGTACAGGAAAAGACCATGTGAGGACATGAAGGCGGCCATCTGCAAGCCAAGGAGAGAGACCTCAGGAGAAACAAAACCTGCCACCATCTTCATTTTGGACTTCCAGCCTCTAGAACTGTGAGAGAATTAATTTCTGTTGTTTAAGCTACCCAGTCTGTGGTATTTCGTTATGGCAGCCCAAACTGACTGAGTCACACAGTTAAAAAGTGGTCTGGTGTCAAAGTTCATGCTTGGGTGCAGTAGAGAGTTCATGTATTAACTTTGGTCTTGTTTCAACAATCTCAGGCCAAGCCTTCAGATCTTGGATGCCTGCATCATTAGCTATTGTTGTATAATAAAGAATCTGATTGGCTTTTGTCCCTGGTTCCTGGGAGGGAGACTCTAAATCCTTGGGATTTCCCCAGTAATGGAGTATCTTTGATATTCATAAGCCCCTTGGAATCATGAATTGCCATTCACCTGAGTTTGTGCTAATGAGATGTCTTGGGTAGGGGCTGGTCACCAGAAAGACCAATCTTGTCATTAGAGGAATGGGTTGGTCACCAGCCCAACCTCCCAGACTCCAGGAGGGGACAGGGGCTGGGGATTAGGTTCAGTCTCATGACCAACAATTCAATCATGCTTACGTAACTGTTGGTGGGAATGTAAACTGATTCAGCCACTATGGAAAACAGTATGGAGGTTCCAACAAAAATTAAAAATACAACTACCATATGATCCAGCAATCCCACTTCTGGGTGTATATACAAAGGAAATGAAAACAGGATCTCAAAAGATAACTGCACTCCCATGTTCACTTCAGTATTACTCACAACAGCCAAGACGTGGAAACAATTTAAGTGTCTGCCAACAGATGAGTGGATAAAGATGTGATATTCACACACACACACACACACACACACACACACACACACATGATGGAATATTATTCAGCTGTAAAAAAGAATGAGATCTTGCATTTGCAGTGACATGGATGGACCTTGAGGGTATTATGCTAAGTGAGATGAGCTAGACAGAGAAAGACAAATACTGCATAATCTCACTTACACATGGAATCTAAAAAAGCTGAACTCATAGAAATAGTAGAATAGTGGTTACCAGGTGCTGGGGGTGGAGGAACTGGGGAGATGTTATGTTTAAAGGTACAAACCGCAACTAGTAGAGAAGTATTGGGTTGGCCAAAAAGTTCGTTCGGTTTTTTCGGTACGATGGCTCCAGTAGCACTTAGTTGTCTTTAACCTCATTCGAAACAGTTTTGTTAGACTGTATTGTGACAGCTGTCATATCAGCGTGCATTTAAAAAAACTTATCAAAATTGGTGAATCTTTGTGTAGCCATTTTAATATTGCAGATGGAAGAAAAAAGCAACATTATCGGCATATTATGTTTTATTATTTCAAGAAAGGTAAAAATGCAACTGAAACACAAAAAAAGATTTGTGCAATGTATGGAGAAGGTGCTGTGACTGATCGAACGTGTCAAAAGTGGTTTGCGAAGTTTCGGGCTGGAGTTTTTCCGCTGTATGATGCTCCATAGTCGGGTAGACCAGTCGAAGTTGATAGCGATCAAATCGAGACGTTAATTGAGAACAATCAACGTTATACCACATGGGAGATAGCCGACATACTCAACATATCCAAATCAAGTGCTGAAAATCATTTGCATCAGCTTGGTTATGCGAATCGCTTTGATGTTTGGATTCCACATAAGTTAATCAAAAAAAAACCTTCTTGACCATATTTCCGCACGCGATTCTTTACTGAAATATAACGAAAACGTTCTGTTTTTAAAACAAATTGTGACAGGCGATGAAAAGTGGATGCTGTATAATAATGTGGAACGGAAGAGATCGTAGGGCAAGCGAAATGAACCACCACCAACCACACCAAAGGCCAGTCTTCATCCAAAAAAGGTGATGTTGTATATACGGTGGGATTGGAAGGGAATCCTCTATTATGAGCTCCTTCTGGAAAATCAAATGATTAATTTCAACAAGTACTGCTCCCGATTAGACCAACTGAAAGCAGTACTCGACGAAAAGCTCCTGGAATTAGTCAACAGAAAACGCATAATCTTCCATCAGGACAACGCAAGACCACATGTTTCTTTAATGACCAGGCAAAAACTGTTACAGCTTGGCTGGGAAGTTCTAATTCGTCCGTCGTATTCACCAGACATTGCAACTTCAGATTTCCATTTACTTTGGTCTTTACAAAATTCTCTTAATGGAAAAAATTTCAATTCCCTGGAAGACTGTAGAAGGCACCTGGAACAGTTCTTTGCTCAAAAAGATAAAAGGTTTTGGGAAGATGGAATTATGAAGTTGCCCGAAAAATGGCAGAAGGTAGTGGAGCAAAAGGGTGAATATGTTGTTCAATAAAGTTCTTGGTGAAAATCAAAAATGTGTCTTTCATTTTTACTTAAAAACCGAAGGAAATTTTTGGCCATCCCAATAAGTCCTGGAGATCTAATGCACAGCATAGAGATTATAGTCAACAATACTGTACTATAAACTTCAAAGTTGCTAAGAGACTAGATCTTTAATGGTACCCATATTGCAATACAGAAGTGTATCAAATCAACACATTGTACACCTTAAACTTAAACAATGTTATGTGTTAATTATATCTCAATAAAAAATGAAGAAAAATCATGCCTCTGTAATGAAACCGCAATAAAACTCTGGACATCAACGCTCGGTGGAGCTTCCTGCTAGGTGAACACGTGGTTTTGCCCTGAGAGAGGGATGCGTCCTGATTCCACAGGGAGAGGGCACAGAAATTCTGCATACGGGACCCCCCAGACCTCATCCCATGTGTCTCTTCATTGGTGGCTCCTGATTTGTATCCCTTATAATAAAACTCTATAATCCTAAGTATCATGCTTTCCTGAGTTTCATGAGTCATCCTGGTGAATTGCTGAACCTCAGAGGTTGATGGGAAGCCCCATATTTACAGCCAGCTGGTCAGAAGTGCAGGGGGCCCGTAGACCCTGGGGCTCGTGGCGGGTCTCTGAAGGGCGGGCGGTCTGGTTGGGGACGGGTGGGGTCTGCACTAACTCCCAGTGGTTGGTGCCAGAAGCGCACTGCACTGTTGCAGCCTCCTTCCTCCATCCAGCCGCTCCCTCGCCCTGTGACCCTGTGCTGCCTTGTGAATGTCACAACCTGAGGCTTGGTCAGTCACAGATCGGCTATTATTACGCAGCTAAGCGCTTGAAGGCAGAGGTGTTTAGAGGCTAAAGAACAACCAAGCTCAAGGTTGGTTGATTTTAGGAATTAAAATGATTATCCAGTAATAATTTAGTGAGCCTGTGCCCACTCTTATGTTCCTCTCTTTTTTTTTAGTATATCTAGTCCCTACGCTTGGATTCATTGAAAAAGAATTTGGTTGCCCCTTTGTCACAATAATTAAATGAGGACAGAGGTCCTAAATTGAAGAATCAAGAAGTTTTTGCTTTGAAAGCTATTCATTCATTTGTTCATTCGTTCAAGAGCGTGGAGTCAACTTTCAGACGAAAGCAACCACCATTTATGGGACACCCGTGACTAGGGTGCTTGGTTTCGTTCTTTCTTTCTTTTTAATTAATTAATTAATTTTTTTTGGCAGTGTCGTGTGGCATGCAAAATCCTAGTTCCCTGACCAGGGATCGAACCCGTGCCCCCCTGCAGTGGGAGTGCGGAGTCTTAACCACTGTAGTGCCAGGGAAGCCCCGGTTTCATTATCTCGAATTCTCACCACAATCCTCACCACAATCCTGCAAAGTAGTTGTTACAATTCCCATTTTAGCAGCAAGAAAGCTGAGGCTCATACAGGTAAATGTTTCCCAAGCCCACACACCATCCACATGGGAAGAGGGAGTCAGGATTCAAACTGGGATCTGACTTTATCCAAAGTACGAGCTTTATCACATCAATGGCTCCTGGAGCCCTGGTCCAAATGTTTACATACATTAATCTTTTTTTTTTTTTAATTTATTTTTATTTCTTTATTTTTGGCTGTGTTGGGTCTTCGTTTTTGTGAGAGGGCTTTCTCTAGTTGCGGCAAGCGGGGGCCACTCTTCATCGCGGTGCGCGGGCCTCTCACTATAGCGGCCTCTTTTGTTGCGGAGCACAGGCTCCAGACACGCAGGCTCAGTAGTTGTGGCTCACGGGCCTAGTTGCTCCGCGGCATGTGGGATCTTCCCAGACCAGGGCTCGAACCCGTGTCCCCTGCATTAGCAGGCAGATTCTCAACCACTGCGCCACCAGGGAAGCCCACATACATGAATCTTATTTTCCTTGTTTCACCACTGACCCTGGTCCATTTCACCAAGGGCCAGTGGTGAAACAAGGAAAACAAGATAATGTATGTAAACGTTTCATAAAGCGAAATGTATCCTACTTAAAAGACTGCTCTTTATTCTGCTTTTATGTCCTTTTTGGCATGTTTTTCTTTTTTATTAAATAAACGAATGTTAACATAGTCAGCAATATTTTTTAATACCCTTACTTGGCAAAAACAGCAAACATTCCAGCCCTACTTTCATCTTTCTATTGTATAGCCCCTTAAATCCCAAAGTCTGGGAACCACAGCAGCACACTGGCCCTAACTGTGAGCCCCAGAGGGAAGCTCCAGAAAGGTGTAGAGATCTGGACTTTCCTGTATGTTAGATTCTTACTGCCTTAACATACAGTGTGCCCGGTGAGCATGCAGGCTCCAGAGGCTGGCGGCATGGAACCAGATTCTGGCTGCGTCACTGGACCCCGCTCCCAGAGTCTCTGATTCAGTGCATCCCAAGCGGAGCTGGAGGATCTGCGTTTCCAACATGCTTCCAAGTGGTGCCAACACTGCCCATCGAGGACAACAGTTAGAGAAGCGCTGGTTTTAGCCCATCCCATCATTTCTAGTCCCTTTGTCAGGGACTGGTTCGGACACGGGAATGTGAACCAGCTAGAGTCTGGGGTGGGTAGGGAAGTAGGGACAGGGGAGGCTCTCCCTCCACGATAAAAGAGTTTCAAGAGGAGAAGCTCCCTTCCTGCTTTGGACCGTGGCTGCGTGAAGATGTGGCACTTGGAGTTGCTGCGAGCCAGCTCGTGACCACTCGAGTCAGGGAGCCTGAGAACTTCCGCAGGAGGAACTGCACTTAATCTCATTGAGCGCAAAGTGAAGCTGAACTGAAAGATGGTTGTTTTCGTTCTTATGAATGCAATCTGGTGAGTGCGCTGTTTGTTGAACTCAGGGTTACATGGCAGTGCTACTCCCTAAGATACACATATTGTGTGTGTGTGTGTGTGTGTGTGCGCGTGTGTGTGACAAAGCCAACTGAACGGTGCAGGCACTTCGATATCACAGTATTCATTAGTTCATGTATCATTTTACTAATCTCCGAAAGGCACGTGAGAAGACAGTGATGTACCCACACCTCTCTGACTCTGTGACAGATAGGTTGTTAAATGAAATGGAGAACTGGGGTCATCTGGAGGATTATTACAGTCCAACATACCTTTGTATGAGTCTACGGATACTCTTTCTGCTGTTTTAAAAATCACTGACTCTATTATTATAAAAGTAAGGAAAGCTAATAAAGGATTTTTATAATAGCGACATATGACTAGCTTTATTCTCGTAATACATCCTAAGATCTATCAACAGTTTAAAATGGAAGAATCATTGTAGTTAGATTGGGAATTTGGGATTGACAGGTACACACTGCTGTATTTTAAATAGATAACAAACAAGGACCTACTGTAGAGCACAGGGAATTCTGCTCAATCCTCTGTAATAACCTAAATGGGAAAAGAATTTGAAAAAGAATAGATACATATATATGTATAACCGAGTCACTTTGCTGTACACCTGAAACTAACATAACGTTGTTAATCAACTACACTCCAATATAAAATAAAGATTAAAAAAAGAATCACTGTACTGATCTAAGCCAGCGGCAAAGGACTCCGCGTGAGATTTTAAAATCTTCCCCCCAAGAAAAAGGTTGCGACCAGTTTTGAACTGGCAGTTAGGCGTTTCCAGAGCCAGGCAATTCTCCTGGGAATGATCTCAGATGGCTGGGATTCCACCAGGCCTGCTTACGCACATGTTCTTCTGAGCCTCGCAGAGTCGCAAAGAACGCATTTGAATGCCCAAAAATGTCCATCCCACTCTGGGCTACAGAATCTGGCAAGCACGCCGTACTCTCTGGGAAGGATACAGCCCTTAATGGGAAATGCGTGAACTTGGGGAAATTTGAGATTGTGAATCATGAGCTGGGAAACCAATCACTAACTTGTTCATGAGGCATAGTGTTTGCCTTCAGTTTTTACACTCCCACATGTCACAGCCATTTATATATGCTTATGCTTCAAGATCATTTTAAATGTAAAGTATTACGGATAGGGGCATTTATAAGATACTAGGCTGCAACCATCAAAATCATTTTTTTCCTATTTTATCCCCCAGAATGACGAGTGATTAGCATGCTTTGACATAATTGGAAGTCACAACCGAATTCACTCAGCTAGATGGTTATCAGTACTCGGCATGGTTACATGTCCACTGATATCCTGCCTGTCCTCTACGACCTTGTCATATGAGTTGTATATGACATTGGAAGGATTAGAAGTGATAACCAGTGTTCATAAAAAGATCGGGGGACAATGTGCTGGGAAGCCTAAAAGGTTAAGCAATTAAGACATTTTTGATTGACACTCAACCCCATCACTTGTCAAATGAATTTGCACTGAACTCTAGAAATACTCCATAAAGTCTTGTACAGAGTCATAAGGAAGACCAATTACTTCCTAGGCATAATAACACCACAAATTACGTAGCATTTCCCCAAAGGCCGAAGTAGTTAACATTCCCATTTTACAGAGAGGTAGCAAAGGAAGTGGCTTGCCCAGGTTACCATGGCTACTAAGTGGTCCAGCCTGGGCATCTGATGGCCCGTGATGTGCCAGGAAGTCTTCTGAGCATGTTACATGTTCTAATTCATTGAATCCTAATCATAACTCTGTGAGACAGGTTCTAGTATCAATTTACAGATGAAATTATAGCAGGAGGACTAGAGGCAGTAATGATTCCCAGGTTACTATTAAGGAAACTGAAGCTTAAAGAGGCTGGACGATTGACCAAGGTGATGGAGCTACTAACTGTTAAGCTGGTAACTTCAGGACCTTGACTGTTTTGAATTCCAGCCAGGTTTTGAAGCCAGGCCATCTGGCCCCAGAACCTGTACGCTCAGTGTACTGGTGACAAGCGGCCCTTCCTCAGAGCCAGACAGCCTGATTTTGAATCAGATATCTACTCTTTCCCTGCTGTGCCACCCTGAATAAGTTACTTAACTGCTCTGTGCTGAAATTTCCTCATCTGAACCATGGGAAGAATAATGGAGCTAATTATCATCTGATGATTCAGCATATAGGAAACACTTAGAACAGTTTGGTACAGAAAGAAGTACTCAGTTAGCTAATGTGATGATGAATCTCTAAGCTATAAAATTTCCCAAAGCAATTTAAAAATTGACTTACGCAATTAAAGCTCAAGTCACATTGAACTGTTCAGGAACGTGTTCATTTGCATAAAGCAAAGGACACTTATATTTTCCATCCGCTGGTTTCTAACTAGAAGACTGATTTCCAAACCCTGAGGGGTCTGCGCAGACCCCCTCAGGGGAATCCCTATCAGGGGTAAGGAACAAGCCGGAGAGGTTCAGACTTCCTCCATTTAGAGGATTTTGGACAAAGGATTTTGGAACTAAAAGCAGCTTGAGAACCATTGGTCTAAAAGACTAGAGTCGTGGCGGCACCTGTCTATCACTATACAGACAACTCCCTGCAATTGTAAAGTTTAGGACCCCCGCTCTGCTGGCCCAAGGGTAGCACCTACGACACCACAGGGCACACCCAGTGGAAGAGGCAGTTTGGGGCAAAATGACACCCTTCGTCTCTTTAATACACTGCTCTTGACAAAGTCAGGTTATGGAGGTAAGTAAGAGTCCGACAGAAGAATTCAAACAGGATGGACGACTGAAGGCTTCTGGGCAGAGATATGTTACAAAGCAGTAGTTCAGAAAGAATAACCTGGGTGTGATGTGCAGGACAAACTGGGATGGAATTACGGAGGTGAGCGAGCAGGCTACGACAGGACCAGGGCAAACAGACGGTGACAATGAGCATGCCGGCGATGGCAAACCCACAAGGGTGACGGCAGAACTGGAGGAGGAAGGTATTTCCTTAAGAGGGAAAAACCCAGCAAGACTTCAGGAAGGGAAAAGCGTTGAGGAGTAAGTAAAAAAGGAGCCTGGGTTCCTAAGCTTGGTTGCCTTGGAGAACGGTGGGCTCACCTTTAAAGCAGGTGCAAAGAAAAGATGACCTGGATTTCAAGAGGAGCATGGAAGGTGCTGGGGCTGGTCTGTGGAGCTGGAGTTGCCACTTACATGATCGCTTCCACATACAGCAAACCTTGTTTTACTGCACATCAGTCTATCGCACTTTGCAGATATTCTGTTTTTGTTTTGTTTTGTTTCTTACAAATTGAAGGTCTGTGGCAACCCTGAATTGAGCAAGTCTATCAGAGCCATTTTTCCAACAGTATTCGCTCACTTCATGTCTCCGTGACGCATTTTGGTAATTCTCATGATATTTCAAACTTTTTCATTATTCATTGTATTTATCTTTGACGTCACTCTTGCAACTGCAGATGTGGTGGAAACCCCGAGAGAACTAGAATTAGAAGTGGCGCCTGGAGATGTGACTGAATTGCTGCAATCTCGTGATAAAACTTTAATGAATGAGGAGTTGCTTCTTATGGATGAGCAAAGAAAGTGGTTTCTTCAGATGGAAGCTACTCCTGGCGAAGATGCTGTGAAGATGGTTGAGATGACAGCAAAGGATTTAGAATATGACATAAGCCTAGTTGATAAAGCAGCGGCAGGGTTTGAGAAGACCGCCTCCAATTTTGAAAGAAGTTCTACTGCAGGTAAAATGCCATCAAACAGCATTGCATGCTCCAGAGAAATTGTTCGTGAAAGGAAGAGTCAACCGATGTGACAAAATTCACTGTTGTCTTATTTTAAGAAATGGCCACAGCTGCCCTGGTCTTCAGCTACCACCGCCTTGATCAGTCAGCAAGACCTTCCACCAGCAGAGATTACGACTTGTTGAAGGCTCAGGTGATGGTTAGCACTTTTTAGCAATAAAGTATTTTTTTATTGAAGTATAGTTGCTCTACAATGTTGTATTTGCAGTAAAGTATTTTTAAATTAAACTACGTACATCATTTTTTTAGACAATGCTATTGTACACTTAATAGACTAGTGTAAACGTAATTTTTAAAATTGAAGTATAGCTGATTTATAATATTATATTAGTTTCAGGTATACAACATAGTGATTCGATATTTTTATAGACGGGCTATCATCAAAAAGACAACAAATAATACATGTTGGCGAGGATGTGGAGAAGAGTGAACCCTGGTACCACTGCTGGTGGGAACGTAAACTGGTACAGCCACTATGGAGAACAGTATGGAGGTTCCTCAAAAAACTAAAAATGGAGCTACCATATGATCCAGCAGTCCCACTCCAGGGTATGTATCTGAAGAAAATGAAATCACTAAGTTGAAAAGATACAGGCACCCCAGTGTTCACAGCAGCATTATTTACAATTGCCAAGATAATGGAAGCAACTCAAGTGACCATCAACAGATGAATGGATAAAAAAATCATGATACACACACACACACACACACACACAGAGGAATATTACTCAGCCATAAAAAAGAATGAAATTTTGCCATCTGCAACAACATGGATGGACCTGGAGAGTATTATGCTTAGTGAAATAAGTCAGACAGAGAAAGACAAATACCGTATGATATCACTTACATGTGGAATCTAAAATATGACACAAATGAACATATCTATGAAACAGAAACAGACTCACAGACATAGAGAACAGACTTGTGGTTGTCAAGGGGGAGGGGGGTGGGGGAGGGATGCACTGGAAGTTTGGGGTTAGTAGATGCAAACTATTATATAGAGAATGGATAAACAACAAGGTCCTACTGTACAGCACAGGGAACTATATTCAGTATCCTGTAATAAACCATAATGGAAAAGAATATAAAAAAGAATATATATCTATGCATAACTGAATCACTTTGCTGTACAGTAGAAATTAACACAACATTGTAAATCAAATATACTTCAATAAGATAGATTAAAAAGAAAGAAGTCACGACACACACACACATGCACACATACACACAAAGGAATATTACTCAGCCATAAAAAAGAATGAAAATTTTTTTGCAACAACACAGATGGACCTGGAGAGTACTATGCATAGTGCAATAAGTCAGACAGAGAAAGACAAAGCATTGTGCAACTTGCTTTTTTGCAGTCCCTGGAACCAAACCTGCAATATCTCCACGGTCTGCCTGTACCTAGGAGGTGGCTGAGGTGTGAGACGGGGGCTTTGGAAAGATTTGGAAATCTTCCGTGTTGTTTGACAGCTAAATTGTTAGGTTTTTGCTGGGCAAGTGAGGAAACTGGACAGCAGAGAGATTCAAGGGCTCTGAGGCAGGGCCACAGCGGTGGAAGAGGCAGGGGAAAGCACAGAGCAGCTGAGATGTCCCCAGACCTCCGATTCCTTCTCCACCACCTCTGATACGGATCACACCGTATTTCCCAGGAGAGGGGATCGCTTCCCCCATCTCCCTCCCTTCCGTCCATCTCTGGGCCAGATGGGACGAGTTGCAGCAAAGGCTGCCAGAAAGCACAGCTCTGCCCCCCGAATCCTCCTGCACCCTCTCCTTATTATGGAGGACGGGGTGCCCTTGGTATAACTGCACAGAGAAAGGGGGGCTGTCGAGGTCACTGGAGAGCAAGTCGTGAGAACATGCAGCCCATTTTAGAATTAAGAACACCCACCCCTGGATGTGTAAAAAGTCGTACAGCCCGAATAATCATTTCTCACCTCTAGACATGACCTCCTGCCCCAAAGGGAGGCACACTGAGATCTGCATAGCGCAGGGAAAGATGAATAATAGAGATTCACCAAATGCGCACATACTTGAAATGAGCCATGTGCCAAAAATCAATCTGCGAGTTAGCGGTGAAAAACAAAACAACACCCAGATTTGTTAACGCCCAGATTCCTGTGAAGCCACCCTTTCCAGATGGCCAGCTCCCTCTCCATCTCCACACCCCCTGGGGGGTGGGGTGAGGGTGAGGGCAGTGGGTACGCATGCGTGTGTGTTTTGTGTGTCTTTCCCCTATAAGCACAATTATTCACATTTTGCTGACCTGCACTGTGCATTAAGCTCGTCTTTATCCCTCACCTTTCTCATCCCTCTTGAGCAGAGATGCTAAACCAGCAGGCCACAGTTCCCACCCGTCTCCCAAGGCTCCTTTCTGCCAACACTGCCTTGGGCTACCTTAGAGAGTTTGTGGAAACGAGAGTTTGTAAAGGGATCAAAGAAACAAATAACTCAGCAGTAACACACACACACAAAACCAAGCCGCGATATCAACTTTCCAGAGGCTCGTTCCTGGGAGGGGAGGAGATGCACTGTCTTCCTCTCTTAAAAGTTCCTTTCTCGTCCTCCACACAACCCCATAAAGCTGTCCTTTCAGCAGGACAAAGTCAGCCAAATATTGGCCGTTTCAAATCGTTCCAAGCAGAACATTTAAAGGCTGGTTAAAATTAACATCAAGGGAGAATGGGGCACAGAAACGGAGGGGTGGGCATGGAAGGAGGGTAAGGTAGGGGAGGGGGGCAAAGAAGGGGATACTGCTAGGCAACCGGAGCCTGGACCCCAACTGCCTGGGAGATGGTTTCCCCTCCTCGCCCTGTGGCCGGCTGAGCTGCCTGCTCCTGGACCTGTGTGTGCGTGTATGTTGGGATGCGTGTCTGGGTGGGGCCCCTGGATGATTGCATCAATCTGCCGTATCCTGACACTCCTCTGTCACAGCCCCGCCAGGAGACTGGGATTCTCTTTTGTTGTCAAGCACAGCAGAGTTCACCAACTCTTCCAGAAAGGCCCTTGATGCAGAAGGGAGGATGTACAGGTCCATCCCTCTTCTCGCCAAAGGGGGAAACTCGTGAGCTGCTCGTGGCTCCCAAGGGTATACTTTAAGGACTATTTCTTATTTCTCCAAGCCACTAAATGAGCTTTTGATTCCATGTAGAGTGACCATTCCATACCATTATGTTCGCCACCTCTAATCTATACCTTAACATCTATTTGCTTCACCATGTGCCTTTAAGATGTTAGATATTATCAGCCTCCCCCAGGGGCTGGAAAGACATCTGTTTGGCTCATTTGGGGGAGTGCCCAGCTTTGCAGCGAGAAGCTTGATAAATGGTGACGGTACTCACGGTGACGTCTGAGGTCAGCCCAAAGCAGTGCTGCTTGACTCCCCGTCTGGCTCGTTTTACGAGGTGGGCTGGTGGCCTGGGAGGTCCCGGACAGAAGGTTCATCACGCCCCGGGCCCTCGGTCTGCTCCCAGCTTCTGCACAGGGCTTCCCACCCCTGGCTGAGACTGCACCTCCTGGTGACTTCAGACCAGACAGAAGCAGATGGCCGAGCCAGCTCACGCTTCAGCAGACGGACCAGCGAGCGGAGCAGACCACCCTTCTCGGTGGAGAAGATACAGAATCAACTCTGTATATTTCTTTTCTTGGCAAAGTGTGTTCTGGGGGAATTCCTGGCTTCCTTGGTAGAGAACAATCCTTTGTATTTTTACAGAAGAACGTGATAAACCACAGAAGTAGTGGAGGATGGGGGGGAGAGGGTGTGTGTGTATATGGGTGTGTATGTGGGTGTGTGTGCACATGCAGGGAACCCAGGGCTGTTCACTTATTCCATGTAGCACTAACAGAGCTCCAGGTTTTCTTAACAAGTCATATCCAGGTTGTATTTTTTAAGCCCATTATAGGTAAGAATATTTACTTTGCCTTCAGTGCTGCTTTATTCAGAGCTCACATTAACTTACTTAACCTTTAAGCCAGTATCACTAGCATCTTTGTCAGACAGAGATAAGTGATGAGAAGGCAAGAATTATTTAATCTGCTGCTGTCTAAGTTTCTTCCACACCTGATACCCTCAGGCTTCAACACGTTGTAGAAACTCTTCGTCATGTGTCAAATCTGTACATCTTCACTGTATCAATTAGAAACTGAGTTCAAACGGATGAAGTGACCCAGGGAGCGGCAGGATATACTTAAAGTGATGAAAGAGAAAAACCTACAACCAACATTACTGTAGCCAGCAAGGATCTCACTCAGATTCGATGGAGAAATCAAAAGCTTTACAGACAAGCAAAAGCTAAGAGAATTCAGCACCACCAAACCAGCTTTACAACAAATGCTAAAGAAACTTCTCTAGGTGGGAAACACAAGAGAAGAATAAGACCCACAAAAACAAACCAAAAACAATTAAGAAAATGGTCATAGGAACATACATATCAATAATAACCTTGAATGTAAATGGATTAAATGCCCCAACCAAAAGACACAGACTGGCTGAATGGATACAAAAACAAGACCCATATATATGCTGTCTACAAGAGACCCACTTCAGACCTAGGAACACATAGAGACTGAAAGTGAAGGGATGGAAAAAGATATTCCATGCAAATGGAAATCAAAAGAAAGCTGGAGTAGCAATACTCGTATCAGATAAAATAGACTTTAAAATAAAGACTGTTACAAGAGACAAGGAAGGACACTACATAATGATCAAGGGATCAATCCAAGAAGATACAATAATTATAAATGTTTACGCATGCAACGTAGGAGCACCTCAATACATAAGGCAAATGCTAACAACCATGAAAGGGGAAATCGCCAGTAACACAATAATAGTAGGGGAATTTAACACACCACTTACACCAATGGACAGATCATCCAAACAGAAAACATATAAGGAAACACAAGCTTTAAATGACACAACAGATCAGATAGTTTTAATTGACATTTATAGAACATTCCACCCGAAAGTGGTAGAATACACTTTCTTCTCAAGTGCACATGGAACATTCTCCAGGATAGATCACATCTTGGGTCACAAATCAAGCCTCGGAAAATTTAAGAAAATTGAAATTGTATCAAGCATCTTTTCTGACCACAATGCTATGAGATTGGAAATAAATTAGAGGAAAAAACCTGTAAAAAACACAAATACATGGAGGCTAAACAGTGTGCTACTAAATAACCAAGAGATCACTGAAGAAATCAAAGAAATAAAAAGTACACAGAAACAAATGACAACGAAAACACGATGACCCAAAACCTATGGGACGCAGCAAAAGCAGTTCTAAGAGGGAAGTTTATAGCAATTCAATCTCACCTCAAGAAACAAGAAATATCTCAAATAAACAATCTAACCCTACACCTAAAGCAACTAGAGAAAGAAGAATAAAGAAAACCCAAAGTCAGTAGAAGGAAAGAAATCATAAAGATCAGAGCAGATATAAATGAAATAGAAACAAAGAAAACAATAGCAAAGATCAATAAAACTAAAAGCTGGTTCTTTGAGAAGATAAACAAAATTGATAAACCCTTAGCCAGACTCATCAAGAAAAAAAGGGAGAGGACGCAAATCAATAAAATTAGAAATGAAAAAGGAGAAATCACAACTGACACCGCAGAAATACAAAGGATTATAAGAGACTACTACAAACAACTATATGTCAATAAAATGGACAACCACAAAGAAATGGAAAAATTCTTGGATACGTACACTTTTCTAAGACTGAACCAGGAAGAATTAGAAAATAGAAACAGACCTATCACAGGTAATGAAATTGAAACTGTGATTAAAAATCTTCCAACAAACAAAAGTCCAGGACCAGATGGCTTCACAGGCAAATACTATCAAACATTTAGGGAAGAGCTATCACCGATCCTTCTCAAACTCTTCCAAAAAACTGCAGAGGGAGGAACACTCCCACATTCATTCTATGAAGTCACCATCACCCTGATACCAAAATCAGAAAAAGATATCACAAAAAAAAAATTATAGACCAATATCACTGATGAACATAGATGCAAAAATCCTGAACAAAAAATACTAGCAAACAGAACCCAACAGCACATTAAAAGGATCATACACCATGATCAAGTGGGATTTATCCCAGGGATGCAAGGATTCTTCAATATACGCAAATCAAGCAATGTGATACACCACATTAACAAATTAAGGAATACAAACCATATGATCATCTCAATAGGTGCAGAAAAAGCTTTCGACAAAACTCAACAATCATTTATGATAAAAACGTTTCAGAAAATGGGCATAGAGGGAAACTACCTCAACATAATAAAGGCCATATATGACAAACCCACAGCCAACATCATACTCAATGCTGAAAAACTGAGCATATTTCCACTAAGATCAGGAACAAGACAAGGATGTCCACTCTTGCCACTCTTATTCAACATAATTTTGGAAGTCCTAGCCATGGCAATCAGAGAAGAAAAAGAAATAAAGGAATACAAATTGGAAAAGAAGAAGTAAAAATTTCACTGTTTGCAGATGACATTATACTATACATAGAAAATCCTGAAGATGCTACCAGAAAACTACTAGAACTAAACAGTGAATTTGGTAAGGTTGCAGGATACAAAATTACTGCACAGAAATCTCTGGCATTCCTATATATTAACAACGAAAAATCAGAAAGAGAAATTAAGGAAACAATCCCATCTACCATCGCAACAAAAAGAATAAAATACCTAGGAATAAACCTACCAAAGGAGGCGAAAGACTTGTACTCAGAAAACTATAAAACACTGATGAAAGAAATCAAAGATGACATAAACAGATGGAGAAATATACCATGTTCTTGGATTGGAAGAATCAATATAGTGAAAATGACTATACTACCCAAAGCAATCTACAGATTCAACGCAATCCCTATCAAACTACCAGTGGCATTCTTCACAGAATTAGAACAAAAAATTTTACAATTTGTATGGAAACCCAAAAGACCCCAAATAGCCAAAGCAATCTTGAGAAAGAAAAATGGAGCTGGAGGAATCAGGCTCCCAGACTTCAAACTGTACTTATGAAGCTACAGTAATCAAGACAGTAAGGTACTGGCACAAAAACAGAAATATAAATCAATGGAACAGGATAGAAAGCCCAGAGATAAACCCACGCACATATGGTCACCTAATTTACGACAAAGGAGGCAAGAACATACAATGGAGAAAAGACAGCCTCTTCAATAAGTGGTGCTGGGAAAACCGGACAGCTACATGTAAAAGAATGAAATTAGAACACTCCCTAACACCATACACAAAAATAAACTCAAAATGGATTAAAGACCTAAATGTAAGACTAGACACTATAAAACCCTTAGAGGAAAACATAGGAAAAACAATCTTTGACATAAGCCACAGCAAGATCTTTTTTGACCCACCTCCTAGAGTAATGAAAATGAAAATAAAAATAAACAAATAGGACCTAACGAAACTTAAAAGCTTTTGCACAGCAAAGGAAACCATAAACAAGACGAAAAGACAACCCTCAGAATGGGAGAAAATATTTGCAAATGAAACAGTGGACAAAGGATTAATCTCCAAAATATACAAACAGCTCATGGAGCTCAACATCAAAAAAACAAATAATCCAATTGAAAAAGAAGTGGAAGAGCTAAATAGAAATTTCACCAAAGAAGACATACAGATGGCCAAGAGGCACATGAAAAGATGCTCAACATTACTAATTATTAGAGAAATACAATTCACAACTACAATGAGGTATCACCTCACACCAGTCAGAACGGCCATTATCAAAAAATCTAGAAACAATAAATGTTGGACAGGGTGTGGTGAAAAGGGAACCCTCCTGCACTGTTGGTGGGAATGTAAATTGATACAACCACTATGGAGAACAGTATGGAGGCTCCTTAAAAAACTAAAAATAGAACTACCATACGACCCAGCAATCCCACTACTGGGCATATACCCTGAGAAAACCATAATTCAAAAAGAGACATGTACCACAATGTTCACTGCAGCACTATTTACAATAGCCAGGATATGGAACCAACCTAAATGTGCATCGACAGATGAATGGATAAAGATGTGGCACATATATACAATGGAATATTACTCTCCATAAAAAGAAACGAAATTGAGTTATTGGTAGTGAGGTGGATGGACCTAGAATCTGTCATACAGAATGAAGTAAGTCAGAAAGAGAAAAACAAATACCGTATGCTAATGCATATATATGGAATCCTAAAAAAACAAAAAAGGTACTGATGAACCTAGTGGCAGGGTAGGAATAAAGACGAAGACACAGCGAATGGACTTGAGGACATGGAGAGGGGGAAGGGTAAGCTGGAACGAAGTGAGAGAGTGGCATGGACATATATATACTACCAAATGTAAAATAGCTAGCTAGTGGGAAGCAGCTGCATAGCACAGGGAGATCAGCTCGGTGCTTTGTGACCACCTAGAGGGGTGGGATAGCGAGGGTGGGAGGGAGGCTCAAGAGGAAAGGCATATGCAGATATATGTATACATATGGCTGATTCACTTTGTTGTACAACAGAAACTAACACAGTACTGTGAAGCAATTATACTCCAATGAAGATTTATTAAAAAAAAAAAAAAAGATCGCTGTCCAACAGAAATATCATGGGAGCCCAATAGGAAATTCTAACGTTTTTAGTAGCCGCATGAAACAAGGAACAAGAAATAGGTGAGATTAATTTTAATTATGTATTTTCTTTCATCTCACCCCAAATATTATCATTTCAACATGGAATCATCGATATAAAAATTATTAATAAGATATTTTACTTTTATTTAAAAAAATATGAAGCTTCAAAATCTGGTGCATATTTTACACTCACAGCCCATCTTAATTGGGACTGGCCACATTTCAAGGGCTCCAATGTACTCTGCAGTGTAGCTTTAAATCTCTCCTGATGTTTCTGTCCCACTGGTTTTCTCAAGATTAGAGACACCATGTAACTTAGAACAACAGTCTAGCTACTATCTTTAATTCTCTTGAAAAACACTGACTTGTTGAAGTTTGTTCCATTTCTCAGAATCACAGGACACTTTGTTCCTCTATTTTAATGAAGTGGACAGTTATAAACGTGCTGCCAATGGCCACTTAGAGATGGGGTTAGAGAGACACGGTAATCCTAGGATCTGCCCCACATCACAGCTCCCACTGTGGCAGAGTTGGGGGATGGAGAGGACTCTAATTCGCTCTATCATCAAAGGGAAGAAATTCTGCCAACAGAACATAATACCCACTCATCTAAAGTGCTGGGAAAGGGCTTTAAAAAACAGGTCTGTTTTTCTTGCACTGGCCTTTCTTCCTGTAGGACAGGATGTCATATAGTATCATAAGCCTCAAGAGACCCTAATAAGGAAGGACCACACCTCAGGCATTCCAATCTAGCGAAAATCTACTCTATTTTTAAAAAACCCAAGAGAAAGGGCCCAGAATCTTCCCATTTATGGCTTCCAGTTCTCCACCAACCGACCCTCACTGTCAGGAAATTCTTCTCCATCTTATTGCAATGGCTCTCACTAAGGCTAAAGCACATTTCTCTTTCTTTGCTTCCAAAATGCTCCCTTAAACATGCATTCAGGTCAGAAAAAAAGTGAAGAAAGTCATTTTAAAGGAATAACTGTATGAAGACCAGACGTGAGAAGTTCAGTTTAATACAAAACATGCATGGCACCCTCTTGTCTGGTTATAGAAGCATCAAGAAGAGGTTGATTGAGAGACGTACACGATGGTGGCCTCTCTCATTTTGATGCAGGCTTTTTCGAGTACATTTCTAATTGGCTGAAACAGTTTTGGGCAACAGAGCAAATGCCATTGTCTCCGGGTTGGATGGGAGTGTGACGCAGCTGAACAAAGTCCAAATGGATGACCAAAGTTGAAGGCTTGATTTGTTACTGAATGACATCCTTGTGTCATAGCATCGTTCCAGCTGTCCTTAAGTGCAATTTAAGGACTTAGGGAGTTACATGGTAATGTCATGGGTGTCAGGGACCTGCCTGTGGATTTAGGGATAAGCCTTTCAAATATTAAATTCCCGTACGTGCACTCTTGACCTTTGCTCTTTCCCCTGTACAGGTAATGTGGGATTTACTCAAGGTCAACAGGAATTTGGATGTGCAGATTCCACTACGTAATCTCAAACGGCTTTATAATAAGCCTTCAACGTTGGGATTATCGCCATGGTGCTCTGTAACCCAGAGAAGGGAAATGCTTCCATTCACAGTGGCCAGGTCTGCACCGGTGCAGGAAATAATCTCTGTGGTTGTCTGGTTACAGTAGGTCCTTATTAGTTACCTATTTTATATATAGTAGTGTGTATATGTCAATCCCAATCTCCCAATTTATCCCTCCTCACCTCCCTTTCATCCTTGGTAACCATACGTTTGTTTTCTACATCTGCAACTCTATTTCTGTTTTGTAAATAAGTTCATTTGTACCATTTTTTTAGATTCCACATATAAGCAATGTCATATATTTGTCTTTCTCTGTCTGACTTACTTCACTCAGTGTGACAATCTCTAGGTCCATCCATGTCACTGCAAATGGCATTATTTTGTTCTCTTTTATGGTCGAGTAGTGTTCCATTGTATATATGCACCACATCTTGTTTTTATCCATTCCTCCATCGATGGACATTTAGGTTGCTTCCATGGTTTTGTTTTTTGTTTTTTTTGGTTCTCTGCAGAGCAATTGGTTCTATGGTCCTTTGGGGAGGTAATTCCATGGTATCTTAGGATTTGCCCATTCTTTCATTCTACAAGGATTTATTTAGTGACCTATGTGCCAGGCACTGGGCTGGGCGCTGGGGACCCACAGTGATCATGACACAGACCCAGCCCTCAAATTGTTGGTGGCTCTGGGAAATGCTGACAAGTAAACAGGCGATGGCAGTGAGTTGTGATGAGTTGTGACAGTAAGAGGGAAACCTCAGGGGGAAGGGTGACAGCTAATGTCACTGAGCAGGACCCTAGGGGCCTTCCCGGGACAGACACCCCATGTCCTCCGCCTGCCTCTTGTTTATAGAAGAACTTCAGCCTCCTAAGCCTTCCCCAAGTTCCAAAGAGCAAATTTAATCAGAGAAGTGAGAAAATGCAAAAACAAAGGAAAACAGTCAAGCCAGAGAAAATAATAATCGTTTAGCCATTAAACCAAATCAAGGACTCAAGGGCCATAGTTAATATTCTGAACCATATCCGTTGAGCTGTTTTGGAGGCACTAAGCCCCCCACCAGGTGGAAGAAGTTAACTGTACGTTGACCACAAGCACGCAGACCCCAGACTGGTTGGAACCAGAAGGCTGATGATGTGTGACTCCCGATTACCTCTCCACCAACCAATCAGAAGAATGTCCATGAGCTGATCACACACCCCGCAACCCTCTTCCTCACCCTGTCTTTAAAAACCGTTCCCTGAAAGCCATTGGGAGTTCAGGCCTTTTGAATATTAGCTGCCCAAACTCCTTGCTTGGTGCCTGCAATAAATGCTGCACTTCCCTTCACCACAACTTGGTATCAGCAGTCAGCTTTACTGCATGCAGGAGAGTAGACCCAAGTCTGGTTTGGTAACAGTAAGACCCAGACCTGGGAGGGGCAGGGAGGCCAGGGAAAGCCTTGGGGGGGGGAAAGTGTCTTCTAAGCTGTGAACTGAAAGTTTAACAGAAACCATCCAGGGACAGAGGTGAGGGTACAGGAAGGAGTGTTCTAGGAAGAGGGAATAACATTTGAAGCATGTTCTAAAAAGGGATGGGAAGAGTATGAACTTCTCTTGTTTAGCCTAAATCAACATTTTCTTGATGGTGAAGGGTTGAGGATGACCTTTTCAAAACTGCTGTACATCAGTAATTACATCTCTTTTCTGTGACTCGGGTCCACTTCAGATGCCCCCAATCATACTTTCCCAGGGCAGGCTGGCCAACGGATTGTCATTTCACTGCCACTTGAGGTCTTAATTCCTATATAAGAGGGTGGCCGCTTTCTAAGCCTTTAAGAGTTGGTATAAAAAAAGCATCTAAAACACACCAGACCACTCACCTCTAAGCATCTGAAGATGATTCTTAACAATTTAAAGCTCCAAGTGCTTTGTTAGTTAGTGACGCTGCTAATTGAAGAGATCTTGCTCACTTTGCAGTCCTGTCCACTGCCCCACCCTCCAAATCCAAGCGGAGGTTTTAACTCTTAATACGAATGTGATCCTCTGAATCTAGTCTAACAAGGACGTAATCCAAAATGTGAAAGTACCTTACACAGGTAGATAAATTAATCACAGCATTTACTTGTAATAGTGGAAAAATTGTAAAGAAACCTTCAATGGACCCAAATGGGTAAACGATTTGATACTAATGGAATATCCATTTCTGGAATTTATGCAGCTATTAACAAAGATGACAACTTAAGTAACTTGGAAAAGGCTAATGAAAGACGTTAAGTGAAAAAAATAAAATAGAGAATTACTCACACATTATGATTACAACCATGTAAGAAATACAAACATGAAAAAAGCTGGAAAGAAATCTGCCAAAGTGAGAATAGTAGTCAAACTAGTATGTTATGGTTTTGAGCTTCTTCCTACGGTTTCTCTCTTTCCTACACTGCATTTGTAGTACCTTTATAATTGAAATCTTATTAAAACTATTCACTCTTTAAGTTAGCAGTTTGAACATTTTCAAATCCCAGCAGCAAGTACACGTAAGAGATCTGAGTGTCTGGGCATCATTTCAACCTCCTGATGTACTGTAGCTTCTTCAGGGCAAAATATGAGGGGGGATAAGGAGCACTGCCCTGAGAATTTTATAGACATTGGAGAATATCAAGCAAATAGAGTTAGAAAAGCTGGAAGCAAGCAACAGATTTAGAATTAAGTTCTTTAAATCAAGTTTGGAAACTTCATTCTTTGGGGCTTTGAGGAAAACAATGATAGATATTTTTTGAAGCTGAACAAAACCAGGGTCTATGATTCCAATTCCTGCTCTGATTTCTCTGCCACTGATATGTTCTTAGTTTGGGGATAAATGGATTGATTTCCTGTGTGTTAACTGACATATAGATGGTCAACGGCAATGACAGTGATGACCTATGGGAGGGGGTCGGGGGTTACTGAGCCCTTAGAGGGAAGACAGAGCCAAGGGATCGTTTTTCTTTCTTCACATCTATGAAGGCGTAACTTGAAAACAACAAACTGTTTTCTATCCCCTCTGATGACAAAATCAGTCTTAATTGTAGCAAGAGTTCTCTAGGTTATATTATAGTTAACTCCTTCCATGTAGAAAGATTAGTTAATGGCAGTTGTGGAATTTCCTCTTCTAGAGATTTGTAACAATAGGTTAGATCTACATCTGGCCTCGAATGCCTTAGGCGTGGTGCACAAAGAAACAGAATGAACAAAAATAGCACTCACACACACACACACACGAATACCACGGTGTGCCCCAGTCCTCACTCGTAGATTTTAATAGAGGTTTTAAAATAGTTTATATTCTCACCCACCCTTCAGCTGAATCAAAGTCTGAACGATATCAGTCACAGAAGAAACTTAGAAAGTTGGCCAAAAGTCATTTACCTGTACTAGGAGTTCCAGCTTCCGGTCATCAAGAAGATGTACTTGACATCGACGGCCTTCCGTCATCTAAGAAAAAAGACAAATGATGGTCACCAAGAGTCTAGCGGCCTTTCACAGGTTAGAGGGTCCCCAGTGCTGGATGTCACCAGGCACGTTCCTCTGGGCAAAACTTCTCCTGGGAGTTGGAGTCATATGAGGCCAAGATGAGCCAGGAATGGGTCATTCATTCATTCAACAATATTTATTGAGCATTTTCTGTGTGCCAAGCACTATTCTGAGAGCTGGGTGTATAGCAGCACACAAGACTAGGTCCCTGCCCTCATGGAGCTTACATTCTTACGGGGGAGATGTAAAATAAATTAGCAAATGCGTATATAACATAATATCAGGTGGTGATAAATGTTCTTCATTCTTGAGTCATTCTTCCATTCAATAATTTTATCACCATGCATTAGGGACACAGTTCAGTATCTGGTCTCTGCACCTCTCGACTTATCCCCCTAACTGATCGCAGGGAGCAGACGACCACCCCGCTGGCAACGGCATTTGATTTCTGTGTTAATCATCCCCTCTCCTCATTTATGACTCTACTCCGTACAGAGCTTTCACTTATGTTACAGGAACCCTGGAGATAAGTGCTCACAGCTGAACTTGACCCCTGACCCTTGTGCCTTTCACCACTAACATATCTGTGTAATAGAAAGAGCATCTTGGCAGGAACTGGAAGACCCAAGTCAAATCTTAGCCCTGCCGATTATTGGCTGCAGGACTTTGAACAAGCCTCTGTTCATCTCTGCACCCCAGTCTCAGATACAAAAGCGAGTGGTCAGGCCCAATGGGGGTGCTGGTGAATGTTGAACAGTTGGCTTTCTGGAAGGAGAGAGTTTTACTTTGTAGCATTTGCTGGAGCCCTGGCATCACCCTCAAAGGAAATCCTCTGAAGAGCAAGCCTTCTGGTAGATGTCACAGCTGGACACCACTCTAACCAAAAAGTGTCTTGCCGCTCCAAGTATCTTCACCATCTCTGATTTCAAGCTACTGTCAGGACAACACTGAGTGTTTCTAACAGACAGATATAATACACACCACCTGCAGATAGAATGCCGCTGGGAGAGGGCATGCCCCTTCCCTGTACCTTCCCTGTGCATCTCTTCCACCTGGCTGTTCCTGAGTTTTGTCCTTTTATAATAAACCAGTAATCTAGTAAGTTCAAAACAAAACAAAACAAAACAAAAACCAATACACACACCTCAAGAGTGTAGATGCTAGCAAAGGACAGTAAAATAATTAGGAAGCGGATTGATTTATGTGGTTATTATAGTATTCATTACCCTTGTTTTTAATATAATTTATTTAACTGTATGTTTATATAATTTAGTGTTAATAATGCCTATGTTTTACAAGCGGAGCACAAAATTCCTGAAAATGTAACAACTGGTGCTCATGAGCTGCCCCAGTACAGCTGCCAGGACCAGAAGACCCAAGGACTCCTTTCGGTCCTTGGATTTTTATCTGACTGTAGCCCCCACTGAAGCCACCTTCTTCTTCCCCAGCTACCAGCCACTTCATGCAGATCCAAAGGAAGGATGCACATGGGCTGATTCCGGCCCTGCCTCACTACATGGGCATCAGAGTCCCTTCCTGGAAGCGCCTCCTCCAGGAAACACGCAGAAGGTGGCCTCTTCTCTTCTTGCCCAACCCGGCTCATTCCCTGATCATCGGCACGTGCAAAGCTGCGGCGTACTCCTACGAGAGGATTCTTTCTCCTTCCCCTGAAGAAGGCATCGAAGTCATATTATTGTTCACGCTTCCATCAAGTCATATTGTCACTCACAGTGATTCATAAGAATATGATGCAGCCGTAAAATAGAGGAAATCTTGCTATTGGTGACAACATGGATGGACTTGGAGGGCATTATGCTAAGTGAAATAAGTCAGACAGAAGAAGACAAATACTGTATGATCTCACTTATATGTGGAATCTAAAACAAACAAACAAAACCAAAAAACCATGAGCCCCTAGATACAGAGAACACACTGGTGGTTGCCAAAGACAGGGGATGGACATGGGGGGGTGTGAACTGGGGAAGACGGTCAAAAAGTACAGGCTTCCAGTTAAAATAAATAAGACTTGGGAATGTATTGTACAGCATGCTAACTATAATGAATAATACTGTGTCGTATATTTGAGAGTTGCTAAGACAGCAGATATTAAAAGTTCTCATCACAAGAAAAAAATTTTGTAACATATGTGGGGACAGATGTTAGCTAGACTTACTGTGGTGATCACTTCACAATATATACAGATATCGAATCATTATGTTGCATGCCTTAATATAATCTTATAAGTCAACTATATCTCAATTTAAAAAAAGAAAACAACTTTTACAAAGTAAATAAAAAACTTTGCTGGAAAAAAAAAATCCATCAGCTTCATCTCAATCATTGACCCCTCTAAGTTCAAAGAAAACTACTATAATTTTAAATACACTAAAATATATGCTTCCATACCAAAATGTATAAATTATTCTTTTAGCAAAAAAGTGCACCCAGGGCTTCCCTGGTGGCACAGTGGTTAAGAATCCGTCTGCCAATGCAGGGGACACGGGTTCGAGCCCTGGTCCAGGAAAATCCCACATGCCGCGGAGCAGCTAAGCCCATGCGCCACAACTACTGAGCCTGCGCTCTAGAGCCTGTGAGCCACAACTACTGCAGCCCACGTGCCACAACTACTGAAGCCTGAGCGCCTAGAGCCCGTGCTCTGCAACAAGAGAAGCCCCCACAATGAGAAGCCCGTGCACCGCATCGACGAGTAGCCCCCACTCACCGCAACTAGAGAAAGCCCACGCGCAGCAACGAAGACCCAACGCAGACAAAAAAAGAAAAAAAAAAGAAAAGTGCACCCAAAATGTTCAAGTTTCAATAGGGCAGCTGACAGCAACTGCACAGGTACTTTGGATAGCATTTTAGATATTCAGCACTTGAGTTCTCATTAGGAAGAACTCAAGATCAACAGAGAGGGAGTTCTAGAAAGGAGAGTGCTACAACCATCTGGCATATTATTTTGGAATTCCTTCAAAAACATTTATTAACAATTTGAGAAAATTCTCTGAAGTGTGGGGACAATTTTAAGGAATTTTTAGAAAGCAATTCTGCTTGTCCTGTGCATATTTAAAGCACAAAGTTTTGAACTTCCTTTTACTGTAAAAAGTTAAGGGTATAAACACGTTCTTGAGTTACTTATTCACGTTCTAATAAGCTGTATAAAAACCAAGGAAAATTGGTACCCAAGACATTACTGTATCAAATAAAGTTCTAATCACAGTCATAAAGAAGAGGTAGCCTATCATTTTCTCAAAGTATTTCCAAGCATGCAAAGTGTGACATGACCCCAAGTTCATACCCATACCTAAAAGTGTATCGTGCGATTCTCATTTTCATCTGAAACATACAATTCCCATTCCCTTAATCTCATCTTATCTGCTCAGCAGTTTAAAGAAGTAGCTATGCATCCAGATGTTAAGATCTACCCAAGGAGCTTCCAACTTCATTCTCCTCTTCAACAAAATCTCACTACTAAGCCCTGAGGAATTTATAAGCACACTCCCTATTCTAATAGGAAATTTACAAGCTGCCTCCCTTTTGGAAGGCAAACTGTCCCCGAGAAAAGTCAGCACAGAGAAGTGAGTCTAAACCGAAACTCAACCTTGAATCATCACGTCTTTGAAAGCACAACTTTCTTTTGACAGCACAGCTGTGACTTTTCTTCTCAAAAGGGAGACCTGTCTATTGTTCTGCACGGATGGGAGATCGGAGCAGCCTGTTCTCGTCATCAGTTCAGAAGAAGTTTGCCATCCTGGGTGTGTGCGGAGAAAGAGTGGCTGGACGTCTGCAGCTTCGTCTGGCTTCCTGGGCGTAGTGAAATTTTCTTCTGAATACTAACAACCGTAAACAAATACTGCTTTCCTTGTTCTTGTTTTCAGCTGCTCAGGCACAAACTGGAGGGCCGGCATCACCCTCAAAGGAGATGCTTTTGGAGAACAAGGCTTCTTGCAGATGCCAGCTGGCTACTGCTCCAGCCATAAATCGACTTGTTACGGTACAATTCCATACCAAGCAGAAGCCCGCCAAGTGCACTGTGACCCCAAAGGATACACAGAAACGTGTTACTTTGAAAGTCAGGTGTCCACCCCACTTATCCAACTTCGCTGTTAAGACACACACCGAATCACGAAAACTACATATAAACATGGAAATGCATTTGTAACGTGAGCTTAAGTGAACATAGTAGAATATGAGACGTGTACTATAAAGGCAGCCAATAAAATTGTCGTGAACATGTACAGGAATGAAGAGGCAAAAATAAGACAGTTGATGTGCTAGGTTGATAGGCTTATGGGTGGTCCCCTATCCCCACCCCTACCCAAATATGACTTCACATCTTTTTTCTTTTTCAGTTAAAAAATGTAAAAAACGAGGGCTTCCCTGGTGGCGCAGTAGTTGAGAATCTGCCTGCCAATGCAGGGGACACGGGTTCGAGCCCTGGTCCGGGAAGATCCCACATGCCGCGGAGCAACTGGGCCCGTGAGCCACAACTACTGAGCCTGCGCGTCTGGAGCCTGTGCTCCGCAACGAGAGAGGCCACGATAGTGAGAGGCGCGCGCACCGCGATGAAGAGTGGCCCCCACTTGCCGCAACTAGAGAAAGCCCTCGCACAGAAACAGAGACCCAACACAGCCATAAATAAATTTTTTTTAAAAAATGTAAAAAAAGAAACTTAATCTAGAAAAATGAAGGACACTTTGAGGTCAGCCATAGGAAATGGAGCTCGAGAAGCTTCCTTCTCAGCAAATTCTTCTTAGATTGCCTAGATCTTAACATCTCAAATCAAACTAATTAATTTACAAATGAGAATTATGATTGTCCACAGATATGAGAAATCTCAAGACCGAAAGTCTCACACCTTCTCTCCCTGCGGGAGGAATTCATGGGAGACCGACTGTGCTTCCCAGAAGGGGTTCAGGGAGCACAGGATCCGAAAGGCGGGGATTATAAACACCTGTGCTTGAGGGCCTCCATCTACCGGAGCCTGACACACTCCTGATGGCGGAAGGGGGTTCTGTCCAAACATGACAGAGGAGGCCCCTCTGCAGGGCATTACCGAAAAACAAATAACCACCTAACCAGCAACGACAAACTCTCCCAAAGGGCGATTCTGAAGAGCTTTACATGGAGGGGTACAGGGTTCAGCGTGTGAAAATATGTTTTATTAGGAATGTTCTCTCTTCAAATTCAAAACTAAGTAAACCCCATTTCAATATGCTTCTTGTTATCACCTCTTTCTCTACCCATCACCCCCTCCTCTCTCTCCCTCTTTGAGTCACTTCTTGGATGTCCGCTCTCCCCTTTTTCTTGCCCCTTGTCAAATGTATCATCTACTATGGTATATACATGCGGAGGAAGTACTCTGAAGAAAGAACCCTAGTTCCCCTGTTCATAATAATTTCAGAGAAAACTAATGCAATTGTGCAAATGATAACAGGGTAACAGGTAATAAACTTAGAAAAACATACGATTTCAAAAACTAAAAAACTAAAATACATTCAATTAACACATGTTGCCATAATATTTCCTGAGACTCATTTATACTGGAACTGTTATCACTAAGACACTGGGGGCTGGGGTGAGGGTAGGGAGGGGGAGGAGAGCCACGTTACCACGTGCCTACTTGTTTACAGCTCTGCACAAGTTACCAAGTTGTGATTCAGATTCATTTTAGAGACAGTACTTCATGGGACAATAAAATAAGAAATATTAAAGACTCACTGGAATTGCACAAAACGAAGAATTCACATTTCCAAAGCACACTTTGGAGAATTGTCAGTCCTCCCCCAAACAACCCGAAATCCGACCCTTTAAAACGTTATCATCAAAGAGAAAATTCCGATTTCTGAAGTGTCCAAGCCAAGGCCCAAACCTAGGGACGTAAGTCTTAGAGCACGTCCTGTGAGCGCGGTCCATGAAGCCACGGAGCACCCCGAGGATGCCAGAAGTATGACAGCAGCACCTCACAATCTGCCCTCTGACCCAGGCCATTCTGTGGCTCGGAAGGAAATTCCAGAGACATGACTACAAGTTCCCAGGGAAACTCACTGTTGGGGCTTCTGCTGTTTGGGTCACCGCAGTGTGTCACATCCCTCTCTCCACTTCAGTTTCCTCTGCAGATAAATGAGGACCCAAGGACTCAACTAAGTACCAGAAAGTCACAGGATACCAGAATCGCAATCATTATGAAGCTGTCACATCCAGGAGACGAATAAATGCAACACATTCACAGTGGCCTCAAGAAAGTCAAGCCCACAGTAAATAACTACACAGATAGAAAGGATTTCAGGCAATTAAAAGTTGTTAAAAATATCCATCCGTCTGCTGCTCACACCTAACCTGTACCATGGACACACCAGATATAATATAATAAGTTATTATAGTGTGTATTTCATACATTATAATAAAAGTGCATGAGGGTCAAGAGGGAGGAGATACGGGGATATATGTATATGTATAGCTGATTCATTTTGTTATACAGCAGAAACTAACACACCATTGTAAAGCAATTATACTCCAATAAAGATGTTAAAAAAAAAAAAAGTTCATGAGGGGCCTCTGCCTATAACCTTTAAAAAAAGTTATAAAGGTATATTGTCCATTTTTACTATGATTTTTCCCTCTGTCTGATTTATCTCAAGCTTATTACCTTTTTTTTTGTCTCTAAGTGACATCATATTAAAATAAAGATGCTAATGGAAAGAAAGGAGATACCAAGTATTAGACAGCAGAAGTCTGATTCAGAGAGAATGACTTGGTCCCAGTTTTGCTCCATGACCTCTGGCAAGTTATTTCACCTCTGCCTTTATTATGAGTCTCCTGAGTTCAGAAGGACACACACAGGCATGTCCTTGAGGTTCTTGGCTGCTGAATACAGTCAGAACTGATAAAACCCAGATGAAAGTGACTAAATGTGTGGCCCTATTATAAACAAATTCACATGGCAATGCAATGTAATATAAGAACTGAAGGGACTTCCCTGGTGGCGCAGTGGATAAGACTCCGTGCTCCCAATGCAGGGGGCCCGGGTTCGATCCCAGGTTAGGGAACTAGATCCCACATGCATGCCACAACTAAGAGTTCGCATGCCACAACTAAGGAGCCCGCGAGCCACAACTAAGGAGCCTGCCTGCTGCAAATGAGACCTGGCACAAGCAAATAAATAAATAAATGAATAAATATTAAAAAAAAATGAATGGAAACAGCCTTGCATTCTTCAAAGCTTGACCCGCTGCAAGTGTGCACTTGATGAGGTCATGAGTGCGGCCAGTGTTTCACTGGAGGATCTTTGGAAAGCAGACTGAGGTGTGGCTACTGCCCGGGTCTCTCTGCCTCCAGCGAAAGGAAACTGGGTTTTCTCTGGTGACACAAGAAGAGGAGTCGTGGTGTTGTGTGGGTACTAAGGGCTTGGGGACAGTGGAGGGCTGCGTGGGCAGGTGCGTCACAGGGAAGATCAAATCTGACTCCATATTGGATCTGTCTCTTTTTCTTTAACCTTTGTATCCTATTGCTTTTCCTGCAAGTTAGTCACTGAAAGAATGTTGCCTACAGCCTACAATACACAGGATACCCCATTCTCAAGGCTCTGACCTTTAAAGGTATAACTTTTCCACTCCTAAGAGATAAAAAGTTACAGAACAGAAAATAACATTTGTCTTTTTTTCCCAAATCCATTAATTGCATTATGTTTTCAGTTTTATTTTTTTATATAGCAGGTTCTTATTATTATCTATTTTATATATATTAGTGTATACATGTCAATCCCAATCTCCCAATTCATCACACCACCACCCCCCCGCCCCGCCCCGCCACTTTCCTCCCTTGGTGTCCATACGTTTGTTCTCTACATCTGTGTCTCTATTTCTGCCCTGCAAACCGGTTCATCTGTACCATTTTTCTAGGTTCCACATACATGTGTTAATATACGATATTTGTTTTTCTCTTTCTGACTTACTTCACTCTGTATGACAGTCTCTAGATCCATCCACGTCTCTACAAATGACCCAATTTCGTTCCTTTTTATGGCTGAGTAATATTCCATTGTATATGTGTACCACATCTTCTTTATCCATTCGTCTGTCAATGGGCATTTAGGTTGCTTCTATGACCTGGCTATTGTAAATAGTGCTGCAGTGAACATTGGGGTGCATGTGTCTTTTTGAATTATGGTTTTCTCTGGGTATATGCCCAGGAGTGGGATTGCTGGGTCATAACAACATTTGTCTTGTTGGAGGTTTATAGGAACATTGTGACCAGACCTATGGGGACAGCTGCAAGAATGAAGGATTCCGACAGCAAGAAGTCTGCAACAACCAACCACACCCCTTCCCCTTTTAGTATAAAAGAAGCCTGAATTCCAACCTGGGCAAGCTGGTTCTTTGGGACACGAGTGCATCATCTTCTCGACCTGCTGGCTTTCTGAATAAAGTCGCTATCCATTACCCCAGCAACTCATCTTTTGATTTACTGGCCTGTCATGCAGCAAGCAGCATGAGCTTGGACCCGGTAACAGGTGGACCGTTTTAGTCCCCGACTCTGCCACCCTGCAGACCACTGCTGTGTGTGATCAAGCCACAAGTCCTACTGGACCATCATTCCTCTCCAGATGGGACTGCAGGGGAGAGGGTCAAAAAACATTAATAATCGGTCTCCGGGCCTAAAGTTGAGAAGACAAGGGATAGACTCAGATAGGTCGGAGGAGAGGACAGACAGGGAGCTCCACTGATGGGCTCGTGTGACGCCAGTGGAGAGGAACTCCTACCCAGGGCTCCGCTGTGGGATGTGGGGAAGGAGGGGACTCTTCTCCCCTTCCAACAAGACACTGCAATCTGAGGACAAGCTATAGACATGGAGTCGGACAGGTGCGTCTCAGATACAGAAGGTCAAGGCCCAAGTGGGGAATTTCAGCCCAGGGCCAGAGTGTGACAGATGATTGCTCTCCCCCATCTGAGAGCCAACCCTCTGACTAAATGGTCAGGAGGAAAGGGACACTGCGAGAGCCACATGCAGGGGCCCTGGTTATGCACCACGGACACCACCTTGGCGACCACAGAGCAGTGAAGCCACTGCCGTTCAGTTAACGGAAGTTAACAGGAGTTAACGGAAGTGCAGGTGAGGCCTCCAGCCCCTGGAAGGCAGCAGAGCTTTTCTGAATTACATTCTGACCAGCTGGACACTGGAAGAACGATAACCTGATTGTCCTTTCTCCTGCCACTGCCAGAGCATCTTCCGAAGACAGGATTTTCTTGACCACCCTTTTGAGTATATTAGCAAGATCTCAATCCATTATTCTACCCAAAACACACATATTAACCCATATTCACCTCATTCACAGCACATCTACAGGCAAGCTTTTGCTTTCTACCCAGGCCTAGGGTCCCACAAAGCTTTGGTTCTGCAACCAGAAGAACTAAAGTCTCTGAAGATCCGTGGAGACTCCATGCTACTTGACATTCCATTACTATTGTTATTATTATTTGGAGAGGGATGGGCAAAGGGAATAGAGCTTTCTCATAGGTGAAGGGGAGTTGGGAGTTTCGACCAGAGAGGGAGTCTCAGGCAGCCTGGATAGAGGCCGGCCGGAAACAGAAGGTAGGAATGTCTAGCCAGCAGAATCCTGAGCAGATCTGGATGGAAGGCCTTGGGGAATAAAGGCCTGAGGAGGAGATTCCCGACGTGGTTATAAAACATCCCTCGTTGATTAGCACCGTGGCTACCATTTGTGAGAGATGAGTATCTGAACGCTGGATAACGAGCCCTCTGAGATCTGGCCTCACCTCACCACATCTGGTTTTTTCAAATGCTCTCCTTCCCCAGGCCCCATCCCTGCAATTCCAAGACCAGTCCAAGTCCAGGACTCACCTGCCCTGGACTTCTGAGTTCTGTTTCCCTGAGGGCCACCCTTACCTCAGGGCCTGGCCCATGCTGTCTCTTTTGCCTGGAAACACTTTCTCTTCCCTCATGTACACAAAGGACCATCCCTGCCAGCCTGGTCCAGGCCACGCACCAAGCCAGGGCCTGGAGACACAGCGGTGACCAAAGGAAGCACCATCTTGATTCTCAGAGGTCACTGGCTTGAGGGGAAGACGGACATGACTTTCACTCATTCTTGCAGACTCAGCTGTATTGATACACATGCTTTCTCCTCCCCGTGGGGGGATTTTCCCACCCCTGGCCGGCAGCTACAATGCCAGGCCTGGAGCCTTCCCTCCTGTCCTCCCCAGGTCACTGCGCCGGGGTTTACAGAGGATGGGAGGAGGGCTCTGGGGCCTGACCACCTGGGTTCGTGTCTTATCCCAGCTTCGCTGGGGGCTAGCTGGGTGTAACCCCCCACAAGCACTTTGCCAATTTGTGCCTCACTCCCCAGTCTATGAAATGGAGACCATCCTTGTGCCAACCTCGTGGGGCTGCTGAAAGGAATACCTAAGTTAACACACATAGAGTGTGCATGGCACAGAGTGAGCTCAATATTACCTTTAGAAGTCTCTAGTCAGGGGACTTCCCTGGTGGTGCAGTGGTTAAGAATCCACCTGCCAATGCAGGGGACACGGGTTTGAGCCCTGGTCCGGGAAGATCCCACATGCCACGGAGCAACTAAGCCCGTGAGCCACAACTACTGAGCCTGCGCTCTAGAGCCCGCGAGCCGCAACTACTGAGCCCACGTGCTGCAACTACTGAAGCCCACGTGCCTAGAGCCCATGCTCCGCAACAAGAGAAGCCACCGCAATGAGAAGCCCGCGCACCGTGATTAAGAGTAGCCCCTGCTCACCGCAACTAGAGAAAGCCCGCGCGCAGCAACGAAGACCCAACGCAGCCAAAAAAAAAAAAAAAAAAAAGTCTCTAGTCAGGGAAGGTGACACTCCTCTGAGCAGCAGTGTCAGGGAGACAAGAGACTACGTGTCCTGCCCTGCAGGGCGGAACCCGGTTTTCATCAACTGCTGCCACGCCCCCACCTCCACACCTGCAGGACGGCCTGGGTGAGGCTGCAGCTTTCGGCCACTCATGCCAGGCTGTCTGCCGCTGTGGCCGGATGGGCGAGGACAATGGCCTGGGCGGGCAACATCTGGGTGGCTGTCCCCAGCGCTGAGCAAGTACCAGGTCTTCACAGAGCAGAGTCCACGGGGCCCTGGTGCCGGGTAAAGGGGCTACTCCACCCAGACAGAGCACCTGGAGGTCCGGCCCTCCCCCAAACAGCAATGGCTGCTTTTCATCCCACGCTCCCTGCCAGCGTCCACAGAGAGCTGGTGGAAGGCATGCCGGAGCCAGACGAGGAATGGAGGTTTAGGGGTGCCAGCGTCACGTGTAAGATGACGATGGTGGCGACCACAAGAACTGCCAGGCCACATACACACTCTGTCACTGGAGGAGGAGACGAAGGCCTCTTGCTGGCAAGGAGGCCTCGCCTGTTTCTCTTGGCAGATTCAGGGTGTTATTCTTACTGACAACTGTTCACGACACAGGTGTCTGTGCAGACGTCCTTCAAGGCTGGCTGAGAAGGTATAAACTCTGAAGAAACAAAACATACAAAGAAGCAGCAAGAACCCTTCTAAACCATCCGACATCCCGCTGTTCTCCTTGAAGGGAGGAAAGAAGAAGGAAAATGACACCTGGGCTTTGGCACATGGAGTTCTGGCTTCAGTATCTCAGTGATAGAGTTTTGGTTGAAATGGAGATGCTTTTTCCAAAGGAAAAGGCAAATATCTACACTTTCTTTTGTTCTGATGACTGTACTTGGAATTTTTATAGAAAAGGAGGACTGATGGGGTAGTCTGACGGGGACCCCAGACTCAAGGAAAATGGTTTTTAAAAGTCCAAAAAAAAGATAAGGTTGACTCTGTGGATCGAAAAGAATATTTTTTGTATGAGATCGAAACTTTAACACATAAACTTTAAAGATAAAAACAACACAATAAAAATAAAATTGAATGAGAAAGTGAAGATCGTGACATCCAAAGAACACAAAGTATCCGCATAGAGGATTCCCAAAGGTGACTAGATTGTAGTATAATATATACAACGTGTCAGGGGCATAGAGTACATTATACATATTCTGTATCGATACATAGATGAGAAAGTGTCACAAGTTTAGAGGAACAGAGGTGGAACACTGAAGCTGAGATTTAAAATACGGGAAGTCCAGGGACAATGAAAGAGCCTTTAAAGATACGTTCCAAGCAAGAAGAGCAAGGAAAGGAAAGTTTTCGTTGTTTGGTGCTAATGGATTTTTGTTAAAAGATGAGCTGCTGGACCACTCAGTTTAATCTTCTCAACCAAGAAGGGAAACGGTAGGACTAACGACTAAAAGAATATAAACTAACTGCACCTCTTTCCCTGGAAAAAATCTCAGGTGGTTCATACAGCTAAATATTAAAAATAGATAGGTTTATCAGGTCTTTCTAAGCATAAAAGCAATGGATGAGCCAAAAAGGGAAAATGTATAGATTTGATTACATTTTTAAATAATTTTACTCCATAAATCACCATCAGTAAAAGAAAAGGCAAATGCAAACTTGGGGGGGAGGAGACAACAACTATAATGAAGGCTTACTATGTTAAAGATAAAATTATTTAATTCGTAGATGACTACAAGTTAAGTAGAAGACTACTAATAGCCTACAGGAAATAAAACTAAGATGCAAATGGCTAAAAAGTTCATCTTGTTTGACAGTAATTTCTCCTCTAGAAAAGATCTATCCATCTTTCTAGTAATCCAGAGAGTAATCTAGTGACCGCCCCTCATGAAATAAGAGAAATGGGTTTAAAGGATTATACATAGTAGTGTCCATCATAGTGTGTATTCATTCTGCAAATGTTTATGGTACATAGTTATGTGCCTGGTATTTTACTAGATATATAACGATGAACACAATTTTGTTCCTATACTTAACGAGCTTCTATGTCCAACAGAAGAAATACCCAAGTAAACAGGAGATTACAGTGTAATCTGTGTGACCATGGGGTGGGCATAAGATGCAATGAGGCAGAGGGTCAGGGGGACCCTCACTCATATCTGGAGGATGGGTGAGTGCTCAGGTGAGGAAGTGATATCTGAAGACAGGACGTCGGCAGAGACAACCTGACGTAAGAAGAGCTGGATGGGAGAGAACGTGGCATGTTCTGGAAACATCAGCCAGGCAGTAGAGCTGGGGCACAGGGTGGTGGGTGGGCGTGGAGCAGTGAGAAATACAGCTGGAGAACCCTACTTATGACAACAGGAAGAAGGAGCAACTTATATCAACGGTCTGAGGATGGCTAAACCATTGATGAAATAGTTAAGTATCCACTGGACCACGTTTCCAAATCAATTTAATCCTAACTGGTGTAAAAATGAGGGGAGCCTGGAAAGAGGGTTCTAATTGCAGGTGTTGAGGCTCACTGCCTTAGAAAACACACAAGCAGTTGGTAAATTATAAAGAGATACTAAACATAAGCTCTCCATATCCATATTACCCCCCAACGATTTGTAACCAGACACAGAAAGTGTGCTGACCAAATGTGTAGATGACAAGAGGTTTGTTTAGATGGTAGCTTCCACGTCTACCAGTTGGGGGTCATATTGTTTATGGTTCCAGGTCCTGTTCTTAGTTCACGTGTTAGAAGTACAGCATCCTGAATAATGAAATCAAGAGGTCTCCTACACTCTACTAAGATTAAACTATTTCTGGAAATTTGTGTTTAATTCTGGGTACCATATTTTCAGGTAGGACATGAAAGAAAGCGGAGCAAGACCAAAGAAGGGTAGTCAGACTGGGTAAAGATATGGAAACTATGTCTTCTCGGGGCTGATGGAAAAGCTGCATGCTGGCTTCAGTGAGAGGGACCCTATCATCTATCCCCCATGCAAGACACCTCTGCGAGTGAAAAGGGAGGCTAGCATGGATTCCACGGGGGTACCAGGTATAAACTGGACTGTCCTGGGAAGGCCTGGACGTGGGGACTTGCTAATTTGATGATCTAAGGCTAATCTGATGATTAGGTTTGATAACTGAATGAGAAGGGAGAACTTTGCTTTGGCGGGCAGAAACGGGATCAATGAGTAGAAGTTTCAAAAGACACATCAGATTTCAATAGAAGGGAGAACTTTCTAACAAGCATCACTGTTCAAAATGGAACAAGTTGCCCCACCACCACTGCAAGTAATCAGGAAGGGCCAGAAGACCGTCAGCCTGCGATGCTGTAGAAAGGGTTACTGGACTCTGGGGGAAGGTGGATGGACACATTCTAAGGTATGAGCCATGGATATATGTGCACACCTATAAACAAGAATTCCCCCCAAAAATAGATTCATTCTAATAACTCATGTATTTACTTAAAATGCTTCCTGCTACAATATTACACGTACTTTGATGAAACAAAGAGTCACCACATCCACTGACTGCTTCAGAAGACTTTAAGAAAATCACACTACAGATGGTAGGCACAAACACATTATTCTACTTTTTCCCTTACCAATTTCCTTTGTATAAACGTGCAATCAAAAGTCCTCTAAGGGCTTCCCTGGTGGCGCAGTGGTTAAGAATCTGCCTGCCAACGCAGGGGACACGGGTTCGAGCCCTGGTCCGGGAAGATCCCACATGCCGCGGAGCAACTAAGCCCGTGAGCCACAACTACTGAGCCTGCGCGTCTGGAGCCTGTGCTCCGCAACGGGAGAGGCCACGACAGTGAGAGGCCCACGCACCGCGATGAAGAGTGGCCCCCGCTCTCCACAGCTGGAGAAAGCCCTCGCACAGAAGCGAAGACCCAACACAGCCAAAAATAAATAAATAAATAAATAAACTTTAAAAAAAAAGTCCTCTATTTAGGGACTTCCCTGGTGGTGCAGTGGTGAAGAATCCGCCTGCCAATGCAGGGCACACGGGTTTGATTCCTGGTCCGGGAAGATCCCACATGGCACGAAGCGGCTAAGCCTGTGTACCACAACTACTGAGCCTGCGCTCTAGAGCCCGTAAGCCACAACTACTGAGCCTGCATGCCACAACTACTGAAGCCTGTGTGCCTAGAGCCCGTGCTCTGCAACAAGAAAAGCCACTGCAATGAGAAGCCAACGAAGAGGAGCCCCCACTCGTCACAACTAGAGAAAGCCCACGTGCAGCAACGAAGACCCAACACAGCCAAATAAATAAATAAATAAATAAATTTATTTTTTTAAAAAAGTCCTCTATTTAAAACGCAATGCTCATTGCAGCACTATTTACAATAGCCAGGACATGGAAGCAACCTAAATGTCCATCAACAGAGGAATGGATAAAGAAGATGTGGTACATATACAATGGAATATTACTCAGCCATAAAAAAAATGAAATAATGCCATTTGCAGCAACATGGATGGACTCAGAGATTGTCATACTGAGTGAAGTAAGTCAGAGAAAGACAAATATCATATGATATCACTTATATGTGGAATCTAAAAAAAAGGGTACAAATGAACTTATCTACAAAACAGAAATAGAGTTACAGATGTAGAAAACAAACTTATGGTTACCAGGGGGTAAAGGTGGGGGAGGGATAAATTGGGAGACTGGCATTGACATATACACACTGCTATATATAAAATACATAAGCAACAAGGACCTACTGTATAGCACAGGGAACTCGGCTCAATACTCTGTAATGGCCTATATGGGAAAAGAATCGAAAAAAGAGTGGATATACGTATGTGTATAACTGATTCACATTGCTGTACACCTGAAACTAACACAACACTGTAAATCAACTATACCTCAATAAAAATTAAAAGAAAAACACACACACACAAAACTGCAATGCTGTGTGGGGTGGTTATATGTTTCTGTAGTTGGTTTGCTCTTCATGTAATTGACAACCAAAAACCAATGACATTTTCTTGGTAACATGAATCTGCCTATTTTATTCCAATGTCTAATTCAATCTGTCATTTTAAATTAATTTTTTATTTTTGCTTATGTTGTGCTCAGTGGGATGAGACAACACTATTTATAGCCATGGGTCTTATTAAGCAATAAGTTACCACATTTTTATTGTAAATTATTTTGTTGATCTTAAATTATATATATGTGTGTGTGTATATATATATATGATTGAAATAGAATGACATGACTATCCTAACAGGCACTCAATAAATATTTGTACATGCATTAATATACATTCAAATAACATATATTCTTATATATCATTTCAAGGGCAATTCCAAACTATAGGTACTATAGAACTTGATTTGCATTTAATGAGCTATGTTTTAATTTGCCTATTCTGTAGAAACATACCCCCAAACCCAGGCTCAGAAACACATGCATTCTTTGTGGTTTATATTATCTGCGTGATGACACAGCAAATGAGCAGAATTATCATCAGTCTGCCATCAGTGATAGCTGGGGTGCCTTGCCACACAGATAAGAGAATTTGGGACTGGGTTGTCCCTCCCACAAACAACCCGCTTTGTGTATTATACAGTCAAACTCTCCACTACCCCGAGGGATGTGAGGGGCAGAAAAGAGTATTTTAGACATCCACAAGCTCCTGGAGTTCCATGCTTGGGTCTTTGGTGACTCTGAAGCAAGGTGGGAGAGAACAGATGCCTAAGACAGTGGATTGGTCCCCAGGCCACCTGCTTTCACAGAACCTGCATGAGATACAAAGCAGCCACATGCCACTCGTGCCTGAGTCCAGGGGCCCAGTGCGCAGATGCCAAATCTTCCAGGCTTGGAAGGAAGCGCTCCAGCCCAAGAGCTGATCCTTCTGAGACTCACGCTTAAATCAGATCATATTTCCAATGGCATCACAGCACAGCAGACCCGGGGCACATGGGTGCCTTGATCTGGAAAGCCACAGCCCTGCAGGATGGTCCCAGCTCCAGGAGGTAGGAGCAAGCCCTTGCCGCTCCCCGGCCCAAGGCCCCCAGTAAAAAGCTCTCCAGGGAGAGCTTGGGAACCTGGACTGCTTGCATTGAGGGAAATTTTCACAGCGACCTTAGACGTCGGCACGGGGCAGTCCATCTGGGCTGGAGGCTGCCGCCTAGATGTTTACATAACCGGGTTCTCTGGAAGGGATCCGGCTGGAGTGTCACTGGCAGGGACTGCTCGCTCTTGCATGAGCTGTGCTGGCAGATCTCACCCTCCATTCATCTTGGCGGTTTCAACGCTGGCCGGCTGCCCGGGGCGCCACCGCAGAGGCTTCCTGAAGACCTGCTCCCAGGCCTCCTGCTTCTGCTGCGGCAGCGTCATGGACAGGACAGGACCCCTTGTTCCCCAGCACCATTTACAAATAGGGGCGGGGCATCAGACTAGGAAAGGAAGGGAAATGGGGTGGGGGGAAGGCAGAGGGAGAGGATTCCAAAACCAAAGGAGGGCTCCCACCTCCTTTTCACCCCAGGATGCCCCTCGGTGGCAAGGCGGTCGCAGGGTGTAACGCAGTGCCGTAACATGCAATGGCCACGGCAAATGGGAGAGCTAGAAACATCCTGGGTGCATCTCACTGAGAGCAGTTACAGAAATAAAGACATGATCCTGGATCTGTTAGTCAAATCAAAAATTCTAATTGGACACAGAACGATTTCTCCAAGCTTTCGGCAGGAGGTAATTATTCTGTTGCCTACACAAAGGAAAAAAGGAGGAAACAGAGCCTACTGTTTGGGCTGTTTCCACACAAGAAGGAACGAGAGAAGTTTCTGCTTGTATCGGAACTGATTAAAAGATGGCAGGGTTCCTGATCTTTCCTCTTTCCTGATTTAACCAGGAACGCGGGTGTCAAATGGTTTACACATGTCATTCCAAAGCCTTGGGAACCAAACTTGAGTGTATTTTCAGCATACGCCGGAGAAAAGACCTGGAAATGAGTGTGTGATGAGATCACTTTTTAGGGAAAGGCAGAATCTTAAATATGAACAAATACATGAGGCAGCGATTTCATCTTACATCCTTCAGAGTGTCCAGCATGGAGCTTGAAACACACAAAACTCTTGGGAAGTATGACTGATTGAAAATATGGAGTTACAATTCTTGACTGTGGTGATGGTTTCACAGGTGTGGATATATGTCAAAGCTCATCAAACGGTACACTTTAAACACGTGCAGCTTATTGTGTGTCAATGATACATCAATAAATCCGTTTAAAATATGAGAGAGTCACTCCTTTCACGCATCAAAAAAGGGACAGACCATCAGGATGATCTGAAAAGTCCAATTTGTTTTCGTTGTTGCTGTTACTTTCCTGAATTTTATTATAGCCACGTCTGGTGTACACACACCATACACTTGGCACCTAAGGAACATTCGTTGAGTGAATAAGTGACCGAAGAGTGCAACGTATGGAGCCGTACATCTCAGCAGAGTTCTTCACACTTTGAGGAGAAATTATTTCATTTTTTGTATCTTATATTTTTTAAATTTGAAGTGTGAATTGGATTTACGGTGTTTCTCAGATGTTGTCATATCCAGGACTGAGCCACAAAGTCTTTAAATATCAACTCTGTCTGGCTGAGTCCCACTTCGTGTCTCTGCCTGGAATTTCTCCTTCCCCAGGCCTGTATATGACATACGTAAAGCTGCCCATTCAGCGTCTCCTTCTGGATAGCTGTTAAATATGTCAGACTCAAAGAGAATTACTGACCTACCTTCTTCTGCAAACCATCTCCACCCGCAGCTTTCACCTCTTAGCTAACAGCCATTCTAGCTCTGCATCACCATGTTCTGTCCTCTCACATCTCACTTCCAACTCACCAGAAAATCTCAGAGTATCCAGACCCTGGCCCCTTTTCATCACCTTCACTTTATCACTTGCCCCATTCCTGCAATGGCCAGCCAAGTGGCACCCCTGCTCTTCCCCCTGTCTGTCTTGCAGTCTGGTCCCCATACAGCACCCAAACCGTCCCTGTGCAGCCCAAGTGCGATCAGGGTGCCGCCCATGTCCACACTCTCCAGCGCTCAGTCCCATTTCCCCCAGTGCAGAAGCCTTCAAGGCCCCACGTGATGCCTACCTTTATAACCCCTCACTCGGTCTGCTGTTCCCCCCTCATCTCCTTGCTGTTCCCTACAGGTCACTCTTCTGCCCGGGGCCTGTGATGAGCTCCTTCCTCTGTCTGGAATGTTCCCCCCAGACACCCACATGACTCACCTCTTCACTTCCTTCAAAGCTTTGCTCACATATCACCTTTTCATAACGTCTCCTCCGACTTCTGAATTTAAAATAGCAACCTTGCCATACTTCCCAGCCTCTGCTTTATTTTTCTTACAGCAATTACCACCTTCTAGCACACTATATAATTTACTTATTTATTACGTGTCTTGCCTGCCTCTTCCTCGTAGAGTGCAAGCTCCATGAGGGCAAGAAGTTGGGTTTGTTTTGTTTGCTGACACATTCCTGGGACAGAAGAGGCACATGAGTAAGTGCATGAATCAGAATGACTGGCTGACTCACCAACTGACTGAATGAATGAATAAATGAAGGAACTGCGTGCGCAGGCACGTTCTGCCATTCTGCCAGCTGGGGTGCAAGGCCCGCCCTCATATAAAGGATGTTAGCTGTGCTGCACCATCCTTGTTGTCTTACTGTTTACTCTTTGACACAGACACGTGCAGACAGAGAAGGGCTTACAGACAGGTAAGGACACCAAGCTTAAGCAGGAAAAAAAAAAAAAAACAGTTCCAGCTATATGCAAGCAAGGAAAGAAATGAGACAGCACAATACGTGACAAATAATCACTCATTCATGTTTCTGAGCACCTACCAAATGCCGGGCATAACAGAAGGTGCTTCAGAATCAAAGACAACTAAGTGCAGCCACTATGGAGAACAGTATGGAGCTTCCTTAAAAAAACTAAAAACAGAACAACCATATGATCCTGCAATTCCACCCCCGGGCATATATCCGGGGAAAACTCTAATTCGAAAAGATACATGCACCCCGATGTTCATAGCAGCATTATTTACAATAGTCAAGACATGGAAGCAACCTAAATGTCCAATGTTCATAGCAGCACTATTTACAATAGCCAAGACATGGAAGCAACCTAAATGTCCAATGTTCATAGCAGCACTATTTACAATAGCTGACTCACCAACTGGAAGCAACCCAAATGTCCAACCCAAATGACAGATGAATGGATAAAGAAGATGTGGTGTGTATATATATATATAAAGTAGAATATTACTCAGTCATGAAAAAGAATAAAATAATGCCATAGGCAGCAACACGGATGGACCTAGAGATTATCATACTAAGTGAAGTAAGCCAGACAGAAAAAGACAAATACCTTAATGATATCACTTCTATGTGGAATCTAAAAAAAAAATGATACAAATGAACTTATTTACAAAATAGAAACAGACTCAAAGACAAAGAAAACAAACTTACGGTTACCAAAGGGGAAAGGGAGGGGGGATAAATTAGAAGGTTGGGATTAACAGATACAAACTAGTATACGTAAAAGAGATAAACAACAAGGTCCTACTTGTTGGGAACTATATTCAATATATATATTCAATATCTTATAATGACCTCTCATGGAAAAGAATCAGAAAAAAAATGTGTATATGCGTACATACATACCTGAATCGCTTTGCTGTACACCAGAAACTAATACAATATCGCAATCAACTATAATTAAATTAAAAAAAATAAAGACATGCTCTTTCCCTTAGAAGCTACAGTGAGAGACATACACATTAACGGGTCATTCGAATTTGAGATCAAACTGGAACAGCGACCTGGTGAGATTCCTGTGGGAGAACAGAGGAGGAAGACTCGCTCCACTTGGAGGGACAGGAGGAGGTAACGCTGCAGGCTGGAACTGAAGAATGAGCAGGGGTGTCTGGCAGACAAGGGACAGGACAGGTCTCTTAATCTGAAGGGTGAGTATTTGCAAGAAGCTGACGTCCAGCAAAGGTCAAATGTGCATGGGGAAAGGCAAGGGTGTGTGGTGGTGTATGCACAACAGACTGAGTATCTGTGTCCCCCCGAGAATCCATATGCTAAACACGAACTCCCAATGTGATGGTATCAGGAGGTGGGATATTCGGGAGGTGATGAGGTCATGAGGGTGGAGCCCACGTGAGTGGGATTAGTGCCCTTAGAAAAGGGGCTCCAGAGAGATCCCTCGCCCCATCCCACTGTTTGGCGACACAGTGAGAAGGCCCCATTCATGAACCAGGAAGCAGGTCCTCAGAAGATACCAAATCTGCTGGTGCCTTGACTCCCCAGCCCCCGGAACAGTGAGAAATAAATGTCTGTTATTTATAAGCCACCGAGTGTTTTGTTATGGTTGCCTGAACAGACCAAGACAGTGTATGAAGGATAGTGTGAGAGAAGAAGTTTAAGAAATAAGAAGCTACGAGGTTGTGGTGAGGCCTTTTATTCCATGTTAAGGGCTGTGGTCTACAGGGAATGAAGGGGGGCGGCAAGGAGAGGTAGAGAGAGGGGATGCCTGTGTGCGTGCTTGTGTGTGTGTGTGTGTGTGTGTGCGTGCGTGCAGTAGGATGGTGGTAAAGGGATAAGTGGTGATCATTTTACAATAACTCAGGAAAGAAAGAGGAAAGCTTGAACCATGGCAGTGGCTGTCAGCACCTCGCCCCAAAAGAACTTGGGAAGAAAACATAGGAACAAGGCATTGGAGAAATTGATGGTAAAAGGCCAGAAGAGTTTGATGCTAGTAATGTAGCAAAGAGGAAGAGTGAGGAGACATGGTGAGTCATTTATCACAGGACAATGATTTTTAAGCCTTAGGAGGAAGAGGAACAGGGTAATCAAAAAACCACAGGTGGAACTAGTAATACAAAGGGACACGCAGCAAAGCATTGGCTGACTCTGGGACTACTAGAATAATGAGGCTCCTCTGGGGAACTGTATTTACTGAACACTGATAACTAGCCAAACAAAGACTCCGCTGTTCCAAAGCCGGTCTGACAGGCAGTCTCACCAGGGAGGGTCTGATGGGAAGGGGCAGGCAAATGCTGTGCTATTTCATCATCACCTTCTAGGCAACAGAGAAAGCTGCAGTAACACGAGCTTCCCCGCTCCCACCTTTCCACAAACAAGAAGCAAGGAGGCTCACACATGAACAATTTTCCATTTCCAACATGAAACCCAAAGTCACAGTACAAAATTTATAGTTTTTAGATTTTCTTCAGTTTGGTTTTGTTCGTTCTTTACGAGTGTGATCAGTCCTACCGGCAAGACAAAAAGAACTTAGTCATTTAAAAAAACCAAAGGACTGGGATTCCCTGATGGCGCAGTGGTTAAGAATCTGCCTGCAAATGCAGAGGACACGGGTTCGAGCCCTGGTCTGGGAAGATCCCACATGCCGCAGAGCAGCTGGGCCCGTGAGCCACAACTACTGAGCCTGCGCGCCTGGAGCTTGTGCTCCGCAACAAGAGAGGCCGCAATAGTGAGAGGCCCGCGCACCGCGATGAAGAGTGGCCCCCACTTGCTGCAACTAGAGAAAGCCCTCGCACAGAAACGAAGACCCAACACAGCCATAAAATTAAAAAAAAAAAAAACAAAAAAAACCCGAAGGACTGTGGTTTGGGATATCATTCTTGGATATTATTATCAAGATATATTTGAGTATCTTTCCAAGATATCTGTATCTAAAGGGCACAAAATCTGCATTGATAAAGTTATAACCTTAGGAACAGGAGGGCAGGGAAACTAAACTGTCGTGCGCGAGCGAAAACCACATATTCCACAATAAAGATGGAACCACAAACAAATACCAGTTTACAATTTCTGCATAAAATGACAGACACACTCCACCCTGTCTAGGCAAACGAAGCCTATAAGCTGTCCCTGAAGATCCACCTAAAATATATCCTTGTTCTGGATGTGGTTATTATGTTCTATAAATACTTTCCTTGTTTTTACATTTGTTTAATCCTTTTATTCTGCTGCCCGTGTGTGTGCCTGTTTAATCCATCTCCAGAAGATGGACCATCTCTCATTCTAATTTATTTTATTTAACACTTCAAAGGTTATTAGGTGCTTAGATAATTTTTGATGAATATTCTGCTAATTGGCATGTTGATTTCTCCTACTGTGAGGAAAACTCTCCCAGTATTTTCAGAGCGGTCAGATGGTAGATGCAATTAATAAAACTCACACAAACATGTGGTACACTCAGGTTCTAGGCTTATTTCTTCCATTCACTCGCTGCGTTAAGTACTTGAGTGAAATATAAATAAGAAAATTGGAGGTGAAAATCTTTCTAATTGTTGACCATGAATGGAAAATAACCAAAAATTTTACATACTGATTGGATTGTTGCCTTTGTTGTTAAGAAATAGATGGCATACAACAGGCACATGAAAAGATGCTCCACACTGCTGATTATGAGAGAAATGCAAATCAAAACTACAATGAGGGGACTTACCTGATGGTGCAGTGGTTAAGAATCCGCCTGCCAATGCAGGGGACACGGGTTCGAGCCCTGGTCTGGGAAGATCCCACATGCCGCAGAGCAACTAAGCCCCTGCGCCACAACTACTGAGCCTGTGCTCTAGAGTCTGCGAGCCACAACTACTGAGCCCACGTGCCACAACTACTGAAGCCCGAGCACCTAGAGCCTGTGCTCTGCAACAAGAGAAACCACTGCAGTGAGAAGCCCACGCACCACAACAAAGAGTAGCCCCCGCTCGCCACAACTAGAGAAAGCCCGTGCGCAGCAACGAAGACCCAACTCACCCAAAAATAAGATAAACAAAATAAATAAATTTATTTTTAAAAAAAACCTACAATGAGATATCACCTCACACCAGTCAGAATGGCCATTTTCAAAAAATCTACAAACAATAAATGCTGGAGAGGGTGTGGAGAAAAGGGAACCCTCCTGCACTGTTGGTGGGAATGTAAATTGGTACAGCTGCTATGGAGAACAGTACTAAGGTTCCTTAAAAAACTAAAAAAAGAGTTACCATAAGATCCAGCAATCCCACTCCTGGGCATATACCCAGAGAAAAACTTCATTCAAAAGTATACATGCACCCCAGTGTTCACTGCAGCACTATTTACAACAGCCAGGACATGCAAGCAACCTAAATGTCCACCGACAGATGAATGGATAAAGAAAATGTGGTATATATATATACAATGGAATATTACTCAGCTATAAAAAAGAATGAAATAGTGCCATTTGCAGCAACATGGATTGATCTAGAGATTATCATACTAAGTGAGGTAAGTCAGACAAAGACAAATATTATATGCTATCACATATGTGGAATCTAAAAAATAATACAAATAAATCTATTTATGAAACTAAAATGGCTCACAGACATAGAAAACAAACTTACAGTTACCAAAGGGGAGAGGGAGGGGGGAGGGACAAATTAGGAGTATGTAATTAACAGATACAAACTACTCTACATAAAATAGATAAGCAAGAAGGATTTACTGTATAATAAAGGGAATAATATTCAATATCTTATAATAACCTATATTGGAAAATCATCTGAAAAAATACATACATAACTGAATCACTTTGCTGTACACCCGAAACTAACACAATATTTTAAATCAGCTATACTTCAATTAAAAGAAAAAGGATGGCATAACCATTGACTGACATACCCTTATTTCTACTGGAGAATTTTTTCAAAATAAAAGCCCTAAGAGCTTTCTGATCAATCCTGAAAACTGAAGAATTTCAGAAAGGTAGGGTGATAGAATCCATGAGTGCAAAGGCAAAATCATATTTCTTCTCTTCCTTCCCCTCCCCCAACCAATCCTCACCACTTTAATGTTCCTGGACTCAGTCAAGACTCATGGGTACAGCAGGATGCCACCAATTCTTAATAAGCCTCCTCCGTCCCAATAAGGAGAGGATCACTAGGGTGATGTCTTTACCGGCAGAATCCTTCCTGCAAGGCTGGGTGACACTTATGGAGTATCAGAGCTAATGTTTTTTTTTTTTTTTTTTCTTAACGCTACTTTCTATTTATAAAATACACTCCAGGATTGTAGGTAAGGAGGTGCCATTTATTTCAGTAATACCTCCACTTCCACGGCCAGTGGCCTTCTTACACCCCTCAAGTTTTAAACCTCCTGCAGTTAGTCCTGTTGGGGCTTCCAGGGACATAAGCAAGCCAAGCAGAGAGGGGAGACTGCAAAGACAAAATTTCTGATTCTAGAAGAGGCGCCCTTATTTTTTTTGTGCTGGGTGCTTCACGGATATCACCTCATTGGCTCCACTGAATATAACTTTTCTGATAAATAAGAAAACCGAGGCTCAGAGAGATTCAGTAATTTACCCAAGGCCTCACAGCCAGGAAGGGGCAGAGCCAGAAGTCCAAGCCCGGGGGACATGACACCACAGCCCTACCCCCTCTGTGCCAAACCACGTGGTCAGGGACTCTAGTCTTGGCCCTGCAACGGAGACCCCGGCGAGGTCCCTGAACATCTGTGAGCATCTCCTCATTTGTAAAAATGATCTCTATGCCCCCTTTCACTCCAAAAATTCCATCCGAGATGTCCAACTTGATGGAGAATCCCCAAATCTCGTATGTGCGTGGTCCACAGTCTCTGCTCAACATTTAGTGTGACTGCAGCCCTTGATGCTTTACTGTGATCCGTGGTCTCTGCTCTCCTGCCAAGACCTGCCGGCTACATCTGTGCTACTGGTCACTCTGTAGTTACTCTGTTACAAAACACTCAACCACCCCAATAAAAGGGGATTGAGAAGGCAGAACACTGCCCTGCATTGTGCTCCGCTCCCATCGTTCTTGTCCTCACCACCCTCCCCTCTTTTCTGCTCTCTCTCTGAGCAACACAGAAATAAGTATCCAATATCTCTCGGGGGTAACCAGAGGGTGCAGAGAAATCGGTGAGCCCGCAGTGCACTACCCACTGTGTGTAGGTGTGTTGCCCAGCACCAGAGGGTTCCACACTATTAGGGTTTCCTAGTTTGGGTTTGTCACAAGTATATAGTTTTTCACAGGCATGTGGGGAGAGCATAATTGTGCATTTTATGGTTATGAATGGCACAGCCTGGCAATTCTCCGATTATTATTTCCATTTGCTGTCATGCATTATCAATCTAATTCCCCATTACATGCCATTTTTTTCATGCATTCCTCATACAGCAAGGACAAAGAAAGGCAAAAGCCCTGCAAAGAAGTCTGTATCACCAGAAGAACAGGCTAACTCTGATGGAAATTGTGGAGTTAGAGCCCAAGGTTGAGAGGATAGCTTTTGGCTAATTCGAAGTACCGTCAAAAAGTTTGGTATTCTGCATGAGTACCAAGACAGGCAAGGTATTGCTAAATGGGAATGAGGGGCCACACCACAGAACAGACTTATAAAAAATGTTAGATACAGGAGGACCTAAGAGGACATTTTTCTTTAGACCACTGGGTTTTCCAGGTTTCTGAAGATGCTGAAATATATCAGTGTTGCAGTTGGTATGAAGAGTCACTCAGTGAATTTTCTTATTCAAACAGGATCTACTGAGTGCCCACCATGAGCAGAGGGTAAAGGTAGGGATCCTTCAGTGAACAGAAAGTGCGCAGTAACTATGGACTGGCAAATAATCACTAATAAGATAGGAGCAAGATGGTGCGTGTGAAGGTAGTCAGAGTTTGGGGAGAAGGGTGTGCGTGTGCAAATGTTCTTGACCACCTACAACTCACGTCTTCTTGCACTGCATCAAGGAATGGCCAGAGCTTCAGTTTTAAAACAAAAAAACAGAAACCACCACATACGATGGAGATCAGGCTTTGTAACAAGTTGGCTCCTATCAGCTCCATCTCTGAACTGGAGTTAGCGATGCTTGATCATCTACAGAGGGGTTACCCATTCAGTTCAAATGGAACCTACAAGCCTATTTTTTCTTGATCATTTGGTAGTCATAAGATTACTGAACTGAACCAGATCCCTTCAATCCCTTCCAACAACCATGGCCTTTATTCTGAGCAGTAATTTCCATCTTCAAGGAGAAAAGTATTTCTCTTTTGGGGAAAAAATACCTAATTTCTACTGATAAAGTAAAGAATTGAACACACAACCCCCTGCCCACAAACACACATACTCACTCACTCAACAGCACCCAAAATAAGCATTAATGCAACTCACTAAATGGTAGCAAGAGCTCTGATCGTCTTCTGAGAAAGTAAGAGAGGCATAATGATAGATACTTTTAGGATAATGCGGCTAGCGGTAGAGATGGTAGCCTCAAAAGTAAGGGTGTGTCTAAATCATTCCTTATAAATAAGAGAAAGACATGCTGATCCCACAGGACAGGGGAAAGAGTGGCAGCTGACGGATTTAGGGAACCAAAAGGAAAGTGCTGTGGAGAGAATTTCTGATAAGCTGCATTTATGCTGATTTGGAAAACTCGCAAAAGAGAGTAGCAAAACCAGCAGGCTTTGTGTGCAGTGGCGACCCTGGAGCCCAGAGTTCCAAGAGCTATTGTAGCAGCTCTTCAGATTAAATGTCCTGGAAAATGCAAAAACAGAAATGGAAAATACTGCCAATACACTTCAGTCTGATTACGGCTAGAATAAACAGCATAAGATAAAATACTCAAATCTCATCCTTCCCCAACAGGTTCGACTTTTAGTGGCCACTTTTCCCAGATTCTTTAAGTCTTTGATTTTGCTTACGGTAGGAAAAGTTCAAGCATCTATGTATCTTACATAACTGATGGAATGATCCTTTCTCTTCCTTTTCTCCCATCAACTCCTACCTTTTAGGAGACATCCAATATCTACTTTTGTTCCTTTAACTACCTATTCAGAGAGCAATGGACAGCAAAGAATCAGAAATGGACAAGATGGAGAGAACGGATAACCAGTGCCCTGGGGAGGTTATGAGTACGTGCTAATCCTGTAAGGTAGTTCCTCTTTTGCATCTTTAGCTCAAGAGGAATGTAGTTTTTGAAATTTAGATCGAAGATCTTTATCCCATGGCTTCTCTCCCCATGAGGTCTCAGAGATCCTTTCTAATAGAGATGCTGGAATTTTTCACAATGAATAAACCCAAATAGAGAATTTCTGCCACAAAGATTACTGACACATCAGCTGATATCCAAAAATAAATAAGATAAATAAATAAATAAAAGATAGGAATGAAAGCCATTGGTGAATCTAGACTTATACATTCTGATACTGTGTAGAGTGTGGTTTAAACTAACTTCAAAACCTATTTAACTGTTAGCATGTCTTTCTCACTTTACCTAGTTTAAATGGAAATTCTCCAGAAGCTACACTGTTCCTTTTTTTAAAAAAAGTATTGACATATGCAAAAATTTCTCAGAACAAAGCTTGAGTTTTGAATGTGCCCCATCATATTTTCAGTCATTCAGTGTGTCAGGCTAAATGCAACTCTTAGAACTGATAAGTATATGACAAATGAATAAAACTCTAAGTCTTTTACTTATACACACACACTAGCACTAATAACGTGAGCACGAGTGGTATATTTACTCAGTAAAGTCAGTAATGATCTTCTTTGGAGGCAGTCATACTCAACCCCACATTTACTAAATACAAAGGTACCCTGACAGGTCCCCTCAATTCCCTGGACCTTTCATCTCATCACTGCCTCTCCCATCACAAATTGATCACACTTTCTCATCAGCTCATAGAGGCTGACTCAAGGGCCCCTTTCTTTTACAACTCTGGCATTCTCACTAGTCCACAGAACCTTTTGCCAAGTTCCAGAACACAAGCAAGGATTCATTCTTTTTTTGTTTTTTTGGCCGCACTGTGTAGCATGTAGGATCTTAGCTCCCCAACCAGGGATCGAACCCGTGCCCCTGGCAGTGAAGCAGGAAGTCTTAACCACTGGACGGCCGGGGAAGTCCCAAGGACTCATTCTTGGTTTATTCTTTGACCTCAGACTGTAACTGGGCCGTTACAATAAAGCTGAGCACCACCCACATCTGGGAGGCAGATCTCATGGATTATGAAATCAGTGACTCACTGAACCTCAAGGGGTTTCGGTTTCTCCCATGACAAGATCATGTTAATGGCACTTGCCACCTGCTAGGCTGTCAGGGGACTTGGCAACAATGTCTACAAATTACAAAGAGGCCCTATGCCATAAATAACAAGTCTTATTAATAAAATTAGTTCAAGTGCCAGAAAGAATATTACCAACAACAGTGGCAGATCACACTTGGTCAGAAAAAAAGTGGGTGGAGGAATCAAAAAATGGGCAGAAGATCTAAATAGACATTTCTCCAAAGAAGACACACAGATGGCCAACAGGCACATGAAAAGATGCTCAACAACACTAATTATGAGAGAAATGCAAATCAAAACTACAATGAGGTATCACCTCACACCGGTCAGAATGGCCATCGTCAAAGAGTCTACAAATAACAAATGCTGGAGAGGGTGTGGAGAAAAGGAACCCTCCTATACTGTTGGTGGGAACATAAACTGGTGCACCCACTATGGAAAACAGTATGGAGGCTCCTTAAAAAGCAAAAATAGAACTACCATACGACCCAGCAATCCCCCTCCTGGGCATATATCTGGAGAAAAACATGGTTCGAAAGGATACATGCACCCCAGTGTTCATTACAGCGCTGTTTACAATAGCCAAGACACGGAAGCAACCTAAATGTCCATTGACAGATGAATGGACAAAGAAGATGTGGTACATATATACAATGGAATATTACTCAGCTATTAAAAAGAATGAAATAATGCCATTTGCAGCCACATGGATGGACCTGGAGATTATCATACTAAGTAAAGTAAGTCAGAGAAAAACAAATATCATACGATATCACTTATATGCGGAATCTAAAAAAAAAAAAAAAGATACAAATGAACTTATTTACAAAACAGAAACAGACTCACAAACAGAGAAACAAACTTATGGTTACCAAAGGGGAAAGGCAGGGAAGGAATAAATTAGGAGTTTGGGGTTAACAGATACACACTACTACGTATGAAATAGATAATCATCAAGGACCTACGGTATAGCACAGGGAACTATATTCAACATCTTGTAATAACCTATAATGGAAAAGAATCTAAGAAAGAATATATATATGTATATATGTATACACACACATATATGTATTAATCACTTTTCTGTACACTAACATGACTGAAACTAACATGACATTGTAAATCAACTATATTTCAAGAAAAAAAATTTTTTAAAGTGGGTGGAGGGATTTTCTGATCCTCATTTCAACTAACACTATTCCCTTTTAACACAAGAAGAGTTTAATGTTGTTGTTGTTTTTCTAAAAGGTTACTTCTACCCACACAATTTTGCACATCAAGCATCACTTTTTTCCAAGTTATTTGGAGGCAACACTGTATTTACTAGCAGGGCAATATAGTGTTGATTTCAAAGCAAGTCCAAATATTGCTTCCAATCAAATTAACTGCAGCTATTTAACCTCTGGGACCAAAGAGATTCAAGTCTATCTGCTGCGGGACCCCCCCATTCCTGGTGTACCTTAAATAAACCCAGATTTCATTCACAGCAGAAGGGACCCCTCAGCCAACAGAAGAGGCTCATCCTCTGACCCTCTAGGTTGCAAGAGATGAACACGCTGAGAATCAAAATCAGATTTCTGCTGATCTGAAGGTTTAGTCTTCCCACCATGTCCAAGTCAGACTCCAAAAGGGGGCCAAACGCTAGGAACGAACTTGAAGCAATTTAAAAACCAGAAACAAAACAAATGAAATGTGTCCTCCCATCCGCCCCCCCACCCCCCCATCAACCTCCCACTTTGTTGCACATTGGAAAAATGGCACACAGAGCTAAGTTCTACTACGTGTACGGAATAGATTTTGCATCCAACTCCTGAGACAGTTCCCCCAGGGTCAGCGGTGGCTTCCCTGGATGAAGTCATAAGTTTGCCCCTGGCTCTTGGACTGGTGCTTTCCCCGAACATCACAGTCATGCTTTGAGAAAAGGACCAGACTTATAGTGCCGAGGTGTTAGAGGTATGTGAGAAGCTGTTCAAAACCCACTCAGGTAAATGCAGATCAAATCAGCCTGACCAGGTGTCTAAATACAGCTGGGGCTACTCCAACACTGAATAAGCCATCCCCACCGAAGAGCTCGGATTTAGAAGTGTGCTTGGCTTAGGTGTTCTGAGAATCCCTTTCACCAGATGCTGGGAGGATTCAAACTGAGAGAAGCCAGAACAGCGGTCACAACCTCTGCTGGGATGTTCCATTCATAGGGCAGAAAGCCTCCTCCATCCACGGGGAGGTCAGGGGATCGCCTTTCCCAGCAAGCAGAGCTTCCGGGGGGACCGGCATTGCTGCACCGTTCAGAACGAGCGTGTCTATTAAGAAGCCTCCGCCAGACCTATTATTAGAACAGCCATCCCTTGGAAATTTCGCAGAATTTGCTTGAATCTACCGAGCAGTCACTCTCCTAACGAGGTACTGGAGAAAAGGCACCGAGTTCCTGACTACACACGGGCAGCCCACACGGCTCTCCAAGTACAGGACCGGTTCATCTTTTCTAAGTGCAATAGGCGCCCACATTTGGGCAGTTGCCTGCAATACAGAAGCACTGCGTTTGGGGGGTTCGTCCTGAAGGGGGTTCCCTCCTCTCCTCCTCCTCCTCCCCCCGCTGTCTCCCTGCATTAAACTTGCTGCAGCCATTTGGAGTGTGAGAGAGCAGTCCATTTTAGCAGTCCCAGGCAGCCGGCGATCTTGCAGCCTGCCTCCTGAACCCACCCAAAGAACAGGACTGCCCTGTCACTTCCAGAAAAACGGTTAGAAAAAAAAAAAAAAAAAAAGAACAAAATCACGCCCACGTCTGCCTGCAGCAAGGTCCTTTCCTTTCTCCCCGGGTAGACCCAGCCAGTGTGAGGTCGAGATGCCAAAGAAAGTGGGTGCGGGGAGAGCGGGTAGCAGGAGGGAGTAGAGTCTGTGCCGCACGTGGGGTGTGCACTGGAACAATGTCACATCTGCGGCATTAAATGCTCTACGTCCTCCGTAAAGCAGAAGTGTCATGTCCCTCTCACCGGCCCAGAAATGGACCCAGAAGTGCTGCAGAATCCACCGCCTGCCCGCAGTCGCGGCTGGGAAACAAAGACACATTACCTTTTATTCGTGGCGCTTCCCGGGGAGCCGAGGAACTTCAGGTTTGCAGCGGCGGATCCGCCGAAACGGGCGTCCCATGCGCCCCGGGTGCGCAGGCCCGGGGCCTAGCCGGCGGCATCCGCGCCCAGCGCCTCCGCCCCCGCCTCCGCCGCGCGGCGCCCGCAGCCGCCCCGCCGGTCCCCGCGCGCCCCCGCCGCCGCCGCCCCGCCGCCCCGCCGCCGCCGCCCCGCCGCCCCGCCGCCCCCGCGGGTCCCAGTCAGCCCATCGCCCGCTCGCGCCGCTCACGCCGAGCCTGGCCGCGCGCCAGGGCGCACCGCCGCCGGCCCGCCCCTCGCCCGCGCGCCGAGCACCGTGCCGCCGCGCCCGGCCCTCCGCATCGCGGTCGGCCCCGCGCGGCGCCCCCGGGCACGGCGAGCGCGCTCGGGGCGACCGGCGGCCGGCGGCCGGGGGCTAGGCCGGCTCCGGCGAGTCCCGCGCGGCCGAGCGCGCCGCCGCCTCCCGCGCGCGCCGCGGGGCACCCCCGAGAGCCGCCCGCACGCGGACAACAATGAACGTGCCGGCCCGGCCCGGCCCCTGCGCAGCCCACGAGCCCCCGGTTCCCGCTCCGCCGCACACGCGATCGGGACCAAGTTAGGTCCCGAATCAGCCGCCGAGCCGCAGAGGCTGCGCGGAGCCAGAGGCGTGCGCGAGAGGAGCGGGGATTCCGAGCCCGAGGACCGCCCGCGCACCCGGCGCCGTCCCCGACAAACCCACAGAAACCCGCCGCGGGAGGCCCCCTCCCACCCTGGGAGCCGGAGGAAGAGGCTACCTTGGCTGAACTTGGCGGAAGGTGCAGCTCTTATCCCTCGATCTAGTCCAGTTTTCTTGCATTAATCTCCCCTCAACTCTTTGGAAATGGAAGTTCCTGTGAGATAACCCAGTCGTGGGGCTATTGTCAGGATTCGCAACAATTACTGCGGAGGGGAGACTCCCATTTCCAGAGCCTGGGGGAGGAAGACGGCCTGACACGTTCTCTTTCCAAAAAAGAGAAACACACTGGGAGACTATCCCGAGAACAGTAACTCAATTCACATTGTATGTCTAAATGTTTATTACTTCAGGAGCTCAATTTGCCTTAGACACTTTTTTTTCCCCCCTTTTTTCATGAATTGTCAAAACACGGTTGATGAAATAAAGGGAGAAGGAGGCGGGAGCACCCGCTTAGCGAAGGTGGAAAAGCCAGCTTGTCTCAGAGGTAAAATCTTTCCCTAGAACTCACTCGTCACTTGAATTCCCAATATCCATCCACCCGTCCATCCACCCATCCATCCATCCAACCATCCACCCATCCTTCAAGGGAGGGACTGTTTCCCTTTTCACCATAGTTTGAAGGAGACCCAGGTATACTGATACCATTATTTCCAGGACACGGGCAGGAGTGAAAACTTACAAACTTTATAATAAAAAGAAATCTCACACATCCTGTCTTCCAACTGATCTTTCCAGACACATAGCTTGTGTGTTCTCTGATGATCTCTGGTGAACATTTTTGACAGTTCAAGAAGGCCTCACAATCCACAGAAGGGAAACATCTAACTTTTCCTCCAAGTCAGTGTTGGAGGAAAAGGTGAACGCCTGTGAGAAGGACTACCCATCTTATTTCAGGCGGTGGTGATCACATGCTCCTGGCTGGGGGACTTGATTATCTGAATCTGAGGAATGGGAAGCTGAATGGGAGGTTTCTGTATTTTTGAAGTCCTTGAGGATTGTTCTCATGCCAAGCCCGGTTCTTTCATGGTGCAATTGAAGCCCATCTCCTCGTGTTCTGAGGCCTTTAGAGGGAATATTATTGCTTTGGAAGCAGATTATTTCCAGTGCTGCTTTGTTTTGACTGCAACACCCAACAGGTGGGGATCGAGGAAATGTTCAAACCTTTCTCTTCCGACAGTTTACATCCTTAGAAGAGTCTTTGGATTCCATCTACATCCACCTCCTGCCTTTCCACCTTGGCCGCTGGAATTCTCAATATGTCCTGAATCAAGCTGACCCACTGGTAAAGCCCCTTTCCAGGTTCCCTGTCTCACTAAACAGCATCCTTCCTCTCCCCACAGGGACAGAGAGATCTTTCCTCTCCCTCCTTTTACTCATTCCTCACTGTCAAATTATCACCAAGCCTATCCTCATAAATAGATCTGGAAAGTTCCTTGGGAGCAGCCCCTTGTCTGACTTGTTCCAACAGTGCCTGGTGCCCATTGCTTAATCTTTGTTGCATGAGTAGGCCCTGCCCCTAGCCTTGGTCAGTGTACATCACCTTTCACCGCCATGTCTCTAGCAACCTCCTGACTGGACCCCAGTCTTGTCTCTCAAATGCATTCACCACACCACCTGGAGTCACTCTCCTGAAACTCACATCTGATCATAGGATTTCTTTGCTTGAACCCATTCAAGGTTTCCCTGGCTCTTAGGAATAAAGTCCTTGCTTCTTTAGATGGCTGGGATGTCCCGAGCATAAGGCCCTCCTCATCCGTCCAGCCTTGTCTGCGGCCACCAGACCCATCGCTCTCTCTTCCCTTCAGCTCCATAACCCTATTCCAGGTCCCCTGTGTTCCTGGTTCTCATTGGTCCCCTTGTCCCCCAGCAGCCCATGACTGTAGAAGCCACTCCAATCATGTCACATCTCTGCTTACAACTATCCGGGCTTCTCACTGCTCCTGAAGTATCCTCCCCATCGTCATCCCGTGTTATTCTCCGAGTCCCTCTCTATGATTTGCCACCAGGCCACTTTTCTGCCCGTGAATGACTCTTTCCTTTTCTTGGCTTTTGCATGTCTTGTTTCTCCTGCCTGGAATGCTCATCGCCCGCCCCCGCCCCGCCCCACCCACTCTTTGTATAGCTGGCTCCTCGCCATCCTTCAGGTTTCTGCTCAAACCCTGCCTCCTAGATAAGCTTCCCTGATCAGCACGTGGGAAGTGACCTCCCCAGCTGCTCTTTGTATCATTAGCCTGTTTATTTCCTTCTTAACTATGATTGGTATTCACAGCTGCGTGTGAAAGGCACAGACTGATGTCAGACTTCCAGAGCCTGGCTCTTGCCTCAGCCACCTGCTAACTGTACAACCTTGGGCAAGTATCTTAACCTCTCTGTGCCTCAGTTTTCTCACCTATGAATTGGGGACCATAATACTACCTACCTCATAGCGTTGTTATAAGGATTAAATGAATCAATATACGTGAAAAACTTAGAACAGGACCTGGCAATATAAGCATATACATGTGAGGGCCTTTATGTGTTTTATTCTCACTCTGTCCCCATGGCCTAGGCTAGTCCCCAACACAGGCTGTCTTTACCCCCTAAGTCTTTTGTGTTTGGAGTCCAAACTGAGAATGGATACAAATTTCGGGAAGAAAAACTACATTTGAAGAATTTAAGTACTGAGAGAAATAGGCCATGGTAAAACTTGATGAATGAGATGAAAATTCAAACTTAAATCATCTGGAAGTTAATGAAAATATGAAGGAAATATATTCTCTGTTTCACCAACAGTGATCCTTGGAGTCCATGGATGACAAGCTTTGCCAGTCAGAATTTTGTAATGGTCTGTTTTCCGAAGAGAGGCCAATTCTACCACTGACAATTCAGGCAGTTTCTTGCAAAGACATAAAGAATCAAAGGATCTTTGCAAAGTGTTGGACCATCGGCCAGCCCTAACATGTAGTTGTGATGAAAGAATAGAGCATGTTTCCATTTTCAGCTCGAGTGTGATGCTTTTTGAAGAATCTTAACTGAAAAAAGAAACATGGAAGGCTGGTTTCTGGACATATGCCTTTGTGTTTTGCTTTTACTGCTGGAGAAGATTCAGAAAGAAGGAGAAATACTTTTCCTTTGGTTCTTCCAGAGGGCAAGCAGGACTTTGAGACCTGATTACCAGGGGTTCTCACAAAGAGTTAGGGAGCTTTGTATTGAAAGGAGCTAAAGTCTCCAAGAGAGGAGAGGTGCTCTGAAGCTTGAAAATGGGGAATGGAGAAAAGCATGGAGAAAGGCAGTAGCACCCCCGGAGGAAGGAAAGGGGTGCCACCTGCAATTGGAGAGACCTGTACTCCATGTCTACAGAGTGCCTCAAGAGGGCGCTGGTCACCTGCTGGGGCAGCCTGAGGACAATGGAGGAAGGTACCAAATGCTAAGAGGTGTGTCTTAGGCACAGCAAAGGATCTTGGGGTTCGGCCAGGAGGGATGGAGTCTTTGGCTTTAAAATGGACCTCAAGTTCTTGGGTACGTGAGCATCTCAGTGGCATCTATGCTGGATCAATGACAAGAGACCCTTTTCCTGTCATGAGGTATTGATAGAATGTGAGTTGGTGGAGAGGAAAGAATGAGTGAATTCCTGCCACCTTGGTGAGTGAGGACGTAGATTGAACTGGGTTTAGAGGAGTAAACTAATGTGAATTTCTTACACCCAAAGTTGCAGAGCAAAAATTAGACCCACTTCACTAATAGAAAGTATCTGGTTCTTAACTCTGGGGTCTGCAGTCACAGCTTTCCTAACAAGCTCGGGGCAGTACATGGAGCCGTTAGGAGAAGATGCCTCAGCTTGGATCTTAGCCAGAGTACCACTGCTGCTGGAGAACGATGATCCCCACTCATTCCTTTGTGTATCTGCCCAGCTGAGGACAGATACCAGCGTGGGCTGGATCTGAGTCTGGGCTGCACAATCCTTTGCTAAGAACCAATAACATGGGACAGCCCTGGAATCCTGCTCTGAAGGCGCAGTGTGACCTTGAACAAGTCTCTTAATTTTTTGGTGCCCGTTTCTTCACCTTTAAAACTGGTCTGAGAATCATCTCTCTCTCTCTCTAGCCTTATGAAGACCATGGATTCAACACATATTAAATATTTTCAAAACCACACAACTGATGACAGTTGATAACTAACATTATTACGAGTGCATATTCTGTGCCAGGCACAGTGCTAAGAACTTTCCAAAACATTCATTGATCATCACAAGATTCCTATGAGGTGGAAGTTATTTTTTCTCTCTCTTCTATGGATGAAGAACCTGGGGTCTAAAAAGGTGAAGTAACAAGCTGAGGGGACTCTGTGTATCAGATTTGAACCCAGAGTCATCCTTTTGTGACCCTGAGCTCTTATCTTGCAAGCTTGACTACCTCATACTAATACAAATGAAATATATTGGCAATCACGGTGAGCATGGCCACGCACTTACTTTATATACACTATTAATTACGGATTGAGCCACAGTTGGAGTTGGGTAGCATCTAGGAGGTGATAGTATGTTGTGTTGTTACATTAGTTTCTAAGCTGCACCAAACAGACATTGATTTACATTCCATTCAGATGTTTCCGGAAAATAATACTGGCATCTTTTCCTTCTACTTTCACCAGATTTTGAGGATAGAGCAAGACTCCTCTGGGGCAGGTTAAAGTCCTTGACTGGTTTTAAGTGAACCCTAATACATTTTTATACCCAATCCTTTTCTCTCCTCACTCCCAGGTCAATTAAAGGCCAATTCTGAGCCACTTCAATCAAAAAGAAAGAATTCCATCTCCTCTCCTGGCCAGACAGCTAGCACTTAAGACTGCGGTCCCTGGGGTATATGAAGAAACCATCTAATAACTGTGTTTTAGCTCGTTATTTTTTTAAATAGCAATGTCATTTTTTTAATAGCTATGTTTTATAATCTTGTTATGTTCTCATTACATGAGATTGTTGCTTATTATTTTTTCCTGGTTGGGGATCCTGATTTAGACTGTCTCAACTCAGGGCAGTAAAAACCCAGGGCAAGTAATTGTGAAACACAGACAAGAATCAATCAAAACATCACAAGCTAATTAATGTCATTTGGAGCCCCTGGGAGCAGCTGTATTATATAGTGAGTACCATACTATAAAATCGGTGTACATTAGAAATACACTCAAGGACATAGGTTAACTCTCTCACCAAACCCTTTCTGTTCATTTGCTCTGAAATATATATTAACCGTAGTTAAGACTCACTTGGCACTTACCAGGTGCCAGATACTGCTTATGTGCTTTATATACAATAACTCATTTAATCTTCTCAACAGCCCTGGGAGGTCGGTGCTATTATTAGCCCCATTTGGAAGGAAGGGAATAAGTCAGGGAGAGAGTTTATAACCCACCTCAAGTCCTACAGATGAAAAGTAGGCAACAGCCCGTTATCAAACTTGGGTGGTCTGAGTTCCGAGCTGAGATTATTAACCCTCACTCATCTCACCGTCCATTGGTCAAGTATTTGGAGGCACTGCATCCCTTATTACCTAACACAGTACCTATCAGCTGGGACTCAATACTCGTTATTTATTCGTGGGCCCATCACCTCGTTATGAAAGGGAGTTAAAACAGAAATATTTGTGAAATTGAATAGAAAAAATTTTTCAGCAAGCATTCCTTTTTTGGTTGGAACTTATAATAGAGAGAAGGCTTCTGTGCAGGTGACATCAATTACTCAGTCTCTCAAGCAAGCAATAAGAACATATTGGAACCATGAGCCAGTTTAGGAGGAAGGCCCCCCGGATTTAAGAGAACAGAGGCACCTGTGCCCCAGGGAGAAAAGGCAAGTCAGTTTCCTGGAGTTGAGATGGGGCTGAAAACTGTCATCGAGTGATGACTTGTGATGTGATGATATTTTTCCTGCCACCAAATAAAGATCAGACCCACCCCAGATTACAATGGCAAAGAATTTGCTATAATTCACGTTATAAATAAGGTGGGTTCAGTGAAGCAAGTTTCTAAGGTTCTGACTCAAATAGGCAGTTGGTTAGGCTGTTTGCTGAGATATGGATTGGATACGCAAGATTAGAACTCAGAAAGAGATATCTGGGTGGAAAAGAAAAAAGGTTGGCGACGCCTGTACATAGAGGGCACTTAAACCTAGGGAAATTGACAAGGTTGTCCAGGAAAGATACTGGCGGGGGGGAAAAGAGGGCTCAGGACCTAGCTCTCAGGCAGACTTAAGCCAGCATCGGAATCACCTGGAAGGCTTGTCAAAAGAGATCACTGGGTCTCACCTCCCCCAGGCCCCCCAGAGTTTCTGATTCATAAGTCTGGGCTGTGGTGCAAGGATCTGCATTTCTAGTAAGTTCCTGGGATGCTGACGCTGCCGGTCTCCGAGCATCTCTCCTCTGCCAGAGCGGTCTTCGCTCTGCTCCTGGCACCCTGGCCTCCCTGCTGTTGTCCAGACTCATCAGACTCTCTCTAGCCCAGGACCTTTGCACCTCCCTCTGCCTGGAATGCACCTCCCCAGATATCAGCCCAATCAAGCCCAAACCTTTTTCAGGTCCCTGCTCAAATATCACCTGCTTAGAGAGATCCTTTCTGACCATCTTTTTTTTTTTTTTTTTTCCAGTAGCAAGAAATGGAAGCAAGTTTTATTTCTTTTTCATAGCTGTCACTCAATTCTTCAAATGCCAAACTCACTGTGATCTATGACCATCTTTCTTAAAAAAGCAACTCCTCCCTCTTGCCCTCCTGCTTCTGCCCCTCACCCTCATCCCTTCCCTGGTTTATTTTTCTCGGTTTCCCTTATCACCTTCTAACAGACTATACAACTTATTTGTTTGTATGTTTTGTTCATTATCTGTCTCTCCCAGGAGAGCAGGGATTTACCTCTGTTTTCTTTTTGGCTGACTCTCTTGAACCTAGAATAGTCCCTGGCACATATTAGACGTTCAATGAGTATTCATTGAAGGATGAATTAAATGAAGGAATAAACATTCTTGCCTGTAGAATTGTGGTTTTAAGAATTTAATTCTGATGGCAACCCTTCATAACTGGTTGCCTCCATATCAAAAATGAATATGACCATGTTGTTCCATTCTGAAAAAAAAAGAGAAAAATCTCCTCTTCTACCCAGGATAAAGCCAAAGATCCTTGGATATTCTCCAGTAGGCACTGGTTGGGGCTGAGACATGGCAGGGAACAGACTCTGACGTGGTCCCCGTCCCCCTGTTGCCTACAACCTGGTTAAAACCCTCCCCTGCTCTGAAATAGCCCATGCATCTCTCTACCCATTTGTAGCACTTTATTGTAACCATTTCTGCATTTGTCTATATGCCTCACTCAGGATTTCCTCCAAGGCAGGAATCATGGTGGTGCTTTGTTTTTGTTTTTATTTTATTTGAAGTCCTCAAAGTTTGTTCATCTGTACACAGTATATTTAATGTTGCTTTATCACTTTCTCTCGGCCAAGCGTTATGATCATTACCCAATAGATTTTTAGAGTGAAATCCATTCAGCTAATAAAAAACATGAGAAGCGTCTGTGATGGTAGGAAACAGCATTTGACCGGTGTTTATATGCAATTCCGTGTAATTGTTTTAATAAAGGCGGCCTAAATTATAGTCAATCTGAAGCTATAAATGAGCTCTGTCGCTCAGAACTGAGCCGGGGCGAGTGGTGTGGTGTGTGCGCCGCCAGTGGTGTGGAACGTTCTGCAGATTTCTCAAAGCGTTTGTGGAGGCCTGATAAAAACACTTAATAATCCCGCAGCTGTAATTTCTATCTTGAAATGGATGTTTTTCCATCTCTCCTCTCAGTCTCTACCTAGTAAACTCTAAATTGTTTTGGTGTTGGCTTTCAGAAACATAAGGTTCTTTCTTGGCTTATATTCTTTCATATTCGTATTTTATATTCTTCTCTAGTGGGGTCTTGGGAAGATCTTCACAGGTCTTTTCTTGGATTTCACCCTCTTTTTCACTGTCTCGAAAGTGCAAACTAAAGCAAATAAACACTGGTCTGAATAGCTGATCCTGAGCAGAGGTGAGGATGCTTGAGGACAGTTTTGGTCTTGAGTTCTCAGTAGAAGAGGGGATACAGTGGAGAGAAAGGAAAGTATCTTTAGCATCTTCAGAGGATGCCTTCTGTGCTATTTGCAAAGAAAATTCCCTTGGAAATGGGTTATAACCTAAACTGGGATAGGATGATGATGATGATGGTAATAACGATGGCTAGTATTTATTGAGTGGCACCAGGCACATTATGTGAATCATCTTCAATTCCTGCAGCAACGCTGCAAGTAGGTATTATTCATTTCCATTGTATAGATCCAGAAATTGAGGCTCAGAAACATTAAGGAACTTGCCGAAAGTCCATACCCAGAAAGAGGCAGATTTGAATCTGAGTCTGTATTCAACTCCTCCAAAACTCGAGGACTGTATTTGTGACCAATTGTATAACAGGTTATTTTAGTTTCTGTTCTGTGGCAAGTGTAAAGCATTCCAGCAAACGGTTTTAATGTAGATTTTTTTTTTTTTAAGCCTCCAAAATGCGAGGCTTAATTTTGAGCAAAACCAGAAGTTGGTCAACTAAGGGCTCACAGCGAGAAGTCTCAGGATTGGTTTCTGGTGGAGTGGATGGATGGCGAGGGAGCTCCCGGAAGGAATGGAAAGCGGGAAACACCAAAGATGATATTCATCTAGGTGACGGGTTTGCCGATCACTGCCCCGAGCTGCCTCTGGTCATCAAAATCATCCCCCACCCAAGCAGAGCTCTGCAGGCATCAGGAGGTGGTCCCTACCGGCAAGTCCAGTGACAGCACGTAGCGGACTCGGCGCTGCCCCGAGCTGGCTAACCCCGGCATAACCCCGGGTGTGTACTTTTGCCAACAGTGATTTGGCAGATGCTCTCTGCTCTCTGCTGTCACCGTAATCTTAGTGGTTAGCATCTCTGATTCTGCTCCTCGTTCCTGTACAGCTTTGAACAGGTCAACCTAATTCTTCAGGCAGGACCTTCCTTATCTGTCTACACGGCAGGCTGAAACCAGTATTAGGATCCACTTTCCTGCCCCAAGACGCCGAGAGACATAGCAAAGTGGTTAGGAGTGCAGGCTATGGCACTGGACTTCCTGGGTTTGAACCACAGGTCAACCACTTACTAGCTGTTGTACTAGTCATACTAGCAATCTTGGGCTAATGGGTTCTACACTTCTTTCAGCCTCAGTTTCCTGAGGGTTGCTATGAGGATTGCATTGCAAAATGGATAGTTTGTGGCACAGAACACACGCTGAATAAAACATATGCTATTAATATTCTTATTTGCATTGACCTGTGTCAACTAAGGGCATGAAATCTGGCAGCTTTTGTCCATATACAATACCCCCTTGCCTGCTGTGTTAGATGTTGATATTTGGTTTAAGCCCTGTACCTAACTGTTGTGAGGTTTAATGAGATGCCAGGTGACGTAAGTCCTGTAAATAAATCATAGGAAACATCCTGATCCTAGAGAATAGTGTCCTGAATTCCAGCCCTTTCTTCTGAGTGTCCTGCATGCCCTGTCCTTGTAGGGAGTGTTCACCCTGCTCATCTGCGATTAACTTAAGAGGGGATTCAGGTCCACTTAGGACACCTACAACTTCATTCAGCCACTGAGGGCACATTGGAGAGAACTAGAAAATGAGCCTGACTTTTTAAGGTCTGTTCAATCTCCAGTTCAATGGGAAAACCAAGGTGGATTGCAGATTAGACAAAACTAAATGCCCTGACCCTTCGTTCCTCGGACACTTAACAAGTGCCTGTGCAGCTGTGTCCGTAGGCATTGTTCATAGAAGCGCTCTGAGGCTTGAAGGCTTGTGTAAGTACCTCTGCTGCACAGATGCGGAAATGGGCAATAAGGAGTTCGTGGCCTGCGCAAGGGCTCCCTGTGAATTTGTGGGACGTTCAGAATTAAAACAGGTAGCCTTTCCTGAGCACTGCTCACCAATACTGTCCCCTCCCAGTATGTATGCAGGGTAGTTACAAGACCAGATATGTCCACACTCCTAAGTTCCTTCCCACTGTAGTGAGTCCCTCATAATACAAAAGCACCTAAAATTCTTTTCTTGTTAAATTTTGATGGCCTTCTTTAAAAAGTATTTTAAAAAATGAAACATAGGCATTCAGAAAAGTACAGAAAATAGACTCCTGAATACCATTAACACTGAACATTTTGCCTTATTTGCTCTAGACTTAATTTTTTTAATTGAGATATAATTGACATATAACATTGTGTGTGTTTACAGAATACAAGGTGCTGATGTGATACATTTATACTTTACAATTTGGCCCCTGCTGTAACACTGCTATCACATCACATAATTATTTCTTTTTTGTGGTGAGAGTAAATAAGATCTAGTCTCTCAGCAACTTTGAAGTTTAGAGTACAGTGTTGTTGGCTGTAATCACTATGCCGTGCATTAGCTCTCCAGGACTAATTCATATTCTAGTTGTAAGTTTGTACCCTTAAAAAAAATCTCCCCAATCCTCCCATCCCCCAGTCCCTGGTAACCACTATTCTACTCTCTGTTTCTACTCATAGGAGTTCAGCTTTTTTAGATTCCACGTATAAGGGATATTATATAGTATTTGTCTTTCTCTGTCTGACTTATCTCACTGAACATAATGTCCTCAAGGTCCATCCATGATGTTGCAAATAGTAGACTGTTTTTATTGAAAGAGAGAAACAGAGACAGAGAGACAAGAGACAGAAAGGGGGGGAGAGAGACAGAGAGAGAGAGAGAGAGAGAGAGAGTGAGCTCTCATCCTTTCTCCTTCCCTCCCCAGAGGCTGAGACTCTTCTAAAGTTTCTGTATATCATTCCCATATTCCCATGTTTGTTTTATCCTTTGACTACATACAAACATAGCCATAAGCATATACTATTATATATGCATACATATAGGTACTGTAAGTATATACTATTATGTGTGCTTTTAAACCTTACACAAATGCACCAGAACAGGTCTATCTTTTCGCAATTTATTTTTCATTCAACAGAATGTTTTTGAGACTTGTCCACGTTGACACATTTAGACTTAGTCCACCCATTTGAATCCACTGCAAATAGCCCACAGGCCATTTATCTTTCTCCTACCGAGGGATTAGTGACTTCTAAGTTTTCACAAATACAGTTGGCCAGGGCCTTTGCTCTTACTCTTTCCCCTGCCTGCCATGCTTACTTCTCAGTTATTCCTTCATTCAAGAACATTCTTATAATGTCTGCTTAATTTGCTTCCTTATTCCTTCAGGTTTTTACTCAATTGTCACTGGGATGGCCAGATAAAATATAGGATGTTCAGGGCTTCCCTGGTGGCACAGTGGTTGAGAATCTGCCTGCCAATGCAGGGGACATGGGTTCGAGCCCTGGTCTGGGAAGATCCCACATGCCGCGGAGCAGCTAGGCCCGTGAGCCACAACTACTGAGCCTGCGCGTCTGGAGCCTGTGCTCCGCAACAAGAGAGGCCGCGATAGTGAGAGGCCCGCGCACCGCGATGAAGAGTGGCCCCCGCTTGCGGCAACTGGAGAAAGCCCTCGCGCAGAAACGAAGACCCAACACAGCCAAAAATAAATAAATTAAAAAAAAATATATAGGATGTTCAGTTAAATCTGAATTTCAGATAAACGATGAATAAATGTGTAGTATAAGCATGTCCCAAATACTGTATGGGATAGGCTTATACTTAGAAAATTCACTGATGATCTGAAATTCAAATTTAGGTGGGTGTCTTGTATTTTTATTTGCTAAACTAGCAACCCCAATTGTCATGTGCTCAATGAGGCCATTCCTGTCATCCTCTTCAAGTTTTTAACCCCTTCCCAACACTTCCTATTCTTTTTCTCTGTTTTATTTCCCCTCATAACACTTACCACGAATTTACCTGCCATATATTTTCCTAATTTATTTTGCTTATTTTCCGTCATCCTTCCTAAGCTCTTTGAAGGCAAGATTTTTGTTTGTTTTGTCCCCTGCTATATCCATAATACCTGAAATAGTATGTGAGGCATAGTATGTGTTCAATAAATATTTGCTGAATGAATGAATGGAATAATGCAAAGACTATCTTTCTGTATGTCTCCTGAGTATATGTCTGCGAATTTCTGTAAGATAAACACTTGGAAATGGAATTGTTTTTTGTAGGATGTCTATCTTTACTAGCTATTTCTCATTGCTATTCAAAGTGGTTGAACTAATTTCCATTCCCATCAGCGATGTATAAAATTCCCCATTTCCCCATATTCACACTATCTTCTCTTCCTTCCTTCCTTCTTTCTTTCCCTCCCTCCCTCTCTCCTCTCTTTCCATCCTTCTTCCTTCCTCCCTCCCTCCCTCTCTCTCTCCCTTTCTCTTTCTTTCTTTTCTTTCTTTCAATTTCTTCCTTCCTTCCCTCCTCCCTCCCTCTCTCCCTCTTTCTCTCTTTCCTTCCTTCCTTCTTTCCTTCCTTCCTTTCTTCTTTCTTTCCCTCCCTTTAGAAATACACTAATTTAAAATTTTTGTAGCAATAGTTGAAACCAGCATGAAAACATATGATACTCACTAGTGAATTACAACTAATGAATTCATAAAAAACAGTAACTGTTAATCGAAAAGGTTTCAGATGTTTTTCAGTGCTTATTTAAAATATAAGTTAATTATCATAGATGCATTCCTAAGCCATGGTACCTCTTGTGTAAGAAAACAAACAAAAATTGCTCCAACCCACTACTGTTTCAGTGACACTGAAAAGGTCATTATACACATTTTGAAGAAAAGCCACCTTATTATTTTTTCAGCTAAAAAGGAGGAAGTCTTATCTGAGAGCCATAAAATGAAAACCTCCACAAAAATTGCATGGAATGTTCTTTGGGATCAGATTCAGAATTTTCAGAAACATGAAACCCATATCAAAAGAGGAAATTTGACACAGTCCTTTGTTACAGATATGGTCAATCTCTTTTACATCCAAAAGAAGAACTTAAGCTATAAGTTTTAAGAGCTGTGTGTTGGGAGTTCCCTGGTGGTCCAGTGGTTAGGACTTGGCGCTTTCACTGCCAGGGACCAGGTTCAGTCCCTGGTCGGGGAACTCAGCTCTCGGAAGCCACGCAGCATGGCCCCCCCCCAAAAAAAGGCTGTTTGATCAAAGAATATAATGAAATGACACATTTTAATGTGTTCTTAATACATTCTTGAACATTCATAAAATAGGTTGTGATCTTTTGCAAAAATGGCCACAATCCCTCCCTGAATCTAGGCTCCTTATAATGATTGTGAAGGGATGTGTACAGGTGAAGTCTGTTTCCTTCCTCTTGAATCTGGACTGTGCTTCTGACTGGCCTTGGCCAGTAAAACGCAGAAGCGACAACGTGCCTATTAAAAATTAGCCCTCAGGGCTTCCCTGGTGGCGCAGTGGTTGAGAGTCTGCCTGCTAATGCAGGGGACGTGGGTTCGGGCCCTGGTCTGGGAGGATCCCACATGCTGCGGAGCGGCTGGGCCCGTGAGCCACAACTACTGAGCCTGCGCGTCTGGAGCCTGTGCTCCGCAACAAGAGAGGCCGCGATAGTGAGAGGCCCGCGCACCGCGATGAAGAGTGGCCCCCACTTGCCACAACTAGAAAAAGCCCTCACACAGAAACAAAGACCCAACACAGCCATAAATAAATTAATTAATTTTAAAAAAAAAAGTGGGACTCCTGATAGTCATCCCACTTAAAAAAAAAAAAAATTAGCCCACAAAAGGTCTTTTGTGCTTGTACTTGATCTCTGGGAACACTGCCTTCCTGTCCTAGGAACAAGCCTGGAAGACATGAGACCTAGTGGATCAAAGCTGAGTCGGCTGAGTTGTCCCAGATGAATTCCTAAAGAGGTGAGAGAGCTCAGCTGAGATCAGCCAAGCTGCCTGCCTGACTGGCCACTGAGCACAGATGCACGAGGAAGACCGGAAGAACTGCCCTGCTGAGCCCAGCCCAGATTGCTGACATACACGATCACGGGCTGACTAAAGGCAGGTTGTTTGAAGCCGCTACATTTTGCAATGATTTGTGACACAGCAATGGTTATTGATGCACAGGCTAACTTGGTTCCTCACCCTACAGAAAGCAGAGCTGTTAATTTCTTCAGTTTCTTTCCTTTTGCTATACTTATGCTGATGAAATGGGTGAATATATCTTAATTTGCAAAGGGCTTGATGGCCAAATAACATTTTTTTCCAACAAGATCTGTGAATGTTTTATTGAGCACAGCAGCTGCTGGAACCAGTAAACGATCATGTACCCAGCTTGGCACCCGTCTGTGACGGACACACAGCTGCGTCACACCATGCTGCCCTGGGGTCTGCGCCAGCAGTCCCTGCAGCATTCACCAGGAACAGTCGACTCTTAAGCCTCTGGGAGTTTCAAGGCAAAAATCTAGTAGTTTGAAAACTTGTCATTTTAAGGAAATTTTAAGAAAATGAAAATTGCCTCTGAAATTGGACTTTTTGAAAAATAGCATTCTGAGTATATCTTTTCCCTCAGCCAGAGGAAACTGCCAGTTGGAATTTTCAAACTCAGAGATGAATTGTTAGTTTTCTTCATGGAAAGCAAATAAAAACAGACAAACAAATAAATAACCCCCCCCCCCCACCGACTACAACCTTTAAAGGGAATCCTTGTATATCGCTGGTAGGAATGTAAGTTGGTGCAGCCACTGTGGAAAACAGTATGGAGGTTTCTCAAAAAACTAACAATAGAACTATCATATGACCCAGCAAGTCCTCGTTTGGGTGTATGTCTGAAAAAAACAAAACACTAATTTGAAAAGATACATGTACCCCAATATTCATAGCAGCATTATTTACTGTTGCCAAGATACAGAAGCAACCTAAGTGTCAATCAACAGATGAATGGATAAAGAAGATGTGGTACTCAGTCATAAAAAAGGACGAAATTTTGCCATTTGCAGCAACATGGATGGACTTGAAGGGCATTATGCTAAGTAAAATAAATTAGACAGAGAAAGACAAATACTGTGTATCACCTATTTGTAGAATCTAAAACTACAACAAACTAGTGAATATAACAAAAAAGAAGCAGACTCACAGATACAGAGAACAAACTAGTGGTTACCAGTGGTGGAGGGGGCAATATGAGGGTGGGGAAGTTGGAGGCACGGACTACTGGGTGTAAGATGGGCTCAAGGATGTATTGTACAACACGGGGAATATAGCCAATATTTTGTAATAACTGTAAATGGAGTGTAACCTTTAAAAATTGTATAAAAAATTTAAAATTTTTTCAAAAATTAAAAAATCCAAACAAACAAAGTTACTAATGTTGAAGAATGGCTCACAAAATTTTTTTCAAGGCTGACCTTTCACAGTTAACCAGTGGTAAGCAAAGCTATGAATATTTTTTTCTGAAAATGGATGATCACCTCCATAAAAAGAAGGTTCCGGAAATGAATGCAAGGAGTTGATGGGGAACAGTGTTATGTAACTCTAAGTTCATTCATATTATGAAAACCATCCTGCTGGGGGTAAAATAAAGAAAAACACCCTCAGTCATCTTACTTCACTGAAAGTCTGAGGTCCCTGAGGATTTAAAAGAGATTGGCTAACGGACCAGAGACCCTCCCCGTTCACCATATGCAAGAGGAAGCATTTTTGACATTTCCATCTGCAGAAGTCTAAAAATGCTCCATAGTTTGGTCGCATCTCTGGGAATCTCTAGCGATTATGCTGGCGTAGCATGAAAGCAGGGAGAGAAATGTTGCTCTTCCTCCCGACATATTTATGGATGTCTGAGTCCTCAAAATACTGAAGCACCAAAACGGAGAAGAGAAACTCTCTGGACACTGAAACAGACATTTTTATCTTTCTTCAGTTTTCTCGAATGCAGCTCAGTTTTCCAAAATGCATAGGCACAATCCAAATCCTTTCAATTTGGGGTTTTGCTTTATTTTTCCTCATAGTAACTAATTGAAATTCAACAAATGAACTTTTGATATTATAAAAATAATGCAAAATTTACAAGGAATGTATGATAAACAACGAGACTAAGAAAAGGCAGCCTACCAAAACAGGTGTTGGTGAGGATGGGGAGAAACTGGAACCCTCACACACTGCTGGTGGGAATGCAAAATGGTGCAGCTATTTTGGAAAACAGTCTGGAAGTTCCTCAAAATGTTAGGAATATACCCAAGAGAAATGAAAACATACATCAGACAAACTTGTACATGAATTTTCATAGCAATATTAGGCATAAGAGGCAAAAGTAGAAACCACCAAAATGTCCATCAGCTGATGAATGGATAAACAAAATGTGGTGTATCCATACAATGGAGTATTATTCAGCTATCAAAAGGAGTTAAGTCCTGAAACAAGCTACAACATGGATAAACCTTGAACCCACTATGCTAAGTGAAAGAAGTCAGTTACAAAAGACCACGTAGTGTCTGATTCCATTTACATGAACTACCTGAAATAGACAAGTCTATCTATAGAGAAAGTAAATTAGTGGTTGCCTAGGGTTGAGGGGATGGGACAGTTGTGGCGTGTAGGGGGGTGATGGTTAAGACGTACAGGATTTCTTTCGGGGAATGAGGAAAGTGTTCTAAAACTCATTGTCGGGGTGGTTGCATTACTCTGTGAATTTGTTGAAAATCACTGAATCGTACACTGTAATGGGTGAACCATATGGTACGGAATCAAAAGCATTCTGCTTTCATCAGGGCCACTGTGCCCAGGCTCTGCAACATGTCTTTGCTCTTCTCTGCCATTAGGGTCCTTGGTGCTGGAGGACCCTATAATCATAACAAGAATTCAGGAGACATTTAAGTAGAGGTCTAGATAAATCCTCTCCAGTACATGATCCCCATTCATTCATCTAACAAACATTTGTTGAGATCCTACAACAGGCCAGGTGCTATTTTTAGTCCTAAGGATATAGTTAGTGAACAAAAGAGACCCACCCCCCCGCCCCTGGAGTCCCTGTCCCTGCACTCATGAAGCTGGCATTCCTGCGGGAGAGCCAGGCAACAAACAGATAAGTAAATAAGTCCATAGTCTATAAGATGGGAAGGGTCTGTGGTCGGGGAGGGAGGTAGATGCAGCGGAAGCCGATTGCAGGGAGAGAGGGCAGAGCCTCCAAAAGGCGACTGTCATGAGCGGGTGAAGAAGTCTGAAGGGAGATGAGGCTTGACCATCTGTAGATCCAACACCTCTCCACCTCCTTGGGGCATCTTTGCATCCTGGGAAGGGGATGGCCATGGGCAAGATGCAAGACCTATTGAGTGAATCAGCTGTGGCCCATGCTGTGCCCAAGAAGGGGAAGGCGCCAGTGGACACCTCTTTTTGTAAAGCCGTCAGGAGCTGGCGTTAAGTCCTAGCCTCGTTTCCTTTTTGCTAGGGCTGATCAGCAGAGTATACTTTAGTTTCAGTGGAACGTTTTACAAAGTTTCTCGTATGTACTTGAATTCTATAATTGTAACATGAGGTCTGGAAATATTCAAATAGGGGTATACTGGGGGGAGGGATAGATTGGGAGTTTGGGATTGACAAGTACACACTACTATATTTAAAACAGATAACCAACAAGGACCTACTGTACAGCAGAGGGAACTCTGCTCAATATTCTGTAATAACCTAAATGGGAAAAGAATTTGAACAAGAATAGATATATGTATATGTATAACTCAATCACTTTGCTGTATACCTGAAACTAACAACATTGTTAACCAACTATGCCCCAATATAAAAAAAAAATGAAAACAAAATAAAATAAAAATTAAAACAAAACAAAACAAATTAGGGGTATATCCTTACCATGGGTAGGTTCATAACTTATAAAATAACCATACACAAAGAATGTCAGTTAATGAAATCACATAGTAGATACTAAGTAACTGTATTCAATATGCCTGTGATAAGCACTGACAGTAATACCATTATCAAGAGTATGCTCAATTAATATTGTTGATTAATATCAATAATCAATGGCATTCAATATGATTAAGAAGAATAATAGTTGTAGTCTAATAAGAGTTTCATTCGTCTCTGGTTGTGTATCAGAGAGCCTTGTTCCTGGTTATGTACAGATAACTACTTTTAGTAATCCCTTGACTGAAATTATGAAGAATTCTCATCAAATTTTCAAAATGACAAACACTTAAAAAGAGAGATAAAAAGCAAGATTCAAAAAGGTCTGAGAAGAGAGAATGATGGATTTAACAGCGGGAATCGTGGGTTTAACCAAAATAGCTGCATAAACTTAGGATGAAAAAAAGCAATTAATATTTTTAAAATCCTGAATTTTATTGACAATATGCTTAATTAGGAACCTGGAGTGTCATGGGGTGGGCTCGAAATCTAGTGCAATATTAGTAGACAAAATAAATCACAGTGTTCTTGACAGGGGCATTCACAGGACCAATTCAGAACATATAAGAATTACTGTGTGTAATTTCGTGGGCTACGTTTTAAGATGAATGCTTGCAAATTTAACTCTGTCAAGATGAGTGTAATTAAGGATGGGGAACTTTCAGGGCCCACTTCAGTGACTGAAGGGAACAGTGGTGTTTAGTCCCTGAAAGAATAGCTCTGGTGGAGGGAAGGCGGGAGCCAGCTACCTGGAGAGTTGATCTCGGGGAGATTCCGAGTGTTAAGTGCTGGTGCAAGACACTAGGACCCCTGCCGGGGTGGAGGGGGCTTTAAGAGTGCAGACTTTACCGTGACTGTGTAATTCAGATGTGCTAACCAATGGGGTGGCTTCCCTGTGACACAGTGGGTGGGTGTCCCGTCACCAGGAGTGTCCCTGCAGAGGCTGGGCACCACCTGTGATCCTGCAGGGGTGGGAACACCTCCCAGGGTGGGTAGATGGACTCCCGACCCTGAGGTTCTTCTGACTCTCAGAGTTGGGGAGCAAGTACCACCAACAAAGAGTTCCAGTTGAGTGGTTGGCTCAGGCACTGTGGCTTCCCAACACTGGTAATTTGTATTTAGAGAACAAATGTAACATTGTCTGAATTTAAGCACCCCTGAAGCCTTGAATTTGAGAAATAAACACTATCTGGAATGGTGCTGACTGCAGGTCAATTAGAAATGCAAAATCTCTCCAAGATAGAAGCCTGCTTTTCATTTGTTGAGCCCCTCATCCTCCATGGCTGCCTGACCTGGCTTGGCTTGGAATCTTCTAGAAGGTTTCATCTTATCCCCTCTCCCCTGTGGACAATTTCAGGGAACCCCTCTCAGCTCTGTCATCTGAACCACACACTCCAATCTGCCTGGTCCCTGCTGTAGACTCTTCGCTCTGGTTTTGCTTTCTGCCTCCTCTCTTGGGTTTTCTGGATTGTTCCTCACTTCTTGAGGCTGCCTTCATCCAGCTCCTGGACCTCACTGCTCCTTTGGCTCCTTTGGTTGCTCTTGGGGTTCAGCCCTGTCTACCCCCTCTGGCTATGGGGGCTCGTAGCCCAAGTCAAGGTCTTCATTGCCCTAGAGGGAAGGCCCAACAGGTGTAAAATTGGCACTCAGTAGCCCCGCTATCATGCCATTTATTGACTATCTACTTATGTGCCAGACACATAACAGTCTATATTTCACTTAGTCCCTATTGTGACATTTCACAGCAGGTGTTATGCCCACTTTACAGAAGAAGAACCTGAGGCTCAGAGGCTAACTTGCCCAAGGTTACTCGGTGAGAAGTAGAGCTGGAATTCAAACCTCTCCATCTGCTTCTCACATCTATATTTTTCTCTAGTTTCAAGTCAGCACCTTACTAAAATGATGCCAGGTTTTCAGTAAACATTTGTTGATTATTGCTTTTTTATTCATTCGCTTGTTTTTAGGGGATGAAGAAAAACATTCTACTCATTTTCCAAAAAACAGGCCACGATCTTAGGATTTTACCTAAACAGTGGTTGAGCACATTTAAAATGAAAGCTCTGTGTTGACAAATTTGCTTTGAGATTTTATACTTGGATAATTCTAAATGGGAAAAGAATCATCTCTGAGGGTCGACTGAAGTTTTGGCTCTCAAAACTTAATTGAAATTATAAATGAAATTTGTAAAAATTCAGTAGAGCAGGGATGAGTCATACTATCTGATAAAGACTCTCATCACCAAGAAGTGGCTTGAGTTTCATGAATAACAAGTCAGGTGATGGCCCAGATGACAAATGTGTGCCGCACCAACGGGGCAGCTCCTAGCTAGGGCATAATTCAAGATTTATAAGTACAGGATGGATGAGGAGGGTTATGTCCAGAGTGTTGGGAAATCCTTCAATTTTACCCAACTCCCCTCTTTTTTTGTATCTTAATACTGTGCAGATTTTTTTAAAAAAATAATAAGCGTGCACTGTACTTTTAATCCCCTTAGTGAGGAAAAAAACTCCCAAACCCGGAAACTGTAAATATCAGACTTATGTAAATATCAAACTTCATGAGTCAGCAACTCTGACTAGAACACAAGCACACCATCGCAGTCTTCCTTAATTCCACTGTCGGCAGGAGCAACACAGACGGACACTTCGTATCACCAGGCAGAGGGGACAGGAGATCCGGGCCAGCACCAGGCACCACTGCTCACTGGTTGTATGGCTCTGGCCAAGCTGTTTCATCAGCTTCTGACCCTCAGTTTTATCATCAGTAAAATGGGGGATAAATCAAGAAAAATGTGGGAGAGAGCATAGTAAACTCTAAAGCACTCTCTATGGAACGTGGTTACTGTTACTTCCGTCCACAGACTTTCCAGTGGGGAGAATTCAACTCATCTGCTATTAAAAATTTACAAAACAGAAATAGAGTCACAGATGTAGAAAACAGACTTAACAGTTACCAGGGGGTAAGGGCAGGGGGATAAACTGGGAGATTGGGATTGACATATACACACTACTCTGTATAAAATAGATAACTAACAAGGACCTATTGTATAGCACAGGGAACTCTACTCAATTCTCTGTAATGGCCTATTGGGAAAAGAATCCGAAAAAGAATAGACATACATACATATATGTATAACTGATTCACTTTGCTGTACACCTGAACCTAACACAACACTGTAAATCAAATATACTCTAATAAAAATTTAAAAAATAATTTAAAAAGGAGATCCTTGATCTAAAATTGCCCACAACACGTTCTCTCCCCCATTACTGATTTGTTTTTCTCCTTTGTGCTTATCACTTCCTAACATATGTTTGATGACTTGTCCATTGTCTGTTTCCCCATCTTAGGGGATTTCCATGACGGCATGGTTCTCATCCATTTTGTTCTGTGTTGTATCTCAGAGCCTTGAACAGTACCTGACACCCACTAGGCTCAGTAAATTCTTGTTGAATGAATAAATGTCAAATGATATTTCTAGTCTCAGTGGCCCACTCTTAGCCCCCAGCTCTAAGATTGTGAATAAGCAGTCACAAACTCATCGATTTAGGAACATTGTTTTGGAAGGAGGTTTTGAAAGTGGTTTAGTCATCTATTTATTCATTCAATTAACTGATGTTTATTGAGTGTCTACTATGTGCAGTGCTCTGGGCTAGGCAACGAAGGAACCATCCAAGTGTGAGGCATGACTGTCAGTCAAGAATATTGTAAAACAAAGCAAAATGGACTTTGTAAAAAAAGAAAATTCAAATACATATTTTTTTAAATTATTTGCTTTATTTTTTTTTAATTTTATTTATTTATTTATTTATTTATGGCTGTGTTGGGTCTTCGTTTCTGTGTGAGGGCTTTCTCTAGTTGGGGCAAGTGGGGGCCACTCTTAATCGCGGTGCGCAGGCCTCTCACTATCGCGGCCTCTCTTGTTGCAGAGCACAGGCTCCAGACGCGCAGGCTCAGCAATTGTGGCTCACGGGCCTAGTCGCTCCGTGGCATGTGGGATCTTCCCAGACCAGGGCTCGAACCCGTGTCCCCTGCATTGGCAGGCAGATTCTCAACCACTGCGCCAGCAGGGAAGCCCTCAAATACATATTTAAATGACAAATGTCCCCCTAATACCCAGGGTCCATTCTATTTGGTATCCTTACAGCTCATTTATAGATATCTTGCTTTTGGTGGCTTCTTTTTAGATTTAGGAGGTTTCTCATAATTTCCAAAGTGGCATCTGGTTGGACGCTGAGAGGGAGATACTGTACTCTTTGGTTTCTTCCACACTTGCTTTGAAAATGTTTGCAATTACTATAGATATGTGGGATTTTCTGCACAAAAATTTAGGTAGAATTTATTTTTATGATATTAGATATTGACTAACGTTCTTTTCTATGTACACATAGGAAAATATAACGTTCTTTAAAAACCTCTGCCTCTCTCACTCATTTTTCTTTTAAGATTCTTTGATGTGGACCATTTTTAAAGTCTTCATTGAATTTGTTACTTTATTGCTTCTGTATTATGTTTTGGTTTTTTGGCCCCAAGGTATGCGGGATCTTAGCCCCCTGACCGGGGATCAAACCCGCACCCCCTGCACTGGAAGGTGAAGTCTTAACCACTGGAACGGCAGGGAAGTCCCCTCTCACTCATTTTTTAAAATATATATATTTTTTATAAATTTATTTATTTTATTTTTGGCTGCATTGGGTTTTTGTTGCTGTGTGCGAGCTTTCTCTAGTTGCGTCGAGCGGGGGCTACTCTTCGTTGCGGTGCGCGGGCTTCTCATTACGGTGGCTTCTCTTGTTGCGGAGCATGGGCTCTAGGCACGTGGGCTTCAGTAGTTGTGGCGCGTGGGCTCAGTAGTTGTGGCTCACGGGCTCTAGAGCGCAGGCTCAGTAGTTGTGGCGCACGGGCTTAGTTGCTCCGTGGCATGTGGGATCTTCCCGGACCAGGGCTCGAACATGTGTCCCATGCATTGGCAGGCGGATTCTTAACCACTGCGCCACCAGGGAAGGCTCCCCCCTCACTGATTTTTAATGCAAAAGTTAATACCTATTTTACGATAAGAAGGAAATAAAAATTTCCAAGCAAAGCAAAACTTGAACTTCAGTTCAGCTTATTGCCAACCTCCACTATGAAGGCTGTTGAAGTTTGCCTTAACGGAAGCAGGAGAAAGTTTTGAGTGTTTTTTTTTTTTTTTAATTGAAGTATAGTTGGTTTACAATGTTGTGTTAGTTTCAGGTGTACAGCAAAGTGATTCAGTTATATATATGTGTGTGTGTATATATATTCTTTTTCGGATTCTTTCACATTATAGGTTATTACAAGATATTGAATATAGTCTCCTGTGCTATACAGTAGGACCTTGTTGCTTATCTGTTGTATATATTGCAGTGTGTATCTGTTAATCCCAAACTCCTTATTTATCCCTCCCTCCCCCCTTTCCCCTTTGGTAACCATAAGATTGTTTTCTGTGTCTGTGAGTTTATTTCTGTTTTGTAAATAAGTTCATTTGTATCATTTTTTAGATTCCACATATGAGTGATATCATAAGATATTTGTCTTTCTCTGTCTGACTTGCTTCACTTAGTATGATAATCTCTAGGTCCATCCTTGTTAGATAAGTGGGTTTACAAGATAACATTAATGAATAAGGTTGATGTGCAAAAAAAAAAACCTTTTCCCTTAGTGGAAAAGGTTAAAAAGGAAATCCCTGTTCTAACGTGATGACTTTTTAAAAAAAATTTATTTATTTATTTATTTATTTATGACTGTGTTGAGTCTTCGTTTCTGTGCGAGGGCTTTCTCTAGTTGCGGCAAGTGGGGACCACTCTTCATCGCGGTGCGCGGGCCTCTCACCATCGCGGCCTCTCTTGTTGCGGAGCACAGGCTCCAGACGCGCAGGCTCAGCAATTGTGGCTCACGGGCCTAGTCGCTCCGTGGCATGTGGGATCTTCCCAGACCAGGGCTCGAACCCGTGTCCCCTGCATTGGCAGGCAGATTCTCAACCACTGCGCCACCAGGGAAGCCCCCTAACGTGATGACTTTTAAATGAGCCAGTTGTCTGGTACTTTGTTTACACTGCAGTTGGGTATCGTTTTACTTAGGAAGTGGCTCATTCATCATTGTACTAATGGGTTAATATGCAACTAGATGCCTATACTTTCCAATTATGTGCCCCACTTTACTTCTGCGTCGAGAAGGAAAGAAAACTTACAAAGAGCTAGAGACCTTCAGAAATATGTTTGTGGTATGTGTATCTCAAAGAATAACACATTATTGCTGGAGTTAGAGCGTAGAAAATGCTTCCAATGACATATATACATATACAATAAAAAGCGCCAATAAATGCAAAAGTAGCAATTAAGTGGAAGAATACCTATTTCGAAATCCTCAGTAATTCTTTAAAACTTTGGATTGAAATTATGCCCCTACATGAACATCTGACCATCAAAGAGGCCCCTGATAACTCCAGAACCTCTCCCCCCATAGACCCAAATCTCTCCTATCAGAAAGGGAGCAGGGTTTTTAAATTGGTAAAGAGTTTACAGCAATGGGAGAAAGCCTTCAAGTGTAAAGCAATTCCAGAGTCACAGCAAATCTTTCTGAAACCAGTTAGATGAAGAAAAATAAAGTCAGGCATTTTAGCATTCCTCTAACACCTAGGCACTACTTCGGTGGGAGCAAAACTATGTAGCTACTGACACAATGTTATCCGTTCCAGACAACACTGCAATACTGTCCTCAAGATCATGATGAGGTTCTTTAACTGAACACCTGCATCGCCTCCCTCACATCCCACCTGCCCTTACCTACATCTACCCAGTTATTTAGACCCAATTATTTAGTATATTGAACTAGTTTGTCCAGAATGCAGACTTTCAAGGTGATTTATAGGAATTCTTTCCAGGATGTAAGAACCTACAGTACAATATACCCTTTGATTGCATCCAAATTTGGACATACTATCAGAACTTGAATTTTAATACTGTGGATGTGTATTGGAAAACCACTATATCTAAGAAGATTTCCCTGACAGTACTAGGAAGTCAGAAATTAAATACTGGGTTCTCCCATGGGAGAATTCTATTTTAGGCAAGTGTCCTTCACTATTATTTTACACATATTATGTTTATGAGGGCCTGAGAGCCAACTTTTATATTTAATGCATCGTCTTCTTTTTCTTTTAAAAATCCTTCTGCAGCTCTTAGAACGGGATCAGTTCAGTACAGGTGCTTCAGTAGCAGAATAGTGACAAACATATAATAAATTCTTACTGTGGGCAGGCACCATGCCAAGCACTCTATTTATCTTAATTCACTTAATCCTTGTAACATCCCCATTTCACAGATAAGGAAGAGTCACAGAGCTAGTGAGAGCCGAAATGAAATTCAAACTGTGGGGGTCCAGCGCCCTTACATTATTCCATATTGTTTCTCTAGCAAGCTTTGCCTCCTTATATGTTAAGAATTTAGACATTTTGTATGGTGGCTGCTATAGACTGAATTGTGTCCCCCATCAAATCCGTATATTGGAGCTTTAACCCTCAGTGTGATGGTATTAGGAGGTGGGACTTTTGGGAGGTGATTAGGGCTGAATGAGGTCATGAGATTGGGATTAGTGTCCTTATAAGAAGAGGAAGAGACATCAGAGCTTCCTTTCTGCCATGTGAGGACACAGTGAGAAGGTGGCCGTCTACAAGCCAGTAAGAGAGCCCTCTTCAGACAACAAATCTGCTGGCACCTTGATCTTGGACTTCCCAGCCTCCAGAATTGTAAGAAATAAACGTCTGTTGTTTAATCCACCTCTTCTATGGTATATATATATTTTTTATAGCAGCCTGAACTAAGATATGGCAATTCATCTGTCCATCTGTCTATCTGCCTACCCCTGATGTTGAGATACGCAGTGAAGAATAAAAAGTTAAGGAACTATGAAAGTAAGCAGACAGACAGTGATCTTTAAGATCAAAGTCAATGCACGTATTATAACAGCAATTTAAGGCATTTAGAGAGCCAGAAAATTTGTTTGAGAATATGTGGTCCAACCCCTTTATTTTATAGAAGAAAGTGGAACCCAGAGAGGTTAAGTGACTTGTCAAAGTCACATAGAAGTTAGAACAAGGTTGTTTATTTTGCAGGATTTAGAGAAGCTTGATTTCTATCTATAAGGTTAAGTGGAGTCTACTCTAAAAATACAAAGCTCTCATTCTCCTCCCACCTTGACTAAGAGTAGTAGGTACAATTCCTGTTTTATTATTCTAATGACAAGATCACATTGCTTCTGACTAGAAAAAGCCAAAATAGGAGACACAATTAGAATCAGATGATGCCATTTAAAAATAATTCAGAAGCCAACAAGTACAGTGCTTTGTCATTTTTTTCCTCCTTCTCTAGGATATGGTCAGTAGAACTGAATCATTACAATGAAGCATGTCGACTATTTCTGCCATGTCTGTCTATTTATGACTTCTTCAGACTACAGTAATTGTCAGCAATAAATAGACTATATTCAAACTGCAGGATTGATTTCTTATTCAGTATCATAACCAACTGTGAGGAGTTCATTCTTTAGTTAAATTATACTTGTAAGAACTGAGCAAATGGGATGAAAAAAAAATGCACTCCATCCATAATGATAACCCAGGATCATCATGTATTTTCTTGAAAGAAATAACAAAGAACACACTTGGACACAGAAGAAATCATGTAGTAGAAGACTCTAGAGTGGGAGGTCTATGGGAGCGAGGCTTTCCAAGGGCAATTTTATATAAAAAAGTCCATCTCTTTGAATTTTATAAACTTGCACACATGTTCCCTTGAAGGGGGTACTTAAGTAAATCAGGCCTCCCTGTTCATCTCAGGGGATACTGTAGTGTACATGCACATGTACAGCTTTCTTCCTCAGGTGTTTACAAAGTCCGAGGCCAAGTTAAAAGGCCAAGGACACAACACACCCAGCCGCCAGACAGGTGTTCCTGAGTGTGGACTTTTCTGCTTCCAAACTACTGGCATCACAATTTCAGATTCAGGCTCTGCTGGCTCTTATTGGGCTCTTACTCTGATGAAAGAAAAGATTACGCTGTTTCAGCTCACACGTGCACACACATACCCATATAGACACTACTATACACGCAAATCCAAACCAGGTGATAAGTACAGCATCATGTATCCCATACAGAGCTTTTGTTCTGATCAGCAAATGGCTAACCTGCTTAGACCACAAGACGTCACCAACTTTTTTTTTTTTTAAGGCAGCTCTATCACATGGATACCTCATACTGAGTTCAAGGTCTGCTAAAAATCAGATTTTTCTTTCACCTGAACTTTCGTAACAAGGTCAGCCTTATCTATCGTATGCATAAGCCGTTGATTTTTAATAAATTTCATCTTATTGGTTCAGATCCGTCCTAACAGACTGCTAAAGAATTCACTGATTCAAAGAAATTTTACTAAATCCCTACCTTGGAAGGTGACTAAGGCACCATCCTGTTTTCAAGGATGGCTCAGTGTTGAAGGGGAGAGAGAGGGCTAAACCTGCAAATCCCAGAACATGATGATTGACGTGTGTACGGGGGTTAAGGGAGCGTCCCCCGAGAGAATCTACCCATCAGGACAGGGGGCGTAGGGGCTAGGAGTATGGGGCCGAGACAGGCTGCTACTTAGCTGGGTTTTAAAAGTTAAGAAGAAACGTTTTAAGATCTTGATTCTCTTATTTTCCCTATCTTGTATTGTTTGCAAGTCTCATGAACATGCTTTCTGTGCTGGCCAGTCAGGGGATGATGAAACAACGTGGACGTTAGAACCTGGACTCCGGGAGTCTATTGTCCAAGCAGCGGATGGAACAATTCTTTAAAATCATAAGCCAGAGCACATTATGCCTCAGCTCAAATTCCTCCAATACTTCCCATCTAATTCAGAGTAAAACCTAAAGTGTATACCCCAGCCTAGAAAAGAAATCAACATTATTTGGAATACCTTTTCCCAACTCCCACTCATGTCCTCCCAATTTCCTTCTCTCTGCCTCCCTTTATTCCAGTCCCTGGACAAGCCATGCTCCCTCCTCCAGGCCATTGCATTTACTGTTCCCTCTGCCTGGAACTCTCTTTCCCCAGATAGAGTCTCGCGGTTTATAAAGGACTTCTCTCAAAGGGAAGCCACACTGATTATCCAATCTAAACCACATCCTTTCCCCTGCTACCCCTCTTTGTCCTCCTAGACTGCCTCACTTTTCTTTATGGCACTGCCCATCACTGGACACAGTACAGGTTTGTTTATTTTCTGCCTACCCTGTTCCACGCAAAGGGACTCCCATGACAGTGGGGCTGGGTGTGTTTTGGTCTCTGCTTTATGCCCAGTATTTAGAGGAGTATTTGGCATATCACAGCCATTTGTTGAAAGAAGGACTTCATAGAGAATCCGATTGGAGTGTTTCTTCATTGAATGTTGACTGCATGTCTGTCTGTGACACCACTGGAGAGACCCTGCAGTCACTTGGAGAGACCACTAGGATGGCTGAGACTGGTCACATCACTGGTCAGGATTTAGATTCAATCACTGCACCAAGGATGGGCCTTGAACTTGACCACTGGGCTGAGAGAGAGAGATGCAGACATCATATGAAGAAGTTCCTCTAATCGCAGTTTTTTACAGTCAGCCAAAAGCACTTGGATGTTTATTTTTGTGTACAAAAATTCAGCCTCGCAATGAACAGTGTGCTACATGACTCTTTTTGAATTATGGTTTTCTCAGGATATAGCACAGGGAGATGAGCTCGGTGCTTTGTGACCACCTAGAGGGGTGGCATAGGGAGGGTGGGAGGGAGACGCAAGAGGGAGGGGATATGGGGATATACGTATGCATACAGCTGATTCACTTTGTTATACAGCAGAAACTAACACAACACTGTAAAGCAATTATACTCCAATAAAGATGTTAAAAAAAAAATTCAGCCTCGCTGATCTGATCACTTCCCACTTACAGCTCCTGTTTATTCAGACTATTTCCCTAAGAAAGTTAATTTTGGCAAGAGGGGGAACGTCAATGCTTTTTAATCTTACCCTTTCTCTCTTCATTAAAACCCACTTTTAGTGTAACACTATGAAATTTTCCATTGTAGTGAAAGGTGTTTGTTGTTTGTTTTTTGTTTGTTTGTCTGTCTGTTTTAGTATAAAGGTTTTTTATTTAGGTAATCTCATGTTACCAATCAGTAAATGTATTTGACTGATTGAATACGGTACGTGGTAAAAATTTGCTGCTCAAGGAAATCAACTTTGCACTTCTTCCTTTTAGGCATCTGGTTCAAAAAAGAAATTCTTGGCTACAGAGATCTGAAAACCAGAGTGAAAGAATATATTCAGCTTTGACCTGTTTCTGCTTTGGTGTATTGGGCATTAACTGAGAGTTACGTGAAGAAATAGAAGAGCAGAGAAAGCAAGGCTGGGTATCGGGAAACATTTCTCAACCTGTGAATACAGATCCCCAGAGAGCTGGTGAAAGCCTCCTTGTTGGAGTCATTTGCAGCCAGGCTGGTCTGAGATGTAGAGAATACTTGAGATGTAGGGAATAATTCTGTCTGGACCCCTTAAGGTGCAGGGGAAGGAGGACTAAAGGTGATCTAATAGGCTGTTCTCTTTTGGAGTGGGTATTGATTAAGGGCAAGGCAATACCCAAAGCAGCTCCTGTCTGTAGTAGAAAAGCAACTCAACAGCAGTGCCAATGACCAGCCAGCAATTTAGAAGCCAAAGGTAAAGATCAGAAACTTGGCTATTTATTTGCAGGCTTCTTAATGCCACCTCCTCCAAACACCAGCGTAAAGCACAATATTTCCTTTGTGGCCCCCAGTTGCTGTTGCAACAGTTTTGACTGGAACAGTAAGAGAGGATGTTTCCTCACTCAGAGCTCCCTGAGTATGCTGATCTTCATGTGTCCTCCTCGACTTAGACAATTTCCTTACATAGACAAATATGAAAAATGTGCTTGAGGCGAGAATGTACAAGGATACACAGAATAAAGGGAAGAAAGATATCCAGAGGCACCACTGAGCACCTGATACTTTCAGAACAGAGAAACAAATAGCCACTGCAGGGTCACTCGGGAATTTCTATGTTTATTCCTACTAATCGAATCCCCCACCTTTCCAAAGAAGATAGCCTGGTTAAGTTCTTTCCAGTCGAAAGAGTTCAAAATAAATCTCTATTTATGATTTCTATTTAGAATGAAGCCCAAGGTCATTCATTCATTCTTCTCTCCCCTAGCATGTAAAATCATCTATTTAGAAAGACCAATTCCGTAATAATGGAAATGTTTCCTAGAACCTAAATGTCTTAGTCCGTTCAGGATGCTATAACAAGTACCATGGATTGGGTAGCTTATAAAAAAACAGAAAGACATTTCTTGGAGTTCTGGAGGCTGGAAGTCCCAGATCAGGGTGCCAGCATTGTTGGGAACTTGTGAGAAACTTCTGGGTTACAGGTGGCCAACTTCCCTCTGTGTTCTCACATGATGGAATGGCTCGGGATTTCTCTGGGGTCCCTTTTATAAGGGCACTAATCCTATTCATGGGGGCTTCCCCCTCGTGACCTAAGCACCTCCCAGAGGCCTCACTTCCTAACACCATCACATTGGGGGTTAGGTTTTGACATATGAATACTGAGGGGACAGAAACATTCAGACCATAGCACTAGACTTACCCTAAATTCATGTCTGACCATGAATTTCTGCTTGAAGATTGATTTGTACAGTATCCTGAATCATATATGGGTGTCCGATTTTTCTCACACCACTGAAGAAGTAAAAAATCTGAATTTCAACTGGGTTCAGTGGGTTTCTTCCTTCTATCTGGATACAAGGAGCAGCAAGAGCATTTAAAAATAGCCAAGGAAGGGCTTCCCTGGTGGCGCAGTGGTTGAGAATCTGCCTGCCAATGCAGGGGACACGGGTTCGAGCCCTGGTCTGGGAAGATTCCACATGCCACGGAGCAACTAGGCCCGTGAGCCACAACTACTGAGCCTGCGCGTCTGGAGCCTGTGCTCCGCAGCAAGAGAGGCCGCGATAATGAGAGGCCTGCGCACCGCGATGAAGAGTGGCCCCCACTTGCCGCAACTAGGGAAAGCCCTTGCACAGAAACGAAGACCCAACACAGCCATAAATAAATAAATAAACCCAAAGTTAAAAAAAAAAAAATAGCCAAGGAATACCCTCGGTAGCAGGAAAGGATCAGGAAAAGAGTCTAGTTATTTCCATTAGGCTGGCTCTTAAAAGTGAAGCTAACATGACCATGAATGCAAAGACTCTACAAATTCTACATATGTGGAGAGACGGTCAGCACAGAAGAGGGGCTGTAATTTCATAACAACATATGAAAGGTGAACACAATTTGACCTTTAAATTCTAAAGTAGTTGGCAGCATTAGAAGTCCAAGAAGTTTAAGTTCTTTTGGAACATGTACATTAAGCTGGAGATCCTAAGAAATGAAATTGATTTTTTTTCCTAGTGTCAGTTTTAGAGTCCATTTTCACAATTCAACTGAATTGTGTTCGGGATTCAAAATGATCACTCAATGATCTAGTTTAAAAAGTAGAAATTCAGCCAGGAGAAAAAGGATGGTTCTACTTAACACATCTTTAGCTGATTTCACAACTGAGCCTGTTTTCCTCTTCTAAAAAAATAAAATAAAATCCTGAACTGTGAATTTGAGTCAATGAAAACCCAACTATTTGCAAGTATTTGGATTGGCATTTGTGTCTTGGGTTGAGGCAAATGATCTAAGGCATTTTTTTTTTTTTAACCTGTGGAATGAAAAGATAAAGACTCTTTCTAGAAGACTAGCAGTTGGGTTTTTTATTTTCGTGGCTCCATTTCACTTCTTTTTCTCTTCAGTGATAAGTGGAGATTACATATTTTCTTTAATAGCCCATCGTGTGATTTCACACGCGCGCTGAGGCTGGCTGGAGGCTGCCCGCGGGATGTGTGGCGCTGTGGCGGGGCAGGGGATGGGAACTTCTGGGAATGGCCCATCACGGCTCAGTCCACGCCGGGGCTAGAGGACCAAGTGGACACTCAGCCACTCAGAAGGCCCAGGGGGTGTAAATCACGGGGGACTTTCTCCAATTCCCTTCCCTCTTCCTTCCACCTTAACAGATATGTGTAACAGAATAACGCGAAGCAGGAGGCCTACTTGGAACAGTGTTACATGGAGTTTTGATGCAGCCACGCCTCTGTTTCGCTCCAAATGTGATTGAGCATTTGATGGTGTATTAGACATTGACCTGAAATTAACCGGACATGCTTGAGATCCTTTTCCTCCTGTGCCAAGCCATCCCGTTAGCCTCACGTTTTATTTCCTGATGATTTGTAGAAGTGTTTGGCTCGCCCAGCAAGCTACACATTGTTTGTGGGATGGCAACCTGCGGCAATTTTTTATTTTTAAATTAAGTTACCGCTCGACATACAAAATGTAAATTTTCCTCGCCCTATAGTAACGGTGACAGCTCCATGGTTCACAATTTGTCCAGTCCGTTCCTTTCCGTATGGAGTAATTAGGAGGCAGTCTGGAAGACTTCCTTATATGTTCCCCAGGATGAAGGCTTGCTGAAGACCTTCCTGAGTGCCAGGCACAGCCCCCTTGGCATCAAGGCTGCCCGTGTCTTGGGTTTCCTGTTCACAGGAGTGATGCACCTTTAAGGCTTCCAATGGTCAGATCTGGAGCAGGGAAGTGTTGTTGCTTCCAGAGGGAAAGCCAGTTTCTGAAGATGACAAACAAGGTCATCCATGGAAGGAGAACCCTGAGATGGAGAAACACATGGCACGTAGCCTAATTCTACCAGCGGAATAAAAGGAGGGGAGGAGACAAGAGCTCCCGAAGCTGGAGGTCTAGTTTCTGATATTGTCCCAAATGTGAACTTATGCCCACTTTTTACAATCTTTGGTATTTAAATTCTCAGCCGGCAAAATGACAGTAAGGTGCAGTGGTAAAGAGGCAAGATCTGGGGTCAGCCTCTGTGGGTTTGGGTCTTGGCCATGCTACTTCCCAGCTCTTTGACAGGGCAAATTAAATTAAACCTTCTGTGCCTCAGTTAGCTCACCTCTTAAATGGGGACCACAACTGCCTTATAAGGTTGTTGTGGAGATTAAATGAGATACTCCATGAAAATCACACAGCCCAGAGCCTGGCACATAATCAGCATGCAATAAATATTAGCCAAAATGATTATAATAATTATTATTATGGGCCAGGACAGAGTGTGAGAATTAATCTTTTTCTCCAGGAAAAAGACTTTGAATTTCCATCAAGAAGAGATGCGTGTAATAATGTGGCATTTCAAACTTAGTCAGAAGGCAGAGATGATCTTATGGGTGCAGAGAACTATGTGTGGTGGGAGCACTTCTGGCTAAAATCCCAGTGGCTAACTTCATAGGGCAGAGTCGATGCTGCCTCTGTCACTCACGGCAGGCTGCTTTGATCCAAGACAGTTCTCTGGATTTGGTGGCTTGTGCGGTTGGCTGAGAACCTTAACAGAGAGGTGTTGAGTGAGCAGAGGGTCGTTCCTGCCACCACCCAACTTCCCCGTTGAGTGTTTGATAATGCTGGTCTCCGCTAGATAAGCCACAGGAGTTTCCTGTCCTGTGTGAGCCTTCCAAGGAATCAGAGAGGAAGCCGTCAGCTCCACAGGCCAGTTGCAGCCCGTGGAGGCTGGTAAACAGCTTTTGGATAGTTTTGCAGTGAGGCATGGTTTGTTCCTATGGTGCACAAGATGATTCTCTCTAATCAACTGTAAAATCCAGCCAGAAGCAGAGCATCCCTGCTAGATAGTCCCCAAAGGGTTGCGGGGATGGGGGGGGGGGGAAGAGACAGATAAAGGGATTTCAGCTTTAGGGAAAAATGTGGTCGGAGTGAGAGAACACTTAATTATGGAAAATCACAGGGCAGAGTTAAGAGTAATAAGGTAAACGGGCCCTTTAATTACCACTGAATCCCAGAGCCTAGCCTTTTTAGTCTTTGCCTAAATGATACTGGTCCTGGGAAATCTTTCTAACATTTTAATCTTAGACCCAAAGCGTGATGCAGCTGTGTAGAAGTCAAGGGGGGAGAGAAGTTTTGAGATAATTCAGTCTTTCCATATGCGGCCAGGAAAGGGGAGACCCTGGAGAGCCTGGGCCGTTGCTCAAGGTCCCACAGCTAAACTGAAACCAAGGGAGGTCCAGGATGCAGGTCACTTGATGCCCCCCAACCAAGGCTCAGGCCACCCCACTGACCCCTTCAGGGCTGGGATGGCTCCAGGCAGGGCTGACCAAATCCAGTCTCCCTCCAGCCTTGATGCCTTTCTGCACCCCCAGGACCTGCTGACTGATGAATCCCACCTCCCCCAGCCCATTTCAGAGCTTTCACCGCGTTATTCCTCAGAATGGGCTTTTCTGACCCCCGAGTGCTGGCTGCCTGCTCCTGCCTGAGCTTCTAAACCCCCATCACCCCCAATCACCACACATCTCCCACTCGAGCATAATTGTCTGTTCTTGAGAAAGAAAAAAAAAGCAGTTAAATAGGAACGAAAGGATCCAGAATTAAGAAACAAGAAGGCAAACAGCCTCTTTTGCCCACAGAACTGTAGAGAAGCAGTTCCTAACCAAACCACACGGTTCCCTCGGAAAACCTTTTCTCCTGGTTCTCCCACAACTAACTCTAAGTTTTGCAAAAGCTGTGACCAGTCCCTCTCTTTCGCCTGTGGTGTCCCTTCCCTGGTACACAGAAGGTGCTCCACAAATGTTTGTTTAATGAAAATTGAATGAATGCATTAATTTTAACTGATGACGGATCAACCACGTCCTTCCTATGTCTTTTCTTCTTTAAGCTAAACATCTCCATTTTTTTTTTTCTGTTGCTCAAAAGACATGGTTTCCAGACTCTTCATCACCTGAAAACCTCTTCTAAGCAAACTACAGGTTCTCAAAGTTCTGTTTAGATGGTGATTCAGCAGAGGCTACACTGCACTCCAGATGGGGAGGGCTGGCCAGTCTGATTAATTTCTCGCACTCTCTGGTCCCATGAGTCTATGAATGAGATTCAAGGTTGCATGGGCTCCCTTAGCCGCTGGCAACACCCTTGACTCATCTTGAACTTATACTCATCCCAGCCCACTGTGTATTTTCAGAAGGGACATTCTCAAAGAACTTTCAGTTTATCTGAAGAAATTACGAACACATATAAAATGATAGTGGATAACACATTGCAATATCTAGGCATGTGAATACTCAAGTAATTGATTTTATTCACTGTAATTAAAAGAACACTTCTGGCTGCATTTAGAAGAGTGAATGGTTTCTAAATTATATACAGGACAGAAGTCACACTCCAAACATAACGGGAAGGAATCAATACAGACAATAGCAGTAGGGCAACAGGATGTTTTTAAAGGTTGGATTTGTCTATGTTTAAAAGTTTCCCTTTCAGAAAAAAAAACAACAACAGAGGTTCCTTTTCAGTTTTTCAAGGTAAGGAGAAGTTTCATTGTTTTTGTTGATATTTTAGATGATCATGGCCAATGTGTGTTGCCTACCTCCTGCTTCTCTTTCCAGGGGGTACTCGGGGCAAAGAAAGAAAGGACCTGGCATCCCCAGGGACTTGGGCAACAGATGAGGGGGAGGCAGGTGGTGAGACAGACGTGGAGGAGCAACTCATTTCTGTGAACCATCAGGAGAGCTGAACTCTGGGAACAAAATATAGAAACATCACCCATGTAACTGTGTGGGGAAATATAGTATCCTTGACAGCTCAATAACTGTTATGCAGAAAACAGCAACAGCCGGAATCATCCAAGGTTGTAAAGTAACATTAAAACTGTTATGAATGAATATCTAAAAGACATGATCCAAAAAAGCACTACAGGATTTGGCAAGCACCTGTATGCGGGGTTAATTAAAATTTCACACTTTGGAAAAAATATATGAGTTCTATGCCTAAAAAACATTGATGATGACAGCATCCAGGGTGGTGAAAAATATGGAAGGAGGTCTTGAAGAGAGCTAAAAGGAGTTCAGTCTTAGGGATGCATTAATCTGATTTCTTATATCCAAATCAAAGGACTGAGAGAACAAGGAACAGATCCTAGTTAAGGTGTAGACAACCCAGCTTCCGACTGTGCTGGTCAGCACGACGGAGGGAACTATTCGTTTCAACACGTGGACATCAGAATTTGGAGAAAAGTTGGAATCCTTCCCCCAACAAATATCTGGGGATCCACTTTATTCATCTGATTGCTGGAGAGACAGGCTTACTTCTAGAGCTGCAAAAACAGGGCTCTCAAAGTGTCCTTGCCATCCATTAAAAAGTCACAAATAATAAATGCTGGAGAGGGCGTGGTGAAAAGGGAACCCTCCTGCACTGCTGGTGGGAATGTAAATTGATACAGCCACTATGGAGAACAGTATGGAGAGTCCTTACAAAACTAAAACTAGAGCTACCATATGATCCTGCAATCCCACTCCTGGGCATACATCTGGAGAAAACCATAATGTTTGTTGCAGCACTATTTACAATAGCCAAGACGTGTAAGCAACCTAAATGTCTGTCGACAGATGAATGGATAAAGAAGATCTGGTATACGTATACAATGGAATACTACTCAGCCATAAAAAAGAATGACATAATGCCCTTTGCAGCAAAATGGATGGACCTAGAGATTATCATACTAAGTGAAGTCAGACAAAGACAAATATCATATGATATAGCTTATATGTGGAATCTGAAAAAATGATACAAATGAACTTATTTCAAAAACAGAAACAGATTCACATACATAGAAAACAAACTGATGGTTTCCAAAGGGGAAAGGGAGGGGAGGGATAAATTAGGAGTTTGAGATTAACATGTTCACACTACTGCATATAAAATAGATAACCAACAAGGTCCTACTGTATAGCACAGGGAACTATACTCAATATCTTGTAATAATCTTTAAGGGAAAAGAATATGAAAAAGAATATATATATATGTATATGACTGAATCACTTTGCTGTACATCTGAAATTAACACAACATTGTAAATCAACTATACTTCAATTTAAAAAAATGCTTTTTAAAATTGGAGAAGTTGACTGTCCTTTCATATTCATTAACCAAAGGCCAGAGGAAAACAAACTTTGCAGATAATCCCACTTACATCTGGTTAGTAAATATTGATGCTTCCTCAGAGTATAAGCTTTGTCTCTACACATCTGCTAAAATAAAATGATCTGTCTCTTTTCTGTCAGTCACTTGCAGAATGTTTTTACATGTACGGCATTAGACTAGTACAGCATTAGATTAGGATGCTAAGTAGTATTTTGGCTTTCTTGCAGAGAAACTAAAAATGGACCACATGATAATTACCTTGTAAAAAATTCGGGGCCTTCCCTGGTGGTCCAGTGGTTAAGAATCCGCCTGCCAATGAAGGGGACATGGGTTCAAGCCCTGGTCTGGGAAGAACCCACATGCCGCGGAGCAACTAAGCCCCTGCACCACAACTACTGAGCCTGTGCTCTAGAGTCTGCGAGCCACAACTACTGAGCCCGTGAACCACAACTACTGAAGCCCACGCCCCTAAAGCCCGTGCTCCGCAACCAGAGAAGCCACCGCAATGAGAAGCCCGCGCACCGCAACGAAGAGTAGCCCCCGCTCGCCGCAACTAGAGAAAGCCTGCGCGCGGCAACGAAGACCCAACTCAACCAAAAATAAATAATAATAATAAACAAAAATAAATTAATTCAAAAAAATTTTAAAAAAATTTGATATCAAGTTATGACAAGAACTATGTAGATTTAAGACTAGAACAGCAGCTCTCATTCTGGAAATGATACCCACTGATGGATGGTATTCCAGAAAGTCCCCGGATGATCTGCGTGTAATGTGTTGTGAGAATATCTTTATATAAAGTGTGCCTATGTTTCCGGCAAAGGGTCAAAACAAGTGGATCATCTCTGGTATGAGTTTTTCAGAAGGGGAAGTGAAGCAAATACCATCGGGAGAGAACAGCCACCGGGAGCTCTGTCCTGAGCACCCCCTACGTGCCCGGGGCTACGCTGGGCTCTTCACACTTTGTCACCCTGTTGCCGTCTCGCACCAGGCATGGTCCCTTAGGTTCCCTTCCTTCTTACAGACTGGAAACGGAGGCTTAGGAAGTCACACGAATTCCCTGAAGATACGCATCTTTTAAGTGGAAAAACGGACTTGATCACAGTCTGTCTGCCCCTCAAGTCCAAGTGCCCTGAACCAGCTTGATCTGTCCAGGATGCACCTCTCTCCTCCGCTCTCTTTGACCATCCCCCCCCCACCCCCCAGCAAGATTTGCATAAATAAAGGAAGATGTGTTTGTACAAAAAGAGGTTCTATAGATTCTCCTTTGTCCAAGCCAGGGGGTCAGACATGGCAAACAAGATATAAGGAAATGGATATAATTCCTACCCTGACCTGCTGGTACACAAATAACCATAAGACAGACATGCACATCCAGGAAAGCTTCCTGGAGGGATCAGCATATGAGCTTAGGGTAAAGTCAAGAGCTTCAGCTTGTTTCAGGCTGGATAGTAGTCACAGTTTTAAATCACCAAGGGGTGGTGGAGAGGCAAGAATGGCCCAGGGCTAGAATCTGAGCACCCCACGGGGTTCCTTGACCCAGTCTCTTACTGTGGGTGGGGTGAGAATGGCCCTTCATTGTAAATGAGGCGGTGAACCAAGGATGCCCAGGTTGCTTGGAGTCCTAAAGATCTACAAGTCTATGTTCTACTTTGATAAAAAAGAAAAAAACATTCTCCTGTTGTTATGCTTTCATCACTTACGCTGTAGACTCATGTGTTAACTAAGCTTTTCCCCTTAAATAAATTGTTTTGACATTTCTTTGTGCTGCCTCTGATCCATTTAATAAATGCAGCTGACGTCTCTTCTGCCAATGGCTAGACAGGCAGCGGTAGCAACCTTGGCTGGGCTAGCCCAGGGAGCCTTCGCTTCTCAGCAAGATGGAAAGTCTCCTGACAGCAAACGAGAGGTTGAAAAAGGCCTCCAGGGGTGACATTTTTGCAATCCTTTTGGTGGGTAACCCCCTTTATCCCTGGAAAGCATGAAATGCTTGCCATCCCCAGAAGCTATGCCTCTTTGGAGAGAGGAAAGAGGAGCTCTCATTTTGCTAATAGCAAACCTCAGGTGAATTGTTAAGGGACTCTGGATGACAGAGGTGCTTCCAGCAAGATCTGGAATAATTGACCCCATGGAGAATGTACTTAGTGAAGCAGAAAGGGGAGGTGAAACAATAGTTAGCAGATAAACGGAAAAACAACTTGAGGTTTCTGTGCTGATAGCTAAGAACTCAAACAGTGGAAGCCAAAATCCCTCCCACTGCAACCCAGTGACAAGCCTCTCAATACATCCTACTTATACTTAGGGCGTCGTTACTTTAAATGTGGTAGTGGAGAAGGAGGGCTGTCTTTTTGCTTTAGCCCTACTTCAAATTGAGTAGCAAATTGTCAGGTTCTTTTACACGCTGCTTTTTGGTGAACTGCAGTAGTGATCTTCATTATCCTTTGTGAGAGGCTATGCTGAGGCCCTTGGGGCATCGGTGCTCATATATTAATATTTATGGTGAAGATTAATAAAATCTAAATAAAAAAACGGGGACTTAAAATTAAAATTTAAAAAGCTCTTCAATCTGTAAATCCATTTCCAGTGAAAGGGATGGAGGAACAGTTAGTAACACGTGTGTTCTGAAACATTTACCAGTAGGCAAATCTCTTAATTGTAACCATTATATTCTGTTATGAATGATCCACTAATCTCTCAGTTTCATTCTCCACTGTTTCTCATTTAAGCATACTCTTGGTGTCTTCTTTTTTTTTCTTTTTTTTTTTGAATGCCAGTTCTTCAGTTAAAGAAGGAAAAAACCTCTTGCAAAATAATCTACTTTTCCTTTGTATTCTTGTATACTCACATCTTTTCTGTTCCATATAAAAGTAAACAGAAAGTTTGAAAAAGGACTTTAAGGAAATTCTCTTCTATTTATGTGCCCTGACCTAAACCATCCACTACCCACTAGTCTTCTAATAGAATTTTTAAAGACCTTCAAAAGTCCTGTTATCAGATATATGTCATAATTAATGACCCTCAATATGAGTAAGTTTTTCTGGTGTTCAGAAATCACTCCTGTTGTGGTGGGTTTTTTTAAAAAATAAATTTATTTATTTTATTTATTTATTTTTGGCTGCATTGGGTGTTGGTTGCTGCACATGGGCTTTCTCTAGTTGTGGTGAGCAGGGGCTACCGTTAGTTGGGTGCACGGGCTTCTCACTGCGGTGGCTTCTCTTGTGGCCGAGCACGGGCTCTAGGCGTGCGGGCTTCAGTAGTTGTGGCACGTGGGCTCAGTAGTTGTGGCACGTGGGCTCAGTAGTTGTGGCTCACGGGCTTAGTTGCTCCGCGGCATGTGGGATCTTCCCGGACCAGGGCTTGAACCTGTGTGCCCTTCATTGGCAGGCGGATTCTTAACCACTGCGCCACCAGGGAAGCCCTGGAGACATTTCTGATTGCTACAGCTTGAGAGCTACTACTGACATCTGGTGGGTAGGGACCAGTGATGCCGCTAAAGGTCTTAAAATGCACAGGACAGCGCCTGCTACAGAGAATGATTTGGACTGAAAAGTCCATAGTGTCCAGGTTGGCAAACCCTGGATTTGGAGGAAGTGGGGCTACATGGGAAGGAGAGACCCCCTGAAACAGCTGCAGGAAATTCAACTCCGGTATTGACTGTGCAGTTTAAATGTTTCACAGTCTCGCGGGATTAATCAATGCAGAGTGAGATTAGAGACAGAAACCAGCCTGGAGATCATTTGAGGTTTTGAAAATTCTTACCCACATGATTTTCGTTATGCTTTGGACCTAGTCCTTATTTTATTGTCGGATTACCAACCCAATTTGCCTCTATTTTTCATCAGGTAAAAGTTGTAATTCATTATTTGGGAATTCTAATTTTTCAGGAAACATTTTGGCTTGGCCAGCTTCACTGTCAGCCTCTTGACATACTTCCCTGGCATAACGTGTGGGATTTATTTGTAATATAAACTTCTGGCTGGTTAGTCCCTGGCTCTGACTTTAGAAACTGCCACATTTGGTGGTGGGGGGTGGATTGGACTTTCCCAACATTAACAAGAGAGCTTGAATGTTTTTGTCCCTCCAGAAAAATGTCTATGTGTCAAATGTCAACGATATAAAAGTATTCTTAACTTCATAGCAGGCGTGACTAAATATAGAATGGAACAAAACCTTCTAGTGGGTTTGTGGAGCCAAGAACAATAATGATCTACCGTGCTGTAGAGTGAGTGTCTTGCCTGACAACTTCTAAATGTGTTACATGCCTTTTCAACAGGATGGCCACAAGGGGAGTCGGTACAGAGCCTACGTTAAAACAGATTTCCCTTCCTGGCAGCAAAAAGATTTTCCCATCTCATCACGCAGGTTGGAAAATAAGGTTCCATGTCCTAACAGGCAGTTGGCAGTAACAGGCAGTTACTTTGTAAACTTCAGTGGGATCCACTCTTGTAAGGCTTACCAAGGTATTCATTTCCAGTGTGTTGGCAAAGCAACAGTGCAGCTCTTTGATAGAAATAATTACAGGAAAACAACTTGATACTTGTTGAAGTCCTGTACCACAAGCCATGTGGCCCTATGAGTTAGAAAGAGAGAACTATTACTACCGCCCATGTTTTGCTTGGTGAGCCTGAAGGAGTTATGAGCAATATCCTTCCTTCCCTGTGGGTCTGACACTGTTTCAGGCAGAGCAGTGTCATCTGAGGTCAAGGTCATGGGTTGACTCGTCCCATGGGCAGCCAGTTTCTTTAAGTCCTGTGGCCAAAGCCAGCCCTGCAAGCCTTCCCTAGTATCCACTTATGAATATGAGACTGCTGTAGTTGGAAGGGGCAAGAATGTAGGATTACTCCTGGTCCACTTCCAAGAAAGGACATCCTTCAGTGTTGTGTTGATTTCATATAAAAAAAGTCAGGAGCCTTTACATTTAATATGATGCCATATATGTCATTTCTTGTTCCATTAAAAAAAAAACTGTCCTCGTGTCAAAATTAGATTTCTGCATCATGTCCATCTGTTACCCTGGGAATACTTCTCTTTCTCAATCTCGAGCTATGAGTCTGGAGCAGAAAGGGCTCCATTTCCGCTTCTTCACACCCTGTTAATTCTCTTACCTGGTGGATTCTGAAGGGATCGAGGAATGGAGCGTGATGTGGATAGTGCTGGGAAGAGAACACTGCCAGGGGAAGGGTCTGGTTGATGCCCTAGGAAGACAGCTACAAGATGGGGCTTATCCATTTTGCCTTGCCAGACGACCTGACCCTGTTGTCTTATCCACAGGCTCGTGGAAGGTTGCAGCCCAGCAATGTCCTTAGGGCTGTTCAGTCCTACCCTCCAGTAAGCTGTGGGCCAGAGTTGTTAGTGGGTCAATGATTACACCGCCAGTCAGAGGCCAGGATGGGACCAGTTCTCTACGGTGCCACTGACAACAAAGTAAGAAAGTGGGATGGGTGGATTCTAATGAACCCATGAGGAGGATGGAGAAAGACACCAAGAATTCAACATTCCAGTGTCCAAGGACCACGTGTTGAAAGAGTCCAATTAAATTCAGTTCAAAGTGCCAGTGGAAAAGAAAACGCATAGCCTTGCTTTCCCAAAACAGGGCACACTCATACTAAGGCTCAGAAAAACAAAGTGACATATACACACTACTATATATAAAATAGGTAAACGACAAGGCCCTACTGTATAGCACAGGGAACAATACTCAATATCTTGTAATAATCTATAATGGAAAAGAATCTGAAAAAGAATATATGTATACACACACACATATATATGTATTATGTAACTGAGACACTCTGCTATACACTTGAAATTAACACAACATTGTAAATCAACTATACTTCAATAAAAAACAAGAAACACAGAGTGAAACTAAACTGAACTAAATGAAAAGGTGAGGGAAGAATCTCAGGTGGTAGGTGACCTAGGGGAACTTTTCTGCTACCTAGAGGCTCAGGCCGGTAGAACTGTAGTTAGGATTTGTGCTTGCCCTTTCAGGGAAGGCGGCCACGACCTCATGACTGCCCCTGGAAGGGAGGGAACCTCTCCTGCAATCTCAGTAGGATCAATCTTGCCCCGGTATGGAATCTCCCTGCTTCTGGGCGGTGCCCACAGGAGGAGAACCAAGTAGCAAAGGGTGATCCCAGAAAAGGCTTGAGGCCTTCTGGAGCGGTGACTCTAGCTTGCTCCCCAGGGGGTCCCTGAGGACACTAGACCCTGTTCCGAGACTATTAGTAGAGACTGGAGGGACCACCGGACATGCAGGTTGGAGGCCAGCAGGCCCAGCTCGTACCCATAGCCCCTTGTTCAGGTGAGCTTGAGGGGCAGGTGCCCAGCATCCCCAGGCCAGCACAGTGACCTCCGTTCTGGGCAGTGGTACATTTTCACTGCTATCTCGCTGGGATGGAGGAGTCCTAGCCTTTCTGAGGATGGTTACCTGCTCTGAAAACTGCTCTGTGACAGGGTAAATGACTCAGAAAGGTTCTGATTCAGCCACAAATGAAACCAGGGAAGGTTCATTAAAGGCACTAATGAGGTCTCCCTTTCACCACCACCCCCCCAGTGCTATCGTGCTATCTTGGCTTCTCCAATGCTGTCTCACTGCAATGCTGTGTCCCTGTGCCCTTCACAGGAGAGCGGACTTGCTGAGGCTGAACTCTGTGAACCCAGGATGCCTTCAAGTCTGAAAGTCACGTCCAGCTTGAAGGCATCTGAAAGAGATCAGGGGCTCCCTGCAGGCTACCTAGGCTTCACCAGGGAAGGAGGGAGGATGGTTGAGGGCACACCTGGGTTTCCACGATTGGAACAGTGTACAGGACATTACAGCACTACAGACTGCACGTTTGTGTTCCCCTCCCCCCATTCATATCTTGAAACCTAATCCCAATGTGATGGTATTTGGAGGTGGGGCTTTTGGGTGGAGCCCTCATGAATGGGATTAGTGCCCTCCTAAAAGAGACCCCAGAGAACTCCCTTGCCCCTTACACCATGTGAGGACACAGCAAGAAGATGACCATCTATGAACCAGGAAGGGGGTCTCACAAGACCCCGAATCTGCTTGCACCTTGATCTTGGATTTCCCAGACCATGAGAAATAAATTTCTATTGTTATTAAGTCTCCGGTGTTTTGTTACAACAAACTGAAATGGCTAAGACATTCGGCTTGATTTTTTCTGACTGTGATGCTTAGAAAAAATGTGGATGAATTTTACAGAGATCTCTGAATTTTCTGCAAAAACAGAAAAACTTCTTTCCATATAAAATGAATGGGTTAAAAAAAAAAAAGATGTATCTTTTGCTTTTATTTGCCTTGAGAGAAGCAGATATATTGTGGTTTCTGTCATAAAATATCTGATCTTACACAGAGTTGGGGAGGGGGGATTTCGTGAATTATAAAACACTGTTAAGTCATCCTAAAACTATGGGTTATATATTTCATTTTGTGAATTTCTATGGCATTTGCGAAGAACTGGGCTTTTTCACATGGCAAAATGTCCAGCATGAAGACACAAAAGCCAGCTCCAACTCTTGATCAAAACAGATAATTTGATGAAAAACAGACCTAAATCCAAAAGTAATGTTTTTGGCATAATCATAAAGCCAATAATTTTTATTCTTTTTCAATAATACCAAAGCCAAATAGCTATTATGCCTTTCCAAATACCTGATATGGCAGTAGGGTGACGTTTGTGGGTTAAACTGCTGTTGAAAGTCTGACTCAGAGGGGCCTGGAGCAGGGGTCCTGCTAAGTAAGGTGGGAAGGCAGGCAAACTCCCGTGGCCGTGAAAGGGATAAGGTCATGTGTCACTGGGGCATCAGGAAGAACTTTCGATGTTTCTTCCATGTTGAGGCAACAGAATGAAAGACTTGGAGAAACCAGGAGAGCCATCTGTCTAGGACCCCCTTCCCCGGCAGGTGAATATTGAAACCATCCGGGAGGTCTGCTTATTTCTTGAGGCTCTTTTATGAGCTGGGGAACCACACACCCATTAGCAGAGTGTGACAGAGCACACCACTCTTTGATCTGCTTAACCTTCAAGGTGTTTTCCCTGCCATTGGACAGAAAACTCCCCTGTTTATAAGTTCGTAGTGATTTTTGGAGACCAGTGCTGTCTCAGCTGCTGACTGCTCTGGAAGCTTCTTTTGTGACATGGGAAGGCTTGACAAATACCTCCTGGTGCTGTGCCCTCTCTGCCTGTACCCACAGCAACATGCAGAGAGAGACCCTTAGCCCTCCAATCAGGAACATGGAGTCTTTGCGAGACCCAGGCTGCTGGGGACAGTCCTGTGGTGTGGCCCTCACTGAGGGAGGTAGAGCCACGTTTAGGCGATGTCACCTGGCCAGGGATTAGCGCTGGCTCTACTGGAGCATCTCTGTTATTACAGCCCCTTCATGCCTCTCTACCAGCATCGGTGCAGTAAGAGTAACAGCTGAGAAATATACCTGATCTGGAGGGAAGCTGGGCAAAGCCAAGCCCAGACCCAACAGGCAAGATGTAGAGTAAATACACAAGGGGATTTAAAAAAAAAAAAAAAAAAGGTGTTTCCTGGGTGTGGCAGATGAAAACTGCCAAGTCCATGTCTTAAATATTTTCTGATCGGTAAAATTTTAATCTGTTACCTTGGGATTGAGGTCTGTGTGGTTAGGTCCCTCCTAAATATGGGTCTGGCCACTTGGTTTGGTCCTACAAGTTTCTTTTTTTTTAAAGCAATGGTGAATTTTTCATAAGTTCTTTTCTTTTCTTTCCCTCCTACAACAGACCTGGGAAAGGAACTTAAAACCAGAACGCTATCAAATCCTTTATGAAACATTTGGGGCTAATTACCGTTGCTGGAAGTCTCAGGGTTTTTTTTTCCTCTGCCTCTCTCTCTCCTTTTCTTTTTCTTTTTTTTTTTTTCATTTTAATGGAACACAGTTCAAGTCTCATAAATGCTTAAATATGTAGTTGTAAAGTTTGAGATGTCTCATGGGCACCGCTGTCTGCAAATCTGCCAGGCAGGGCTCTGGGGAGGTTCAAATTCAAACCGGTTTCCGCCTCTGGAAGAGTACGTTATATAAACTGGGCTGGGAGAATTTTCATGCTCGGTGTGACAAGTAGTTCAATAAAGCGTGCTCTATTATATATCCAGGGTCAGCCCTAGAAAGCCTGCCACCTCCACAGTTAAACAGTGCAGGGGTCTATGCATTTGGCTGTTGCTTCTCTCTCCTTATCCAGGTATCAGCAGCAAGTAAGTCCATTTGTTTGCTGACTTCTCCAGTCTGCGAGGAAGAAGCCAGACCAGGCCAGGTTAGATGCATCAATTTTACGTTCCTTTGGCTCAAACCAGAGCCATAAATCAGAGCCCGAGCATTATTTGCACATCCTCAGGATTTGCCTTCCCATCTCTCAGAGCGATACACCAAGTGGTTTAGGGAGGTAAAAATAGCACTGCCCAGGTGTGGAATAATTTTGGGTCCCACAATGATGAGTTGGGATCCAAACGGGCAAAGGAAGGGATCCGATCTGCTTCTAACTCTGTTTGGTGGTAGCCCTAACCTGACCCAGCATGCCTGGCCACGAGGACGCTGGGATAGCCAGTGAAATCAGAGGCACACATGGATGCTTCCTGAAGCTCAGAGCTAGAAGAACAAACTCAGCTGGACTTTCCAGGCAAGTCCTTCCCTGAACTCAATGAACACATTTGATGGGTTGAAGGTCTAAGGCTGGAACCAGGAAGCTGAGATGCGCTGGTTACCCAGAATCCCCTGCTCTACCTCTTCCTTCTCAGAAACCAGCTGATGCCAGAGGTGTCTTAGGACAGGGGAAATTTTTTCTCATCTTTGCAAAGATTCCAGGTGCTCTGGTGTAATAGTCACTTGTCTGTTTCCCTCATTTCCCCCAAGTCACATAAATGTGTCTTTTATTCACGGAATGCATTCCATCTCCCCTGGGTCCCTCCACAGACTCTAGTGGCCGCTGACTCACTTTTTAATGGAACTTTACCATGGGAATTGAATCCAGTCTTTTTTCTCATCTTTTCTTTTACACCCTCCAACTTGCACTTCTTTTCTTTTACTACCCTTCTCCTGGCTGAGCTATAAAGTGATCAGTTAAAAATCAGCATGTATCTTTTTAAAAAAAGATACAAATGAACTTATTTCCAAAAGAGAAAGAAATTCACAGACATAGAAAACAAACATAGGTTACCAAAGGGGAAAGGGGGTTGGTAGGAGGGATAAATTAGGAGGTTGGGATTAACATGTACACAGTACTATATATAAAATAGATACTAGATAACCAACAAGGACCTATTGTATAGCACAGGGAACTACACTCAATATTTTGTAGTAACCTATAAGGGAAAAGAATCTAAAAAAGAATGACTGAATCACTGTGCTGTACACATGAGACTAACATTACATTGTAAGTCAACTACACTTCAATTAAAAAAAAAAAGACAAAAAAAAAAAGATCATTTTGGTTTCTTTCCCCCCTCCCGCCCAATATCAGCATGGACAGCCTATAATGATTATAGGAAAACAACCAGCAAGCCAACAACTATGGGACAATAAAAAGATCGGGTTCTTTGGGTTGGGGGTGGGGATGATTAGGCAGAGCATAGATTTAGGGCATTGAAAATACTCTTACGATATTATAATGATGGATACATGTCATTATACTTTTGCCTAAACCCATAGCACGTATAACACCAAGAGTGAACCCTAAGATAAACTATGCACTTGGGGTGATTCCAGTGTGTCAGTGCTAGTTGATCTTTGGCAAAAACTGCACCGTTCTGGTGAATGATGACACCCAGGGTAAAGAAGTTGTTGACCCTGTTAAGGGGGGATTTGTGAGAGGAACTTTCATCATGTTCTGAATGAGAGGTTTTCTGCTTGCATTTTCTAAAACTTACTTTTTGTAGGTAGAGCTTTGCTTACTTACACAGCAATTTAGTTCACACGTGAATTAATACATGACTTCAAGGGGAGTTTTCTTTTTGTACTCACCACCCTGATTTGGGAAATACAGCATGGGTCCTAGCAGCTCATGTCCAGGGCCAGATTTCATCAAAAGCAACACAATGTAGACCAGAATCGATACTGCCAAGATTTTTCAAAAGCTTCAAACATACTTAAATTTTGTAAGACATTTTATGATTCACAAAGCAATTTCACAAACTAGTGATCTTCACTCAACTCTACTGGGTAGATTTTATAAGTCCCTACTTTTGTAGACAAGGACACTGAGTTCCACAGTGGGTGACAGTTAATAATTGCTACCACACCGATAACTGAACCTAGGTGTGATACTGTGATTTATCAGAAATATACATTTGGTCTTCAACCCTGTTCCTGGCACAGAGCTCCTAAAACCCCCGGATATCCTAAGTGATAAGGTGTCCTTTGTTATTCATAACAAGCCCCTTCAGCCACATATAAGTTTATGTTAATGGAGTGACTTTTGGAAAGCCCCTAAGGACGGGGGCTGGTTGCCAGGGGAAACCATTGTGTGATTAGAGGGTTGCACCTCCAGGAAGGGGAGAGGGGCTGGAGGTTGAATCAATCGCCAGTGGCCAATGATTTAATCAACGATGCCTACCTATTGAAGCCTCCATAAAAATACCAAAGCACGGGGTTCAGACAGCTTCCGGGTTGGTAAACACGGGGAGGTGCTGGGAGGGTGGTGCCCAGAGAGGTCATGGAAAGTTTTCGCGCCTTCCCACATACCTTGCCCTATGCATCTCTTCCACTTGCCTGTTCCTGAGTTATATCCTTTTATGATAAACTAGTTATCTAGTAAGTGAACTGTTTTCCTGAGTTCTGTAAGCCACTCTAGCAAATTAATAGAACTTGAGGAGGGGGTGGTGGGAACTTCTGACATCCAGTAGGTCAATGCACAGGTGACAACCTGCACTTGCGATTGGCATCTGAAAAGGGTTGGGGGGGGAGTCCTGTGGGACTGAACTCTTAACCTGTGGGATCTGATGCTATCTCCAATCTCAGAATTGTGTTAAATTGCGGGACATCCAGCTGGTGTCACAGAATTGCCTGATGTGTGGAAAACCCACACTTCTGGAGTCAGGAGTGAAGCAGTCTTGTAGCAGAGTACTGAGAGTAGAGGGGCAATGTGAGTGTTTTCCCTTTACACTCGGTTTTCCAACTCCAAGCTGCACCCTACGCCACTGAGATTTCTCAGCGTCTTGTTTCAGAAGCGATGGGGAGGGAGAACAGACATTCACATCTGTGTATCTTCCTCTTTGGAATGCACGAAATGAGATGGTAGTCATTCTCCATGTCATCAAGAGTCAATACTTCTTATGACCGATCACAGAATCTCAGAAAATGTTTCTTTAATTAGCAGTGTTACCAACTTTGCAACATGTAGACGATTTCCCCAGGAAAGAGTCTCCTGGGTTAATGCAGTGTGACCTGATCCCATGCGAGGAATTCTCCTCCACCCACAGCTGGTCCTACGGAGATGAAAAACAGGCACACACCCAAAAATCTTGCCCCAGATGAGTGGCTTTGAGGGATGCTGAATTCCCAGCCAGGAGGACGCAACAAAAAGGGTGGACACTTGCCTTAGTTGTTCTGGCTGAATTTTACTGATGTTTCAGTGTGATGTTATTTCTGGCATCGTCTTGATTAGTGACTCTAAGACTGGTTTTAACTTGGGGAAAGTCTGCATCTGAGCAGATTTCATTTCTGTCTTCTCTTATCTCCTTCACTGAAATTCAACTAATTTAATACTGTGCTGATCTAGGGCCGGAGATGATAGAAAAATAAGCAAGATCTGATCTTCTCACTTGAGATGCCTCCTGTAGGAGATGTGAGACATTCTGTAAACAATGCTGTTTGAAGGCATAATGATAACAATAATAAAGCAACCTAGGGATGCAGAAATTTAATATTTCATGGAGAAGTCTACCCTTCCATCCGACCTTTCTTCTGCTCTGTCCTTTGCTCACCGTACCCTAGCCATCCCGTCTTCTTCCTCTTCCTAGAACAGGTCAAGTTTGTTTCTGCCTCAGGACTTTTGCACTTGCCCTTCCCTCTGCCCTCTGTTCTTCTTCTAGAACTTTGCTTGCCTGGTTCTTTTTCATCATTTGGGTCTCAGCTCAGATGCCAGGTCAGGAAGTCCTTCCTGATGACCTTATCCTGCTTATTTGTTTAGTTATTATCCTTCTTGCCCAACAGCATGTAAGCTTCCCATATACATCCTTGAGAGTCAAGAATAAACTATGCCATGAACATGCAGCACTAAAAAAAGACTGAGATTCAAAGTGAGAGAATAAAACAAGACTGAGAATTGATCTTTGGTTTATCCATTAGATGGAATGAGGATCAAGAGAAACTGGCAATGCAAGCTGAGAAGGAAGGGGAGGAGGATAGTACAGGAGGATAGAAGCCAAGGGTGCTGAGTGCCTCCAAGGAAAAGGTGATGAAAGCTACAGACACATTGAGGGGGGTGGGAACCTGGCATTGGATGCAACAGGTGGTCAGTGGTGATGTTTGAGAGAAACAGGACAGGAGGGGCAGAGGCCAAGAGCACAAGGGCTTAGGAAGTGCTTGGTGAGGATGCAGGGGACTCTAGGAGCAGTGAGTTCCACCTGATGGCTAGCAGAGGAGGGAGGACAGCGTTAGTGTGCTGTCTTGGAATCGTGGCGGCTTGAGAGGATGTACTTCTGAGGTTAGACGGGGAGATCTCAGTTTGAGTGTAAACCGGGAGGAAACCAAACCAGTGTCCAGAAAACACTGACGATGAAAGAAGCAGAGGAGAGTTTATAGAGGCGAAGTCCTTCTGAAAGAGGTGAGAGAAGAAGGAGAAAAAGAGTACAAATGAAGGGATTCAGCTAGCCAAGTTTGGGGGTGGGGAATGTCATCCTCATCAGTGGGAAAACACGAAGGATGATCAGGTACTAGGACCTAAAATTTTACAGACGAGTGATAGGTGAGAATAGCTGTTCTCTTTGCTTTTCCATGTTTTGGAGTTAAGATGTTCTTTAACATTTTCATCTTAATTTAGAAGTGGCTCACTTTAGAACCAATTAAATCTGGCTTAATTTAACATCTCTTAGATGAAGCAAGATTTTTTTTTTCCCCCACAACGTATATAGTTACCGACCCCTCTTTTTATGCTGTTTGTTTTCTGATTTTTCAGGTAATATGTGCTGTCCATAAAAAAAAAAAAAAAAAAAAAAAAATTGGAAAACACAGAAAAGTGGAAGGAAGTGAAAATGTATCTGTAATTCCACTACCCAGAAATAACTGTTATATTACAGCACGGTGGCTTAAGAGTGTGAATTCCAGGAACATCTGCCATGGTTCAAATTTGGTTCTATTACTTCTTACTGAGGGACCCTCGCAAATTACATAAACTTTAAAGCTTTGGCGTCTTCATACATAAAATGAAGATTGTGGTAACAGCCACTGCCTAGCAGCACTGTGGTGAGGACTGAATTACATGAAGATAAAATTACATCTGAAAACACACCGCCTCGTACCTGACATATGGGAAGTATGGATATCCCAATTTAGCGATAACAGTGTTTTTCACCTGAATTTTCCATATAGATGTTCTCTTTGGGAAATGGGAATTTCTGTGCCTGAAGAGTTGTATATCCTATTTTTGTTCCCACATACCATTACCTTGTGAACGTTTTCCTGTAACATGTGCAACATTTCCCTTTTTATTCTAAAGTGAGCTATGGCATGTTTCCTCTAAGAAATGAAAGAACTACGTATTGTCACTACCCTGGCAGTACCAACTATTTTTACCCTTTGTATAAACCTCAGAACTCAGCCTAGCATAATCAGACAAGAAGTTCACTTTGCAAAGAATCACCACAGGGCAGCTGCCCATCCTCATTCTTTCTTTACGAAAATCAAATCAGGAGCAAAAATGAATGATCTAGCGCTGTGCTAGGAGGTCAGGGCAGAAACAGACCCAGATGTGTGCAGTTTACACTTCTCCACCAAGTCTCACTGCTCTTCTCTGGGCTGGGATATGTTTGTACAGAAATAAATAAAAGGAGAGACCTCTTTCTGATCAGTTTCCTATGGTGCCCCGTGGCTCTGGCTGTTCATGTAATGGGAAAGCGTCTCCAGATGAGAATCGTGGTCCCTGCACCATCAGAGCCCGCCCAGACACAGGTCCCACGGCAGGACACCCCCATCCCCTCCTGCTGGCAGCCTGTGTGACTGGCTGGGGTCATCAGCCAAGCTCCTCCAAGGTCACACCTGGAGTATATCAGGGACCCGCACACTGGGGTCAAAAACCCCACACCAAACCTGCCCAGAGCGCCCGTGTGAAATGCAGAGTCTCCACGCTATCTTGACTCTGTTGTTACCCTTTTAATTTGTGATACTTTAGGTCGCAGGTAGGCTAGAAATAATCAGCACATTGTCTTTAAAAGCAATTCGCATTTTCTCCTAATAAAGGACCTTGACTTTGATTCTTTTAGCCATTGACGTGATTTTCTTTCTTGGACTTGCTCCATTTTTCAAACGTCACAGGATCTTAGCAAAGCATACGTCATATTCAGTTGTGTAAGGTAGTCATTCTACCCAATTGGAATAATTCTGCTCCTAAATGCTATTTAATCATTCTTCTGACCCAAGCTCCTGAGGTGTAAATGCACGAAGAAGAATCTGGTGGCTGGTGAGGCTGAAGTACCGCAGGGGTGAAGAAAGCTCTCTCTGGCTCCAGGCACCTGTTCCCAGATGAGTGGTACCATTAGCCCATGGGCTTTCATGTGGGGCTAGGAGCTACCCCTTGAAGTCTGGCGTTACAATTCCTTCCTTAATTAAAAACACATTGTAATAGCAGTGGTGTTGCCTGATGGCAGGCTTACTTGCCGACATGGACCCAGTGCCCTGCCGAGGTCTACTTTGTTTTAGAATTTCTAGTGTATTAAAGGCCCTACAGAAAAACCATGCTCCATTCGTGGAGATACCCAGCCTTCCAGAAAGGCACAGTTGGGGGGAAGGTGGGTATTGATTAGTAATCAATGCTGGGAGAAGAACACAGTTCTTATATATAACGCAGTACGTCAAAAGTATATTTCTATATTTTTCAGGCTCTCCCACTCTTGGTTTGAAATTGGTAATGCATGTGAAAAATATCAAGGTGGTTTTCATTTTAAGTCCTTTCACACTTATCTCTATAGCTGCTGCAAAGGGCCTTCCTAGCAAAGCTAGACTTCCATGAGTGCTTAAGTGACAAATGAAGGATTAATAACAGAATGACTACCCTTTACTGAGCATCTCGTATGTGTATACAATATGCTGAGTGCTTTAGGTAGGCTATCTTATCCTCAAAACAATCTTAACAAGAAATTGATTTTCACCCCCATTCTACAGAAGAGGAAACCGAGGCTCATGACAACTAAGGAGCCTGTCAAGTTCATGCAACAGGTAGATGATGGACCTGTATTTGGTGGAGACAGGTAATTTGGACCTGTATCAGTCTGACCACAAAGTCCCTGCTCATCTCAGATACGCCATGATGCTAATATAAAATTACAAGTGGCTCTCCTATATTTACTGCAGCGTTATTTACAGTAGCCAAGACATGGAAACAAACTAATTTTCTGTAGTGATGGATACATAGAGAAGTCATGGTATAAATACACAATGGAATATTATTCACCCATAAAGAAGAAGGAAATCCAGCCATTTGTGACAACGTGGGTGGACCTTGAGGGTGTCAGACAGAGAAAGACAAATAATGTATGATGTCTCTTATGTGTGGAATCTAAAAAACACAACAACAACACTTCCACAAACTCATAGAAAAAGAGATCATATTTGTGGTTTCCAGAGGCAGGGGTGGGAGCTGGGAAGAACTGGATGAAGGTGGTCAAGAGGTACAAACTTCCAGTTATAAGATAAATAATACTAGGGATGTAATTTAATGTACAGCATGATGACTGTAGTTAACACTGCCGTATGGTGATGAAAGCTGTAAAAAGAGTAAACCCCAAGAGTTCTCATCACAAGGGAAAAAGAGTTTTTTCTTTTTGGGGGGTATCTATTCAAGATGATGGATGTTCACGAAACTTACTGTGGTCATCACTTAACAATATGTGTAAGTCAAATCATTATGCTATATGTCTTAAACTGCTGTATGCCAGTTATAACTCAAGAAAACTGTTAAAAAATAAATTACTAGCTGAAAAAATAAGAAAATAATAGTGGCTGTATGGCTGTGTATATTTCCCAGTGGCACAGAAAATGGATTTAGTGGTGAGTTTTAAGAGTCAAATGAATTGACGTGCATTCCTGAGCATCAATAATGATTTGGAGGACAGTACAGGGTTGGAGGAGAAAAACAAAACAAATGGACTCCTTCTGAGTCTTGGCCCTCAGCAAGCGCCTGGGAGGGGCAGAAAGCAGGAGATCTTGAGCATTTTTGAGACCTGAGATTCACAACGAGTTCTGCATTCAGCTCCAAGCCTCCCTCCAGCCGCCACACCGGGTACTTCCTCAGTTCCTGAGAACTGAGTGTCTGCTTATCCAGAACATTCTTGTTAAACAACTGGCTACGAAAGTCATGGAGAGCATCAGCAGGCCCTGAACCAGAGGGTAACCCAAACAGTCGGTGAATAACAAGATCAGCGCTCTCTCCGGAGGTGGTTCTCTGCCTCTGTACAGATGCGGGTGGGAAGGGAAGTGTGTCTTGAAGGGTAAAGATTCAACAAATAGGCAGGTACTTCTGAGGGGCTCTACTGCCTCACTGTTGATGTTTATTAACCTTTCCACTTCTCTTTGGCTTGTACTTTATCATAAGCAGGGTCTAAAGAAAAAGGAGGGAGTGTAAACCCTCCTTTGCTGGGGAGAGCACAGTGTCTCACATTCAGAATCTGGCTGGAAATTGGGAATCCTTGGTGTTAATTCATGGGGTTGAGCAAATCACTAGTTTTTCCCTGCCTTCAGTTCCCCCTTCCATTCAGTCCTGTTTTGGTCCTTGTATCTCTTTGGCCCCCAGCTCTCCCTCTCTCCCTCTGTACTATAAGCCCCACTTAGAAAGTGGATCATATATGGTAACTGTGAATACATCCGATGTTGTTTCTCTCACACCTTTTCCCATATTTGCAATAATTTTTCTATCTGGGAAACTTCCCTTCGCCTATAGCCTTGCTAAATCCTGTCTGGTCTTTGTCTTCCTCCCTGAATCCTGCTCTGAGCCCTGGTCCCTTCTTTCTCTGAAATCCAACAGGATTTGTTGTCTGAACTTCTCACTTGGCATCTATCGCCTACTGCCACACATCCCTAGCTATCTTTTCACTACTTACCTGACTGGTTTACCTGGCTGCTTTGAAACTTGTAGCAAATGCCTTAACCTAGCCTTTTGTTCTTCTCTCAGTATTAGCACACTGACTGGCACGGGACTTAGTCAATGTTTGTTGATTGAAATGTAAAACAGCAATGTTAACAACGGCAATGGCTACCTTTTATTGAATGCTTCCTGCCCACCAGATGGATGCTAAGAGCTTTATGTCAATATCTCACTCACGACGACACAATTTTGAGGTCTTATTTATCCCCATTTTACAGTGGAGGAAACTGCAGCTCAGTAACAAGATAACGATCGCACAGCTATTACATGTTGGAACTGAGATTCAGCCCTAGAGTTACAGGGTTCCATCAGTGCCATGCTACCCTGCCCCAATCAAGAAATATGTGATGACTGACTAAAACAACAATGAAACAAGGCAGGGGCATTTCCACTTATGGTTAACGTGGCTGTAGACAGGTGACCATGAAACTGAAACAGAAGCAAGAAGGAGATAATGCAAGGATTCCATGAAAACAGCTTTGCAGTTAGCAGTTTCTCATACGGGACCTCCCCAGTGCCTTGTGCTTCAAACTCTGAACTCTGAAGTCAAACTGACTGGGTTTAAATCTTGGCTCCACAGCTCACCAGCTGTTTGACCTTGGGTGAGTGACATTAAGCTCCTGGTGACTCAGTTTCCTCAGGTATAAACGTGGACAATAATGGAACCCTCTCATATTGTTGTCTTGAAGATTAAATATATACATGTGAAAGGCACATATATGGATTCTTAAATAAATGTCAGCTATTATTATCAAGAATCTCTAGGACTTCCCTGGTGGCGCAGTGGTTGAGAATCCACCTGCCAATGCAGGGGACACGGGTTCGATCCCTGGTCTGGGAAGATCCACATGCCGAGGAGCAACTAAGCCCGTGCGCCACAACTCCTGAGCATGCGCTCTAGAGCCCGCGAGCCACAACTACTGAGCCCGTGTGCTGCAACTACTGAGCCCCGCATGCTGCAGCCCATGCTCCTAGAGGCCGTGCTCCACAATGAAAGTGTAGCTCCTGCTCGCCGCAACTAGAGAAAGCCCACAAGCAGCAACGAAGACCCAATACAGCCAAAAAAAACCAAAACCAAAAACAAAACTCTAACTTAGACCAAAGTAATAGCATCTAGGCTGAAAGGCAGAAATGGTTGTGTATTTCACTAGATTTCAGGCAATGGGAAAGAGCTCTGTTTTTATCCTTCAATCCCGAACACAACAAGGAAACTGCCGGTAGGGAGTTTTAGAAGAGAGAGAAAGGCCACCCAAACACCATATCTCAAGGATTACCACATACGCCAATGCCACGCTGACCTGAAACTCATCACTCAAATGGCTGTAGGAGCCAAGGGTGGCAACAGGAGGGACCTCCTGGTGGTAGATGATTAATGCTGCAGTATGTGAATGGGGGTTTTCTACAATCACTAAACATCTGGCCTCTGATTGTTTCTTACCAGCTGCGTGACCTTGACCTGGGTGACCTAACCTCCCTTTTCTTACCTATAAAGTGGGATAATCATCGTAGGATCATGGAGAAAATTAATGTATCTGTAAAGCGCTTGGAACAGAACTCAACAAACACCTTCAATTTATTTTACTTTTATAGTTATCGCCAGTCTAGACACGTAGTTTCCTTGGGTGGTTGAGATGTAGCCTCAACAGCAGAGAAGAGATTACTCTTGACTAAGTTAACAAGATTCCCCAGCACTTCAAGTATTTTATTCTACTAAGTGGCTTAAGTAAGGGAATTTTATTAGACAGCATGGGCTGGAATTCTCACAGTCTCTTCTCAGCAACCCCCTCCTTGGTAATCAGATAATGTCTATCTGCATTCTTCAAAAGCTGGGATTTTTTTTTTTAAGGATTTGATCTCAATACCCTGCAGAGACCTTTTAGAGGAAGGCCAGGTTGTGACACACAGCTGAGCCAATTTTTTTGCAAGGGTTTAGCTACGGCTTCATGGGCACGGGAGGAAACTAAATATAACCTCAGGTGTTAAAGGAGGTCAAACCCGCCTCATGGGGGTCCTCCATGCCTGCCTCTGAGCATACAGTGAGAGCTGGCACTCGTTGCCCTTCCGCTGCCAAGCCTGGATCAGAGCCCTCAAACGAGGTGTCAGCTGCAATTTGGCGCCCAGGGCTGAAGAGCAACAAGGATATCCTCTTGCTCCGAAAATGCTGGGGGTGGTGGTGCCCTGTGCTCTGGGCTTGGCCAAGAGAGAAAGCAAACTGCAGGGTATTTGGCCCAGACCAGCAGACACTGTGCAAAAGCCACAGTGGCCACCCCAAAACAGGGAAATCACACACCAAATGCTCGCCTAGGGAAGCACCAACAAAGCTGCCTGGTGTGGGGGAGGCAGCCCCCACACTTGGATCCTGGCTCCACAGGGAGGAGAGAACAGAGGGCCCTTCAGATTTCTAGGAACCACCAACCTTGGGACTTTCATTCAGCGCTGGGTCCCCAGAGGCCACCGTTACCTAAGACACCAAGATTGCCTACTTAGAATCTTGGATCATAGCTTGTTTATTTCCTGACACAATTGTCTGTCAAAAGACTTCCTTAAATTTCCCCTAGAAACTTAAAGGACGCTCATGAAGAATAGTCTTGTACAAATTTGGAAACTGAGTATTGTTTTCTTCTTTTAGAAGTTAAAGAATATTGTTTTATATCCCCATTCATTTCTCAGAGGAGAGGATATGAAAGGCTCAGGTACCTTTACATTTGCTTTCATTTTGTAGCCAATGAATAAATTAATAATAATGGTTTAACATCTATTGTGCTGGTATTATTTACCAGGCTTGGTCTAAGTATTTTATATATAATGCCTCATTCAACCCTAAAGATGACCATAAGTGGTAAATAGAGTTATTTCTGTTTCCGGATAAGAAGATTTGGTCTGGGGACTGGGATTTTATACCGAATTCACTGACTCAGGGCACAAGCCCTAAACCCTTTGTGATAGGCGGGCCAGCTGCCCGTCCACCTGATCTTCCCAGCATCCCTAACGGTTGGGGGTTGGCCATGTGACCACCTTCTGGCCAATGGGATGTGAGTATAAGGGAAGAGTTCTATTTCTAGGTCTGACCTAGAAAAACTCTCAGGGGTGCTTCCCTTCCATGTTCTTCTTTACTAAATAAATAGGTCACTGAGACCCTAGAGGAGGGATGAGTCACAAGTTGACCCTGAAAGATCCTGGGGAAGGCCGTCTAGCAACCAGAACATGTTGGACTTATATTATGAGTGAGAACTAAATTGTTGTTGTGATAAGTCACTGAGATTTCCAAGGTATCTACTGCAGAAGCCCAACTTACTTTAATTCGTGCACCCTTTGAGAAAAATGAATCGATTGTCCACAGTTAAAACGTTATTGTTAGTGGACCCTTAGGGCAGAACTGCCACCTAGTTCTACAATGTAAGTTTTCTCTCAAAATACAGGGTGTGCAACCATAATGAGGAAATTCTCCTCCAACTTAGGAAGATGATAAAGAGACCCCAGGCCCTGTTTCCATCTTCCAAAGAAGGTTAGCATGACATGAAAATAATCAGCTTGCACAATCATCATTTATTAGGAACCCATCTGGTGTGGGGATGAGCTCATACCCTTGAGAATAAAGAAAATTTCCAGCTGAGGCTGGATGGTGAGGCTTCCAGAACAGGCCAGCTGTTTTCAGAAGGTCCAGTGCTGGGTTAGGACAAGGCTCGTGAAGAGCGACCAGTGGTCAAATGCTATGGTCACCATTGTAAATGATATAAATCACGTTACACTTATTACATAAGGATGCATGATCGTTAGCCTAACAAATTCAGTCTAATTGTCTTCCTTTTTTCTGCAGCAGCTTTGGGCTGGTACATTGTGTTATTTCTGCCCATCCCCTTTGCCTAGTTAACCCTCACTTGTCTTTAAGATTTCTGCTCATCTATTGCCTTCGCAGGAAGCCTTCCCTGATGTCTCAGAACAAGGAAGTTCTCCTGTTAAACCCTCTTAGGCTATTGGGTACCTTGTCCTCAAAGCACTGACTTCCAATTTTAATTTCCCATGAGTTTGCATAATTATTATATTAGCACTGTTGAGTGAATGATTGTCAGAACTCTCCCAGTGGAACATAATCTCTATACAAATATGGAATCATGTTTGGTTTTGTTCACCATCCTATCTCTAGAACTCAGCACAATAGCTGGCACTTAGCAGGTGTTCTTTAATTATTTGTTAGATGAATGAACAAACACCTGGGTGAATGAATGAATCTTCATTTAGTGAGGAAACTGAGGTAGAAATATGCCGTACCCCGATTTATTAGTATAGCTACAAAATATAATTTAGAATATTTGATTTCTGCAGCTACTACTGCCCATCTTCTCCCAAATCACTCTGTAGAAAGAGACGCCTTGAAATCAGCTGGCACTTGCATAGGTGATCATCACCCCAGAACAAATGTTGATAACAAAGATGCTGAAGTCCTACCTGACAAGAGGCCAGCCACTAACTACTCTGAGCCTTGATGTGGTACTCTCATTTATAACCCCTCTCACTGGTGTCAAGAATCAAAAATAAGAGAATGCACTTGACAGTACTCTGTAAACTATAAAAAGATGCATGTATGTTTTTCTTGAAGTTAGAAAGTGTAAAAAATTGTCTCTCGATGGGATTTTGAAAAGACATCACTTTGTGAAGAATAGGGCATTTTGAGGAGATTAGGCGAAGACTTGCCATTTAGTTAAATAATCATTATTTCTAGGCAATGGCAGAGAAATTAGATCCCCCAGTCTCCATCAGCCCCAGCCCAAAAGACCCCTAAACAAATGTACAATTTAACCAAAAAACTGGCTACTCTCCTTCTGATGGGATTACTGTCTCCAAGCCCCACCTGAGTAGAAGTTTAGAAGCCCTCACTATTCAAAGGTAGTGTGTGATATTGGTCAAAAGAAAAACTTCTGAGTTGATTTCCACGATGCTTTCATAGTAAATTAGCATATGTTGGGAGGGACTGGCCCAAAGTGAGTTGCTTGATGTAGTGACTGACAGCTAATTTTAAACCTTGAAAGTATTATTTTCTCACTGGAACCAAGGACAGTGCTTTCAAGAAGGATGAAAACATACCCCATGTCAGACTCAAAAATATTTTCTGAACAAAGTAAAAACTGAGCTCCTGCTTTGTTTGTAAATATGTTGTTAGAAAATTCAAGAATGAGTTTTGCAAAATCAAGAGTTTTGAATGGTCCTATTGCAAAGACGTGATTCTTTGTCAATGTAAGAAAATGCTGTTGCAAACACAGGGTGTGTAACATTCAAGCTCATCTGCAGAAATGCAAACACATCATCCTTTACTGACAGGCACCAACAGCCATAATGAGTGGCAGAAAAGGTTGAAGCAAACGAATGCACAAACTTGACAAAAGGTAGAAAGGAACGGAATAAATTTGCTAATTGTTCCTCTTGGTGCAAGTCTATTTTTTTCCGCTATAACCATAACACATGTTATAGATCATCAGAGAAAAGGCTCAGCCCCGTACCATATGTGGGCACTAAATAATATGAAAAGCACAGCCCTTGGAAAACATACATTGCCGGAATGAAATGATGAAAGAGGAACAGCAAAAATAGCAAATTGAGCATCAAAGCCTAGCTTTGCACATGTGGGAATGTTTTTTGAAATCAGGCATCATCCATCGGTCCCAGGCTGGTTGTATTAGTTGCTTTAGAAGATGCAAATGAATCACTGCAAACCCAACCCCCTTTTAGAGGAATTGTTCATCATTAGGAGAATTTACCACTGGTATCATTATAACTCATCATGCAGACAGTTGATAAAGTTGTAGTTTCAAAATGATTCCTATTTCTAGAACCTCTCAGTTTCAGAAGCACAATTCCTACTAAGAGGAAAATGCACGAATCATTCTCTGTGACTATAAACCCCATCCTGGGGTGATAAAGCAATCTCTTCTGTTGGCTCACCTATTGTCATTTTTTTGTTTTTGTTTTTGTTTTCTGGCAGCATTTGTGGGAAATGCAGTACATACAGGTCAATGTAGGCTTGGTTCTGTGGGCCACAGATAGTCAGTGTCAGAACATTGGGTCAGAACCACTCTATATAATTAAAAAAAGGACTCTTCCCAAATTCCTGACACTTGGTTGTCACTCTAGCCACTGGTCCGTATTTTCTTCTAGAAGAAGCAGTGATGGGTGAACCATGGATGATTTTAAAACCATGTAAGAAACCACACTTCTTGGAAGAAGATGGGAATGTACACTGGGACATTTTCCCACTCCTAGTTTCTTCCCTACAGCTTATATCCTGAAGTCAGGAAGAGCAGGTAAGTTTCCTCTTTGGGCTTTGTTCAGCAGGTTTCAGAAAATAAAAAACAGAAACAAAGTTGACAACTCTCATGAAGGGTACTGTTTCTACAAATAGACCAAAAATGAAAAAATTGAAAAAATGAATGACATCCAACTGAAAAAAAAAATAATCTAAAACAGGCTCCATATGCCTTACATATGTGGTCTCCATCTTTGGGGCCAGAAGCAATTTATGGCACAGCAATAATTCAGGTTATTGGTCTTATTTATCTTAATTTTCCCATAGTTCATACTGGTGATAAGGGGTGGGGTGGTAGGGTACAAAGGTGGATTCATCATGATGCTAATGAAGCTTAAACTTCAGGGCCCATCACTTCTTGGGGTCTTTTCCAGGTCTTTGGGATGACACCTAGTAATATGTGTACATAGTCATATTTGCATAAGGGAGCTATTTTAATTGCCATCAGTTATGACTACTGTCTCTTTCTGCACTGACCTACCCTATGTTAAGCTTCCCATCTTGATCACGTAGCACTGGAATGGCCACAGGTATTTTTTGGAATTGAGCTCAGGGAAAGTTGAGTTGGGATACATGTAGTTTGGGTTTAGAGGGATATATATATATGAAGTTCACAGTCATTTCCATCTATCTATGAACAGATGGAAATGGATGATACCATTGAAGGAATGGTTTCCAGCCTTAATCCTCACCCTTAAGTGCTGACTTACTCTCTGTTGTCCATGAAGGTACAGGGCCCGGGGTCTTACCCAGCTATTACTATATCTTACAGCACCTGGCTATGGAAGTGTGTGGCCCCCACATAGGAGAAATCAGATCTATAATGCAAGGAGCCAATATGCAGCAGCATGGATGGACCTAGAGATTATCATACTAAGTGAAGGAAGCCAGAAAGAGAAAGACAAATATCATATGATATTGCTTATATATGGACTCTAAAAAATATGATACAAATGAACTTATTTACAAAACAGAAATAGACTCACAGACACAGAAAACAAACTTATGGTTACCAAAAGGGAAGGGGGGTGGGATAAATTAGGAGTTTGGGATTGAAATATACACGCTACCATATATAAAATAGGTAACCAATAAGGACCTACTGCATAGCACAGGGAACTATACTCAGTATCTTGTAATAACCTATAACGGAAGAGAATATTAAAAAGAATATATATTTGTATATATATGTATAACTGAATGACTTTGCTGTATACCTGAAACTAACACAACATTGTAAATCAATTATATTTCAATAAAAAGTATGTATATATAAATGCAGGGAGCCAGAACCTAGTCTGTGGAGAAATCTTCCATTCAACAGACCAGCAAAATTATAAGTAGAGAGTTTGGTTCTCATAACCCCCAGTCAAAAGTGAAAGTGTTGTCTCTGTCAGGAGTATATATAATATAAAAAGGCAATTGTAAAAGCATCATGTAATTTTTTTCTTTATCAAAGGAAATAGAACATAACTGAATTTTTCCAGAATGCCTTTGTTTAGAGCTCTCTGTTATTGTACTTTTACTATAAACAGTATGTTTGATAATAGATCATGCATAGAAGAAACTTGAGAGAAGGATTTCCAAATTTGACAATCCTAAAAATGTGCCCAATATTTCCAAAGACAAGTTGTGAATCTGAACAAGATCTTTCTAAACTAACAGTAATAAAAACACAGATTTTGATCAGCCATGTTAGAGGGAAGACCAACTTCTCCTTCTCTTCCCTCGCTACAGAAAATATTACAAAGTCATTGCCTCGTGAAGAACAGACGGAAGAGTAGGCAGCCGAAGTATGTAGGAAAAAATGTATAATAGAGATGTATTAGGCAGTTAATTAATAAATTTGTTACTATTTGGATTTCATGATGCTTATGGTATTTGTCACCTTTCTTCTGTTTGTAACATGTTGTGATTTTCCTTCCACACCTAAGTTTGTATAATTTTTTATTATTTTTCTTTTAAAACATCCTCACCCCCAATTATATAACATTCAGGCTCCATGATTAACCCTTGTGAGAAAGAAGTCCGGAGGAAGAGTCACTTCAGGAAGACAAAAGTCCCTGCAGAGAAGAGACTTGCATTGCCTGACAGGCTCCAGCAGAGCCAGAGCCATTGTTTTGAGACTGGGATGGGGCTCTGGAAATGAGGAAGGTTTCCCTCCAGAGCCACACTTGAGTCCTGTTCTAGAGAAAGCCACTGCTGCACTAAGGGTCAAATCATACCCTTCTCACAGTTGCGACCATGGGTGATCACGTTTATTCTTGTAATAATAAAAGCCGCTAATACTTACTGAGTGCTTCTTATGTGCCAAGCAATGGGTTTCTTTTGAACTGAGTTAATCCTCATAATAACCTCATCAAACCATTATTCGTGACCCTCATTCTTAGATGTCACACAATCCCTTTTGATCTCTATTAGTGCTTCCTACTAATGTCATGAATCGCATGAAGTAAGTCAGAAAGAGAAAAACAAATACCGTACGCTAACACATATATATATGGAATCTAAAAAAAAAAAAAAAAAAAAAAAATGGTTCTGAAGAACCTAGGGGCAGGACAGGAATAAAGATGCAGATGTAGAGAATGGACCTGAGGACACGGGGAGGGGGAAGGGTAAGCTGGGATGAAGTGACAGAGTTGCATGCACATATATACACTACCAAATGTAAAATAGATAGCAAGTGGGAAGCAGCTGCATAGCACAGGGAGATCAGCTCGGTGCTTTGTGACCACCTAGAGGGGTGGAATAGGGAGGGTGGGAGGGAGATGCAAGAGGGAGGAGAAATGGGGATATATGTATATGTATAGCTGATTCACTTTGTTATATAGCAGAAACTAACACACCATTGTAAAGCAATTATACTCCAATAAAGATGTTAAAAAAAAATATATATATATATATATTTTTTTTAAGTGGCCCCCACAGTGACTCAGATGCGGCCTCTTGGGGTTTCTGTAAGCATCTGCTTACTATCTGACAGTGGAATAAGCCTCCTTGAGCTCAGAGGCTTTCCAGCTGGACTGCACAATAGAATCACCTAGAAAGCTTTAAAAACATACATATGTAGGCACCAGATCAATTAAATCAGAATCCCTAGGAGTCAGACCTGGGCATGGGTTGCTTTAAAAGCTCCCCAATTGAATCAAAAGTCCAGCCAGGGGGCTTCCCTGGTGGTGCAGTGGTTGAGAATCTGCCTGCCAATGCAGGGGACACGGGTTCGAGCCCTGGTCTGGGAAGATCCCACATGCCGCGAGCAACTAGGCCCGTGAGCCACAACTGCTGAGCCTGCGCGTCTGGAGCCTGTGCTCCGCAACGGGAGAGGCCGCGATAGTGAGAGGCCCGCGCATCGCGATGAAGAGTGGCCCCCGCTTGCCGCAACTGGAGAAAGCCCTCGCACAGAAACGAAGACCCAACACAGCCATAAAAAAAAAAAAAAAAAAAAAAAGTCCAGCCAGGGACTGACAGCCATCACTTCAGCCAATGGAGAAACTGTAAACCATGAAAACATTGCTATGAAATAATAGAAAAAAATACATATGGTTCTCCGTCCCCCGTTTCTGGCACAGAGCTCCTCAAACTCTTGTAATTTCCTAAGAGCACTAGGAGTATCTTCGGTTCTAATATTTGGTCTTTGACTCTGGTTCCTGACACAGAGCTCCTAAATCCCTTAGAATTTCCTGGAAGACAGGAATGTCTTTTGTTCTAATGAGGTGACTCTTGTTGGGCTCCTGGATGGCTTCAGAATGGGGGCTGGTCACCAGAAAGATCAAGCCATGATTAGAAACTTGGAACTTTCAGCCCCACCCCATCCTCTGGGAAGGGGAGAGGTGCTGGAGACTGAGTTAATGACTGATTATGCCTATGTGATGAAGCTTCCACAAAAATCCCCAAAATACAGGGTTCAAAAAGCTTCTGGGCTGGTGAACATAGCCATGTGCTGGGATAATGGCGCCTGCCAATTCCACAGGGACAGAAGCTCCTGCACTCAGGACCTTCGCAGACCTTGCCCTATGAATCTCTTCATCTGGCTCTTCATCTGTATCCTTTCTCATCTCCTTTATCATGTAATAAACTGATAAATGTGTTTCCCTGAGTTCTGTGAGCTGTTCTAGCAAATGATCAAATCCAAGGAGGGGATTGTGGGAACCTCCAATTTGTAGCCAAGTCAGCCAGAAGTTGTGGGTAAACTGGAGACTTGTGATTGGTGTCTGAAGTGTGGAGGCAGTCCGTAACCTGAGCCCTTAACCTGAACTTGTGCTAACTCCAGGCAGTTAGTGTAGGAATTGCTTGGTGCGGAAAACCTACCCATCTGGCATCAGAAGCATTGTGAGTATAAAGCAGAGTGAAAGTAAAGGAAAACAGAGAGTTTTTCCTTAGACAACTGCCTAAACGCAATACATAAAAATGGCCATTAATCACCTTACCACTAGTAAATAAAGGCACTCTTGATGAACTTTTCCCAAGATAAAAAGCGGTAAGAATACAGTACATTAAAAAAAATAATAAAAAGCTAAAAATAGAACTACCATATGATCCAGCAATTCCAATCCTGGGTATATAGCTGAAGAAAATGAAAACGCTCATGTGAAAAGATAATGCACCCCAATGTTCATAGCAGCACTATTTACAATAGCCAAGATTTAGAAGCAACTATCATCAAAAAGAACACAAATAACAAATATTGGAGAAGATGTAGAGAAAAGGGAACCCTCGTACACTGCTGGTGGGAATATAAATTGGTGCAGCCACTGTGGAAAACAATATGGAAGTTTCTCAAAAAATTAAAAATAGAATTACCATATGACCCAGCAATTCCACTCCTGGGTATATATCCGAAAAACAAAACAAAACAAAACACTAATTCGAAAAGATACATGCACCCCAATGTTCATAGAAACATTATTTACAATTGCCAAGATATGGAAGCAACCTAAGTGTCCATCAACAGATGAATGGATAAAGAAGATGTGGTACATATATACAATGGATTACTACTCAGCCATAAAAAAGAATGAAATTCTGCCATTTGCAACAATGTGGATGGACTTAAAGGGCATGATGCTAAGTGAAATAAGTCAGACAGAGAAAGACCAATACTGTATGATATCACTTATATGTAGAATCTAAAAAGTACAACAAACTACTGAATATAACAAAAAAGAAGCAGACTCACAGATATCGAGAACAACCAAATGGTTACCAGTGGGGAGAGGGAAGGGGGGAGGGGCAATATAGGGGTGGGGGAGTAACAGGTACAAACTATCAGGTATAAAATAAGCTTCAAGGATATATTGTACAACACAGGAAATGTAGCCAATATTTTATAATAACTATAAATGGAATATAACCTTTAAAAATTATGAATCACTATATTATACACCTGTAATTTATATAATATTGTACAGCAACAATACTTCAATAAAAACAACAACATTTCCCATTTGTATATACTTTAGTATTATATTTACAGCACACTTTCACAAATATGCCCTGATTTATCCCTTACACTGCTATGAAGCTATACTCTATAATTGAGAAAGCAAAGGCTCTGAGAGAATAAAAGATTTTCTGAAAAGTCTTCCCTGAGCAAAATTAGTTACTCTCTGTTTTTCCCTTGAAAACTCGATTTGTTTTCTTGACTCTTCCCCAGGAGGCTGTGAGCTCCTGAGGACAGGCTGGTATTTTGTACGTGTCCCATTAAACCAACCCTGCTTGATTGGTGTCTGAAGTGTGGAGGCAGTCCGTAACCTGAGTCCTTAACCTGAACTTGTGCTAACTCCAGGCAGTTAGTGTCGGAATTGCTTGGTGTGGAAAACCTACCCATCTGGCAGGTAAAAGGTCTGGGAGCAGGTAAAGCTGCCCAGGAGATGCTAAGTCTCATCTGGGACTCCTTCAGTTCACCCAGGTCCAGTGCAGCTGCCTTTTGCTTTCAGCTTCCCTTTCTTCTCCAAGCCCCTTAGCCCGGCTCTGCAGACAGCTAACTGGTCAACCTGGCCTCTTAGGTCAGTGAACTAGTTTAGACCTGCCGTCCTGACTTTCCCCTCCACAAATGCTTTCCAGACCCACCTGCGGGGATTAACTGCTGGCTGCAGACAGGCTGTGTGGGTCATAGGCATCTGCCCTCTGGGCACCCTGGCTTGGCTGACCAGCGCAGCTTGGCCAGAGACAAACCATGGACAAGCATGAGGTGTGATTAGCCTCTGAGTCCCAATTGCCTACCAAGGGCCAGGCACACAACTGTTATTCAGTAAGTGTCTGATGAATCGAGTTGAGGTTGAAGCAGGAGGAAAATGTTTTCCAGGCCTGGTATCCGATAATTCAGTGTTCTCTCCAACACACTTGTAACACGAAGGGAGGTTCCTAAAAAAGCCCCCCTGAGGTGGGGCTAGCCCACCCTGCTCGCTCGATTTAGAATCTTGATTTTTATGTAACTTGATGAAACATAAGGGAGGACAAATAGGAGATAAAAAGAAAGTGGGAGACAGAGGTAAGAAGCCAGGACCCCCAAACTCATTCGTAATCAGCAACAAATAAGACAGACTAATCTGGACTAAGGAATTACCCCCAAACACCAAGCTGTTGGAGAACTGACTCTAAAACCAAGGTTTAAAAAAAAAATGGACCAACTAACCATGATAGTTACTGCTTGAATCTCCCATCTGGGAGATTTTTTTTCCAGAAGTCTTTCAGATTCACAATTCGTCATGGGAGACACTGTGTAGACTTTCCAGATTGTTGTCAAATTTGAGAAGACTTCTCTCAAGTTTCTTTTATATATGATCTATTACAGACATAGTTGCCGTTTACAGTAAAACCATGGGTATGAGCCCTTCAGACACAAGAATTCTGAAAAAAACAAACAAACAACCCTTTCTGCAAGCCACTTGAAAAGTCTTCATCCCATCTGCCCGTGGGCAGAAGAAGAAGGAATGGGGATTCTGGAAGAACTCTGCCCCTCTGTAAAATCAACTCAGGGCTCCTGGGTGCGTTTTCCAGGGAGCTGTCCCTTCAATGTAAGTCTGGACATTCCATGAGGAGGGCTTGGGGGGAAGGGTGGTTACACGGTCCTGGGTTGTTTAGCCATTATGGTTCATTAAGGGATTCTACACCGCCAAATTATGCCTAAAAATACAAAGGCCAGCTGTGCCTGCTTGCTTTCAAGCAGTCTGGGAAGCAAAGAGAGAGGACCCAAGCCACTCAAGTTAAATCAGCGAAATCAACTGCGTTATAAGAAAGCATCAATGGAGGAAGAACTAGTGACACCTTCCTTCAAGAACCAGGGAGGGGCAGAGCTACCCCTTTGCTCATCTGCCTTCACCCCCCGCCCCCTCAGTAAGTCTGGCTCCTTCTCCTCAGGCTTGGCTGGGCTGTCAGGACTGAAACGCCCGTGGCCGGCAGGGCCCTGGCTTCATGCCACCAGTCTGGATGGGAAAGCAGACTCTCTTGTCTCTCTCTTTTTAAGAGCTCTGCATCCCCAGCCAACTGACTCAGAAGGGCGACCCTCCTGCAGAAAACTTTCCCGCTTTCTCACATTCTGTGTGGGGATGTCTGACTAGGGGAGCCACCAAAGGGGAGGGAGGTGAGGATGGGCAGGATGGGGACCCGATATTGCTGTTCAGCGCTCTTCCCTCCTCACCTCGTGTACCGCGCAGCCAACGTCCCTTATCAGCTTGTTGCCACCTCTATACCACACACACACACACACACACACATACACTCTCCCTTTGAGAAAACAGCATCTCTTGTGAGAGGGGCATGAACTTGTGGAAAGGGCATTCTCATCTTTTACTTGGGTGTAAATCACAGGGCTCTGTCAGTTACCAGCTGGGTAACTCTGAACAACTTACGTCCCTCTCTGAGTTTCAATAACCTCATCTCCAAAAGGTGCCCTAAATGCCTATTTTATCAGGTTGTTTGGAAAACTGAGTTAGATCCTGCTTACGACACACCTCTCCCCGCGCCTGGCACCTAGGAGATGCCAGCTGAAGTGAACCCCTCCCTTTATTTATTGGACATAATACACAAGTGACAGCAGTTGACACCCCTTCCCCACCATCCCCTATGGGTTTCTCATGCTGCAAAGAAACAGAAGAGGAGCATCGGGTCCCACCTGGTAGACAGCCCTGGAGATGCACCATGGTTTCAGCATCAGCTGCAGGACCCGCAGGTTCCCCCCTCGGCACGTCCTCAGCACCCGGCAAGTCAGGCCCCATACCAGCCGGTCCCAGCCTCTCAGCAGGTCCTCGGAGCCCTGCGGCCCCGCAGCCATGCCAGCCCAGGCCCCGCCTCTGCCCCTCCGGTCCCAGGACCCACATGCACGCAGGGCTGTGTTCTTTTCCTAACGCCAAGTTCAAATGTCACTGAGATGTCATCGGGCCAGGAAAATGCAATCCAAATAACTCTGTCTCCTCCTGGTCCTTTGTCCTCATCCCCGGCTTCCCTCCCCACCACCCTCATTAATCTTCTGGGACTGTTTTCCTTCAAGGATGAGCAAACGGCTCCTAAATGAAAATGTTTTCTCGCTGCCTCTGGGAAGTCCCCAGGGACTAGGTAAGCCTCCCCCACTGTGGATAGGTACTCGGTGGACCTCGGTGGACCCCCGGCTGACTCTCGGCGCACATCGGAACAGAATTTAAAGAAGAACGTGAACCCGGAGTCATCACTGTGCTCCTGGTTCCGGGATTCCATCCAGGGTGAGAAACAAAGGGGATGGATTTTCAGCCTCTGCGCCAACATTCCCAAGGCATTCCATCTAGTCTCTTAACTCTTTAAAACTTCGAGAACCAGAGTTTCTGCACGGCAAGCCAAAAGGCCAGCTTGGGTTTTTTTTTTGTTTTTTTTAAAATCAACACTGGGAAAAACTGCTATTTCTGTGGGCAATTTGTAAAAAGCCAGGCATTTACTTTGGAAACCTCCCAAGTTTAGGTTAGGAAGAAAAGGGCAGTAAGAAAACTTATCTATTAGATGTAATATCCACATCTGCGATTTTGGAGGAAAGCAGATAAAGGGGGTAAAGGTAGCCTATCTCCTTTTCCCCATGAAGGGTCATTTTCTATAAATGCTCTTGTGACTTTATCACATATTAGATAAGCCCTGTGGCGACCTTAATCCAAGGAAGGACCTCCAGTTAAACAAGGTACAGCTATTTGAGATGTCAATCAAGTTATTTTGAGTTTTGATTATTTTTGATTATTGTTTTTATTATTATTTTATTTATTTTGATTATTTTAAACCATGTTTCAGAAGGGCATCTGCTTTCTAATTCAATAGCTTATAGACCAAAAGACGAGATGCCCAAGTCAGAAGGGGAGGGAAGAGGTAGGAGAAGATTCCATCATAATGCAACCTGTACAGTTAAGAGAAGGGCGTGTTTAAGTCTCAACATCATTTTGAGTGCGTGGTAGTCACTGAGGCATATTTGCCTTCTGCACATTCTTTATATTGATTGATGGATGGATTATCTTGTCTCTTCAACTCAAACCTTTAACGTCATCAGGAAACTAGTAGAACATAACTCACAGAACTCATAACTCACTACCTTCTAGAATGTCCTGACGTCAGACATAACAGTTTGAATTCGGCCCTACCACTTACTGCGTGAGGTCAGACAAATTAAATTCTCCGACTTAGTAGTTCTTTATCCATAGTGATGGAAATCACACCAACCTCACAGGGCTGTTGTGAGGATTAAGTCAGGGGATATTCTTTTTTTAAAGATTTTTTTGATGTGAGCCATTTTTAAAGTCTCTATTGAATTTGTTACAATTTCGCTTCTGTTTTATGTTTTGGTTTTTTTGGCCGCGACGCATGTGGGATCTTAGCTCCCTGACCAGCGGTCGAACCCACACCCCCTCCATTGGAAGGCAAAGTCTCAACCACTGGACCGCCAGGGAAGTCCCTATCAGGGGATATTCTTAACGTGGATAACGCAGGGTGTGGCATGTACGCTAGTTTAATTTTTTGGAGCGTTTCCCATGATCAGGTAATTCTAGGATATTATCTATCACTGATAGTATAAAACTCTTGAGATCATTTCCAAATTTGTGTTTCTCTAAGTCACCTTCTTGGAATCCCTTTTTTTCCTTTTGCTGTGGATCAATGTGTTCATTCATTTAATGACTATGTGAAGACCATTTTCATTTAAACTCTTCTTGGATGAGTTTTATCATTTTTCCATGAGTCATGGCTCCAGGGTAATACTGCATGATTTCATTCCTGTGTATTATTCCTTTATTTTCACACACCCCGTAATAAAAGGCAGCGGGGGTTACAAAGGAATCTTGTCTTTCTACAAAGGCATCAGCAGAGATAGTTTTACTAAGGAAGAAAGAAAGAAAGAAAAAGAAAGAAAGGAAGGAAGGTAAATTTTAAAAAACCAAATAGTATACGGACAGTGATTGCTCCATTAACATTAGCTAACTGCCGTGGTATTTTCAAGAAAAAACAAAGGCAAGCTGTATCATAGTTAGCTGTTCTCTGTGTCCCCAAGCTCACACTCTCCAACCTCTGGGGATTTTGGCCGTGAACCAGGCTCTTATCCAGAGCATGTAATTATGGAATGGATAGGGATAATTTTAAAGCCACTTTTTAAATCTACGATTAAATAATGTGACTTTAAAAATTAAAAAAAAAAAAGTTAAACATATATTTAGCTTACGGTCTGGGAATCTTTGAAGTCTAAATGTGCCATAATAAGCTTTTTTTTAAAACATGCCTGAACATAAACATATCAATTCCTGAGAAGAGCAAGACCTACTCAAGCTGCCCTGAGGTCTTTACCGCACACGGGGGCAGGGATGCCCTCTGCGGAGACTGGCTCTGGAGCCTGCAGTCTGAGCCTGGTCACGTCAGCAGATGTCTTCGAGCCCGTGGAGACACAGGTGACAGGGACGGGTCATGCCCAAGTGCAGGTGGACGATGCTCCCCAGTTTTGCTGGCCCCGTCTCTTCAGTCATGTCTGTTTCTGCCCTAGACCTTCGGTCACTAATTCAGACTTTCACAGGGCAGCTTTCCCGATGGCATCTGAGGCTGTGCATGCAAACAGCACCGCTACCATTGACTGTGATGCCCTGTGCTTTTAAAGGGATTTATGATGCTCAAGCAATCAGATACAGATCTGTGTATCTCTGTGTGTCTGTGTGTGCATCTGTGTGTATGTGTGTCTCTGTGTGCGCGCCTTCAGGTCGCAGAGAAGGAAATCAGAGTGACCTGTCCAGGCCATGTGAATATTGCGATGGTGTTGGGACATGATACCAGGGCTCACCAGGCCAACAAATGACCTGGATTTGTCTTACTGACTCCCAACTCCTTTAAATCATTTTCTTTATTCTTTCTTCAAAAATAATAGAAAATTGGGTTTTTCTAGGTGATTTGCCATTTAGACAGTTGATCACTAAACCTAAGGAGTAATGAATCGGTGACCTGCTGGGTATCTAAAGGGAGAGGAGTACCGTGAGATGCCCAGGAGACATCGTCAAGATCCATCCTGCATCTCCCCTCCTTTCATGAACCTTCTTGCTAATGTTTGGGGTGAAGAGTGTAAGTCTTGAGTTAGTTGGCAGGATTGGGTCAGTTGCTGCCTGTTTGCCTACCATTTGCCCTGCGGGGGGAACATCACAGGGAGAACTGAAGTCCTGGTTCTGTGGTTCCACGTTTGGGAAGGGAACCGAGGCTGGGGGCTCTAAATATGGTGCTAACCCTGGGGAGAGGCAAGCCTGGTGAAGCCAGGAGTTCGTGCCCAGGTCAAAGGCAGGAGAGGTGGGTGGGGCCTCGTAGGGCATGGCGGGGGTGGGGGTGGGGGAGGCTTGGCAGAGCTCTACCTGGGCCCCCCTCTCTCAGCTGCTCCACCCTTGGTCCAGCTCCCTCCATCTCCATGCCTTTGGGTTTTCCACCCCTGCTCCCAGACTTTCCTCACTATTTTTGTAAAGACAGAGGAATTTTTTAAAAAGCAATAAATGCCTTTGCTTGACTCCAGGGATGTTTTCAGACATAATTACTGCTTTGAGAAGAAATTGGAAAAACTCTTGGAAGTTGGAAGTAATGCGTAGTGTCATTAGGAACAAAATTAGCAAATACACAAAGACAGGAAATGGCACACATGCGGAGAAGTCTATTTACAGCAACCAAAGAAATATGTTCAGAAATGCAATCTAATTAACCCATCTTAATTATTCACTGATTATTTACTGACATCTGTTTTAGAAAATGTCAGCCATAAGATTGACCGGAGAACTCCCATACTCTGTGTCAGGTTAAATTCAGCTACTGGGAGGCATAAATAGCATTTTTAAAAGGATTCTCTTAGATGCGTTATGTCAGCAGTCCCCAAACTTTCTGGCACCAGGGACCGGTTTCGTGGAAGACAGTTTTTCCACAGAAGGCAGGGGACGGCTCAGGCGGAAATGCGAGAATGGGGAGCGATGGGGAGAGGCAGATGAAGCTTTGCTCGATCGCCCAGCTCCTAACAGGTTGCGGACCAGTAGTGGTCTGCGGCCCGGGGGGTTGGGGACCCCTGTGTTATGTTATCCTTTGCTGATAGAACCTGAAGAGAAAGGGCAGTTTCTCCAACATCAAGGCCCGGTCCCGTTGAGACCCAATGCCGAGACATTTCAGCCATAATTAAGCCCTGCTAAAAGCCACATCTGTTCTTTTGGAAGACCTAAAGAGGATCAACAGGCAACTTATTCCAAAGTGAGCCTGAGAAGGTGCTGGAAAACAAACGAATCCACAACAGTGAGCGGAAAAGCAGGGGGGTGTTCAGAAACACCTGTCAACCATATCTTTAGGTTTTGTAGAAAGCAGATTTCTTTTGGGTTTTGTGTACAGTTAACATTGCTGTGTCACAGACCTTTCCAGCCTTAGCTGCTAATTCACGTTTTAATTCTATATCCCCTCCCCGCCATGACTTACAACACAGGAACAAACTTGGGTTGAAATCTATTGCACATACAGTTCTTTCCATCCACTGAATGCTTTTGTTATTAAATCTCCATGTGTAATCAAAAATGCCAGTTTGGGCAGAACTGGAAACTTTATTTTTTAAATGAAGGTGGCCCAGCATTCTTTGTTAGTATTCTTTAAAAAAGAACACATGACTGAGATATAATTTATATCCCATACACTTTACCCATTTAGAGTATACAATTTAATGGATTTTAGTGTATCACTGGGTTGTACAACCATCACCGCGACCTCATTTTATAACATGTTCATCACCCCAATATGAAACCACATACCTATCAGCTACCCGTTTTTCTCCCTCCTTCCCCCAGCCACCCGCAAACACTAATTTACTTTCTGTCTCTATAGATTTGCCTATTCTGGACGTTTTATATAAATGTGATCTCTGTGCCCGGCTTTTCTTACAGAGCATAATGTTTTCAAGGTTCATTCATGTTGTAGCCTGTATCAGCACTTCATGTCTTTCTCTTACTGAATAAAATTCCATCGTGTAGAGATAACCCATTTTGTTTAACCATTCATCCATTGGTGGGCATTTGGGTTGTTTATTCTTTGGGGCTATTATGAATAATGCTGCTATGGACATTCATGTACAAGTTTTTGTGTGGAGGTATGTTTTTCATCTCTCTTGGAGAGCTACCTAGAAGTGGCATTGCTGGATCATATGGTATCTCCATGTTTAACCTTTTGAGGAACTGTCAAGCTGTCTTCCCAAGCTGCTGCACCATTTTACATTCCCACCAGCAGTGTGTGAGGGTTTTAATTTGTCCATATCCTTGTCAACCTTGTTAATGCCTGCCCTTTTGATTATAACCATCCTAGTGGTTATGAAGTGGTAGCGATCTTACTTTCCTGGTTGGGCTCTAAGACACGGCTTTGGGTAGGGTGGGGCCCGATAGCCAGCAGGCAGTGCTGCCTTTCGAGGGCCGGCCTGCTGTCTTTCCTGACTTAGCCCCAAGCGTGCAGATGGACTTTGGGGAAACAGAGGCAGAAGGCACAGAAGAGCCCAGAATTTCCCCTCCCCCTCCTTCTCCTTCTGCTTCTGACACTGTCACGCCCACCAGCGGGAGCAAAAGTCCAAACGCTTTTGGAAGTTCCCATTTGTCACTTTATAATCCCAGTGCCAGCTCTTTGGGAAAAGGATATTTAGAAATAGCACTTGTCTGGTGAAGTGAGTGGGCGACATGCAAAACCCAAACCCAAACAATCTCTTGAAATCCCGAGGCGTTTCAGAACTGCTCACTAACACACTGAATCCCATATTTGGGTCTGGAAAACATCCCAGCTCTGACAAAGAGTCATCAGTGCGTCATCATTCCTCAACCTGGGATCCCAAATGACCCGCTCATATAAATGCTGGGGAGCACACTCTGATCATTTGCGGGGTAGGAGAATAATTTTTAAAAAATGCTTGGCTGTGTACATAAAAATATTTTGGGTCCCTGGGAAAGTAGCAGAGAGGCAGGAGCTGCCCTCTGGCTTAAGCGCTCCAGAGCTGCACGCCAAGAGCTATGTTTAGAAATATTTCCCACAAGTGCTACAAACCATTTTATACAAGGGATCCTAGGGCCATAAAAGTGATGTCATCCTATCAATTACCCTGGTTACAAAAGTCAGTTCTCATATACATGCCAGGCCCCAGTAGAAATAAAATCAGGGCCGCCTGAATCAAATCAGTCCAGACCCTGAAGAGAAATTAAATGCCCCCAGCTCTTCTCTTTCTTAATCTCTTGTTACTTGGTTTCCATGGGACTCAGTGGCCAAGGATGATTTTTGAGCATATATTTTGCAAGCCTGTGTTTATGTGATCATGGCCTTATATGAAAAAAAAATAGATGCCTTGTGTTGTTTCGGGGTTGTAAGCGCTTGGGAGGGCAATGGTCTGGGGCCTGTCGGGAGTGAAGTTGTCAAGTTGGGAGCAGGGCCTGCCCTCCGTTGAGAACCATCTCTTCTTCCTTCTCATGGAGGGAGATTAAGATGAATTAACTGCTCAGAGGAGAGCTGTGGAGAGATAACTTTCCCTCCAAGTGGGAACCAAGAAGATGTTAGAAAACTTGTGTCTAGAAGCTGTGAAAAGGTTTAAGGATAACTCAGTGAGGCAGAAGTTAATGTTTCTCCTCCAGACATAAAGGAAGGCAAGTAGAATTGGTAAGAGGTAAATCAAGATAAGAACACTTACTTTTTCACCTATGGCTTAAATTCCTTTTAACCCTTGCCCCAACTGCAGGCCTGATGTTCTTATGTCTTATGTTGTTCATAACATATTAGAAGGTTTTAAGAAATTTGTTACTCATTTCTCTAAAATTCCTTCTAACGTAGCAAACCTACTTTTATTTTTTAATCCTCAGCGTCTTGAGCTTAATAGAAATGTAATGACAAAGAATGAATGAAAATGTGTATTTTATATAAAAGCATAGGCTTGTGGCTTTTCCTGCTGCTCTTGGGTGACATGTCTTCATAAAATCTACCCTGGAGTAGCTTAAGCTCCATAATAGGAGTTTCCGTTGTTCTTCTTGCTTTGGTTTCTCAAAGAGCAGGCGTGTAGGGTCAGCCCTACATCCCCTTTCTTATTTGGTTGTGAAGACGTGACGCGCTATGACAATGACAATGCTGGAGGCTTGATGAATGGGGATGGAATGGCTGTGCTAATGGAGGTGTGGTCAATGACACTTTTGTAGGTCAGATGCAATTTTGGTGAGATAATGACTTTGGGAAGCCATTCTCTATGCTACATTTTCCCCTTGCTTTCTTGGAATGCTTTTCCCAAGGGGAAAAAGAAAGCAGAGAAATACAGAAATATGTCTGCCATCCGAAGAATCCAGCTGGGAGACTATCTCCTGACCATCACTCTGGCCCACCCCAGAGCTCTTTACCCTTAGTACCACCAAGTCCAGAAGTCCCGCAGCTATGCCTGGTTCCAGAGACTATATTCCAACATGGTTGTGTCAACAAATCTGTTTTACTCTAGTCCATCACATTTTCTAGAGTTAGTAAAATTCCTCTCATGAAACAATCTCCATAGCAATGACAGAAAACCCCAAAACACATAAAACAAAACAAAAAGCAACCACGAGTTCTTTAGTTGACTTTGT